>NC_079364.1:11594884-12259884 GCF_021018895.1 Seriola aureovittata
TTATTTCGTTAAACAAAATAACCAACCACAACATCAGCAACAGCAGTAGCACCACCAACAGCAGGTGGTCTACCTTAGACTCAAACGAACACACACTTACGAAAACTCACACACTTGCATGGTATCCCTCTAAGCGGTGGAGATTTGATTCTCTGAAACCAAAGAATCCCAAAAACACTTTCCCACTGCTAATAATTACTCAAAGAACTGCCAGAAATTCAGTGGACAAAACATTTGACCCATCACATTCATGGTAGAGCGCAGAAAATGTCTGAACAAAAACACTCTTGAGCTCAAGAGACTTTCTGCACTATCTTTGATGTAACCCACTCACAGATGTAGCTGCACAGTGTTGTGCAAGTTCACACTTCTCAAGAGCTAGCTCAAAGTTCAGTTGACACAGATTAAATTGAACTATTTCACGTTCATAGTTCACAATTTTGAATTTTGAAGTAAGTTCATTAAGTTCATTTCTTCAGTTTTTTCTTTTTTGATGAACTGTTCTTTTTCAGTAGAACTTCCTCCTACACATCCATTCCCTCCAGCCTTCTTGAAAGCACATGCCTGGACGGCAGCAAACCAGTAGCTAATCTGAAGAAGGATGGCTTTTAGGCCTTGCTCAAAGGGCTGCAGATCTCCTGCAATTTAGTCTACAATAAGTCTGTCTACTCACTGTTGGGAGATGCTTTAAAAAAGGCTATGAGTTTGACTTGGGTGGAGGAACTTGGCTCTTGGCTCATAGTCTTACCCTTTGATAATGATTTCTTGTGATCATTCATCATTCATATTTCTCAAGACTGGTTGGATGCTTCAACTTGGAATCTGAAGTGATTTGTTCGTAAAAGCCTCTCCAGTTCCTACAAACTGGCTTCATCAATAGTGGTAGCTGCCAGTACTGGCTATGCCGGACAGGTGCCATAAATCCTCGGGTGCGGCTGTTAACCACAGCTCTTCCTCTTCTGATGTTTTTTAGCAGCTGACAAACTGCTTTTTAATGCATTACCACCACCTTCTGGCGGATGACGTCATTAACTCTCACGAGCACGTTCAATGAAGACGCTCTTTAAGTGCATTCATGCAAAACCCTGGATGTGCCCATGCCTGTCTGTTCATGCCAAGCATTGTAAAGTACAACTTCACTTAAGTGAAACTTAATAAATCAAAAATGAGATGTTAATGAGAGGAAGACACAAAAATTAGCATGACAACTTATTTGATCCATTTCTATCTCATATTTGCTTTATGAAATGCAATATATTCTAAATTGGCCAAAACATTTCTCACCACACTAGCTTACACTTACTGTGAGTTTTGCAGTTGGGTTTGAGGTGTGGTAAATCAGTCCACATGCAAACTTTGTTTTCTTAGAAACAACTTTCTTTTCTCAAAACTTTGACTTGTGGTTCGTATATTCTAATTTCTTAGATTTTTAGCAATGCTAGCGGCATTGCTCTAAGGTTATGCCAGTCTGATGGTCCACCCTTTGGTTCAGACTTATTATGAATAGAATAGAATACTATTAACTACTACTACTACTAACTATTGAATTTATTGCTGTGAAATTTTGGTATAAATATTCATGTTCCCCAGAGGTTTAAATGTAACTCTGGTGATTTTTCATTAAGAGCCATAATCAGGTCAAAATTACTGCAACCTTACTCTGCCTCTGACTGGCTAGTGCTCATTGCCTTGGTTTGGTTTGGTTGGTCAGGTTTAGGCATGAGTAGTGACGGTTACAGTGAGAATATCATACTTATTGAATAATATAGTTGTTCAATTTTCATATGTGGATGTACTACAGAATAGTTCACTCAAAATGCATAATTATGTATTTGTCTCACCTTATAGTCTGTGGGCCAGTATTGATTACAAAATCTCTTCTTTTAATTTAATAATGATCCTTACTCCCTGAAGTCAAGCGGCAGAAGTTAAGTGACAATGTGCAAATACTACTGGCCAATTTTTTGGGGTGAATTAAATATGCATGAGTAGTCTTACATGCCACTGTTTATAACTCAGATCATTTATCCTTTCCTAAGAAAAAAAAAAGGGGGCATATATTAAGAGTATACCCACTTCTCAAGGCACCACTACAACACTGCTGGACACCAACCCTGAAACAAATACCGCACATTCAGTGTAGAATTTGAATGAACCAGTCACAATCCTCTAGCCTGCAGGTAGAAGAATATTAAACACATAAAACCTTTAAAAAAAAAAATCTAATCTACTTCCACTATACCACAAACGTTAGAATGCAGGTTTTTTTCTGGAATTAACCAGATACATTTGGTTACAAGAAAACACATGCTTATCTGCCACAACGTCTTATTCCATTGACTAACATCAGTGATTTAGTACATCTTCATGTTCATCTGTCTTGAGTGCTGCACTTCTGGATAGGGTAAGAACAAGTGTTTCTTACACATGGAAAAGTGACAGATTAAAACACACATCCCAAAACGCCTTGGAGGAAGCAGCTCCTTTTCGTAAAAACATCCAGGATTTTCTGTATTCTCTCCAGAATTTCTCTCCCATTTCTCTCCCATGAAGATCGCCTACAACCCTATCAAATAATATAAATAATATATGAGATGTAAACTCCATCTATTTGTTATTGTCATGGATATCTAGAGAGCAGCCTGTTTCTGCTTTGTTTCTGTTTTCTGTTTCACCTCAGGCTATGGTAAGCACACTTGTCAGTGTTCCCTGGGATCTCCTTTCATTTGTGTGTGTGTGTCTGTGTGTCTGTGTGTGTGTATAGAGTCATGCAGGATTTATTTTCTTTCTAGTTTTTGAGCATATGTGTAAGCATGGGTGTGGTGGGTTTATACTATGTACATTAAGTATGCATGGTGATATCCGCTGAATATCCATGTAGAAAGAAAACTGTATGTGAGACTCCCACACTTGCACTTTTAACGTTTGGAGAAATTTGCAGAAAGCGCATCCTTAAAACACGAAATCTGCATAAAAATCTGGATGGCTGAATGATGGTAATCATATCTTTTTACCTTCGCTTGCGGTTGAACACAAAAAGTGGTTGCATTCAACAGGAAAAGTTATTGTGGTACATACTGGCTATTCACCACGCTTTCAGTATGAAAAAGATAAACAGCACCACTAAAACAGCGATGGCATTACTACTGCCAGAGCTTTCATCCTTGGCAAGTGCTCTAAGACACTGGCTCCGCTACACATCGTAGAAACTTGCCTCATTTACAAGGAGATGGACAAGGATCTGCAGAGATGTGAAAATAAGCCCAGACTTCCCAATGAGTATTCCACTCACAGCTCCCTGACCTTGAGGTGAGCTTATCCCAGGCCAGTGTGCAAAGCTGCATGAATTATAATATCCACCTATAGGCCCAGCCCCAGCCTCTGCCCTGACCAAACAGCACCAGGCCCCGGGAAAGCTTCTCCCCGCACGAGACCAGCAGGAGCTTTTCACCACAGTATAACTCTGCCCACTGAAGGATGAAGTCCTGGGCCAGTAAAGACACTTGGTTCCAGAATACAAAGCGAGCACAGGGATCATAGAAGAGCTGGTGGTCATTTTTCTATGCACTCTTATTGCAAATGTTATTTATTTAGAGTAAGTCAACTCTCATGAGGAATATCCAAGATCTTAGATTTCATGTGGATTATCAAACTGTGTCTCTACACAGAATTTAAGGGATCTCCAACATTTGGTTGTCTAGGTGATGAGTGGTAGGTTGTGCAGTGACAGTTTTTTTATCACTGCCTCCTTCACTGTATCCAGATACACAATGAGAAAAAGTAAGAAAAGTGCTCAACATACTGCAACTTAAGAAAACACACATGAATAGACAAAACACAATCAAATGAAGGAAACATCCTCATCAATTTGACAACATACATGCTGCAAATACACACAACACAACCAAATACATGTTCTGTATTTGCAGAGCATGTGTTGTCAAATTGATGAGAATTTTTTCTTAATTTGCATGTGTTTTCTTAAATTGCAGTGCATTGAGCTCTCTCAGCCACCGTACACACACACACACGCCTTCAGTAGTTTTATTGGTGTTGTGTTACTATGCAAAATCTCTGAAATACAAAATGAATTTGAATGAAACAATCCACCATGTTAATCCTTGACAATGATTGGGAAAATGAGAAAAAATTCACTGCCAGTTACTCACAAATGTAAATGAGCTATTTGTTGTTGCAGTTGTTTTTATTAATGATAGGTCCCGATTCTTTTCACATCACTGACATGTCATACGAACAGTGAACGAGTTCTGGGTCATTTAAATTATTTCTCCTCCTCGCACTAGCTGTGTAGGGATCCCTTCCTGTGAGATGCAGCCAAAGTACCATAGACACCTCTTTCCACACAGATTTGCATAGATTACCACAGGACTGTGCCAGTGCTCCAGGGGGTGTACAACTTTCATTAGCAATGTGCATAAATGGATGTGGTGCCAGACTGTAGCAGGAGTGTCATCATGGAGTTTGCATTGGCCTCGTTTGCACATTACTGGGGAGAATGAAACCAAATGTGTGTGTCATAAACGGATGTAATTTTACTTTATCAATATGTTCCCATGCTGGATTTTTATTATCAGTGTAATATATTTATATATCATATACTTTTTCATCTAAGCATTGTTCTGGCCCATTGTCTGAGAGTGCAGTCCAGACACTGATTGTGGGTGTATTTTTCCACTTCTGCTGTCGTAATTAAACAGTTGAATCCGACATGGTTTGAATGCATCATCTGAGTAAATCAGTCACAACGCCTCTTCACACATCAACTGCCGGGAATGAAAAATGAAGCCAATGCCAAAGTGCCAAAAACTACAGTTCCTCGAATGGCCACTTGAGGCCGGCTCCAAGCAATTCAGTCCCCTCAGACTCCCATGTTAAAATGCCCAACTTCACAGCAGGAATAAACGTGTGTACAGCCTGGTACAAACAATGGTTTATAGCTAATTTACCCCTTCATGAAAATACACAGCAGGTGAATTTTTATATAGCTCACCCATTAAAATTTTATTAAGGTTTAAATTTTAAACTTTGAGTGACAGGTGGGGGCAGTCACAGTTAAGTCAAGTCACTGAGCACGACCTCTCATCCGTGCTTGTGATGCTGGTAGCTTTTGGAGTATTTTTCATTCAAATAACAGACAAATTATATGACTTGTTGTGCGGTTAATTGACTAATATAACACAAGGAAGTCTGTGCTCCTGTATTTTGAGGTGAATGAAGTTTTAGTATTATTTATTTATGTTAGCACTAATTAGCAGGTATCGCTGAATGATTTAGCCTTGGATAAGCTTTGGAGCAAGATGCCCAGATGTGCCAACGATGGTAAAGGGAGTGTATGATTGCCACAGTTGTTAAACTGGAATGCACTGAAGTCTCAGCTCCAGACATGCCCCACGTGTTTGCCCATTTTTGCGATGGCGGCGCAGCCCACTATGACCTTCAAAACCGCTCTTCAGAAACTATGAGTGACATCACGGCGGCTACGTCCATCTTTATATACAGTCTATGGTTTAACCTCATGGATGACATTTAGTGCACATACAGTATATGTCCCATATCACAGTTTGTTTGTTCTAATACATATTTTGAAAAAGTACCAAAGAACCACAGCGCTACTGTAGACTACACTGATTTTTTGTTCTTTCATTTATTTATTCATATTATTTATTTTTTACCTGACCTGCTCGCTGCCTTTGTACAGCTCCACCCATCGGCACCTCTGATATCAGTTTTTGTCTGCTTGCTCACGTCCATCCAGTCAAACACAAAGCTACACATTAATGTTATACCGCACAGACCACCAAGTACGTGCATAGCAGTAACCCAGTGCATAATGTCGACTTTGATCAATTATAGACCATTTGCTTAGCAACGTCTTTAAGCTCAGTCCTCTCACCCACCTCACCACACGTGTTCACTGCATGTGTTGTGTCAGATGCTGCAGCAAAATGTGGCTTCCTGTTTTGTTTAAATGGCTGTTCTGGATGACACTTTTTATTAAGACTGTTTGTTTAATTTATTGGTTCATAATTTTGAGCTTTTTGGGTTGCATTTGTATTGTTTTTAGGATGTGACACTGCTTTTGAAAGAGTTCTGATAATAAATTTGATCTCCTTGTTTATGAAAACACAGAGAACAGAAAGGAAATGAGAGAAACGTTTAATGAAAGAGAGAAAGGGCAATAGATACATTTTGATGAGTGCCATACTTTAAATTATGCTGCAGTGAGTAATCATAGCCATTTCCCTGATATTTTGAATTATCTCTCGTTCTCTTCCCCTCTCTCTCCATCTGTCTTTCTCTCCTCTATGTCCATCTGTCTTTCCTCCTCGCCTTCCTGCCTGTTCCCCTGCAACCCCTCCTTGTACTCCAACACGCGCGCACACACACGCACACACACACACACACACACACACACACACACACACACACACACACACACACACACACACACACACACACACACACACACACACACACACAGGCGCACACACACACACACACACACGCACGCTCTGCCTTATCTTTATTCCCAGACAAGGCACCCTGTTTGAGCTGTCATTATAACCACTTTGAATAGCCTAGCTTCATGGCGAACGAGGAGAGACATGCTGTGCCCAATCACACAACACTTTCTTCCTGTCCAACAGATGCATGTCATATTTCATTCTGGATGAGGTAATATGTATTGAAGGATTTGACTCCAAAATCCTGCAGTGACTGATCATAGCTCAGAGAGCGTTTTTTTTTTTTTTTTAAATGATAAATGCTCCCAGACAGGGCTGGTGTTCAACTTTTGGGGGCCTAGAGCTAGAATCATTCCTCCACCCAAAAGGCTCAATTATTTATTTGATTACCAAGAGGGCGTTAGTAATTTAGAGTAATTTATATGTGGAGGTGTTTCATGAATTATAACCCACAATCTGGTTGAGTACATGCTGCCACCTGAACCAACAACAGGCAGTGTGACAGAAATACCAAAACCAAAACGAAATGAATAATTGAACATTTTATGTATCTAAGCAGTCCTGGTCCAGCTGTATGAAACCCTGAAAGAACAATGCAAAAGCAAATACAAAATACCTGTAAAAAAAAAAACATCCTTGCAATCTATATTAAACCAATATAGTGTTAAATCCAAAGCACTCTGTCAAATACAGGCAAGAAATCAGCATATTAACAAAAGTGCCAATACATCATTATGTAAGTATTAATGAGTAACAGGTCATTTACCACTAGTTTTAAGTAAATCTGTAGACTTTAAAACTGTGTCCGCCTCCCTAAGTGGTTTGATGAGTAACGGGCATTAAAATTTAAAACACTATTGTCTGCCAAGGATAATTATATCCAGCCTTATGTTAAAAGGCATGTGTATTCTTATTGTAAAAGCAAGAAAATGTATAGAAGAAGCCTGACAGGCAAAATGAACATGTACAGCAAGTTTCTTAAAGATATTGTGGTCGACCTGACAATGGCATAACAAATGTTGAAGGCAAATAACATGGAAATGAAATTCTAAGCTAATTTTTTGCAATGTAAAAATGGCAGCTGTTTGCCATTGTCATCAGACATGTTTACTGTACCTAACACATACAGTACAATACAGTGCAATGGTTTTGAGTGTTATTAACTCAACCTGTGTTTTTCTTGCTATGATAAGCCAAAATGTCTGCTGCAAAAAAAAAATCTGAAGGCAATCGAAAACAAATGCAACATGGAAGTCAAGTCCAAAATTGACCACAGTATTTGCAGTTTCTACAGTCATGTCCAGTCTCAAAAAATGTTAAATGGATGAATGCAAGTCTTGTTCTTCACACTCTCACATTTGTAAATGAATAATTAACACTTGGCTATATACGAATTAGATCCCATCTGTGAGGGGGATGGGGATCTCTGTCTATAAATTCAAACTACACATACTGTAAATGATGATTAAGTATGTAGGCAACAAAGGAGCTCAGCAGTTAATTTGAACAAGAGAAGTCAAGGTAAAAACTCGAAAGTCAACTGCAGTGACTCTTGCACAGTCTTGTAGATTTCCATCGTAGTAATCAGTTGTAAACTGTGGTTATTCACTCATTCAGGACCATGGGCAGGTGGGCAGCGCTTGTCTAACCGCATGTTTGAATGCAAATTGCGGTTGATGCTTGTTCAGTTGTGTACTTGCCTGTAAATTAGTTTGTTCACCAGTGGCAGCACCTTTTCTAATTGCAAGCGTTAACGCTGATTAAGTTCAAATGAAGTTCACTTCTGATGCTGTGTATTTTAAGCACCGTGGTGAGGACAAGCCTGTATTCAGCACAATGCTGCAGAATGGCTGACTTTGTACATTCAGTCAAGGTCCTTTCACATTTGACCTGTTTGGTTTGGTGTAAACAAACTATTGTACGTTACCCATTTTGTTTATGGTCTGAAAGCAAACCATTCATTCGGTTTTGTCCAAAAGCAACGTAAAAATCAGGTGCAATTCTAGCAACAGTAGGTCAAGGAGAAGTCTTCGAAATGTCTCAACACTCAGTTCACATTCCACCTGACGCAAGTGCCACCAGTCTTGTAAGTGCAAGAAGTAACATACAAGAGCCTAGCAAATGACAATTTCAGATTTTTTGGGGAGTAAAAGCCAGAGAAGCAGAGAGTAGAGAAAAAGAGAATATTAGGTGGGTAAGTACTGTCAAAGAGGTAGGTCCTCAAGTGTTTTTTTGAAGACAGAGAGCTGCTGAATGAATCGAGTTCGGTATCTCATTCCACCACTGAGGGAATGTGTAGGAGAGGAGTTTGGATTGAGAGTTCCTGCCTCGCAGTGACGCAGTGGGACTAGTTGTCGTTCATCTGCAAATTGCAGTGAATGAGAAGGGTCTTAAACATGATTGAGGGAATTGATGCTATAATAGTGGCCACTCTGTAGGCAAGCATTAGTGACTTGAATTTGATGTGAACAGCAACAGCGAGCCAGTGAACAGTAATGAATGGTGGAGTTACAGATGTGCTGCTACATTTTGGACAATTTGCTGAGGTTTAATAAATCCTGGTGACTTATAATAAGCAACCTGTGGTTCCATCTTGCAACTTGTACTGTGGTGGTTCATTAGGTTCATTAAAGTGAGTGACACAGTGGTCCCACAGTAATACCCCCTGTGCCAGGCAGTTGGTTTTTGTCCTGTCTCTACCTGGTATCCTTTCCTTGCAGTCAGACCAATAATACGAATAATGCTAAAAATCTGTTATTTCTCTGCAAGCTCTTTGTGACGGAGAACATTAACAAAAATACAAGATAAGAAGCATTAAAAAAAGGGGTTGATTTCCCCACCTGGGTCCTGATAATGCAGATGACATCACCAAAACTGTTCAATCAATGAGTAACTGTCAGTCTGAACAGCATGACGTTTACAGCTCTTGGTTTGTTTGTAAAATTTTGAGCTGGGCCCAAATCAGTATTTTCCCAGGTTTTAGGGTTTATTTTCATTATCTGAGATATGAAAACATCAGACGTTCACACTCAGAGAAAGTAAAAGTGTGCATCTTGCATAGTTGAGTTTTTAAATTCAAGCACACTGGTCAACTTCTCGGGCTGCCGCCGTCAGCCGAACACTACTGTCCACGTTAGGAGGAGGTTGGGCTGGATGGATGGGTCGACAACAGTCAAATACTCATCATTGTTCCTATCATCCATGACTGTTCCATAGCCTTAACTGTTTCTCTATTATGGTAACCATGACAACAATGATCCTCTAACCTTAAGGACAATGGTTGTGCTCCTCGTTTTGTTGCTTTGTTGCAGACCAAATGAGCCAAACGACATTTACTAATTTACTAGTTTTCTGTTTTGTTGCTGTGTTGTGTGAAATTTTGTTTTGTTTGTTGTGCAATGGTAAAATAAATTACATGAAAGAAACAGATAAATATCAGATTAAAAAAAAATCATATTTATTTATCCAGGAGACTGACTACAGTAGCTTTACATGCTACACTCTACTGTGAAATTATTCCTCTTTTGGAAACCAACAAGCTGTTTGGCAGATAAACAAATACAGCAGGTTTTCCCTTTCCACTAGTCTGAATTTAGGACTCAACACAATTATTTCTTAAATAAAAACCAGTTTAACTAATATGTACTGTATGTGTTTTTCTCATGATATCCTTGTGTACTGTAAATCAAAATTATACTCTCCTCAGCACATGTCAACGTATGCAAATGTCAAATGGCGTAATGTGTCATACGCCCCTTTTCGTGATCCTTACACCCACACCCACTGAGCCATCTGACTGGTGGTGCACTGATGAATTAACATAGAAGCCTGGTTACTTCCTGACAACATCAATCCAGGCCCACTCTGCTGTGACAGCACTCACCCAGTTTTAAAGAACAGACAACAGAAGGCACAAACAGCCAGACATTCATAAGTGACTATGGGAGGCTGTATCAGTGTGATTTGTTTATAGTTAAAATTCTCAAACTGGGAGAAAGAGAAGAGGCATTTAGGGACCACAGACAATATAAGTGTGCATGATGTAAGACAAAAGTGAGCATGGTTTGAAGGTTAACTAGGACGATTTGTTTAGGCTTATGACAGATAAAGAATACCACCTTTCAGACATTAAGGTGTTTTGACAGATTATAAATAATGTGTGACAAAAAAGACCAGAGACAGAGATCAGAGGGACGATGAGAAAACAATTTTCAAACTCATGAACCTGTCTTCATCTAACTTACATCCAACCTAAGCCTTATTTACTGCAGCACTTAAGGCTTCAGCCGAGGTGTAGGTGCACCTTGACTTGACTTTACACCAATCACTGATGGTGTCATTTGCCTTTTGACTCTGAAGTTTGTTTATTTGCATATGTTTGTGAGCAACAAATAAACGCTGTGTATTCAGCAAAATTTTATTTATTTCTTTTTTGGTGGAAGCGGATGAGAAATTTCTATAAGCATTTATTGCAGTGAAAACTTGTCAACGCTGTAAGTTCAGTGCAACTGACATGACATGAATTCTGTTTTCTAAAGGAAAAATCTGCCATCTGTGGTCCAGCACCTTTCAAGTCTGTGTTGGGTTGGAAAAGGAGGGGGTCTGTGCTGGTAAAAAAAAAAAAAAAAAAAAAAAAAGATTCAAGTGTCAGTTTCAAATTACTAAGTGCTTAGTAACTCCATTACTTTAAAATGTTTGGCCAACGCAAATGAGCTGAATCTTACTGTTAATGTAAATTGTTTATTGCACCCAAAGAATGAATTAATAAATGAAACCTTTACTGTCACTTGGGGAATTTGCTTTGCACAGAGAGTTTAAAATAGTATACATATTTAAAAAGCATATAAAAACATCCTAAAAAGCATTTTTACAACATAAAATATAACATAAAACATAAAAATGTAAAAAGCATCTTAAAAAGCATCATTTGGGAGATCGATACATGGCGTCAAGTGCAAAGGATGTGATGCCTCTTTTAGTCTGCATCCAGGCTGTACCTTCACCTTGAAAGTAAGTGCATGTATTCACACCATAATGGGTGCAATGGATCTGCTATGATCTTGTGAGCTAAAATGATGGTGCACTGGTCGGTCATGTTGTTCATAATTACAGAGACACAGAGGATTTTCTTCTTAAATCAATGATCATTTCTTTAGTTTTCTTTGTGTTTAAAATCAGTGAGTTATCTGAACAATTATCCTGATGGCTAACACAGTCACTGGTTTATAATGTGAACAGCAGAGCAGAGAGGAGCAAAGTGTCCATGTCCATGTCAGGAGGAGGTTGTGTTGGATGGACGGGTCAACAAAACACAGAAACGTGACACAGGAGAGCAGTGTTCGATTCCCATGTGAAACCAAAAGTTTATCTTGTTTCTTAATGTTGAGGAAGTACTTATTTTAACCCAAATCACAATCTTTTCCTAAACCTAACCAAGCAGTTTTTGTGCCTAAACCTAACCAAGGTATGGCCATTATTATAGTAACCATGGTGACAATCAGTACGCCACTCTTGGTACAGTCGCATGTGTTATTATGGTAACCACCACAACCAAGGTCTATTTCAGGAGACACTCCTATGGGTCGTATCTTTCAGTTTAAAAAAACAACCTATGTGGTTTTTTAGGTTGGGAGACTTGTTGGCTAAAACGTGTGTTTTCTGCTGA
This sequence comes from Seriola aureovittata, assembly GCF_021018895.1. Lineage (NCBI taxonomy): Eukaryota > Metazoa > Chordata > Actinopteri > Carangiformes > Carangidae > Seriola > Seriola aureovittata. The sequence continues at coordinate 11,607,035 of NC_079364.1, forward strand.
CCCGTCCACAGTGTTACATCACTCTGCTTCTGTGCCAGCACTCATGCTTCTCCAAACTGGAAGAAGTGATCCGAAGGTACTGCAGGTAATACACTTACCATGTATAACTACCTCACACAACCCCACATCAAATAACCTGAACTATCCCTTTAAGTGGGATTAAAAATGATAAAAAATTTGCTCTAAACATTTCATAACTACTGGGGTTAAGGCTACTGGTCCAAAATTATTCAATTCAGAGTCTTTTCAGGTAGTGGGATTATTTTAGACATTTTCCATAACCTCTGAATTATTTGTGAGTCCAGTGATGCTTGAAAGAGTCTAGTGAATTCAGGGCTTAACATCCATCCCATCCGGACTGATGGATTTCCTAGTATTTATCTGGGAGAGTGTGAGCAGCACTTCCAATGTATTGGTGTGCCACCCTCTCCCTAGTCCTTCATGAGCTCCTTGTAGTCGAGATGGTTTATCAGTCTTACGATGTGCAAAAAAGCAATTTAATATTGGCAAACAAGGTAAAAAGCCATGTCCCCCCAGGACAGGAGCAAGAGCACCCAGAGGAGTTAAATTGTTAAAATGGAAAATACAGGTACAGAAATTAAATATCCATATGCAAAGTGTATTATTAGATTATACCATTATTTGCCAGGGTTCATTGAAGAGTGACACTCCATATTGAAATACCGATTTGTACAATTTTGGAGAAGTTTAAAGAAAAGACTCAAAGAAAGTTGGGCTGTTAAACAAGGGATAAAAATGCAACAGATGCATCCTGATCTAACTTTAAATGTGTCTGTTTCAGTTTGACTAGTGTAAGTGAATTCAATTATTATTGAATGTTTATTTTATTATTGTTATTACAGAGATGCCTACTTCTGCTTCTGTTTAATTATTTTTTAATGTTTACAGTCCCCAATCAATACACTCTGTCTTCTTTGGCACCATGGCTTCCTATCTTGAGGCGGAAAAAGAGAAAAACAGACAAATACAAAGACTCTGACAGACAAAGAGAGTGCAGACTCTGTGCAGGCAGGTCTTACTATTCGTGCAGGTATCAAAGCCAGACAGCGGGTGGTAATGATTGACAGCTTGTCTTTTATCTGAGATTGTCTGGCTGTTTTGTTTTCTGTGTATTAGGCAGGTGAACTAAAACAAAAGCTGTAAAGATTGAGCACATTGTGAAAACAAGTCTAGGAAAACAAAAGTGGCACTGCCTGTGATGCCCGTGATGATGATGAACAGCAGGCGTGGTTAATACATATATAATATCCACCCGAAAACCATTTCTCTCTCCGTCCTTTGTTTATGACATATGTTTGTGCCAATAATTCATAAAAGTATATACAGGTAACTGGATGCACTGTGCAGGCAAACAAAGGGTGTGGAAGCTAGTGTTTTTAGAGTAGCACTTAGACCACAGCATCTCTCACTGCTAAATGTAAAGACGTAAAACTCTCACTTTTTCTGAATAAAATAATGAACCTGAGTTTAAAAAAAAAAAAAAAAAAGAAAGTACTGTCTTTTCCTCCAGGCTTTTTGGCACAGAGTAGTTTCTAAATCATAATTACAGGGCTGTGATGAGGAGGGATGTAGAAGATTTTAGGAAATGTGTTCATGAGGGTCTCATCACCATAGCTACAAGAGTCCTGCAGGCGTTTCATCTGCTCTGTTCAAGCCACTGTCCAAAAGCTCGACTCTTGGTAAGTATGAGACATTTTTAACAGATTTCACCAATCACCACTAATGAAGTCAATGATTAGAACTATTTGGTGAATTTGGTAAAATACATATATTTTTCATTTTTGTGGGACATTTTCCAGAAATAAATATGTAATGTACTAATTGCATGTATAAGTGAAAGCCATTAGTAATAAAACAGAGGCAGTGTTCTGTTGTTACATGTTATTATGGCTTCTAATTAAAGGCTGGTGTAAGACAGTCATTTAGGCAGTGTAAAGAAAGTCAGCTCAGTGTGCAAAAAGAAAAACTATAAAGACTGAAATAGTAAATTAATAATCAACAAATATTTACAAGGTTTTAAAATGAAGGAAAAATTTGCAAGAAATTCCACTATTCCTTGTAATTAGTAACAAACACGTATTCCAGTCAGTTCCAATGTTATTGTTTTAAGGCTAATGCTGGTGTCAGATACAAGGCCGGTCCAGTGACGGACCACGTAACAAGAACATGAGCGGGCAAAGAAGCCTGTGATCACTGCCCTGGATTCTCCTTATTTTCATAATGGGTCATTCATCAGTTGTAATTTGCTAAGATAATCTTCTCATTTAGTTGTGTATGGAAAAAAACTTAACCTAGCCAATTCAAACTGAAGAATGAACCCATTATCAATGTAATGGTAAATTAAGAGGTCAAACTGAAGTGGCAGCTCAGGGAACCAGGACCCCCCCATAAAGGAAAAGTGTCAACACTTAGAGCACAATTTCTCACCTCCATCAGCAGTTATTCATAAATCCTAAATGTATTAATAAAGGTCGAGTAGAGCATTGTTTCACAGAGCAAAGTGTTTCATATCCAAAGCCCCTGTTAGATGGGATTTAATATTCAAGAGGGGAGGTGGGTCATAGTAAGTATGTGCAGTGATTCTCAAAGGCAGTCTGAGGGCGTTTTATAGCCTGCTGCGTCACAGAGGGTGATTTGTATTAGACAAGGATACTCAACACAAATATACATTGTAAAATACAAGGACCAGAGGCTGCACAAAAATAGAAAAAATAATAACTAAGGTATTTGCATGTGATGGGAGGGGGGTGGGGGGATCACACACATACTGTATATACAAACTGGATTTACCCTGCAGACCCACACATATTTTTTCCTATATTCTGGCTAATTAGACTTCTGTTCTGGTTTAAGTTGGCTGACCTACTGTATGCTGTGAATTACATGAGGTCACCAAAGCTAATGAACTAATAAGTGCCCGGTTACACAAAAACCAGGTGGTGCTGGAACCTGATGATAATAATAATAATAACGACATTTGTATATATTGCACTTAAGGACACAAAACCAAAGATTACAAAGTGCTTTACAAGGAGAAAAAGAAAATGAAACTACACATAACGGGGTCCAACACACAAACTGTGCATGTTGCATATAACAACCAGCAGTATAGTAATTTTTTATCATGCAGTGGTTAGCATGTTTCATTCATGGCAAGATGGATACCGAGGGGAAAGTCAGTTAAAGGTTGCTCCTCATTCGAGAGAGCAGGGTTATATAGAACTGCATGGAACAGCAAAGCTAATATGATCCATCAAAAACTTCAGTCCTGTTTTGATGGATGCTTTTAAAAGTTACTTTACCTTGTAATACAAGCATTTAAAAAGCATCTTAGTTTAAAAGACAAATTTGTTTTGCAAGTGTGTTTTAACGAGGATAATACGACAGGAGGAGCAGGTGCTTCTGGTTATGCAATCAGATTCAGATTCAGCCTGTCAGATTTTATTTAGCGATAATAACCAGCTCGCTGTACATTATCTTCTGACTAATGATTAAGCTCCCGCCATGACTCACAGTTTGTAGTGTAGGTTATTTGTTATGTGGAATGAATTTTCTGCACTCATGCATAATTATGCTGAGAGTTTTGAACTGTGGGATACCAGTTGCGCCACTTAATGCATTGGTTTTGCCATGTGAGAGCAAGAACATGCTATACATGACTATATGAGCGGTTTCAACTAATGTCCAGAATCTGAACAAAAACACTTTACATTGAGACTATGACTAAATTTCTTCAGCAGTACCCAGTGAAATCAAATTAAGTGATTGTCAGGTTTAGTCCCTGTCAAGAAAACATGTCTGTGCCAAAAATGAAAAATTACATGTTTTAGGTTTTGGTACACCTGACAGAAATTGTCCTGAAAACAAAAGGAAAAGTAGGCATATTTTTCTCTCTCTTAAAGAAAAGGTTATTTATATACTGGATATAAAACTGAATTGTTTGTAACAATTTTGCATTTGAGCCATAAGCCTCAGAATGTCTTAAAACTGCATAAGCAGTGTACAGAGTAAGCCCAGTCTTATCCCTGCTAGAGCCAGTGAGTGACTGTAGATAAGCAGTAAAATTGGGCATACTCTGCCACATGCACTGTGGAAAATAGGCTATAGGCTTCACGCATCATGTACTTCAGCTTACACGTCATCTCTATGTGATCATGTTGCAGTCTACTGTCAGCTCGATATGTTATTTTAACATGTCCCAGGAACAAATTCCATTAAAAGAGGCTTACAGAAAAGCTGAATTCTTCATCAAATTATTTAAAATACATCATTGTGTTACCTTGTTTGAACCAAGGTTTTTATGTGTTGTTGAATGTCTGGCTGAACTACTAGAACGTATGCATACTTTTTCAAATTTAGCCCGTGCAAAAGAAAGCAATCGCACAACAGAATAAAAAAACTGAATAAAATATACAGTACAAGGCCATCATTTTTTCTAATGTCCTCCTGATCTTTCCACCTGAACTGCCACTCATAAGAGTAAACACTCATAATCAGTGAACCTTCATCAGTGACCTGAATCCACCCTGGCATAACAAAGACACTTCCTTCCTTTGCTTGCTTGTTCAGACAGGGCTATTGATCCTGACAAACAACCCATCCAGGCTGTGCTGCAGTCATTCAACACATCTCTCCTCTTGTCTCAGTTCTAAGTTACCTCTATCAACAGATTCCTCCTTTGAGTTGCAACGCAAACACTCGCCGGAGTTTACCCTCAATGAGCGCAGCCATAACAACTCACTAAGTGTTTGTTCAAGCAGAAGGTGGGGGAGAAGTGCAGGTGGGAGAGAGGGAGGAAGGCAGTGATGATAAATCACCAGCGAGGACTATGTGAAGCTGACAGTATTACATCCTTGGACTGTTCCTCAGTAGGCAAGGTTACGCTGTCTATCGGTGGGCTGCGGCTCCCTCTGAGCCTGCAGGAAAGGCAAAATTAGGCAATTACAGGCAAATAAATCTTGTATCCCTTGACAGCAGCTTTCAGACTCTGAGTATGAAATGGTGTTAAGATTCAGATGGAGTGCCTCTGTGCACCAGGACTTAGGCGTGTATGATGTACTCCACACACTACGAAGAAAGGTCCCTTTTTTGTTACTAATAGCTGGTGCTGCTAACTCTGCAAGCTGCAGACCAATAAAAACTTAACATAGTTTGAATCTGGGAAACATATGGGAGCTTAATATAATTCATGGCTACAGATCATTAATTGTATGATGTTGCAGACGTCTTGTGTTGTGGCTGTTGGGTGTACATGTGGAGATTAAAATGTGCTGTCTGTTTTCACCTGGCACAACAGGTTTTAGCTCTGAGGGTGTAGTCTCTTAATATCTGATTTATCAATCATATGCTAATGCAGCAAAATAGTTGAACTGAATAAATTGTCAGGGAGGCTCTCAACAGCCCTGTAGGGCAGGTTTTTACATGGCTGATGAAGACAGCCAAAGGCATCAGTTGGCTAGTTTTCAATAGCCTTACTAACTGCAGAGGCCCAGGCATCCTGTGATGTTTTTAATGGGCGCCTGTGTATTTTTGTATTTTCACACCGGAAGGATCTAACTCACTGAGACATCGAGTGTGTTTTTCTGTTTGTACAGCATAAACTGTAGTAACAGAGGAGGACATGCATGCACTCAGCCAATATGGCTGTGTAGACGGTGTACCAGTTGATATTCACTGCATGAAACCACACCTCAGTGCTCCTGACTCTACCAGCAGACGAGGTGAGGCTGGAAATAGTAAAGATACATTTAATGATAGTGAAACAGAGGTATAGTTAGTATTCATGAGGAGACACTCCGACGCCCGTTCTGCTGCGGAGGGACATGGCTGGCCAAACACAGCAGCTTGAGGTAAATGCACAGAGGTAGTTTATAATGTTTGGGGGCCATAAACATTCTGCCCTTGGCTCTTCCCTAGCAGACGGACCATGGAGAATTTTACTACTGCCATAAAGCATGTTCATCTTCTGCCTCTCCTCTTGCTTCTCCTCAGTTATAACACACACAGAAACATGCACGTACACAAACACACTCACACACGCCGATCCCTGTCATATTTCACAAACACCTTGTGCATTAAAATGAAGTGAACGGGAATGCCTTCTGTAAACAGAATGGTCTACTGTTCTCCTCACTGATGCACTGCTTGTCTACTCAGTACCAGGGCTGACCCCAACCAAAGATATTCCTAGTCGACTGATAGTCTAGTTCAAGCCATTAGTCGACTATTCGTCGCACGTTTATGATATTAATTTAATTACTTAAATATATATTTCTGGGGGGCATCAGAAAGTCCAGGCCTGAGATAAAATGTTATAAGTCACATTGCTAACACTGTGCTACATTACAACACCGTAATAATGAGTTTTTAAAATATAACTTTTAAAAGTGTGTGCACAAAGGGAGCTTCCTGTTAAACGCACCAGCAAAAGCAGGTCACAACAACAAGCAACTAGAAATTAGAGTGAGCAGCCATGTTAAGTGTCTGACATTAGGCTATTCACATGTTTGATGCTGCCAAATGATAGGTCTTTGTCGGCAGAGTTTGCATGTCGCTTTAATAGGGCTTGATTTAGCCTCACAAAATAATCCACCTGCCTGACATACCAGTATGTAAATACTCTAACAGACTGTCCTGTGTTTACTATGAGATTTTGGTGTCAAAGTCCTGCAAGTCACGTGTGAGTTAGTAAAAATAAAGAAGTTGTTTCTGCTGTTCATCACAAAATTATAAGAAGTTCTCAAAAGTGATTCAAACCAGTGACCAGAGGTGAATTTTGTCTCTGTAGAGAAACGGTGCCTTCATGTTTTTGGTAATGTAAACATAGTTTTTGGCATCTGATATCCAAACACACTTTGACCTATGGCAACCCTTGCAACAACAACCCATGAGTTGACAACATCCAGTTCAGTCAGAAACTAAGGAAGACATGCCACACCATCATTGACTTTTCATGATTTCTATGGACACTGCTCTTAACTTACATCAACATTCTTCCTGTTGAGAATTTTATGAGCTGCTAAGTGACTGAAATATCTGATTTACAAGAGATGATGTTGACTGTGATGTGTAGTTACAGTGTGGACAGTTTGGTGAGTTTGCTGCTGCTGTGTACAAGTGGGCATTTTGGAACAATTCTACCAGACTGTCACTGGTAGAACAAAATAAGAAAGCCCCTGATCCTCTAGAAATACTGCACTCAGAATGACCATTAGCACGCACACACACACGCACGCACACACGCACACACGCACACACGCACACACGCACACACACACACACACACACACACACACACAGAGATTATTAGATTTAGTGCACATTTCTTTATATGATTTCATAGGATGAGGATTATCTACAACATTTCGATTATACACTGTATTTGTTTGTGATCATCTTAAATTAGCAGACCACCCTGAGGTGGTGGATGGTAAAAGTCTCTACCCCCCGTCATGTGACATGCTGTCTTTTAATTGACACCTATAGGTGAGGTGGAGTGGTAACTATGGTGATTATGCACATGTGAAATCACTTCCTAAAATCTTTAATATTATTATATATCCTCCAGTTATGACCCTGTGATAATGATGATAATGATTCAGTTGCAGTTCTGCTCCAGAAGATGAGACTTGTAAGGCAATTAATCTAATCACACCAGCACTTGTGCATTTTTTTAAAGAACAATTGAAGAAGAAGATGAAGAAGAAGAAGAACGTGGATTTCTGATACCTAATTTACTATCATAAATACTCTTTTGCCTGTAGGTTGAATGCTTACTGCAAGTTGCTTTGGACCGAGGCATGTAGTAAATGAATGCAGTGTTATTCTTTGTATGGCTAAATTAAACTCTTAATGATTGCCTTAATTAAGTTTCTATTTTTAGAAAAATGCTTCTCAGAGGGAAGTGAAAACCTGTGGGAACCAGAAAGATGCTGCAATAAATCTACTTTATGTGCAATTCTTTATACTCTCTGAGGCCTGGTCCAGCTTTACTCATAACCAGCAATTCTTTATTTCACTTCTCTAAGGGTCAATATAACTTTGATTGAAAATAATCCCAAAAAATCCATTCCCTCTTTGTCATGTGTCTCCCACTTACTGTCAATAATAAGAAAGACATGTTTAAACATAGGAGTCATAGGCGTCTGTGACTTGTCCTCATGTCATTCTGAGGGACAAAAAGACTAGTTCCTGTGCACTCACAATTTAACAAGACACGACAGCCATGTTAGCAGTACAATGAGGCTGTACTATGGGCTAAATGCTATCGTCAGAATGCTAACATTCAATAATTAGCAAAGACCACAAAATACAACTGATTGTACAACTACTGATTGAACTACTGGCTGATGCCAGTAGTTTATTAGCTTTATTAGTATTTGGTCTTAAACCAAATTATTGGACACAATTGAATTTTCAACTGATGGTGGTGCTGGATAACAAGTAAGGGGGGGCAACAAAATAATTAGAATTTATCCTGAGGGGGCTTGAATGTGTAGGAAATTTCACAGCTATCCATCTAGTTAAGACATTTCACACAGCTGTCAACCTCCACCAACCTACCATGGTGATGCTAGAGGAAAAGTCAGAGAATTATCAAAGTCATCAGGATTGCTCATCTGGGAACTATCAATGCACTTTAAACGATAGTTGTTGAGATAGTTCAGTCTGGACCAAAGTGGTGGACTGACAGAACAACACATGCCTATACAGCCATGTCAGTTACATAGCTGAGAGACAGTTTGGTAGCTATCATCAAGAGACTGTAAATACTATTTTTTGATAAGATGAGGTAAACAGACAGCTGCCAATCCAGTTAAAGCTCTGTAGGTCAAAAAGGAGAACTTAAAAATCAGCTTTATTTTGTATTGGTAGCCGAGGCAAAGACTTCAGTATATGTGATTCATGATTTGTTTTTAATGTCCCTTTGTCACTGGTTGGACAAAGTGAATAGATCCGCAGTTCATTCAAGACCATGAGGTTATAACCTCAGGTTATAACCTCATGGGTAATAACATGGACTGCAATATCAGAATCTCTAAAATAGAAAATGTTGCTTGCTATGTTAGATAAAAATATGCTGCCATTAAAAATAATAGTAGATTACAAACAGCCCTTGTCTGGCTGGACCAAAAAACAACTTTTGAGTCGTATTTGCATTAAAATGTAGGATGTATTTAAGCATCAAGGACTGACTTTAAGTTAAAAGTTTTTCTAAAACAAAAACCTCCAAGAAGTCTTGTTGGGGAGAAAGATTTGAATGTCATTTAGGTAAGAAAAGTAAACCCTATTTTTTATTGAAGATGTGTCCAAGGGCCAGTATGAACATATAACAGAAGGAGGTCAAGCACAGATCCCTGTGGTACACCATACTTAACCCTAGAGTACTCTCATACGGAACTACTCAGCAGTACAATCCTGTGTTCTGCCGGACAGAACAGATACTGGCCCCTCAAGAACAATAGAGTTCTCAAGAAGATCTAAGGAAACCATGTGGTCTTCAGTGTCAAATGTAAGACAGATGCTAGATGAGAATCTACAGCAATTAGCAAATAATTTCCTACCCTGGTGAATGTAATTTCAGCAGAATGTTTACATCTCAACTCAAACATCAAAAGGAGTGGACAGATGGGCTTTGAGTTGGTTAGCAACCACTTTTTCCAATTGTTGAGACATGAAAGGACGATTAAAAATTGATCTCTAATTGGTATTGTAGGTGGATCAAGGTTTGGACTTGGTACAATAATGATTTATTTAAACAATGTGCCCAAGTTGCTGTTTCACAAATGTAGCAACCACAGATTTTCTGTCAGACACATTCTCACCTACTGGAAATGCTCATGTACTAAGATGACATAATTCACCTGGTCAAACCTAGATGGACAGCTATAGTGTAAAAAAAGTATATCATCATAAAGCATGTCTCTAAGGACTTAACAAAGACAAGTCTGTTGATGTTTAGCTCAAAGAACAATATATAAAATAACAAATTTCCCATCTGCAGACTGCATGTTGCAATGTTGGCACAGCAAACAGGGACAGAAATGGGTTAAGGACTCCATACCAAGGTCAATGTGAAGGTGCTAGATGAAGCTATCTACCCTCCTACTATGTATAAACAACAGTAAGATATCCTGTACGAGGATCGTACTGTAGCAAGAAATAAAATGTCATATGTGTTACGGTATACTAGACTTGCATCTACATCCAGAATCCATTGGGCACACTTATTTCTATTTATTAATAATAATAATAATAATAATGATTTGAATAAATAAATCAAGATATAAGACGTAGTTCATGCATATGTTTATTTGATTTTTTCTTTTGTTTTCCTATTGTTTTGTAATAGATCAGTCTACAATGGCAATAAGACTCATAGCATGGTTTTTGTGCCATGCCATCCGACTTGATGGCCAAAGTAATGCTGATGACATGCTGCTTTTAAATAACATAAACCACTGTTTTGATCCATTTAAACTGAAAGTCACGTTAGACTTCCTATAGAGTGAGCTCAAGACACTTTGATTTGACAGTAAAGCACCTCTGCTGGAAGGTACCACAAAGGTTATTTTACTCTTTACAGAATGTGGATCTGTATGCAAATATCCTAGTGTCATTCAGCATCAGTTTTCTTAAATCACCTCATAATGTCATTTATTTTGCAGTCAAAACTCCCCTGTGACTATCAGACAAATAACTGGCTTGCCCCTGCTGTTCTCAAATGAACCCATTTTGAATTTTTAAGAGTGCACCTTCAGCCAACATTACAACCCTCATTTTGATCAGAGTGACTGACCCCATCCTATCAGACATTCACATCCAGTCAGAAGACACATTATGGCTGGTGGCCATCAGTGTCCCTCTTTGTAGCTGCTTCTGAAGCACAAACTGCTGCTTTGAAGAGACGTCTCACTCTTTGAAGGCCTCTCACTCTGCCAATGTTTTGTCCATAATGGTGATTCGGCTGTAGGGCCAGCGCAGTTAGACTCGAAGTGTACCAGGCCGAGCAGAATCACCTTCAGTGCTGTAGCAGCTCTGCAAAAGTTATTGATACGCACTAAAGAGGGAATAGCTGCAGTTATAGGAGTTTCTTTTACTGAAACATGGAAATATCAAGGTTTGACCTTTTTAAAGACCACCTCTCTCCCAGTAAGATATTTAAAACTTAACTAGTAAGACCTTCTGAAAATCTAATAAGAAAATTCTTCTTTGTGTGAAGTTCAGTCTGTCTTTGGCTTACAGACTGGAATTTCAAGCTATAGCCTTTCATGAAAAATTCACAACTGCAGCAAATAAATCTTAACCATGAGTAAAAATTATCAGCATGAAAGAGCTTCCAAAGCTGTTATGATTAGATGTGTGGCATTTAGCATGTGTGGGAAGGCCTGCAGTACTGGGGCTGTAAAAAGCATCGGCTCATCAGTTGGAAAGCTGAAGGAAGCAGCAGGTGTGTGCCTGTTGCTAGGCAGCACCAGAAAATTTCAAAGGCACAGTTGAAAACAAGACCCAAATAACATTTAAAACTAGAATTACCGCCGCTCAGTTGTATGCCTCTGTCAACCAGCCAAGTTTCAGGAAATATGGTCTCCACTTTTAGAGTAGCACCATTGGCCAGTAATGTTTATGCAGAACATTATGATGTCACAGTGAAGGTGATCTTGGACTTTTTGCATATAAAATGACATCATGTCATCATTTTTTCCTATTAAACATTTGTGTTAAATTGTGTCATAATTAGCATATGAATTTGTGAGTTATGGCCAAAAATGTTTTCACAATGTCCTTTGATCTTGGATCACCAAAATCTAATCAGTTCGTCCTTGAGTCAAATGAATGTTTGTGCCAAATCTGAAGAAATTGCCTCAAGGCAGTCTTGAGATACCACATCCAAGAGGCCTAAAACATGTTTGGTAAGATCACAGTGACCTTCACCTTTGACCGTTGACCTATAATCACCAAAATCTAATCAGATCATCCTTGAGTCAAAATGGACATTTGTCCCAAATTTGATGGGATTCCCTTGACAGGAGAATTGCTTAGATTGCATTCACAATGCCAAAATCACATTTTGTGAGGTCACCGTGACCTTGACCTTTGACCTTTGAAAACCAAAATCTAATCATTTCATCCTTTAGTCCTAATGAACGTTTGTGCCAAATTTGAAGAATTTTTTTAAAACTCAATTCTTATCTTTTCACAGCTTTTAAGCATTGGCAGAGACACCACAGAACCTTCTCTATTTGGAGGCAGCCACTGTAAGCCATGTGGAACATTCTGTTTATTGTTTACAACGCTTTTGAACACACATTTTGTTTTTCAAGACATTTATTTGCACTGAATTGAAAGGGAGTGGTGGGCACAAATCAGCACTTTGCCAGTCAGGTTTTCGAGTGCATTGGGATGGGAATTGATAAGATTTTATTGATACCAATGCCATTATTGATTCTGCTTATTGATCCGATTCTTTATCGATTCCCTTATTGATTCCTGTGGATTTTCTGTGTGGAAAAATGTAGGCCTATACAGGTTTTCAGTGTCAACAACTCAAATTTTATGTGAACACTGAACAAGATAGATAACTGCTCTGTAGTTGTTCAGTCCCTCAAGGAGGGGGTGCTTCCTGCCTGTCTTACAAAAAAAAAAAAACTGCTCTACCAGTAATGGCTCTCGGACAGGAGCCGGCTCCCATCGAACATCAGCTCGTTCGCGAGCAACACATAACTAAAACGTACCTTCACTGTTCTGTTGAGACTAGGAAGCGCTCGTTGACCAGCGGCGTACAGCATCAAACACATGCCACTCCTGATATCTAATGCCTTGCTGCGTCTACAAATGTTTCAGCATGTTGCTGGTGTTTCCTCCCTTACTTGAAATCTTAGTGCCACAGACATTGCATGTTGCGATGGCGTCATTTTGGATGAAATTAAGCCACACTTCCTCGACTCCTTCATTGTCGTTCGTGCTGACTGCCTCTCGCAAAAGCATGACTTCATTGTTTTGCAAGGCACACAGAACTGTCTCATTGCATTAATCAGACATTAACTGTACTTGGCTTCCAAAGAAGTCAACCAGCAATGTCGAGATAACTGCAACAAGCAAAATGAGACTGTGGTGCAACTCAATAGCTCCTGTGGCTAACAATTATTAGCGTAGTGTAGGATCTGAAGAAAAACCGTGAAGCTGGATGCAGAACTCAAAGCAAACCTCTCTACATCTTTGGAGCCCTCCCTTACACCTACAGCTGAGTCCAAAAGTTTAAGACCACTTTGCCATTCCAGACTTTTGGACCCAACTGCTGACATCTCTAGACATCGCCATTGCATTGCTGCATTGGACTAACACAATCAAAAGATGAAAGACCATCATGGAAAGTATACTCACCAACCACAATGATGAGCTAGCCAAGCTAACAGACCAATCAGATGCCCCTGTCTGGCACTCCGCTGATCTGCATGACACAGAGAGCCCCTCATTACAATATCTACACTCAAGCCACCATGAAGACAAACAGCTAACCAATGCCATTAACTCATACTCTGCTCTGCTCTCTACCCTTCTTTACCCTATTCTAACCGATTCTACTCTACGGTTGACTCCACTTTTAGTTCTGTTAGCAACTTTGTGCTGGATCTGTTTGAATAGACAACCACAGCCTTGGCATCCAAAGCAGAAGACCTTGAAATCTCTAACCAGGTGACAGAATCTGAGAATCATTGGCAGAGGGACTGAAGGAAGTTCGCCGTTAGAATTCATCTCACAGCTCATCTACAAAGTCATCGGACGTGAGATTTTTTTCTGAAAAATATTTAGTAGGATTCACAACTTAGCCTAATAATGATTGCATGACCAAAGAATTTTAAATGGTCCTATCAAAAAAGGGCGAAAGTATTCCAACACATCAAGCTTGATACAGGGTTTTCCTGCATAGAGAATTGCGAGGTGGCTTCCTCCATCAAATATTGTGCCGGCTCTGCCTCCCGACAATATTCTAGTAGGCCTGCTTTTTTTCTTGGTACTCGGTGGATTTGACGTTTGTAACTACAATTGCAGATATTGAGATTGTTATGGCACTCTCCAATTCTCTCCACTCTTTTATATACCAGTTATCTTATTATAACTATGTTTCTATCCTCTATCTGAAATGTAGATACACATTATTTAATTATTGGAGAAGACCTTGATTGTGTTATGAACACCCAGCTGGATCGCTCATACTCCAAGGTTACCACATTCAAAGATGGCCATGGCACAAACATAATTTATGAAGGACTGTGAAAGTTGTGACCCAGACGTCAGAACTTATTCATTCTTCTCCCATATATATCAAACCTACTCAAGAATAGATTCAGACATAGCCTTGCTTCTGTCCATTTCCCTTCATTACTTGACCTCAGATTCGATTCTCCATCAGCTGCAAATTCAAACTGGAGACTCGGTATATCATTAGTCTTTGATGTTGCATTATGCTCTTCAATAATACAAGCAACTGAGAAATTTATACATTTTAACAAATGAAACGAAACTAATTCATCACTACTTTGGAAAACACGAAAGCTTTTCTAAGAAGTTAAATTATCTCCCACTCTGTTTGCCACAAGAGCCACTGCAGAAAGACACAAAATAACATAATTGATCAAATTAACAGGATTTTAGAAAAATGTTTTCAAAATCATATAAAAAATCTGAGGTACAGATATTGTACCCTGTCTACTGCGCCCCTTAAAATCAATCGTAGATCCATCCTCTAAGCCTCCAGCAGAATGCTCTTGGCAGCCTGATCTAATATCATTGCATAAACTGGAAAAAAAAAATCGAATTCTCTCTTAGAGGGTCGACTGAGAAAGTTTACATTACATGGCAACCAACCTGCTCATACTTTGATAAAGTATATACAGTTTCTATTGCTTAGAAATGCACTTTCCCACCACTTTGTAACCAACTGTAGTTCTGTAGTGGCGTCATGGGTTTAAATTCTTTTAGAACATGCAACTTGCCAAACATGTTTACCTATGTATGCTAGTGATGTGCTATATATGCTGTAAGATTATTTTATTTCTGTCTTCCTTTGTCCATCTGTCTGTATTTCTGTGTCTCGGTGTCTGTGTCTGTTTGATCAACTACGGAACTGGACGTGTCTGTACTTTCAGATGCTGTGTAAATATGATGTGATGTTCAACAAAAAAATAAATAAATAGATAAATTAAAAAACTGATATTCGCACTCAACACAGCCTTCCAGTGAATTACTGGATTCACAGCCAGCACCCAGGGGTATAGCAGTTTGACTGACATCTCAGAACAAGCTGAAGAAGTTGCTCTGGGGTCTTGTTTCCAAGATAAAGTGGAGCCTATACAAGTTGTGTTAGTTCATCCTTACAACAGATTAGCGTGTTATCTTTTCAAACAAGTCAAAGTGATCCCTGCGAGTTATAGTGTCATATCTATAGTGATGAAATCTGACTGCAATTATGTTTAATCACTACGTCTCAGGGTTTTTTTAACCATCATCTCCACCAACAGCAAGTAATAATTTTCTGATGTTGAGCATTTGGGCAATATAGTTGAATACACAAAGCCCTCAACGTACTCACTGCGTACAATTCCCAATTTCTTCAGAACTTAATTTCACAAATTCAGTTTTGTTTTCTATTTCAGGCTGAGGTTGACGTAATGTTCCTTTAAACTGGCATCATGAGAAGAACAGTCCAGTATCCCTTGAAATTATGTTCATACTAGACAACAATATAACATGCAATTCATGTCCAAGTTTAAGTGTCAGTGGAAGTACTGAGCCCCTGTAGCAAAGTCGATCCGTTTTTCCGTGGGGAAGTTAGTGGGTATTCAACCGAAGATACTTCTGCATTAAAACGACACAGGGGGCTGTGTTGGTTGCGGTGTGTTGTCACAGTGAGACAGTGAAACATGTTCAAGTATAGGTCCAATTTGTGTAATTAATGCATGTAAAGGCTTGATGGACTCCAAAACTCTGCACAGTGGGGTGTAATACACACAGACAGGATTTTACAACTCTGGAAAGTTATTGCAGCAGCAACTATTTTACCTTTTGTTGCGACAGTTGTGAAGTAAACTTTAGAAATACAGCATTCATGATACAAAGTAATCCACCAGGAACTGGACTGACCAATGCAGAAGACAGCACATTGTGTTGCGGCAAAGTTGAGAGCCTGGTCAGCTTTTCTTTTTTTTCTTTTACTGGACCCCTCCTACGTTGGCACCTCCACTGCACCGACAGACTGGCTCCATTGAAATGAATTTCAATTGTTCAGCCTCACATAATTTGACTCCAGTATGTGCTATTCAGAGGTACCTGGTCAAGAACAGTCTTTCAGGATCTCAGGCATCATTCCCAGAGGATTACCAAATGTGAAAGCGGGAGTTATCCAGACTACATAATAAAACTGGGCTTGCTCAGCAGGGCAAACAAAGCTACCCACATTGACAGCGCACACAAACGCGGAATTTAGCAGCATATTAACAAGTGGAGGAGAACAGGTTGGACTACCATCTGTATTCAACTGTGTGGAAAATGTGAAATAGCATGTTAACTTGCCTTGCATCTGTCCAAAGTAGATGTGGCCCCACCGTTTTTTGGCTCCGGAGTTTAGGATGTCAGTGAAAATATTTTAATGTTTTACAGGAAAAGAAAAACGAGGCATCTTTAGTATAAAAATACTTAAAAATATGAACATAATATGGGATGCATCCACATCACAACTGGCTCAGATGCCACTACTACAGTATGGCCACACAGTACAGCAAAAATACAATACACACACACACACACACACACACACACACACACACACACACACACACACACACACGTAGCAGCAGCAATCACACAGTCCAAGTGAACAACAGATGACTATCAGTGCCACATCCCACAATCCCTTTCTTCCTGCTGTGGTCTTCTTCTCTCCAACACATAGCGCTCAACTTGAAGGAATATTGCTTTTCTGATATCTCACAACGTGTGACCTTACTCACAAACACTCTCACTCACCCACTCCAAATCAAAAACAGGACACACAACCACAAACCCACACACACACTCAGCCGCCCAGATGAAAACAGATATCTCCCTGTCATGGCAGATGTACTGCTTGTCCTCAGTGAGCTTCTAGTCTAAATCAAAAATCCATTACTAGTTTCATTTTGTCATCGGTCATAATAGACCCAAATCAGAGATCAATGCATCATGGTGAGTTAATAAATGACTGGAGCAATAAAAATTTGGGTGATGGGGATGATCATGATTATGTAGTATTCTCCTCGCTCACCAAGAATAATTTTTATGACACAGACTCAGTTGGCGTTCTTTGATCAAACTAACAGATCAAACTGGAATGAAACTGAAAGTGCTGAAAATGAATGTATTGAAGTTGATGAAGCGGCTAAAAGTATGAATTGATCTTTATTACTGTTGCTGTATTTGATGGTCAGAGTCAAGATGGAGGAAAGCCACATAATGAGGAAAGATGGAGGAGACGGAGATGGATAATTCTTCATGTAACAATAGCTCTGACTACCATCCTTGAAGGATCCTTGTGATTTCTTACAGCTTGAGTCTTGTTTTGTTCCTATACGTGTGATTAGTACCAAAGCCATTACTCAGTTCTGAGAAAGTCAGACGGACAAAAAGCACAATATAGGCCGTAAACAAGCCAACAGTGTACCTAATTTATCCAAACTGGAAGTAAAGCATAAAACCCAAAATAGTGGTAATAATTCCAAATTACCGACAAAACTGCTGTGATAGGTACTGCAGGCCAAAGTTGAAGCAGAAAGACTGTCTGTGAACAGTGATGGATGTTTACAAAAGACGGCCTGGGTGAAAATGTTATTTTTCACCTTCATTTTCTCTTCTAAATAAGTTTAGCTATCCAGGGAGTTTATATAAATCCTGTATGATCATCTAAGTGCTGATGTTTCGTGCCTTGTCTGAGTTTTTTTTCCCCTGTCTTTTCAAGTCTCAACAACAGCCCTGTCTCAAAGAAATTATGTTTATGTAATACTCATTTGCAACACCAAATAAGTTTGACAGATTATATCTTTTGTCAACATAATGAGGAAATGCTTTTAATGAATGCATCTGCAAAGTTGCTGAATATTCATTCAAAACATATCTGCAAAACATTCATTAACAACTCCATTAACAACCTCCATTATCCATTTTTACAATACTAAATCTGATCATAGCAACTCAAGCATGATTAACATTATTTATGGGTATGTTTTGGTACTTGCAGCATTTGGTTAAGGTCAGGTAAAGATCGTGCTCTTATTGAGAAAGTCAAAAGTAACTTGAAGTATACATGTAATTAATTCACATGTAAACAAAACCACAAACCTTAGCCAAAGTCCTCATGTTGCCTAAACCTAACCACACATCAGACTCAGGATGGTCCCCAGTGTCAAAGCACTGCGCTTTGTATGGCAACCATTCATCCTGAATGCCTCCCACATCCTTCATTTGAAAAAACAATCCAGGCAGCAAATTATATTTCCTTCAAAATGTTTTTGTCAAAACAATTTACTGGTATAAAAATAAATTCTAGGAGACAGCATTTGAAAATTTCTTATAATAGAGTGTAATTTGTGAGGATATCGTTTAAGGATTTGGTGCCTTTTGTTATCTATCTTTTACCACGACGAAAGCGCTCAGAGGCCCAGAACACACAGTAACAGTTGTAACAAAACTGTATAAAAACATGTTTCCACCAGTTTAAGGTTTGGTTTCTGCTTCCCAGTATTTTTCATTACCGTACTTAATAAAGTGTAGTAAAGCACTTTTGTCATATCTCACCTGCACTGCCTATTTACCCTACCGTGTCAACCAGGAGTACATTTCCATAAAGCTTATCTAACTCTATATAATACATAATGAATAAAAGGGGGGTCTGCAGGATGTGGAGCAGACACTGATAAACGTGATCAATCCCCTGAAACGACTCAGCGCAGTGTATTTTAAGACTATCAAGGGTTTATGTTCAGTCCCATTAAACTGAGCCCGCACTGTTAGTGGCTTGACCTTCAGCTCCTCTGTCATGAGCTGGGAATCCAGAGTTAAAGTGACATCTAGCTGGCATCCACTGTCAGCAGATGAGGAGGAGGTTTAGATGTGTGCATGAGAAAGAGATATTAAACCCTAAGAACCCATAGTGTGACTGACAGCTCCTCCACTCCTCTTGTTTCCTGTTCTTCTTCATAGCTCAGCTTCTCCCTTGTTGTTTTTTTCCTTTCGCACGCTGTCATCTGACAGTTAACTCCACAACAGGAAGCTTTCCACTGAGTGGGTTATGATTAAATATCTCTTTTCTTTTTTCTTTTTTTTACAGTCAAATGCTCATGCATAGAGTTACACAAAAGACACGTATATGGTTACACAAGAAATCAAGGATGCAAAACACATTTGTAATGATTCGCCAAAAGGAGCTTTAGATCAAAAGATCTTTTCAACATTTTGTGAAAAGTTAAAATCTACATAAAGTGGTGGATTTTTTTCAGTAGCCTGCATAACAATTAGCATCTTATTTTGGAAATTTAGATCTGCTAATTAGAATTCATTTTGATTTATACAGTAACAGCTGGTCACAAACAGGGATGTAATGGAGAATAAAACCCCTTAAATCTTTTTAACTTCTTTATAACCCACCAAATGTATTTGTATTTTCTTAATTTATAGCAAAGATCAGTCAGTAACCAAGTGTCAGTGTATGAAACAAACAGTTTCTGTTATGTGAGCTTGAAGCTTCTGAAAAAGACCATCACCAATCCACCGGCTGGCTGCGTTTTTGGTTTTTTGATTTTTACATAATACAAGGGAAATCAGGCTTCATGTATTGTTAAAGCTATTGTTGTCAAGAATTTGTATTTTTCCTGCCAGAAGGTGTTGCATTGTCATAGTTATATTTTTTTTTTTTATAATTTTTTTTAATCGGTGAAGCTGTAATTACAATAGTTAATAAATGGGTGCTTTTAAGTGGTAAAAACATTGCATATACAGTACTGCACTGCCATTGGGAAAGTTATGTAAGCACTGCAATGGCAAGCCAAGTAACTTGGCATCCATTGAGAGTATGGAACAGATTATGTCACTTCATGCCACTGCAAAACTGTGAAATGTACAATCTGTGGAAATGATCATGGAGGCTCAATACAAACCCATGAAACTTTAGAAAGTTGCCAATGTTATTCAAGTTGAACACCCAGGAGAGTGCTCATGATATCAGCTATCCTGCCTTTGTAAGACTGGCAGCAGTGAAGATCTTTAATTTGAGTCAAATATATTTCACACTGACTGAAAATAGGACCTGATAGGAGGTCAAACTACTTTGAAACTAGACCTGCACCCAAGAAGAAGCGAATCTGATCATGTGTGTGCAGGAGATACACGGCCACTTAAAAGAAACATTGGTCCTGAATGGGAAACTATATGACTTGGTTATTGATTATTAGACCATGGGTCTTCCACTTCAAACAGGATATGGGAAGATGTTTTAAGTTGGGGGTGCTGTAGTGGGAGGAGCATTTTACCCCAACCCATACAATACAACCCACACAAATACAACATAATCCTACAACAATACTACTACACACGCACACACACCAAAAAAGCAGCAGCAGTAACAACAGCCACGTCTGTTACGACGGACAAGGACTCAGTAATGCTATTGCACAATAATAGCTCACAATAATGCCACAACATTGCAATACATATGTCCAAAAGCCCATTGCACACGGCACACAGGAACATATCCAAACACGCACATTTTTTTCAACAAAGTTATATCAATGTGATGTTAAAGGTAATTGACAACTGAATAATAAACTGCTCGGCGGCAGCTTAAACCAAATAACTTACCTTGAGCTGCAGACAATGTGCTCCAGTAGTTACAATACTCCAAATGTGGCCATCAGGACGGACTGGGTCCAGCTCCTCGGGATGGTGAAGTCTCACCAAATCAACCGGTTTCCCTCTGCTGCGTCTTCACCCAAGCAAAACACACAACTTGACCACACTCCGCCATGTAGCCTAATGAAGCCACTTCCATTTAGCAAACCAAGTTGATGTACATGCACGGCTGAAAGTTTCTTTCCCAAAACGTCTGGCCAGAAAATTGAAGTTGGGTGGCTGGAGAGGCTCCTCAAACGCCACCAAGTCAGTCCTAGCCTGACACCTGTTAGCAGCAGGGTCCTCAGCAATGGCGGTGCTAACGCTGATACTCATTGGGTGGCTCCGAGGAAAAGTTACAACCAAAGGCAAACGATGCTGGTGGAGCTGCTCTCCTGCGAAGGCTGGACTTCATTTGTGCTCTCTATAGCTGGTGGTTTGCCAAACAAAACTGCGATATGCTTTTCCTCCTTTGTGATTTTATCCTTCGATTAGCAATAAATACTACAGCACCCGGAAGTAAACTTACAAACCCTACTTTAGAGTTGACATAAGCGGCCATACACTGCCTCTGAATGGCTAATGATCGTTGACTTCACTGTTTGGATTGGTTAGGTTAAGGCATGTGAGAATTGTTCGGGCAGAAATAATAAGTCTTTCTGGATGTTCACCCTCACAGACTCACAGACTCGGAGGCGCGTTCCCGGTTAACTCGTGAAGTCTTAGGGCTGTCCCACTGTCAAACCATCGAGGGCATGAGGCCTCCCCAGCAGACGTTTTGAGATGTTTATGGACACTTTCCTTAGTGTGCGGTCTAATTTCTGCAGACTTTGCCTGAGGGAATTACTCAAAGTTCATAGCATTGTGACATTAAACACGGGTTGCCATGGTTATCAAGGGACGCCCGGAAGCGTAAAAATGGCAAACAGCGGCCATAACACGCAAGAAATAATAAGATAGAAGAGGAACGGTTGACAAAGGAACGAACCCTAATGTTAGCACAAAAGAAAAAAGAGGGTACATGACAGTATAAACACGGAGCTCACTGTGATTCAGAGCCTGAACTGTGTAGTTATTTTGTCCTATGATGACATGATGTCCAAATATCGAAAAATTTGATCAGATCTGATCCAACATAAAAGGGAGAGAAGAGAAGGGATAAAAAATGTACAATCAAAAGTTCCAAACCCACAGTTGAATGCAAATGTTTTGGCATCATCCAGGTAATGTGATGTAAGTGCTGTCTCATTCCTCTTTGTACTATTTTGAGCCCTTGCAGCCTCTCACACTCATTCATTCACCAGGTGATGTCAATTAAGTCTGTGGGGGTTCAGAGTTTAGGGCTTATGGGGGACATTGGGATCATTATGCTCTCACCACTAGGGGTGCTGCAGGTGCGGCCATGGTCAGATTGCTTTCTCTCTCACTCCCAAGCAAATGGTTTCTACGGATGTGTATGTGATGTGGTTGTTTATGTGGCTATATAGCAGTGCTTACTGTAAAAGTAATGTGTCTGGGGCGCCCAGGTGGCTCAACTGGTAGAGCGCATACCATTTAGGCTCAGTCCTTACCGCAGCGGCCATGGGGTCGAGTTTGGCAGTACTAGCAGCAGTTCTTTCCCATTAGACTTAAACAGTCATTTGATTAATTGTAATTTTTGTGCAGGGTTCTCTTCAAAGTAAATACTTTTCATTTTGTCTTTATTTTCTGTTGTTTCTTCTTATGCCTACAATAAGGGATTTCCTGGCCACTTTGGGGGCAGCAGAAACAAGCTGTAAACACAAAATTACATTTTATCACGTTTATAAAGTTGATATGGTGAACTTGCTAGTAAGCAGTTGCCCATTTACACATCCAGCAGTCATGAAGAAACCTTCATATTTGGAGTCATGTTTCTTGCCACCTCATGAACTCTCCTTTTAACTGTATTTTGCTTTTCATCAACTTCTGAAGGAAATATCTGGCTGTCTATAGCAGCTAAATGCTCCATTTTGCTGAGCAGGTAGTGTGCAGTGGGTTTATCACAGCCTTTCCACTGAAAACAGCCGCCTGCTGCAGCCGAAAACTATGCTAAAGATGCTACAATGCAGATTCAGGTGATGTTTCTCCGTGACATCACTCACATATAAGTATTCATGTGACTTATTGCTTAAATAAAAGCATTGATTCTTGCCGCTTTGAGAAAAGAAATGTAGCAGTCAAGTTTGTTCTTGAGCTGTATATTTTGAAACTTTTCTCTATACCTTTCCCAGCTTGAAAAATGCAATCTGATAAAATGAACATTTGCATTGTCATTTAAGATAAACCAAGTGAGAAAAGAAAAAGGTCTGAGGTGCAATTTTGAAAGCATATCTGTGGGTGATAGAAACATTTTCCCATTTAGTTTCCCATCTGTGTGGGTATGACTGTGTGTGGATGCATGTGCACATGAATGTACATCTGTTGGCATTTGTGTGTGTGTGTGTGTGTGTGTGTGTGTGTGTGTGTGTGTGTGTGTGTGTGTGTGTGTGTGTGTAAATGATGACATCACTTGCATGGTTTTTCACACACACCCCTATTTGGCCCAGCACAAAGGCATACACACTTCAAAGGCATGGGGTTTGGATCAAAAGCAGTGGGTGCAGGTAGGTGGTGAATGTACACAACTCTCTCCATGGCTCCGCTCCCTTCATCTTTGGCTCTTTTCATGTCTATGCTTGCAGGAGTCACATTCACTACAACACATGAATTTTAATGTGAATAAATGAGCTCAAATCAAATGAAACTGTGGCTCAATTAAATTAGATTTTGGAACCCGAGAGTAAAGTGATACTTGACCCTATGCCTTCGGTCATAAAAATCTTTTGATTTGAAGGAGTGAGCTGGACATAATGTGAAAAAACACTGTGGATCTGTGGACCTTCAAAGCTTAAAGCCTTTGAAAATATCTACCATACAACCACAACAGTATTTATTCACTGCTTACATCACAAGTTGCAAGTTGCAGGTTGCAAGTTGCAAGTTGCAAGTTGCCAGTTAACCAAAGCTAATGCAACACAACAACTCTTGTTTAGCAGGAAATTATCCACATCTCGCCCTCAGCCATCACTTTAATATTAGATGAAGCCAGATCTGAGGCAACACATTGAAGTGCTTCATAAGAACTTGCATGAAGTGGCCACTTATAGACTTCCACTCAAGTCCGTTGCTGGAAATCCCTGTGGCTGCTATGCTACCCAAGTCACACAGTCCTTCAACTTTCTTTATTCTAAGTTTGACTTGTGTCCCTTTGGGACCTGAAGGTCGGGGGCAGCAGCGTGAACGTCCCCTCTGCTTACCTTCTCCTATGTCCCCTCCATCTCCTTCTCTCCTCCTCTTCCTCCTGTCTCTCCACTTCACCCATGGGACACAGGGAGGGTGAAAGGGGGTCACACACCTCAGACACATGGCCAACTCTGTGTCCATTTGTGAAGACCAACAGTTTGTTCGTATCAAAATCTATACTCAGTCTGAACTTAATTTTCCAATGCAGACAGGTATCTACAAGCTGAATGATGAATGAAAGCAATAATTCTGTTGAAATTGGATAAAATTAAGCCCTTAGCAAGAGATGTTTTTCATGTTTTCTTTTTGATATTACAGTCCGTTCTCTGAGTGAATTTAATAACTCACAGTTTGTCCTCACTACAGATGGGTACTTGCATCTTTGAAAATGCAATATCGTGTAAAAATATGATTGTATTGTATTTTTATTTGAACTCTTCATAACTCTTACCTGTTGCACTAAATTGTATAATTGTATTGTGGAGAAAGACAGCTGAAAGTTAAGTTGAAAGTTAAATGAAGTTTACAGCTATGTCTTTATAACCAAGTAACATTAATCACTGTTAACCTGATCATATTCATAAAACTCCCCTCCCAACCCTGCACATTTCTCCAGATTCATCTCCTCATATTCTGTCTGTATCTTATTAAAGGCCAAATAGAATGTGATTGATGACAAAATTCTTTGCGATTAAAAAGAGCTGTGACAGAGATGGTTATGTTGTAGGAAGAGTGGAGAAATGTCACCATGATGCCTTTAATGGCTTATTTTCAAATCACCTCTGTGATTTACAGGATTGCAAATAATTTAATATGCCAGGCCAGTAACGTTGTTTTAATAAGCCATCTAAAACAATTTATTGGATGTTCTCTCACAATAATTCATGAGGGTCATGCATGTTTTATGAACAATCAATCAAACTCAAAGACCAGCAGGCTGGATAATGAGGAACTATTGAGAGGAATGAGGCTTATTCAAGCTCAGAGACAGAGTAGGGACAAACATCTCTCTACAAACTTCCTAGAATGGTCGCTTTTTTGTGAATGTGTGTTTGTCCGAGTCTTTTCACAACTATAGTAAGACCAACATGTGTGTGCACGTGCATGTGTGTCACAAAGAGACAGAGGGCATTTGCATGAGAATCTGACTAAGGCCCTTTGCTGCACATCATCCCCTCTCTCTCTTCCCTAACTTTCCTGTCTCTCTCTCACTGTCACTATCATAATAAAACCAAAAAATTGCTGAAAAGAAAAAAAAAAGAATTGAGGAGACTCAAAATGCATCAGAGACCCTTAAAAAAAGTTTGAATCAGTTCACTTTTATTCAGGCAGACAAAAGTTCTCAAGGATAAACGGGAGGTGAAATCAGGGAGCAGGCGGCTTGTTTTTGTTGTTTTTTTCCAACCCAGTTTAGATAAAACCACACCCACATGTGTATCGGTCTGGGTCAGCGATCAAACTTTAGCTTTGGCATTGAAGTTTTCGTCATATGGAAGTAGGCATGGTTTCATCTAAACTGGGTTGGCAAAACTATAGAAGTGAGCAGGCTGTAGTCAGAAACAGGCAGAAAGGAGAACCACACACAAAAGGCAGAGAAGCAGGCAAAAGGCAAAGGCCAGGCCAGACAGGAGATCAAATCAGACAGGTAAATAAGACTTGCACGCGATGGCATGGAATGCACAGTGGACAACCTGGCAGAAGGTAAGTGGAAATGGACCGGTATATATGGTAGGTAAGTAATTGGGCAATGAGAAACAGGTGAGTAGGTGATGTGGAACGGGAAGGGCCAGGGTTACTGCAGGGCAGATGGGAGTGGCAGGGTCTGAAATGACAAGAGATTTAGTGATAGTTGGCAAAGGCAGGCAGAGAATGAATGAATAACTGAATGAACTGTGACAATTACTATTCATCCAGAGGGGAACATGAATTTGTGTATATGACGGCTGGAATTTATATTCTTTATCTTCTAACCTGAATTCATTTTCCAGTCCTCTCATGTATGTAAGTAATCCAACATTTCATCCATTTATTTTTATTGAAAAGGGCCTGAAAAATGGTTGCGTTAGAGTTACATTTGTTTTGCTCTGAACTCTATTTCTGTTACATGCCATTTGTTACTCCCAGTCTTGTACATACAGCACTAATCTTCCCCAGGGGACGTGCAGTCACTTGCTCTATTACCTGCCCATTATTGGGCAAGCTTCCAGATGTATGTGACTGTGCTGTAGGTAGAGCTAATCCTGCAATGACACAGACAGTTAATTGATTGTAGTCTGATCTCTATCCAAGCCTCTCCCGCAAGGTGGAAAATGGTGGTTTGTGAGAGGAGAACTTAACCTTCTCTCAGTGAATTGATTGAGAGAGGGACAGAGCAGGAAATACTGTCAGTCCATTCCGGCTCAAGAGTGGATAAGCAGCCAGGGACAATTACTGACATGACATTTTGTCACAAGCGTTGCACTGTTGTACCGTCATTTCGTTTAGAGAGCGTGGAGTGAGGCAGAGAGGCGTTCCAAGAAACACACACTCCTGTCACAGAACAATCACAGATCTTTTATGATTTCTGTGTTTTACATTCGTTCTCTGTTCCATGTGGCAGCACTCATGATGCAAGATTGTGCAATGCTCTGCTTGAAAGTAATAAACCTTATCCCTCGTTTTCAAACCCAAACTATGCACCATTTTGACATCAACAAATTTCTTTGGTAATGCAGATCACCCAAAAGGATTTCTCCAGCAGGGATCAAACTGAAGTGATCGAGTTTGACAGAGGGAACATCATCTATCAAGCAAAGACTCAATTTTGCAAGAGCACTGTTCAAAAATATAGAATCTACGTGATTAAATATTTAATAACGGCAGAAATAAAGATGTCAGGAATGATTTGATAAGCAAAAGCTGTACTGAGAACATGAGGCTACATGGATCCAATAAGCATTCAGTCAAAAACTGATTTGAGCAAAATTGATTTTAATTACATTTTGCACATCTATAAACTCATACAGAAACCACCATTGGGGATGAGCTTCAAAGCAGACTTTGTCCCTGCTTCTGAAGGAAACCCTGCTACATTTAGGGGCTGAGTATGCTTGAAACGATCTAGGTCATAAGACGTGACAAGCACTTCTTTTGAAGCATACTGACACCCTTGGACTGACATGTTCCACACGATAGCTGGAAGCACAAGCTTTTCACCAAAACATCATGAGACCGATCCATTGACTCCGAGGCTGAAGCGCATGTTCCTCTGCATTTAGAAGTGCACACGATTCGAGCTGCTCAGTGATCATCTGCACTGTTGGTGTTCTGTAAATTTGTGTGACCTTTCAGTATAGGAAAATGTGTTTCAAAGTCTTGCTTTCACACCATTTAAAAGGAAACTTGTTCTGCTGAATCCTCAGAACGAGACAAGATATGTTTCAATATTTAAAATTTAAACCAATAAATGAATGTAAATTTTTAACTGATACATCTGTAACTACAACTGGCTCCAACCTCGTTTTTACAAATGTTTTATCAGCCAATAGATATTACCTGAGCTGTGTGCTATGATTAATAATGGCTCTGTGAGGGAATAACCTCAGGAGTAACACATAAAAGATGTTGGTTTATTCCAATGTAAACTGTGAGGGTTTAATTAACACTGAACCAAGTGTCCCTATGTTGCTATGCTGCAAAGAACATGATTGACAGATGGGTGTGCAGGAGAAAGGTTAGCGGGGCTTTGGAGGTACCGGTGAAATTATGGGATGGGAGGGGCCAGCTGGGAGGCGGAGAGCACAGATCACACTCGAGATCACGCTATGCTATCCATACCAATGGACTCATGCACAGACATTGCCATACAAAACTCTGGCTCAGTAAATTCACTGCACACATGGATGCACTTGAACACATAACACAAATTAACAAAAGGTGGGGAAATGTGTTGCTTTTCCCTGGTTCCTTCTCTGCAACATAAGGAATTTGAACAAACACATTTGCACATACATCAAAATAGGCATGCATGGGCACATAAGAGCCAGATCTTATGTTACAGGAGCTCAGTGTGTCCCCTGGTTGCAGAGCAGCCCGGTAGGGTCAGTATCATCTGCGAACTGTGACTCACGCTGACATTGTCTGGATGGTCAGCAATGATGGGGTGGCATGCTGCGACAAGCTCCAGGTGACCCAAAAAGAGAATGGAAGGGGACAGCAGTTTACGGGAAAAATATAGACAGATCTGGACATATCAAAAAAAACAAACAAACAAAAGAACAGGATGCTGTGAAAATTTATAGAAGGTCTTTTTTGCAAAGAAGGGTGCGGAAAACAGATGCAAGAGTTACAACGAGAAGAAAGGCAAGAAGAAGAAGGAGGAGGAGGAAGAGGAAGGGTTTGATACTGTGAGGAAAAAACACAGAAAAGAAAAACCATGGCAGAGCAACAGAGACAAAAGGAGGGAGTAAGAGAGAGTAGAAAAAGGTAGAGGAGCCTATTTTTTATTTGCATAAAGAGCCTGGCAACAGGATGAGTTGAATAGTGAACCACAGTCTTGTCATCACGTCCCTTTTTTTCTTCCCAAAACAACCTGTTTGATGTGTGCTGAGTAATATGGTGAACAGCGGGGGGTATCCACAGCATCAAAGAGAATTTGAACCACACACTGGCCCATTACTGTGTCCTTATGTGTGTGTGTGTGTGTGTGTGTGTGTGTGTGTGTGTGTGTGTGTGTGTGTGTGTGTGTGTGTCTGCCTGTGTCTGTTTGTTCCTGCATAATAGCGACTGAATACTTGTGTCCCACACATCACGTCGCTTGATTGTATCCCTTAGCCGTGTTGTGACAATTACCAACCAGCAGGTGTTCTTAGCATGATGTGTCTTGTTGTTCCGTCATTGAGTGTAACAGTGGAAGTAATAACAATGAACTCATCTTGATCATCCATGACAGGAGACGACCAGACCGGGGGATGACATTCATTTTCTGCGAGACTTCGCGTGGCCACCGCGTTCACGCATCAGCAAACACGCTCCTCTCTCTTGTGGAGGGAGGAGGTGTGGAACAGTGTGAGAAAAGAACAAGGAAGAGGAAAGTCACTTCTATCCAGAGTGTGTTGATGGATGGTCCACCGGGTTTGGCTCAGAGCTCGCATGAATAAACATAAAGGGCTGGTGTTTTCTGCACACGCACACACACACACACACTTAATGCAAACCTTTCATTGTCATGAGATGAGATTAAGAAAACAAAAAAAGGAACTAAAAAATTGTAATCTGATTATTGCTACTGCGCGAAGGGGATTCAATTAGAGCTGAATTGTTAATGTGATGTTTTGAAGGGTACGGTTTTGAACCATGGATTTTTCTTTCTCAGCTGCGAAGAAATTGAATACAAGAAGTGACTACAGCTTGTTCCCTTTCTTAAAGCCTAGATTTTATTGTTAACCTTATGTTTTGCACCTTTCATACCAGACAGCGCAGGTGCAAAATGTATGTTATCAGCTAATCAATAGTTTCAATCGACATCTCTGCAGAACCTTCTCAAACCTTTTTCCAGTGTCTTACAGCTCTGCTTAGTGTATTATGGGCATTAATTTTCATTCATAATTATGACAAATAGATTTTCAAGTTTAACTTCTCTCCGTCTCCCCCAGGCAAGGCCCACACTGAAACCCAGTCTTGTTCCAGTATTGGCCGACAGTTCAAGGCTGTCGTACCCAACAGCTTGTGAGGATTAGTATTTCAATGTGAAGCATTGTTGAAAAATTTGCAAGTATGCATAGACATATTCCTTGATGAATAAACATTAGTAAAATCTTCTGAGACAACATATCACACATGACTTGCCTAGTTGTTCTGTTTCCTGATGAAAATGAACTACTATTGCAAACTTTGGTTTTCTGAATTTATCTTGTTAGAGTGATACTTTTGCTTGATTTTGAACCTGGAATAAGTTAATTTGTGGCCATTTAGGGACAGTGGAAACATGCTGTTGACACATCACTGACATATTATCACCTTTAACATAGATATGGCAAACAAATAGTTGCTTATTTACACATCGAGCCGATACAGAGCAACATTATTCATTTGGAGTTGTTTTTCAGATGAGTTGATGAATAATTGAAAAAGAAGGCTCAGTTTTGAGCTTTACTAACTGCAGGGAAATATCCAGCTTATGCTCCAGTATTTTCACCTGCTAGTTACTAACCTTCAGCTGTCTTGGTGCTGGGCAGGTACCATGCAGTGTTTTTAGAGCTTTGAAAAACATCTACCTGCTGCAACTAGAAATAACATTGATGAGAGCGGGGATCGTGAACCACACTGGTAAAGTTATGGGCAATAACACCAAAACCACCAAATGAGGTTAAAAAAAAAGAAATGTGCTGTATAGATGAGGGGATTTGCAGAGTTGTGTGATAATTCTCAGCGACCTCTCCCTATAAGTGGTCACGTGATCCATTGTTATTATAAAAATATTGATTGTAGTCAGTCAAACAATGGCCATACTCACCAATGAGGTCATCAAGATATAGACCTCCGTAAGTGTACATAATAAAAACTGTGTAATAATTGCCTTAAAAGAACTCAACTTTGATGCTGCAAAGATATTGTATAACACCAAGATAACCGACTGTCTCATCTGGGTGGCAGAGAATGATCTTCTTGTTTCTACAAAAACTCGATTCAACATGGTGTTTCTTTGATTATGTCAACAAACTGCAGCAGAATCCACCGCTGCGTGATGCAGGAAACTAGAGAATTTTACTACAACTGCTTGTGGTTCAATGCCTTTCATCCCCAGACAATAGCTCCTGTATGGTTGCACTATGTTAAACAGTGGCCATCCATCATGATGTCAGCTAGTTTTACTAGAGTGGATTAACTAGCTAACTAGCTAGCATAATTTCATCCAGCCAATGTCAAACTGATATACTTTCAGTGAAAGGTGAATGCTTTTCTTTCAGTTCAGTTTGTGTAAAGGATTGAAATGCATGTTAAACTGAGGTGCCCCTATACACTTTTCTTTTCATTGCAAGATTATTCGAGTGGAGGCTGCTAACATTTGCATATAGATATCAACTGACCCTGTGTTTCCTTTCTTTACTGACAGACGAAAATGAAAAGACTGCATCAATCAAAGCTCAGCTTTGGGAAGGGAAGAGATATGGCACAAGATGAGAACATTGAGAGAAAAAGAAAGAGAGAAGGTGATGAGAGAGGAAGAGCAGGTACTGCCCACTGTGCCCAGAATAGGATTAGCGTTATGTCCCTGTGCTCATCAACACAAACAAAAATTGACTGACCTGATGACATTCAAGCAATGTAGACCTTATTACCACAGAGACATATGTTCTTTGGTAATTACAGTTGAACCTAAAGGTTCAATTTAACAACAACACAAACCTAGCATAATTATAGTGTCATAATCTAGTATTATTGTATAAATATATTTTGTTAACATTTATGTACTTTTTAAGACTCATTTCTAGAAATCAAATCCAAAATGATGTAAACTCAAAGCTTAAAGCTCAAACAGAGGAAGCAAAAAATATGACTGAGGTGGCTAAGCCCCCTTAAAACAACAGCCCTTTTTACACTGGTCTAAAAAGCAATAGCAAAAGCAACATGAAAGTGTGTAATCAGCATTCACTCCCTATTCTCAGGTATTTATCGGCTTCGGCTCCATTCGGCGGTGATATAAACATGACACACATCTGAACACGCTAAACTTTAAATAAACCTGACACTTGTCCAGCACTGTGCTGTTAAACCAGAAACATTGCGGCTACACCTTTCGCTGAGGGGGAGCTGCACTCGAATGATATGAGCAGGTCACTCTTCTCATCTTGGTTGCTGGCAACCAGTTTAAAGCTCGTACGAAACAGCATAGCAACACATGTAAAGATATAAATGCTTAAACCTTTTGTCAATTGTCTTTTGTCAGTTGAAATGCTACATATCATTAGCTCAGATAGATTCTCCACAATTCAACTGTTTAGTTCATTTTACAGTTTATTTTTTTTGAGTACAAAACTATAATTAATTCAGATTTATTGGAATCATAAACCAACGAGATGGCAAAACAGTGGCAACACCCTACCTTTGAAGCAGTCATGAAGGATAGTATGGGATGGTGCATACTATCCTATCACTTTGCCATCTGACTTACTGAAGTTGCTGATCTGCTATCTTAAATCCCTGGACAGACAGAAAATGGTAAACCCCAGGAGAAAGCTTTGGCCTTGAGTCTTCAAGGTGGCCTAGGGCAATGATTTTTGGTCCCACCCACTATGAATGTGATTGGTAAATTCACCTGCCACTTTCTAAACAAAACACATGCAGCTTTGGGGGCTTCAAGCCTTCTGCCCTAACCAGTCAGTGAGCCAGCTAACTTCTTCTTTGGTTAGGCAACCAACAAAAAAAAGGAAAATCTGATTGGAGAACTCTAATTTCATGGTTTTAGGATAGTAACCCTTTCACTTCTGAAGCAAACTTAATAGACAATGTGGGTAAAATTAGAATTAGAAGAGAATAATTATTAAATGAAAAAGATTAAATATAAAATTCAAAAGGCTGATGTTTGGCCTTCTCTGAAGGCCTAGAAGGCCCTGGGGATTCTCCACTGAATTTTACTAATTATTTTTAAAACACTTTGGCAAGCGAGGACTCATTGAGAATGGGACAGGTAGTGAATACAGAGAGAAAGAGAGAGAGAACATAGAGTAGAGGACAGAGAGAGAAGTTAACAAAAAGAATGTATTGTTGACGACAGAAAGTCAAGAGGAGATGAGAGAGAGGGAGCAGGTTATGAAAACCAGAGACATAGAAAAGAAGGCTGAGAGAAAGAGCACAGGAGACACAAGGGAAAAAGACTCCGAGTTACCACACAAGTTGAGCAAGCTGAGACCAGGCTGGAAGAGAGGTGAAGGGAGGAGAGAAGAGAGAGAGATGAGAGAGTTGATGTCAGTCAACGAGACAAATTTCTATATGAATTTGATATAGCCAAGTTTAGAGATAAATCACTAACAGAAGAAGATAAGTACTACCTCAAGGATGAGTGGTTCAAACAACAGTTACCCTAAAACAAAGCTTGGTGAAATTCGAATGCATTACTGCTTGACAGATGATTAACTGCACACTGTATTCTTATGCAAATTTCGTCCTCCAACCATCTTAAAATGCACATATGTAGGTATTATTACCTGGGTATTTTCTTACAGCCTTAAATTGTTCAACTGTCCTAATAAATGGCGTTTTTATCATGTTCTACTATGAGACAGAAACCCAAAAAGAAGACATCACCTATAACATTCTGCATGTTTCTGAAGCTTCCCCCTTTAGAGCCGATGGAGCATAGTGGCAGATCAGGCAGAGCAGTGCAGCTTGCATTAGCTGGCTGACATCAGCTGCTTCCAGTCATTTCCTTCCAGCTGCATCACAGCAATTATAACCTGACACTTCTCACTAATAGTCAGCTGATGCCTTCATACCAACGTACACATCTCACCTGTCACATCTCTCCACCAGCTTAACCCTGCTAAGTTTTAACGTCCATTTATGTGTTGTTTTTTTTTAAATGATGGGGTTAATTCCCTCAGAGAACAGAGGCTTTTCTACAAAATCTAACCATATAGCCAAGTGTCTGATTGAAATGATCCTGTGATATATGTGGTTGAAAATTATAACAAACTGTACAGCTGCACCTTTGGTCTTGTTTGTTGTAGTTATGTTAATAGATTTAGAAGATATTTCATTGGGACTACCATAAAATCATAAGACATGAACAGGAGTGGACACAAACCTATAAAAACAATTACCATCTGATGATATTTAACATATTATCAAAGAGTAAACACTACCAATGTAAAGCTAATAATGTTCAAGTTTTGGGACTTTTGCACCTGTGATTTAGGGTCAGCTTCACTGGTTGCTTCTGGATAATTTTTTGTAAGAGTGTTAACATGGTGATCACAAGGAGTTGGTGATAACAGGAACACCTTTAAAAGTAATGCAAACTATTGCAAAAACAACGCAAACTAAGCTCTTGACTAGAATTACTCCATTGCAGTCGTATGCCTCTGCCAACCAGCTAAGTTGAAAGAAATATGGTCACAATCTTCCCTTGCTGAGTTACAGCACTGAATAATCGCCAGAAGTGTTTTTGCAGAACATTATGATGTCACAGTGAAGTTGACCTTTGACCATTTGGATATAAAATGTTATAACTTAATTTTACCCTTACAAACATTTGGGTTGAATTATGTCATAATTAGTGTATGAATTTGTGAGTTATGGCCAAGAATGTGTTTTGTGAGGTCCCAGTGTGTCAGAAGTAATTATATTCCCTCTGGGTGTTCCTGATATATTGCATTCACAAGAACATTAGATCACCACAACCTTGAACTTTGACCTTTGTCCACCAAAAATCTTATCAGTTCATATTTGATTCCAAATTTGAAGAAAATCCCTCAAGTAATTACTGAGATATCGTGTTCACAAGGCTAAAACTGCATTTTGTGAGGTCACTGTGACCTTGACCTTTGACCTTTGACCACCAACATCTAATCTGTTCATCCCTGAGTCCTAATGAATGTTTGTGCCAAATTTTAAGAGGTTCCATCAAGGCATATTGTGTTCACGAGAGTGGGACAAACAGAAGGACAGCGGCGCGGCCAGATCATAAGAAATGCCAATCAGTCTCTTTGGCAGAGGATCGCCAAAGCTGCGAGCTTAACAAACGCAAAAGTTACTGGATTGTCATGTATTTGTGATATTATGGCCCCCATCGTATATCCTTTTGGTCTGTTGGACTCTGTAGCGCTATGTGTTGACAGAGAAATATTTGCTAATTAATGCATGAATTATCTTAATTATGACCTCATTAGCTCACCTGATTGTGTTTTATATATCATGGCGATTATAGCAAGACATGCTGTTCTGCTTATTAAGACAGTGGGAGAGCTGAGAGAGAGACAGGCAGCAGGGGAGACAGAGGACACGGCTCTGCAGGGTTTTCATCCCATGCCAGCGGGGTTAACAGTGTGCGGTCTCTCAGCTGAGGGCAAGAGATACTTATTTCTGGTTATTCTCACTGAATCTGAATCGATTTTCAAGGATTGCTTCACACAGATTAAAATAACAACATATTTTCTCACTTACCTCTTTAGTAGCATCAGCCATGCATATAGTTTTGGTTTGACTTCTAGGTTTTACTTTCCATGCTCACAGCAATTTTTAAAAAAAAGTTACGTAAAAGATTAACAGCAACATGATTTTCCAGAACCAGTGTCCTTTTTACTGTGGATAATCCACAGCAGAACACATTGTCAACCGGTTTCGTGGGTTTCTTCAGTTAGAGAAAAGTGACATGACAACAGGACTTCATTTCTGGAAACACACGTTGCGCTTGAGGTATTTAAAGGTCATTTTTCCATCCTGTGAGTACTACAAAATGAAATTCCATACACCTCCATCGTGACAGAGATGGACTGACACATTGACCACTATCACATCTGCCACTCAGACTCTCAGGGAGCCTCATCACAAAAGCTCATATGAGATGGTGGACCTATCTCCACCAGATTAGCTTCATTATATTCTCTGTGGAAAACAGGTCAGACAATGTTCTGTTTTTTATTCTCGATGCAGCCACTGCCGCTACAGTTGTAGGCTCGATGAACAAAATAATACATCTGAGTCTTGGCTATCTCAGCAGAGTGAGAAGCGGCAACAGAATTCAAAAACAAACATGTCCATCGCAAAAGAAAATCTGTGTGTTTTGTTGGTAAAATCACCTGTGTTAACATAAACAACAACAAGAGTCTATGTCATTATGTGTACAATGCAAAATAATAACAATATAATGAAGACATAGAATTTCTCATCTGAAGTCCTCCAATCTCAACGACCATATAGGTCTTCTGTCCCGCGGATACGAGCCATAGGAGCATCTCCTGAGTTAACGCACCTGCCGCCAGCAGGAGATATGCCACAGATGTAATAAAATACTAAAAATCACTGGTGAAAAATAAATAACTAGCCCTTTTATAATGTGACAATCCTATGTCAAAGGTTTGGCTGAAACTTTCATGCATCCATCCCGAAGGGAAAACAAAACAGGCGAGCTCTGCACATCACATTTTTAAGACTAATGCACTGACCAGTGTGTAGGCCTAATGCAATATTACACAGTGTTCATTCTGAAAGGCACAGCTCCACCCCTTAACTACATATTGATCTTATCTGTGCCTCTCTTCCCTGCAACTCGCATCCCTGGAGGATAAGCAATACAGCCTCATCATACCCACAGACACACAACAACACGCTAACAGCGACACACATGTACACTTACACACACTGTGGGTTTGATAGAGGGAAGTGTGTGTATGTGCAGGGCGGGGGGAGGGGGTCACACTCGAATACATGACTAATAGACTGTCGACATAGATAAATGACTTTTTAAGTAACAGAAAATTGCTCTGTATTCCATTCACTGAACAGTAGTTTCCTCTCTTCTCTCTATCTGTCTTGCTTCTTCCTTTCCTTCGTCCTCCACTCATTTTTCCTCTTTTTCCCTGCTCCCTGCTCATCATGTCTCCATCCTCAACGCCCTCTTCATCTCTACATCCTTGCACTACTGCGTCCTTTCTCTTCTGCCACTTCTCTGATTCTTGCCGTACTGTACTACTCTTTGCTTTTCCACCCCTGTTTCCAAAGCAACAAGTAGCAGAGGTTTGGGAGTCTCCTCTTTTTTTTTCTTTCTTTTTTTATCCTTCTTTTTGCGTGTGAAGGAGGAGACAGAAAAAAAGATCTGCGACTGCACAATAGTGGAATTATGCAAATTAATCCACCCAGTGACAATGGATTAGAGCGGGCTCTCTCACAGCTGACAGAAAGGGTTTAGAATGAGCTGTAAGAGTCACTTTAAATGATTCTTGTCTCACAAATCAGATTCACATTCACCGCAGGATTTCTGTGTCCACCTATTGCCTTTCTCCAGCCCGGATGTTTGAATAGCTGCTGTATCTGTGCACCATGTAAACAGACCTGACATCTGAATACTTTATAAAGGATGCAACAGTTAAAAGAAAGCAGACACAACCTTTGCACTGAATAAGAAAGACATTTTCATTACATCTTGACGCCTCTGCAGAAAAGAAAATCTCCATATGCAGGTTTACACTGATCAACCACGTTAAAACCAGTTACTGGTTTAAATGTCGTGGTTGATTGTTGTATATGTGTGTGTGTGTGTGTGTGTGTGTGTGTGTGTGTGTGTGTGTGTGTCATTGTGTGTGTGTGTAGGTGTGACAAATTACATTCTGATGAGTGGTTGAAACCTTATAAACCATATTTCTCTAACAACATGTATTAAAGTGGCATTTTACCTATTCAAGTAGAATGAGATTACTCTTTCCTTTATAAAATTCAAATGGGTATAATTGCAACCTGACAGCCTTTTCACAGCAAATGCAAAATTATTACTCTTTGTTACAAACATCGCAGACTCAGCAGAGGCTGTAACTACACCAGCACTTATACTTTTATTTCAAAATATGTCTTTGTCAGGAACACACCTCAGGCCCCAGCTGGTCAATTTCAATCATGTTACTAACCACATGTGGACATTGTTGTGTATGTTTTATTGCAATTTGGGAAAATACAGGAAAGAAGCAGACAATACATCAAAGTCATCTACAACACTACAGCAGAATACACTTAATGTGTGAACATTTATTTCATGTGCTGTTGCGGTGTGTACATTGATTTTGTCCATTTTAGCCCATCTAAAGCATCTGTCACTTGAGGTGTTTTGAGAAGCTAGATCTTTACACATTCTCTCTGCACCTCAGAGGCATCTTCATGGATTAGAACAAGAGTCTACCACCACGCCAGCAGCTCGGAGAGGGTGTACCTATATAGCAGGCTGATGTCAGCATGCTAACATGATCGCAACAACAATGCTAAACTGGGTAAAGTAAAGCTGTGGCTGGAAATGTTATTAGTTTTGACATTCAGTCATAAACCAAACTACTGGACAAATTAATATTTTGATCTGATGGTGGCAATAGAGGAAAGGATCATCCAAATTAGTGCAATTGATCATGAGGGGAACATGAATGTTCACCAAATTAAATGGCAATCCATACAGTAGTTGTTGAGACATTTCACTCAAAACCACAGATGTCAACCGCATGGTGGCGCTAGATGAAATGTCAAGAGATCATCAAAGCCATCAGGATTCATCCTCTGGGGACCGTGAATGTATAAAATTCCATGGCAATGCATTTAACAATTACTGAGATATTTCAGTCTGGGCTGAAGTGACAGACCAAACTTTTCATCCATCACAAGCATGACAGAAAAGAAAATCCAGAGATGTGTGATCATTACCGGAGAAAAAAGGCTTCAATACACAAAACACTCAGGAGTTGAAAAGTTAAACACCATCAAAAGAAAAAAAAACATAAAGACAAAAGTGAAACAGCCTGAATGTTGACATTTGTTCCTCTGAGCTATGGATACACTCAAAAGATCAATTTTGCGACATAACAGATTTTTTTTTTTTTTTTTGATCTCACTGACTTGATTCACAAAAGTGTGTAACATTCAGACTCAAGTGTTTAACATATGTTCAAGCGTTCCTTCCACATTCTGTGCAGTACATGTGTGCACATTTACGTTTTTTGGGTATTTGTTTGTACTTTGTAACAAGATTTTCTTTTACAGTAGTTCCCTCATTAATGTGCTGAAATGATCAGTGTGTGTTCAGGTATCTTGTGAAGAGCTTCAGAGCAACCTGACAGCAGGTTCTTCTGTCATGATGCAGTGCATGCTGCGCACCTTGAGGTGTATTTGTTTAAGAGATATAAAACAAATGAGATGAGTGCCCTTCTTTAAATGAAAACACAATTCCTTTGTGGAGGTACACAGGCTGT
Organism: Seriola aureovittata; assembly: GCF_021018895.1. Classification (NCBI taxonomy): domain Eukaryota; kingdom Metazoa; phylum Chordata; class Actinopteri; order Carangiformes; family Carangidae; genus Seriola; species Seriola aureovittata. Next base: position 11,646,196 of record NC_079364.1, read on the forward strand.
GTCGAGGTACAGATAGCATGATACTGAAAAGAGAAATGTGCAGCGGTGAGAGGAGCACTGGTATTGTACTAAGTAAAAGTACTGTTACTTAAAAGAAATTCTTCTTAAGTAGAGGTAAAATCACTTGTGTGAATAAAAGTACAAAGTAAGTCAGTTAAAATGTACTCTGAGTAAATGTGTTACATTTTTTAAATGGCAAAGGGATTAAAAATGTTGTATGTTGATAATGATGATTATATGATAAAATTATCAAAGTAAAGACCATCTTTAGGCTACAAGGTGTACAATGGGGTCCAAAAGTCTGAGACCACGCTTGGACCCCGCTGTATATGCAGGCAATTACCAATGCATATATATGTTGTTCCTGGTGAGAACCGCACCAAAAGCAACCAATTAATTCCAGTCAGGCACTGATAATTACAAATACACTCAGTTAGCAGTTTATTAGGTATACCTAGTTAATGCAGTCTAATACAACAGTCCTGCAATAAATCTTACCTTATAATGTTCAGTTGATTGCCGCAGAATTGTTGATTCAACTGTTTGATCATTTTGGGGGAGAGAGGTGTTTCTGCTATTTAGCCTACCTTCATCGAGTGGGATTAAATAACAGAAACACCCAGACTCCACGGCGGTGGTCCATAGACTTTAAGTAGTGATATTAAGCTACATAAATCAAATAGCTGCCGCTTCTTATATAATTAACAGGAGAATAAATCAGCAGAAAATCCAAAGATGTTTAAACAACCTGAACTCCACAGTGGCTGCAGCTGATAAACACGGACAAAATGTTATGTTTCTAGGCAACACAGTAGTTGTTGATGACAGTCAGTAATTTGTTGCACTCACCTGTCAGAACATCACTCTGTCAGTCCTCCACAATCTGCTCTAAATCCATCTTCTGTGCTGGTTCATTCTCAATGTAAAATATAACCAGTACACTCAGCTTCTCTGTCTCACTGCGCTCCTCCAAGTTTTCAAACACTGAGCTCTCCAGTCACAACAGGGATTATCAAAACCAGCAGGAAGATGGGGCGCACCTCACTGACAGGGGAAGTGAGGCTAGAAGTCGCAGCTGAAGGTTCTGCCATCAGTATTTTAGCATTTAGCCAGACCTAGCATGCACCTGTTGGTGCAACATGCAACACCGCAGGTGTGTTTTAGGGCCCTTGCCTAGGTCACCGGGTGGTGCATCAAATCATCATGTGACTTTAGTTTTTTCTCTGTAACAACTCCAACTTTAGTAGCAAAGTAAAAAAAAAAATGACTATGATACTCCTGAAAGTACAAGTCCTCAAAAAACTAATGAGAGTAAATGTAATTCGTTACTTGCGCCCGTGGAGATGTGTGTGTTTGTGTGTGAGAGAAGGGGGGCGATAAGAGGAAGCTGTAGGAGGAAGGGAGAGAGTCAATATTTGTACTTGTACTGCATCTGCTATATTCTCCCCCCATGCTGCAGTGAAGGTCTGATAGGGAGCAGACTTCATAACAGCCTAATAACACCCTCCAAGAGGTCTCAAGATACAGCTCTTCTATCTCTGCAAGAGCTGCCATCATCTTTACCTCCACAATCCAGCCCCTGTCAACAACCGTCAACCCCTACAACCCCTGAGCCGACTGATATTGACAATAAAACAGGAGGCAGGATCAGCGGGTTTGCGTGAATGTGTGCACACATGCGTGTAGGTTTGCACATTGGTGAAAAGGTCCACGAGTGGATACTCATTCCAACAACACCACCCAGAGAAGAAGTCGGCGTGCGCCTGGTCGCTATACTCTCACGCAGCGGGATGAAGACAGGAGGCATGGAAAGGAATACAAAGAGGCAGCCACACAGAAAGAAAAATGTATAATGATCCACGTTGTCACAGCCGCGACTTTTGGACAGCTCTGGTTACTCGCAGTGTGCTGCAGAGGAGATGGAGAATTGTAAGCCCTGTCATGCATCATGAATGTAATACCTTATGGGAATGTAGCCCTCACACACAATAGAGAATAGGAAATATGTGCATCCCATAAAGAAGAATGTATTGCCTTTTACGAGGCGGCAAAGGACATATTGCGTGGCAGGCCCCATAAACATACACGTGTCTCTCATGAGTTTTTCTGGGATTTGAAAGAAGGTTGTGAGGAATGAGGGGAGGAGGATTAAAAGGCAGATGAGCATCGACACTATTTACACTGAAACACCTGTACTGCTTGTGAAGGCAGAGGATGACGAGGAGAAGTCGAAATGGAAATAAATAAGAATGAGATGATGTGATCTGGGAAGCGAATGTGGAGGTTGAAGGTGCAGGCAAAAATAATCATGTATGGGATGTTTGTGCTGATAGATACAAGATCAGCATGCATACCATTTCACTCACCCCTGCCCCAGAAGGGCTCTTTGGTGGCAATCTCATAGCTGCCTTTCTTTTTTTTCTCCTAATATTTGCCGCAGAGGTATCAAACAAAAAGTGGATCTTGAGAGAGTGGAGGAGTTTTCATCTCGCTGTCTCTGGTGGGATTGTTAAAGCAGACGGTGTCTCTAGATCTTTGGGGGTCACAGCATTCAGAAACCTTCATTTGTTGGTGCCATCATCCCCTCAGTAACAATAAAGGACAATCTGTGTGTGTGAATCAGCTTGTGGCAAGGATCTGGACCCCTGCACCTCAGGGTGAAGACCCTATCATCATCTTTGCTTGCTGCACAGCTCTGCCGAGGGAGCAGCAAAGCTTAAGACATCATGCCCAGATTTGGCAGTGCTTACTTTCAGTATATCTGGCTTTTTCTCTGTCCTCTCCCGGTGACTTAGCAGCATCTGCAGTGAGACTGATCAATAGATCACACCAACAAGAGGTCTTGAGGCCAATTAGGCCAGGCAAGCTGGACGAGGGCCAAGCTGGTGTCAGGCTACGTGTCAATACTGAACCTTGTCTGCCCTTAGGAATAATGGATAAGGAATAAAGGCAGATAGATATTGGTGTGGGTGTGTGTGTATGTGTAAGTGTCTCTCGTTCCCTAAGTGTGTGTATGTGTGTGAGCGAACCCTATGCACTACAGTTACTGATTTACATCAAATGATCATCAGGCCATCCTAGAGAAGTTCTAGCACATCTTAAGCCCTCGACCGCACCCCATTTTCAATAAATGCCTCCTTCACTCTCGGGTCTGCTCCTACATACCAAATAGAGCAGAGAAGTGCGATGAAGGGCTGCTGATCAAATGTCATTGTCCTTCTTTCATGCACAATACTTTAGCTCCCTCTGTTGGTGACTTTAAAAAATTATCTCACATCATCTTGAGTTGTTCATGCATCACAGTTCACTGAAATGATTTTAAGTGCGCACATTTTCAACCGGCTCCTGACAGAAAACAATTGTCTTCTGCCTGAACATAACATATTACAATTTCGCCTTGCCTCTAGCAAAAAATTCACTCAAGTCTGCCCCCGATCCTGAAAAATAATTTATCTGTGTCTGATATCTATCTTGGATTAATCATGAAGGTGAATTCATTAACCTTAATTGCAAGGTTCATGTGGTGAAAGGGCGAGGTGCGGAGATGAGGGTTCATAGAAGGGAAGATACAATCCAATTCATTCAGTATTGATTTGCAAAAAGAACCTCTGGCCAAGCAATAACTGAGAACATCTCTCTCTCTCAGACACACACACACCCCTCGCTCTCTCTCTCTCTCTCTCTCTCTCTCTCTCTGACAATCAAGTTAATTAAAGTAGTTGAACAATCAGGTACTCAGAGTAAAGACAGAATTAGTCACCCTCAGGCCAAGCACTTTAAATCTTAATCAGAAGTGCACTAATTAAACTTCATTTCAGCAGCTCACCTAAAAATTGAGAATTCTGCTCTCAGATGCTTGTGTGTGAGCTTGTATACAGACCTGACACCTAATGTTCAGCTGTAATTACAAAGACAAGTTCTGACAATCACCACGCATGCTTGTGTTGCGGGTGTGCCTGCATGCAGCAGAGTTAAGGACATCATTCGTGTCACATCACACACAAAAGACAAGCGTCATGCATAATCTTTTCTTTTCAGCCATAATGTCAATGAAAAATGGGTTGTGTGCGTGCTTTAAATGCAAAATTGGAAAAAAAAAAAAGAAAAAAGAGCCATTTTGACATGATTTACTTCACAAAGTGAAGTTTGTTAAAGACTCGTGTGATGTGAGGTACACTGCGACACCAGCTGGTAAAGCTAAGCGAATGCAATAAATAAATAAATAAATAAATAAAGTAAATATGCCAAAGAAAATTAGGCTTCTAGCTTGTTTTTCAAAGCTTGACTAACCAGTTATGTCATAACAAATCCTCCTCCGAGCAAAAGAAAAAGGCTTTGGTGCTGCTGCTTTGGCATCTTTACTGCTCTGCATGTCAGTACAGGCCAAGCACAGCAATCCAGCCATTCTCAACCTGAGGGGTCTCCAAACTAGGAATTCAGTCCATGAATCATGCAGACCCAAGGCTCCAAGGCTGAAATCACTCATTTGTTCCATTTTTCCATGGACTGAAAAAGTTGGACAGTTATTGCCAGGAGCTATTGCAAGAATAGGGATGTTTCTACCTTGTAATGCTTTCAGGAACTGTACCTCACTCAGATTCTGTGAATAGGGAGAAGATTGGGAGCAGGAGTGTTGGAGTAACGGATTGGAAAAGGAGAATGGAAGAAATGTACAGCTCCGTCTCTCAGAAATAATTTCATTTCGTACATGACCTCACTTCCTGGAAAGAATCCTCCCTATGCAGACATGACCTGTGTTTTCAGGTGGCCCTTTTCTCTCTTATCTCAGCTGTAAAGTTTTACGGCTCTGACGTCTTGGTGGGAAAAGGTTCACCACACCTTAGCTGCTGCTTCACTGTCCTGTCTGTTTTCTGGATACCTTAAAATTATCGATTGGAGATGAGTCAGAATAAAGATCAGGAGTGACGTTTGGAACACAACCAGGTAAGCTTGTTTCACCAGTAACGCATCTCCACAGAAACAACCTATCAGTCATTATTTTATGGGAGCTTAGAGCATAATTACACACGTTTCCCGGATGTAGTTTAGTATTGTTTTACGCACATTCATCAGTGGTTGTGGCATCAAAGTTAAACATAAACTCTATCAAAAGTCTGTCTGAAACTGTCTGTCAGACTCTTTATGAATCTATCAGACATGTGCAGGAACACAAAGCAGGAGTTCTGGTGTAAAGGGACAGGGATAAAGGGACTGGGTAATGCAAAGTAATCATTGATACAGCAAAACTGTTGACATTTCTGTGCACATTGATGTCAGGATTTCATCTTAAAACAAGTCACTTAAAAGCCTGTCAATCACTGTGGGTTGTGAATTTCTGCTTTTGCCATGTCAGTGCTCTCAAGGACTTTCATCCCACACGTGGTGCTCTCCATTGAGCTGTAGAGCTGTTCAGTACATGAACAAACAAATCTTTAACACCAGATCCTCAAGTTAAACTGGGTGCACTTAATCGACAGTCGCTCTCCGAATCACTAGGTTTTTTGTGTTGGAGCCTCCCTCACTAGCGCCTGAAAGCACCGATGTTGCTCAGATGTGATTTAGAGTTACTCCCTGGTTAAAAGGTTACTAAAAAAACATAACAAAGCATGATGTGATCAGGGCTCATATCAACTTTTATAAGCAGCAAAAATTTCAGATTTATTTGAATTTATTGCAGCCAAAACACGCTAGATTTTCACTTTGAGGTTAAGTTAGAGTTCAGCTTTAACACATGAATTTACACTGTTGACCAACGGCAAATGGGGACATTATAGCCAACCTTTGAGGGGACGAACAGAAACAGAGGGAGCTGCACATCATTGTCATGTGACCGCGCACAAACTCTGTTGCACATGTATATATAATTACTGAGCTACTATTCTGTTTATAAGTCTGTTGTGTGGCTTTTGAACTGGAAAAAGTAAAAGACTTAATTTACAGTCCAAGACTGAACTAAAGACAGACAGTCTTAGCATCACAGCATTATGAACAGTAATGTTATTCATTCCTCATTTGCCATTGCACAGCAACAACGATCTACTAATCCTTCTTTGAACTGCACTGAACACATTGATTTGAATCAGCTAAGGCCTGAGTGTGGCCCATATACTTCTACAGTCCGGCTGTTGTTCAGATGTATGTAAGCCATGAGTATATGGGCCAGATTTGGGCTGTAAAACCAGGTGTATACTGGGTCAAAAGAAAACAAGCATGTGGGTCAAGTATAGGTCGGATTTATTTGGCTCTCTGTGGCAGATTTTTGTATCATTTTTGTGCAGTTCCCATTTACAAACAACTGTGGGTGCGTGTGCAGAATTGAGGTAGAAAATATGTTTTCACTGTTTAGAAATAAAGCAGCTTGCTGGAAACCCATGAAATTCCTGTTTAGTATACCCTTTTGTAACCTCACGCCACCTTTGATAGAGAAACAGCTAGTAGCAGTGATAATACTAAAACGTTTGCTATAAAAGTTAGCTCCAAAGGTGGAGAGAAATGACCTGTGAGTGTCCGAAAACATTAACTGACACCACAGCTTAACCTTAAAAGCACAGACGCGCCTTGTCCTAAGCCCCTGAAATGTTAAGCATAGAAAACACTGATGTTAGCATGCTGCTTGCTGGTGCTGCAGAGGTTAAGGGGACTGGTACGCTTATTATATTCATATTATTATAATCAAAATACACCAGACACTGGATATTTGCCAGATGTGCTACATTAATGCAAAAAAAAAAAACTCATTAGAAATGACTGCAGTGTCAACAGGCAGAGCTTCACTCCTGACAAACTGTGTCAATACAGAATATAATCAGTGTTATTGATCAGCCACACATGATCTTTACGCCTGTTTAATTGTTTTCTCTGGAAAATTATGAGCAATTATGAGCCATCAATCAGCTCCTCTATCAGCTGTCACCAATTCCCAAAGTGAAACTCCAAACACATGTCTGACACAGAGCCTTAGTAATATTCATTAATATCCAGCTTTAACTGCACAAATCATAAAACTAATGAGTGAAAAATTCTTCATCAAGAAGAAAACCTGCCTCGGGGCGCAGGATTACCTGTGAGCCCTGGTCATAGCTCTGGATTTTATGAAGGCTGTGAATGATTTTACACTGAAACTGCAAGAAAAAACTAGTTTTAATTTAAGACAATTCAAACTGTTACTATTACACAAAAACTACTTTTCATGTCAATCTGCCTTCAAGCTTTCAGTCATTTTCCTTCATTTTTTTGTCTGCGTGCACAATGACATTGCTCTGAAAACCAGAGCAGCATGCATAATTGTGTATCCAGAGTTTTTCTTTTATTCTGTTTCTCAAGTATTTCTCCAACTTGTAGGATATCTATTCTCACCATAGACTGGATAAAAAAAAACAGAGGTAGACACGGCGCTGCAATGTCTCATTTGATGATTATGATTCCTCCTTCCTCACATAGAGGTGTGAAAGTGAGGAGGGACCTCTAGCTAAACAAAAAGCACACACACACACACACACACACACACACACACACACACACACCAAGACAGACAGCCTCACACACCCCTCTCCACTGCACTGCCTGCACTGAGATCTCGGCTGTTTCTTATTCGTCACAGGTCTAAAGGTGTTTTCTGTGAAAGCTGAACGTCCCACCACACAGTCATCATGAATAATCCAACAAAAGGTAAGTTGTCTGCAGGTAATGACACGTATATCGCTCGGCTTTCTCCCCAACTCCTCCTCAGAAGGGCTGTAATTTCACTTTCACTTTCACATTGTTAATGAAACTCTCACAGACAGCCTCTGTGAATATTTTTATGAACTAATTGGCTTCAGTCTCTGTTTCTTTGCTCTATTTGGCTGAAATGGTGACCCTCTGGAATATTTTAATTGAATACAGTACATTAACTGTTAAACACTGAATATTTTATTTTCTATTATTATTAGTAGTAGTAATTGTAGTAGTAGTAGTAGTAGCAGTAGTAGTAGCATCATCATCATCTCTGTATTCATTTCTATCAATGACCGCAACACTGATATCTTATTCCATTTAAAACCTTATTTCTTCCAGTGAATGCTGTGATTTCAGCAGCAGCAGCAGTTTCTTTATTTTAGACTCCTACTGAAGGACTTCTTTTTTAATTAGCTCTCATTAATCATTAACATTCTGCACACCGTAGAGGCTATGTTTGTGTTTTGTGTTTGTTTTTATAGTATCTGCATGTTGGCCTTGAACCTTTATAGTTAGTATTAAGATTTGAAAAGATTTCAGTCTCCTTAGAAGTATTCATGTCCGTTCTAACTGGATTTTGTTTATTACTGGTTTAATCCCACTGCATTTGGTGCTCATAGTTTTACCACACATCTTGCCTGTGTACTTTACCTTCCTGGAACAAAGTCCACTAACATCTCCTCTCTGACCTGACGCTCTGATTGGAGTCACATCCATGCCTGTGGAGCAGTTGTGCATTTCAATTTTCAGAGGCTCCTACGGGCTGTATGAAATTTAGTATGAGAGCACATTAAATTGCTGTTATAAAACCAAATAGTGTTGATGCAGATGGTTACACTGCTGTGTGAGGACAGGACCAGTGAGTCTTCATCCAGCTAAATTATTCTAGTACATAAACCCTCAAGTTGATATCATATTCAAGGTAAGTTTAATATAACATATGTTGTACGTCTCAGAGACACTGTGCAAAAGTTCAAACAGTTCAGCTTTATTCACAGAGTTGAAGGAAAGGTCAGGTAAGTGGGGAATGGCATGGGGTAAAGTCAGCAAGTGAGCAGAGTTCAGCAGCAGCCAGGCAACAATGCTGGGCGAATAGGACAAAAGGGGCAGGCGTAAAAGCAAAGTCAAAAAACAAGCAGGGGGTCAAAAACTGGCAGGCAGGAAAAAGGATGGAACGATAGAGCTGGGAGGCCAGACAACCTGGCGGAGAACAGGTGGAAGTGAGCTGGTATACATATATACTGTGGGACTAATGAGGGAATGGGAAACAGGTGCACAGGTGGGTGTGTGGAATCAGCTGACAGGGAAAGGCGGGAAGGGCTGGGGTTACTGCAGGGCAGGAGGGAGTGGCAGAATGTGAAATGACATGAGTTACAGTTAAGGCAAAGCAAGCAGAAACTGACTGAATGAATTGTGACGGGCTGCTGCACAGAATATTAAATACTGAACAATGTATATTCAGAATACAGAAGAGGCTACTTTAAGAGCCTGACTTTTAATTTGTGTGAAAATTTAAATACTCGTGTGTGAAATCCATGTTGTTAACATTTCCCCAAGACTAGTGCGAATGCTCACCTTATTAATGCTTTAAGGAACACCTGTCAAGTGCCTGTCGTTGCGCTTTCCTTCAGCCATTTTCTTATTATCCAGCCAAAGTAAGAAAAACACATTTGCCGTTAATCAAGAACAGTGTTGGTAATTAAAGCTGGGAGCATCTCTACTTGAGATCCTGTTTTAATGTGCACTAATTTTGACACACCTTTGAACATTTGTGTGAAATAATTTTTCAACTGTAGATTATTTGTGAGGGTTTTGATCTAGGATTTCACTAACAGAGGATTCTCTGGATCGGAGCATTGAATAAATGTATGTGAATGTGAATGTGAAAAGGAAATGTAAATTGAGTTAATCATGCTGTTTGTTTTTCTTTCCAATCTGCTTTCAGATGATATTTATGCATACGCTCTGTCCAAGACCCTGCCTAAAGTCTCATCACCTGCAACTGTAGGACTCTACTCTTCATGTCAGAATCGAATTAATATGATCCTCGAAAAAATGGAAGGTATGTAAACAGTTAGTCTGACCATCCACATCCCAGCATGTGGTCATTTTATCTGCCAGATGGCTCATACTTTAATCAACTTAAAGCCCTGCCACAATATTTTAGGTGTGTCACGATATCAGATTTTCTCACTATACAATTATCGTGGCCAAGACAATTCACGCCAACAATATTATCGCAATATCTTCAGGTAATTTCTATAATAATAATAATAATTCTATCAGTCAAATTCCACTTTAACTTTGTTTACTGTGTGTTTTGTCCTTTTTAGCAAATTAATTAGACTCAAGTACAAGTGTAGGAGGTGGAGAAAGCGTCTGTAACCATAGCGGTGCAAAAGTGTATAAAAATAACAATTACACTTAATGGGTAGTGCAAAGGCAACCACATTAACTGATAAACAAAAGATCCACAAGGCATAATATCTGCCATCACGATATTATCATGTGCATTCTTAACACGATATCGGTATTTCACTTTTTAAATAGCACAGCTAGTATATCGTGACCTTTAATTGAGTGTGCTCACAACATTGTAAATAAAGATAATGTTTAAATTCTTGCAATGCACAATGTGTAACAGGCTTTCAACAAACAGTTTTCAACTACATACTCAATTTCACACATTGACCATACATAGTGCAGCCATATAATAGGATTTGAACTACTCTTATTTTATATACAGTGTTGCAAGCATAACTTTTGAAATACAATAAGTTACAGCTTACTAATTAACTTGGTAAAAAAGCAACCATTTCAATGACTTCAGCAAAGGAGTGTTACTTTATACATTTGATCACTTATTAACAACTTTTCAGTACCATTCATTTAGTCTGTTAGTGCCCTGTAGAAATTTTACAACCTAATGACCTCTCCAAGTTAATATTTAATGAAAACACAATGCTGAATCAAATAAGGGGGAGTGTTATTAGATCTCACACCTATCACCTGTCAGACCAATGTGTCTGCAAATATGCCAAAAGAAGACGTTCCTGCATGACAAAAAGGTACAAAGCAGCAGAATGAATGTTATATTCTAGGTAAAAACTTTATACCCAAATGGATATGTTCCGATGTACCCCCTTTGTAATCACCAAATGTTTTTATTAGTAATATTAGTAACAAATGAAATAACAATTACATTTATTTTGTAATTTATTTATGTGATCTTGTTACATGTAACCAGTTACTCCCCAACACTATGTATATATATATGGCCCTGAACAGTGTGAATGGAACATGTGCAGCTCTGGCAAAGGCCTCCAAGAGAAAAAACACATTTAAGGTTGTTTCTTTGTGTCACCCTGAAGGTCTAGCAGTCCAGGGTTATCATGATTATTATTTTTTTTAAACCTTGGCAGACAGTATTCCAGATGTCGGGCCAGGCTTGATGCATAATGATTTTTTATTGTACAGGACTATGCATCCCTGCAGAAACGTCAGGCTGATATTTTTTTTCCTGGAACAGATTTTGGGTTTAGTGCCATGCTTCAGGGCATTGTATCAGTTGGTGAGAGCCAAATGAGTTAAATTCACCAACTTATTGCAAAAATATTCCACATAGCAGCCTAAAAACTTCTCAGTTTTTTAATCCTCTTTAAGTCCTAGCCAACTAACCAACATGTTGTTTTGCATGTCTTGATATCTCTCTACCTTGATTTATATTGTTCATCCTTACATGCAAATATTTTGCAAATGTTTGTATCTCCTCAGTGTACATGAACAGGGAGGCTGTGAGGATTGAGACGGAACACAAAGGCAGGCCCCGCTCAGTCAAGCCTTCATTTACAGGCTTTCTAGCGCTCATTGGCCGACTGCTCTTCTACAGGCCCATTTTGACTGAGGAGAACCAGCAGCACCGTGACGTCAGGTTCATTTATGTGCATTTCAGTGCCTGGCATTTTGCAGGCAGTGACATGCTTTGGGCCGGGCTAGCCATACGACTGTTTCAGGCCATGCAGATGAACTTTGGGAAATTACAGCTCGTACTTTACCGTGTGGCTCAACACGATGAAGAGGACGAAATCAAGAAGAAGGTTGTGAATATCTTTTTTCTTTCAGTTATCAAAGAATCTACAGCCGCAGCTAAATGCATGCTAACTTGCTCACAATGACAACGTTACATTATTTGGTTGAAAACTGTTCCCATTGGAAACTGATGGCAGGAAGGTCTGTTGTGTTTCTGCAAAGGCACATCACTGTTGTGTTTCACACACATGGCTTGTTGATTCCCATCCGGATTGGCGGCTTAAGTCTCAGTGGCAGATACCTCATAACTTTAGATAAAGAAGACGTGTATTAGAAAAAGTAAAATTTTGACCTGCTGATGGCAGTAGATGAAAAGGCAGTGGATCACCAAGGTCATTAGGATTTATTGTCTGGGCAGCATGAATGTCTTTACAAAATTTAATCTATATATAAATTGTCAAGATAATTCAGTCTGGACCAAAGTGGTGGACCAACCAACCAGCACTGCCAATCTCCACGACTGACACATGGCAGTAATGTCTAACCTGATTCCTGTTTGGTCTGTGTTTTGTTTCGTTTTTATAAAAATGTTCAGGTAATGGAGAATAGTACTAACCACTGGAGATCCAAGAAGATTTGCTGCTGCCCTCTGTGGTTTCTCATCCTGTTCATTGTCGTGGTACCACCTATCATCCTGGTGTTGGTATTGACATTTGGCCTTCCCAAACCCGAGGTGGAACCAGACGAAGAGGTGAATAACACAAAAGGCCAGGTGGGTGTGGTGGAGGGCGTGGTCATTGCTGTGTTAGGAGTCCCTGCAGCGAGCGCATTGAGGTTTACCTATCAGATGGTTAAGAACCTCATCTTCAGCCAGGAAATGAACCTTAAGAAGGGGTTGGACAATGGGAAGATCAGCAACCAACTGGGCTTAATGAATGAGGTGAGGATGGAAATGTGGTTCCTGTCTCGCTTCATCCAGTTTATGGAAATATTTGAGAGAAGAAGGATTCGAGTGGTGTTGAAGATCACCAACCTGGACCGGTGCACCCCCAAGAAAATTGTTGCAGTTCTGGATGCCATCAACATTCTGCTTTCAGACGAGGAGAGTCCGTTTATTTCCATTTTGGCAGTAAATCCAGAAGTTATTGTAGAGAAAGTGAACTTTGCAGACGGCTGCTTCAGCAAAGAGGACAGAGCTTATGCAATGTTGAACCGCATTGTGACTCTGGCCTTCACAGTCCCACCACTGTGCGACAATTCAAAGTGCAAGTTTTTTTACAGCCTCACAAGAAATTCAAAAGATAGAAATAGAGCTTGGGGCCTCACGAAGACATCTTCCTCAGATGTAACAGAAGTACTAATTGCACTGGAAGAGTCACAGCAACTGATCAATAACACTACAGTAGCACTGGATGTAAAAGACAGCGAAGTAGAGCAGCTGGTGGAGAGCAGCCTGACCAACAATGAAAGAAATATAAACAAGTACATGTTAGATGATGCCATGTCTATGAGGAGGGTGATCAACTCCATTCGAGTGACTGTGATAATGATGAAGGCTTTGGGGAAAGAGCCTCGTCAACCAGAATACATTGCAGCATGGGTGGTCTTAGCCAATCAGTGGCCCTGCCGACTTAGCTGGATCATCCAGTGTGCAGAAGACGCTCAGCAGAGAGCAGATATTGATCATGAAAATGTGACCAACACCGATGATTCAAAGACCTTGTGGAAAGTCTTCAGTGAGTCCAGGGCAGAACTGTATGTGATGAGTGCACAGATTGAGGACCTCCTCGAGCAGGACGGAGATCCTGAGATGTTCGAAAGATTCCTGACAGTAGATTTCCAATTCACCATAAGCGACTTAAAGACGTTTGAAGTGGCAACGGTAAACCTGGATCATACGATTAGGAAGGAGCTGGCTCAGATCAGAGGGACATCCAGGCTGAAAGACTCTGGTTGGATGAGGGACCTGGCTCCTCTACCTATCACAACTATCATCAAAATGAATACAGAGGATGTATGCAAAGAGGTAAGACACTTTACAAGTCATGATCAGATTTCAGTCCTGGTTGATTTGGTAAAACAGGTGGTTACTGGTTGTAACAGCAAGTGCAGTGTAATACTACAGCAAAGCAGAATACTTTATCAACAGAAGGACAACTGCTGTAGCTGTTCACAGTGCAGCCAGACAGTCATGTTTTAATGAAGAACTCAATAATTAAAATAATTAAGTCAATAATTAACCTATCTATCAAGCCATGAGCAACCACAGTCAGATTTTCACATGGTGGAGCACTTTTCTACACAACAGTAGGGTACAGTCAAAGGAGTTTGTTACCTCGCTTAGAAATTGAAGAGCTGCAGGCGACAGGCTGCACACCTCCATCTAACACATCACTGTGGCTGCTCCTTCTTGTTCCATTTCTCCCTGCAAAATTTAACTCATTCACTGTCAAAAAAAAAAATGCAGAGAACGACCATGTCTCCTTTTGTACATATATATATTTTTTCAGTCTGTGTTAGTGCTAAACTTAGTTACAAATACAATGAATTTCCTGTGACTCAGGCACTATCAACATTACTATATAGACAGGAAAATGCTGAATGTTAATACACTGAATGGCTTTTGCTGAAAATATATAGCATCAAAAACAGGGTTTAATGTCATATTGTGAAGTATAACTTTAATATAGGCTTTGTTACAAAGCAGTATTTATTTATTCTAAGTAATGTGTTTAGTCACCTCTCAGTTCAAATCAAATATGTTTGGACTCCAACTGCAAATGCAACAAGAAAGGATTTTTAGATCAATTCAGTCGTATCGGTGAGTTCTAGGAAGTAAATCATTCTCCTCTGTATTTATAATAATTGGATTTAATCTTTTTCCTAGTTGGAGAGAATGGAATACCCCAGTAAGTATATCGATAAGGTGAGAAGCAATGACCTCAATGGTTTGGCACTGCTCTTTGGTAGTGCAGAGGACCTGAAAGACCTCCTTGGTATGACCTTTGGTGAATGGGCAACTTTCAGACTGCACTTCCTGGGTTTACCATCACATCGCCGACCACAATACAAGAACGTGTCGACGGAGCCTCATCATCCTCAGAGTCAGCTTTTGAGATTTAAAGCACATGCTTTCGATCATCACTTGTCTAATCCCAATCTGGTTGATAGTTCCATGTAGGATCCAGTCTGCTTCCAGTATGCCTCATATCCCTAAAATTATACAATGCAATGCAACATTAAACAACAATATTTACAGTAACAAAACAGAGCCTGTGCACAAAAATAACACGCAAGAAAATGCATGATGATGAAAATTTTATGCTCAATGTTTCAGTGTTATGAATAAATCTGTTTCTTGCCAAGAGTTAGATGATCATTACCACTCTCACGTCTCTATGCTAAATATGAATTTTTGTTTATAATAAAGACTGGGAGCAGGGAAAACAGCTAGTCTGGCTCTGATGTATAGATTAACCAAGCGAGATACACAGCTTGTTAATTAGTCAGCTTTAGAAGTTCAGTGTTTTCTAACTTTGAACAGAGCCAGACTAGCTGTTTGCCCATGCTCCTATAGTTGCTGCTAAACTAAGCTAATTGCTTCGTGGCTTCATATATTTCAAGCACACAGACATGAGAGAGGTATCTTTTAATTGTCACTCTCAGCAAGAAAGCAAATAAAGTGTTTCCCAAAATGACAAACATGTCCTTTAGCTAATGTGATTGCTCCACACTTAATTTTGTTTACAGTTTAAACATTACTTATTACACTTTGTCATCAACTTATCTGTAAACCAGTTCAGTGTGAATAGATTATTTTTTCTTCTCATTAAGAAGGTGGTGTCTGCGAGATGGTTCAGCCAGATAACTCCAGCATCCCGAAAATGCTGACTCATGCCGTGCACACAGTACCACTGTGCTCAGCTTCTCAACCTGCTAATGCCAGTGTCTCACAGTCACTGCTGAACTACTGCTCAAATGTCTACATGCATTTTCTGTGCTCCCTCCTCCACTCAAACATAGACCTCTCTTAAATCCCTTTGAGGGATTTCAACTCATCACTCCCTGCGTTCTCATCTGCTGATCACTGTGCTGTACAAGGGCGTGATGAGCCACTGAGCCTTGATGCCACAAAGAATTGCATTCAGATTTTATTTGTAATGAGTTGTCTAACTGAACTGGATAGTGTGGTTTATCACACTCTGCATTAATTTTCCCAACAAACATTCAGTTATTCTGGTTCAGTAATCTATATCGTATTGAATTCATAACGAAAACTTTCATTTCAAGTTTTGGACATGATGAAGTGGTTCTGCGTAGCTGATGGAAACTGACCAACAAACTATACTGTTGCAATAGAAAAGTCAGGTACATTTCAACTTTCCAAATGCACTGGTCTCAGCATTTGTCATTGAACTGGTTTACAGCTAATTTCAATACAACTCTAGTTATATAAAAGTTAACATTCATGGCCTGAAGGAGTTTAAGTGTGGAGTAATCACATAGACACATATTTCATGCTTTATAGCGTAATTAGGAATGCATCAGTTTAGTGATTATGAAGTATGAGTACAGCAGTTTATTAAAATGTTAGCAAAACACTAAGAAATTTAAATATTCAACTATATGATAACTCAAGTGTCACCTACATATCCAGTCATTTATGATTCAAACTTAATTGGATCATTGCACATTTGTTTTCATGCATCACATTTTCCCTGTATAGGCTTTTTTCACTGAGGACATTTTGACATGTGGTGGTCAGTGTAAATCGTAAAATTAATGATGGATGAATTCTGTTTAGTGGCTTCAGCTACAGGGTCCTGGTATTGTTCATGTTCAGTCACTGTCACACTGCCATGGCTTACGGGGACAATTGAACAGCACAGAGCTATTGTTTATGCTATTAATAGACCTTGTGCTTTTCCTACTTCAACAAGTCAAAGTGTCTGCTGTGAAAAGGGCTTATTACGAAACAACAGTTTGATTTCTCTGTCAAAGTATATGTGGCTAACAGAAAAGGATGAGGAAGATAAAAAGCTGTGAAACACATCAGCATACAAAGCAACCATTGTTTTACCATTGCCTTAACAACCCATTTCAGTTTTTATTAAAATGTTATGGTACATATTACACTGCCTTTTTCTTGGAAAACGAGACGCTCCAGAGGCTGTTTTCATTCATTCAGTCTACCTTTGCTACCCAACTGTGACATGCAAATGAAGATATTTATCCAAACTAATGGGTGTTCCATTAATGATTTACTGCACATTATAGTTCACTGTGAGTCTCACTCATGCACAAAACAGCAATATGATTGTAGGTTTAAGACATGTTTTTTTCTTGGTTTGACTCTTTGCATGTTTTTAATGTTGTATGTAACTTTTACTGTAACTTTATTGTGGAGTGTTTGTAAGGTGAGTGATGAGCTTATGCTCATGAATGCATGCTACAAGTTTCAAAAACCTAAACTTTTTCATGAAGTCCAAGTCAGAGAATATTAATTGAAAAGTTAAAGATGTGAACATGACTATGTTACAGAGACATAGTAGGCTAATATCTATTTCAGAGCCTGGGCAGACATTAAAGGTATATTTCGTATTGCGTCAACTGAAATTCACTGTGATGTGTTTAGGAAAACTTTATTGATTATTCAGCAGAAAATTAAATACTGTGTATGTGCTGCAGTAAAATGTAATTCGCCATTTCATGCAAATCAAGAAAATGTAAACTCTGACAAATGAAATGTATGCAAAAGCATTCCATAATAAAAATGCTCATCCAAGCAAATAAAATTTTCTGTTGAATGTCACTTCCCATTTTTTCTAAATACGTTTGCCTGTCTACAACCAGCCCAGGCAATGTGCTGACTCATTAATGATATTTTAACATCAAAGTGTTCTGATGTTAAATAATCAGCAGAAGGTTCATTTCATCTAGACTTCTTTGAACTGTTTCCCTCTGTTAATTTGGCTTAAAATATCAGAGGGACAAACCCCAAACATTTACAGTGCAAGCAATAACATTACACTTCCATACACGCTGAAAGCATACAGTATATACTGAAAGTCTGAATATATCCACCTCTGGAATATTCATCTGTCGTACCAGGCTGATAGAAGAGTGACAAGAAACACCAGAAGCGAACAGTTCCAAACATTACATTGTAACTTCTACCACACATTTAACATCTCTTAGCAAGAGACATCATTACAGTATTCTGTGGTTGCTTTGTAATTACTCACACTGAGGTATGAAAGCTCAAAAGGTGAAAAGTCTAGTAACATTCTTCTTTCAGTAGATATTTTTGTCTAATTAAGATAGCTAGACTAAGGCATAATTGTATTATAACTATATGTATGTTACATTTTAAGACACATAGTTCATATATTTAAGGTAAAAGTGTAAATCCAAGACAATCTTTTCAAATTGAAGAGGGTTTTAGACACAGCAGTTAAAAATTATGCTCATAGTTAAGTCATAATAAATTCAGACATCACATTTCTTGGCTAGGAGAGAATAACAAATTTGGACAATTTAGGAATGTATTAAAAAAAAAAAAGAAATATTATTATGTATTAAAAAAACAGCAAGACAGAAAAAAATATCTGCTAACAGGCACATTTATGACAAGACCACAGTGGTATATTTATATTTTTTAAATGGATCCCTGATTTGTAATGTTGATGTACTGGTATAATGCCAGGCTCTTATCATAAAGCAGCAGTTTTCCTGGATATTTTACCATCGCAGACATAGCAGGAATACAGTACTTGCAGGTTGTTTGGCCTGAAGCAGCTCACTTGCGTCCCAAAGACTCAGCCAGCTTCTTGAGCCTTTTCTTGAGCTCCAGGGGAAACTTCTCGTAACACTTTTTACAGACAGGCTTCATGTCAAACTCAACAAACTTGTTCCTGCAGAGAGGGAAAGAAAGACCACGTAAATACTAAATATGTAACCAAATGACTTGTCTCCTGCTTACATTAACCTTTCCAGATTTCCCTCCAACCTGCACAATCTGCATATTTTTTAATCTAAATATTATTATCACTGCAGGTTAAAATTTATTTCAAGTCATCATCTCCTCACTTTAAATTATATTAGCATTAGGGCCATATTTTTTAGGAGGTAACACACCATCCTCTCATCTCGACTTATCATGGAAACCATTGAAATCATCCTGCAGCTTTGCCCTTTACTGGAAAGTAGCAATTACTTATCTCATTCAAACAAACAAAAAAGTCTTGGTGGAAGCTTAATCTTCACGTACATCAACTGAGCCAAACTCACGTTTAATATACATGTATATTTCAGAGGTTTTGTACAATTACCATTAACACAAACAACTCCAGGGTCTTGGTTTTACTTTAAAAAAAAATAAATGCAAAATAATGATATCATGCAATTTTGTCAAAATAGTAAACAAGGAACACCACAGAAAAAGAGGAAGGCAGAGATAGCACCAACCAACAGATGGAGTGGTGAGTTGTTAAGAATAATAACTCTACAGACACACAGCAGGTTTTTTCTTGCGTTCTTTGGCATCACGCTCACGTCGAGCCAGGCGGCGTTTCAGCTCCTCAGGCATGTGCTCATAGCAGTGCTTGCACACTGGCCTCAGGTCAATTTCAACAAACTTATCTCTGAGTTACCACAGACGCAGCAAGTGAAGCATGTAAGAGGAGAAATTGGAGGAAAAAGGGGGGGAAGGAAAAGAGCCAAAGAGGGAAGAGTTGTAGGAGGAGAGTGAAATACAGAAATGCAGAGTATTACAGAAAACTGAGAGGACGACAACAATCAGCTGGTAATATTACACACAATTAATTATCAAAAGACACTGTTAATGAGCACTATCACTTACTTGAGAGTGAGTTTTGTGTTGCAGGTGGAGCAAGAGAAACAATTGACACACCAGGCCTTATTGAGAGCAGACACAACTGGGGGGGGGGCAGAAAAAAAAGGATAATTATAAACATTCAGCTGTTGTATTTTAAAGCAACATTTTGTGTAAATTACTAAAAACACTGTACTGAATGTGAGCTTTATAATATTGATACTCACCATCGCCTTCAATCACGCGGTTGCAGTGATAGCACACATCGCCAAAGAGCTTAGTAACAGAGAAATGAGGAGATTAAGTGTTCATACAGCAAACACAAATTAATTTATTTTTGGTGAAGTGATAAGTGGTAAGTAGTGCCGTGTCATCTGCTTTGAGAGTTTATTAACATTATGAAGTCTGTCATGTCCCTGAAAGCCATTATTGTTTTTTTCTTACCTGGTTATAATGAGTCTCACAGTAAGCCAACCCCTTTCTCTCATAATGGCGATGACCGAGGAAAGGTTTCTCACACTTGGCACACACAAAATGCTGTAAATAAAAGCAAATGTTGCACTTTGCATTAATGTTTACTTACCTAGACAGGTTTATAAACTTATGGACTTAACCTGTGGAGAAATATTACTTTAGTGATCCTTTTGTGTCATATTTGCTCACATTGAGCCCACACGGCTATGGAGAAACCACTATGTTTCTAGTGCATGCCAGATAAAGTTCATGAAGTAGTTGGGTACAAAATTAATTCCAGCTAATGACTGTCTTTAGCATTAAACTAGCTTCTATACACAACTTTTTGAACACTATAAATTAAGCAGCCTCCAGACAGATGAACACACAACTTGATCTACTATGCAAACACACACACACACACACACACACACACACACACACACACACACACACACACACACACATTTTATTGTATCTATTATTCATATTTTTTCTTATTTTAGTTCATTATTTGCTTATTCCTGATGGATAGGTATTCTTTGAAATTTCTTTATTTAGTGCAACTACATCCCTTTGTGCTGCTGTGTCAAATTGAATTTCCGCTGCGGGGGATCAGTAAAAGTATATCCTATCTTATCTCTGCCTCAGGAGAATTAATCTGATTTACAGTGTTTTGGTTGTTAAGTGGTTTATTTAATGAATTTAATTTCCCTGTGCATAATTAATGGTAACTAAATGTGAAATTTATTATAGCTTTTTATTCTACTTTTGTGCAAGGGCAGCATTACATATAATATCTACAAAGAGGTGGTCAGCATGACATTTGTTCACTATTATTAACACATCAGGAGCCTACTCACTGTAGTCCAACTTACATTGAGCAGAAGAATTTCAACAGACACACTTGTTATACTTGTTTAAGTCTTGTATGGACTAATACTACATGAATTTGGTACTTAGTATACTGGTACTTATTCTTAGTTATTTCATTAGTTTTTATGTTTAATGGGCCATTTTGTGCAACTCTTGGACATGTCAAGTTGGCAGCTGAATGGAAAGATGATGTCTAGATGAGTTACGCTTGAGTTTTGTTTACTTTCTGACAACTGCAAAAAAAATAAATGGCTATTCTCACTTCTTTCCAAACCATTATCAAATCATGAACACAGTACGCATGGTCATGTAAACATGTAAAGTCCTAAAGGCTTTCTTTAGGAGGACCAATCTCAAGGCCTCAAAACAAGAAACTTTGATGTTTTTAACACAACTGTAAAAATGGGAACGTTTTCTCTAGTGTATTGATAAATAGTCTCGAGTTTTGTTCACAAACCTCCACATGCCACTGCTTGCCCATGGCATTGACAACACGCCCCTCGATGGGTCTCCGGCAGGCACCACAGATTGGTACACCCATCTTGTCGTGGCACGGCAAACAGAAAAGCTCTCCCTTCAGTTCCCTGGCATCTGCTGTCAGTTCCTTCCTGTGGACGAAGAAACATTGGAAGAAGAAGAGAGGAACACAAGCTTTGAGTTCACTGTTATAGATCATTTTTCATGTGGAGCTGAAATATAGTCTGAAGCTAAGAGGGTGCTGTTTTCTGTACTAAATAGTAGCGTGGAGGGGTAATACTGACCCACAATTGTTGCAGTTGAAGTGGTCTGGATGATAAGGATCATTCTTGAAGATCAGTGGATGCTCTTCAATGATGGCATGGCACTTCTGGCAGATATACTTGCCCAGGCCACGAGCTTTCTCGCGGTTATGGCACGGGCGACAAAGGTGTCTGAGGTAAATAGGAGACAACAAAATTTAGCCGCAGCTGCTCAAAATTCCAATATTTGTTAGAAAGCTGTGAGTAAGTCACCAGCTTGATGTGTGTGTAACCACCTGCTTTACAGGCTGTCACAGTGTTATATTAAGACTGTAATAGGATGGGATACTTGCCTGCCAGCATTTTTGACAAATCCCACGTCTGCAAGCACAGCCTGGCAAATGTCACAGCAGAAGCAGTCAGGGTGCCAACTGTTGTTCATGGCCTTAATGACACGACCGATAATGAACTCCCCTGAGGGAAACCATAAGTGAGAGGTCAGCTTGAGGCAAGTCTAGGTTTGACTTTTTCAATATTTGTTGGGACTGAAAGCTTTTCTCTGATATAGCACAGTAGTTCATACTAATTTCCCCATTATGGAGTCCTAGTGTTAGTAAAATACACAACAGGGCTTTCTATAGTGTTCTCAAAGTGACACTTGAATTTTGAATGCATTTTAATCGTCCATATAATTTAATCAGAGCATGTCTATGTCTCCCCAGACACAGTCAAGTAGTGTTTAAATTAATCTTACGTGACACTAAAATGTATTATGGGTGATCTAAACACAAGTGGGAAGTCCTAAATGAAAGTGTAAAAGACTTTGATCTGATCTCTCAAACAACATATGGAGGTCAGGGATGCTTACATCCACATATGTACTGTAGTGAAGTGGTTCCCAAACAGGGTTTACAAATGGGGAGGTGCTGTAAACAGTGAATGCTTTGATATACACCACTTGCAAAGTATGGAGAGTTTTGTGAAAAGCTCTTTCAAACAAACATAGAGCAGATAATGATCCAGGTGTGTATTTATGCGCAGAGGAAGGCCCAACAGAAAATGTTCTGGAACCACTATATTACTGTGCTTATGTCATGGCACACTTCTTACAGACAAGTGATTTGCCAAAGGCAAACATTGAGGGAATGGTTTCAAATTCATCCCTACAAGATGTGGGGTATGTAATGTGTTGTACATGTAGTTTGCTATGCTTTCACTTTCTATCCAGTTCATCCCAAACCAGCTCTACTGGGCTTAAGTCCTGAGCCTGTGTCATGTGAAGCCATCATCTAGGTCTTTTCTTCTAATGTTTTGGGTCTTTGTCTTGCTGTAGGATGAACTCCTGACCAACCAGTCTGTCTTCCTTTGTTACTTGCCTTTTTCTCACCACACGCAATATACAGTATTACTTCCTGCAGTACAGTATTGTCCTTATACATCAGAGGGTGTGGAAACAACACTGCCTTTGTACAGACAAAGGGTTTGTAAGTAATGAACAAAGGTTGGGACTCCTGTGGGAATTGTTTGCATTAACTTTCAAGGTTTACTTTACTTCCATTGCTGCAGTCAAGTTGTAAGTTAACCAATTTTGTAATCTCTGAAAAAAAGCCTGTCTCTGTGAAATGTATATGATTTTTCAGTATTTGGTGACCAAAACTTTTTTTTTTTTTACCTTGGGCAAAGTGGTCACCAGTCTTTCTCCACATAACCACACAAATACTAGATCTAGACAGGCCCTAAAAGAATGAGACCCTGTAACACTCACCACACTGGTGACAGCAAGGAGCAAAGAGCATCTGGAAGTCATGTTCACAATATTTTCTTCCTTCAAACTGTGAGGAGAAGGGTGGGATACATTCACTGAAGAGAATCATTCAAAACATTCTCTATATAAAAAGTATCAGAGACACCCCACAAGCAACACACAAACTATGACTCATCATTGTGATGACTTGTGAAATATTGGTGACTAGTACATTTCAGTACACTACCTCATAGAAGAGTCCCTCTGGAAACTGCTGGAAGCACTGGGCACACACAAAACACTGCTCATGGTACAGCTCCCCATTACTATTGACAATCTTCTCAGTCGGAGCAAAGCCACTCTTGCATCGCTCACAGGCCGCATGGGCCAGGGCATTGGCCATGCTGTTGTGAAACAAGAAAATACACGTTAGTATTTTACTTCTCCAGAGTCCCTCTGACATGTAAGGCTGACAAATAACTGGGATGTAAGGCTGGACAAATGTTTATCATTTCTCACATAACTCCTACACTAACTGCTGTGTTTATTTCAGCAGCTGTCAGCAGAGAGAATGGAAATAATATGTGAATCAGTTGGGAAACTCAGTAACACTTACGCATCAAACAGTCATCACCTAATTTGGTAAAGAAATAGAGGTACTGAAACCCAGCTGAGAGACAATGTGAAGCCTTTTCTCCACACATACACACAGCTACAGCAACTTCAAAAGCCATTCTCTCTTGATTGATAGTAAATTAATTGTCATTTCTTATGATATTCAATTCTCTTTATAATACTTACTATTGTAAACTTAGTATTTTTGTATTTTGGACCATTTGGTGGATAAAATAAGCAGACTGAATATATATGAATCTTGGGCTTTGGGGAATTATAGCAAGCACCTTTTGACATTTTACAGACAAATTGATTTTTCAGGAAAATAATCAGCAGATCAATCAGGAAAATAAACAGTAGTTGCAGCTCTAATATACACTCAAATAATTACTAATAAAGTCACTGATGACTAGACTCGGATAGTATCTTATCAATTTGCAGTTAAATATTATGCCACAACTTACAACTTTCTGTCAGTAGTCCAGCTAAGGCCAATTCTGGCTCAGGCTTCGAGTAAATCATAAATATGTTTAAAATGAAGTTGCGAATTGAATTTAAATAATCCAATCCAACGAAATGTAAAGTCAGTTCATCATTTCCCCCAGTAACGGTATAATATACCTTAGTTACAGTCTTTACGTAACTGGCTTCAAATAAATCATGGGTATACCTGAAGGCTCATAAAGGGCATTAAAGTTCAGGGGCGGCTAAAGATAATAATTCGCCCAACTAACTAGCATGCTAACCTGACAGTGCCAGTGTGGGAAAGGAAACTAACGATATATCACGAATGAAAGTAAACTAGCAATAACGTATCAACTGTGAATCATCCTTTAAACTGTTGCCCTGAACCTAAATATGTATTCAGAGAAACATTTTTGCAAGTATCTCAAAAGTAGGGCAGCTAATCTCGGGTTGCGGTGAGCTAACTTTACCCCAATGGTTACGTTGGCAAGCTAAGGTACCGTTAGCTTTAGCGTGTTGGCCTCGAAAGCTAACTGACCGTTTACCTGAAGTTGTTTATGTCTGATTCTACCCGAGCTAAACGGTGAAACAACTTACCTGCCCGTCATTCCTACCACCCCCAGCATCACCTCTCAGCTCGACAGTTTTAGCTCTGAAACTAATGAAGTGACACTAACTGTTGCGCTAATTCGTCTCGTGTGGTCCCCTCCCAGGCGAGCCGAGCCTGAGCTGGCAGGGGGGCGGCATCAGTCCACCCACACTGGGAGTGTCCGTGGAAGTAATAGAATCAGCTTCACGAATCCTCCCCACCAAAACTGCCCTTGGTCTGGATTTAAAGAGCCTCATCATACAGTATTACAGACAGGACAGTCCCATGCAAAACTCTGATATATGGGCATATACAGCAGTAACTGTTCAATTTACATTTTGGTATGTGAAACCATATAGAATCAGGATGTGTCATATATGTTTTTATAGAATTAAGAAAAAAAACAAGGATCAGAATTGATATTTTTAGCCAACAGTCTCCACAACACACAAACGTGTGTTTGGAATAATGGAGGAATAAAGCAGATTTGAGTAAAACCAGCAAGCTGACCTCATCACTCTCAGTCCATACCTGAAATGTAGCACCGGGATGTATCCTGTGTAAAAAATATCACTTGTCCTTATAAATCCTAAGACCTAAAAAAAAATATAATGTGCTGCAGGTGGGGCAGGAGACAAAAACGTATTACTTTTGTCTGATTTCACCATTTGAATATCTCCTCTCTTGCTTGTGTCTCTTTTTATGTCCTCGTCTTTACAGCTGTTTATATACCCTCTTGGAAAGTTCTCTCCTTGGAGGTAATTGGTGTATAAATAACATTTACTTGTATTGTGTTATATTAATTTTCTAAGTGTTGATCTAATTTTACTCACAGGGATGTTTGAAACTTAATCTAACCATTTCGACTGGTTTACATGGTAAAATTAAGATAAGTGGACACTGTATCTTTCGTACAGGTGTATTTTTCTACTAAGGAACATGAGTTATATTTAGCCTGCTGTTCACTGTAAAGGAATACATTTTGCACTGTGTTTGACTGATAAAATGTCCTTTGTGATGCATTAAGATTTAGAGGAAACAGGACAGCAGCTCTGCAGGAGGCTCACAAGAGTTATAGGGGGTTAGAGGAGAATTAGGCCTATATAGAAGAGTAAAAAGCAATATTAACAAAAACATAACATTTCTGCTATTTTATTGGAACAAACAAAGTCCACTCTCTGAGAATGACCAAAAGTAACCTCTGTCTCAAAATGTCTTAGAAAAAAAAGAGTCCAGGGATCAAGACACACTGGGGATGTGTTCCAACTATTATTCTCTCACTCCGTTGCAACAAAACAATAGCAAGACATAAATATTTCATTCTTACACATTCTTAAAAACATTCGTTTACATCAACATTCAGCTGCCACATTGACTGGCCTTCAGGGCTGCACAATTACCTCCTTAAAATCATAATTTTCACATTTGTATCAGTTACATGAGAACAGCTGCCACATGCTGCTGATGTTTTTATGCAACAGCTAAATATGATAAAGGACAAAATATAACCATATTACGGTTGATGATATACCATCATCAATTTAAGTTGTTTTTATTTTAGGTCAACCAACTGTTTCTGTGTGATAGCAGGAGAACTTTACTGCGAAATGATCAGCATTGGTCATGATTGTGCAGCCCTGTGCTAACATTTAAACCCTTCATCCTTACTTTTAAAAGTGTTGGGGTGCGTTCAGACTGACAGTTACAGTAAGTCTGAGTCAGTTTAGGAATGGGTTGCAAAAATTATTGACGAAATTAAGACTTAAAAAACTGGGTGTGTGGATCATAGACTGTATGTGATGTGTCAGCAGAGCAGCAGGTTTCCACTGAGGTTTGGACTCATAAAAGAGTAAACCATGTACATTACTGACCTGTACATCAACTTCATCTGGTTTTATGAATTTAAATTGTTCTCAGTCCACTACTTTGGTCCAGACTGAAATTGGATTCACAGTCCCCAAAGGATGAATCCTACTGACTTTTCCTCTGCTGTGATCATGAGGATGACATTATGGTTTTGAGTGACTGGCAACTGTTGGATAGATTGCCATAAAATTTTGTACGTTTACATTCCCCCCAGGATCAATCACAATCACTTTGGTGATCCTCTGACTTTTTATCTAGTGTCATCAAGAGGTCGAAATTTAAATTTGCCTAGTACTTTGATTTATGATCACATACCTGCAAAACGAATGACATCCCCATCACCCTTGGATGTGCTTTGTGTTTAATACTAATTAGTAAATGGTGACACTCAAGACTGTGAACAAGATAAATATTATACCATGTTAGCATGATGCTAGCATTTAGCTAAAACCGCAACTGTGCCTGAGAACAACTTCACACAGTTGCTAGCCTGGCTGTAGAGTAGACTAATAGTCTTGCTGATCGAAAAAGAGTCTCTTGATTAGCATTGATAGCATGAGGCTTTACTCTCTTATATAAACACACCGATCTAAATTAATTAAGGCTTACCATGAACCATATTACTGAGGGTGTCTGAACATAATTCATTTTTGATGACTAATTTAATTTTTTCCCCTCCCCAAAACAGTTTGCATGACTGTTATAGGAAATGCTACTGAATGGTTTGTTCCTAAACTTATGAAGCATCTTAAAACAAACAGGTCAAACTCAGCTCAGCTCTCTTCAGACCTGTATTGTCTTGAAACAAGATAACTATGCAAAAAACAAAAAAGGAAACTATTGCAACGAGCTAATGAAAGCAAGTGTTATAGTTATAGTTAAAACATGGACTACGTATTCAAACAGGCATTTTTAATGTGGCTATGAACTTTACTTAAATATTACATATCTTTGGGGAAAGTACAAGAGGTTACCTTCCAATAATCTCAGTACAATGCAGCCTTGTTTAACTAAAATAAAAACAACACACTGTCACGGTACACTATAAAAAAAACTGCAGCCCTTACTTGGCCTATAGTTGAGTATTACAATAATCATCTATAAGCACTGAATACAAATGCAGTTAATATTAACCAGCAGATGGCATGTGTTTATAAATACACAATAAAATGTACTGTTAGTCAGTAAAGGATAAAGTCCATCGCCAAGCCTTGTTGACCTTCAGAAACAGAAAACAGAAAATTAAGACATGATCATGAACCCCTATTAAAGGGAAAACAACTGAAGAAATATTAAAGTTTTTCTTCTTCTTTTCAAATTAACATTCCCAAACAAAATACAGAAAACATATCAACCGTGTTAAACAATTACAGATTTCAACTGAACACAATGATTTACAGGACTCTTTCATTGCGCGGTGCAAGGGTTGACATCTTTCAGCAAATCCACAGGCAACATCCTTAATAAGTCCATCTTAAGACATGTTCCAACTATTACTCTCTCACTCCGTTGCAACAAAACAATAGCAAGACATAAATATTTCATTCTTACACATTCTTAAAAACATTCGTTTACATCAACATTCAGCTGCCACATTGACTGGCCTTCAGGGCTGCACAATTACCTCCTTAAAATCATAATTTTCACATTTGTATCAGTTACATGAGAACAGCTGCCACATGCTGCTGATGTTTTTATGCAACAGCTAAATATGATACAGGACAAAATATAACCATATTATGGTTGATGATATACCATCATCAATTTAAGTTTTTCTTATTTTAGGTCAACCAACTGTTTCTGTGTGATAGCAGGAGAACTTTACTGCAAAATGAACAGCATTGGTCATGATTGTGCAGCCCTGTGCTAACATTTAAACCCTCCATCCTTACTTTAAAAAAAACAAACAGTTTTTGTATTTTGTCTGTTTGTCAACTGATCGTAATTTAAAGGTTAATTGAAAATAGAGGCCTCTTCTATGCTGTGTTTACAGACATTGCTAATGTTGAACTTTTAACAGCATCTGTAAATATTAATAAATCAGATTTTGTCCATGTAATGAAAGACTTGTCAATCAATTTGAGGAAGCTTCTGTCTGCAACTTTAAGTACATTTAATCTCTAAAATGCAAAGCCAGAATATATCTTTCTTCGGTAGACTACAGACTGTGCAGACTATTAGCATGGTGAATGATTGTGCTGTCAAGCAGTTTTGGTTTGTCCCTTTCCCAGAAGCTTTCCAGAATGATTTTTGTGTGTCAAATGTCAATAATTAAACAATTCTGCCTGCCACTTTAATTTGTTAGAACTTATTTTGCTTGTAAGAATATAAAATAACTCCAAAAAAGCTAGTTAACTACCAAGGGTGACTCATTGGCAGATTTACTGACCACTGCCACAATTTACCACCATTTGGCTGCAAAATCTTTTAATTTCTTGCCCTAATGAAATTGTAGCTCATCTTGCATCCTTCATTGGAGTAAAAGTGCATCAGTAGGATTCCTTAAATGTAAAGGTATATGAAGTCGACAATTAAAAATCCTCCCTCCCATTTGTTTTGTAATTTAACACTTTGATATCTACAATTACATTAAAATAGGAACATGTTTCAGGCAATGCAGAAATATAGTTATTGTACATTACACACAAAATATGTTCAAACATCACTCTCTTATATATATATATATATATATAAAGATATATATCTACAGCATATACAGACTAACATGATTATGGCCAAAGTCACTTAAGAGCACCACCTTCACAAATAGCTGTCCTTAGAAAAAGAGAGATGGAACTGTCTTTAGCCCTCTCCATGTCAAATCAGAGGACGGAGAAAGAGACAGTTCTGTTATTCTAAATGAGATGCAGTGACTCAGAAACACATTCAAAGACATTAAATAGAGACATGGCGATAGACAACAACACATGGAAACCAAAACCAAACAAAAATATATGGATTCAATGTGGAACCTTTATGTGCTATTGCCTACATGACCGTAGTTACATGCTCGACCACCTCCATAACAACCTCCACAAAACTGGTGACTGTCCCTTTAAAATAAAATGTTTCTTATTCTTACACAGTCACAGCGTGTTGTTACTTGGGTTGTGGAGATTTTAACTGAATATCAACAAAACATATTAGCTTATAACGGTGACCATCCCCATCTAATGTGCATCTTTCCATCACACGTGAAGACTACCACAATGCCTGACCTAAAAGCCATTCTGCAGTGTGATGATGACAATCTGTTGAATTTATTCTATACGTTACTATAAAGTGTCTCAGTTAGAACGATTTGTACTTATGCCCACTTGTCATATGGTAAACATGTTTATGAATCTGTCTGCAGACAATGCGCTAATTACAACCTGTGTAGATGAAATAACTCCCAAACTTTCCCAATCATTCCTATTAATTCCCATGGTAAAGCATCACCCCTGAATAAACTACAAATAACCGATCTGCAGGGTTTCACTGCCCAAGACATATGGCTCAGAGAACAAGGTGCTAAATGTGACAACAAGAAAAAACTATTTAGACTTAAATATTCATTTAAATATAAAAATTTTATACATAGAACAATATGGTAGAGTTGAAATCAATAAACATATGTTTTATCATATCAAAACTCAAAGAGACGTACATATGGTGCTTGTGAAAGGACTTTTCTGAAAAGCAGGAGAAAGATGAGGGCACGCACGCACGCACGCACGCACACATATATATAAAACTCATAGAAACTGACACCTTCTCCCAGAGCTCTACCAGGTAGGCATCATGTCTGGGAACCAAACACGACCCAAATGCTTTGACACTTCCCAGTGGATATCATCCAGCCCATAGCGGTGATCTGGGACCAGCACTTCCTCCATGATGGATAGCTGTGTCAGTCTGTCTCCACACATCTTGACAAACTCCACGAAGGCGCTGCAGGACACTTCACACTCTCCCAAGCCGATGGCCGACAGCTGCGTGCAGCGTTGGGCAATGCGGATCAGCTCTTCATCCAGCGGCCGCAGCCCGTTGGCGCACACCACCAGCTCGACCAGACGCGGGCAGGTGAGCCCAACGCGCCCCAGGACGTCTTTACTGACAGAGCGGCCGAAGTATAAATGCGTAACGGGGATTTCGTCACGGAAGAAAGGGCCAAACTCATCCTCATAGAGAAAGAAGTACATGACCAGATTAAATTTAGGAGAGTGACGCACCATGGCGTCCCAGCTGCTCTTCTTGATGGTGTGGAAATGTTGGCCAGGATTCTCACTAACCACGTCAATGCGAAGGTGCTCGAGGTGAACGTGCTTCTCTGAGGACAGGGCGATGAGAAGTTCATCACTCAACAAATGGTAGTTGAGAGCCAGTTCTCTGAGGCCATGGCATTGATCGGCCACACACAGGATGCCTGGAATAGAGAGAATAGTAAATTAGGAGCTTATAGATCTAACCTGCCTGTTTAAGGCTGAGCACAGGAAAAGATGAAGCAATGTTAGCCACCACTGTTATACCTTCCCATAGGTTTTAGACTTAGGAAGACTGATTTACTGATCTGGTGTATCATAACATTATATTTAAAAGCCTAAAATATCTAGAATTCAATATCAATCTCCGCTCCCATCTACATTCATTTCCTCTTAGTCACTTCTGCCCAATTAACTCCTTGAATGCTAATTAACATACTTTTATATTCCTTTCACTTTCACCATTCCCTCTCAAGGTCTGCTAAAAACACAGATGGAGATGAACAAAGATTTGCATCAGTTATAATTGTTCTTGATCAATCAAATTAGTCATTATTAATCAATAGCATTCCTAATATCTGTTATTTTTGCTATTATCCAGTACCTGCAGGTGAAACGTGAGGGCAGCTGCTCATTTTCAGCAGTTTGAGTGTGTCGCTGTTATTAGCCACCAGGACTTTGAGGGAGGGGTCGTCAACCGGTGTATCATCAATCTTCAGTGAGGACAAGGATTTGGAGTTGACAAAAACCACTGTCAGTGCTGAGATGAAGTGAGACTGGTGAACAGGGTGAAAGATAGAAACATTTCATCATCCTTTTTTTTTTTCAGTAAACATAGTCTGTCTTTCAGGCAGCCCAAGATGCTAGTTTTATTTCCCAAAGACATCAAGCAATCTGACAAGCAGACGTAGCTAGAGACCCCAGTTTAATTCTACTACACATTTCCACATTATCCCATCACCCCTGTCTAAATGTATGTGCATCTTTGGGCAGGTGCTTGTAAAATACAAGATGCAAAAAAACAGACACACACTCACACCCACTTCTGCCTTTATATTATATGCATCAACTAAAAAAACAAACATGCAAATGTGCAGCCATACCACTTTGTTTGATTGTTAACAAGAGTGACTGTCAAAGAAAATGGCTGAGTGCAATGATTTTAGCTTACAACTTAGAGATCCGAAATCATACACCTTGTCACAGGCACTTGACATTAATCAGAACGGCGGCATCTTAAGACACTGATCAGAGATTATAGCTTTAAACTGGAGAATTGTTTCACCACGGCAGTTGTTACAATTCTAGGCTTTGCTTGTAGATAGATATGCACAGACAGAATTATCATGCTGCATCTTACTTTGGGCAGCTCCATGAAACTGGGCCGAGCTGTGGAGATGAGCCCCAATGTTTTCAAAGAACAATTCACGAGCTGAGAGAGGATGTCGCACGCTGCCTCCGCAGACTCTCTGCTGCTGTCCACCTAAACAGTATGGAGGTAGAAAAACGAGAACCCACTGACAATTTCATTTGGACAGAATATAAGAATGTACTTCACTGCACACTTCATTACTTTACCCATACACTCCTCCTCTCCTTTTCACTATCAGTTCATACCTTGAAGCTGACATATTGCAGGTGGTTGGAGTGCCTTTTGATTATCTGTTTGATGAGGTCTGGGTGTGTGGCCTTCAGGTACGAGCTGGCTGGCTGGTTTAACTCAAACTCAAAACACCGCCACAGCTCTGGCATGTGAAAAGCCTGGTTCCAACCTCGACACACCTATAGTGGCAAGATTAAAATCAAAATTTGTTTCTGCTTGACGCCAGCCTTTTTGGTATTTGTAGCAATTTCTGAATTTGGAGGACAATTTATTTTAAGTTTGCATTTCACATACTAGCAGTATTCAACTAAAAACATCCAGTTATTCCATTTAAAAATTCAAAATCCTCTAACAGATAAAGGTTGATAGAATAAAGGTTGGTTTAATAAAGTCATATTGAAACAATAATGAAACAATCTCAACATGCCGTCTACATTGTTATTTCAGCAGTGTTAAATAAAATCCTCACATGACACATGACACATGCCACCACAAATACTGCTTGCTGTCAAATATTATCCATTAAGTGTAGCAATTGATGGGATATTACTACATCGGCACCTGAGAGGCATAAGCCCTGTCCAGTAGAGGCAAGTACTGGAAGATGTGGAGCAGGATCTCCTGAGGCAGACATTCCCAGCGGGCACCCTCCTCCTCCAAATCTTTCTCCCTCCTCTGCTTGCAGGGCCGTTTAAGAGTCTTCTGAGACCCACCGCTGGTGCCACCTCCTTCCTCCTGCTCATTCCCTTGGAGAACTCGTTTCATCCTGGGTAAACAGAAGAGTAGTTAATAAGATCCAGATGGTTGAGACGAATTAATTTTACAGGGGAAAGAAAGTCTTTATTAGCAGTACTGTTTATACATGGCTTCTTCATCACAAGACCCAACATGCTTGGCAGACTAAATGTTGCCCCATTAAGACTGCAGTCCACGGTCTGGGTAGGCTGATTCATGCTGACACATACTGAATACATATATGTGAAATGATGCATGGTTGTAACTGTTTTCATTATTGGGTAATCTATTAATAATTTATACATAAATTAAATATTAAAATAATAAAAGATTTTAATTTCACAATGATATGAAACTACAGCTGCAGCTCCTCATATATGTGACACTCCAACAAAGAAATGTTTGGTAGTTTTATATGATAAATGACTTAATTGCAATTAACAGATTTTTTTAAATTGTCATTCATTGATTTTCTTAAGACTTAACGTTAATTATCGTTGTCATTAACAAATCATTGAGGCACTACAGGGTTGCCATACAATATCCAACTTTTTCTACATCAGCTAAGAGTATAATACATTCATGACTGTGTCACCCTGCATTTCACACCCTGCTACTACCTGCTGAACAGTCTCAGGGGCATCTCTGCAAAACCTGCACCTTGGGTCCTGTCTGCTGTGGTAGACCTTGCCTGTATGGATCTGATGCTTAGGGCCTGTTCTGGGGCTGCTATGAACGGAGCCTCTGTCCTTCAGGCCGGCCTTTGCTAGCCTCTGGCAGGATTTCTTGATGTTAGCCATTTCCTTAATCTGCCAATGATACTTCATCCTCCTACTCATCAAACCCATGTCTTCTGCTGCCTGATGCATTCACGGATGTTCCTTCTTTCTCCTTCACTTTGGGTGGAACCCTCCGTGCATGTGTGTGTACATACATACATGTGTATATGTATGTATGCATACACATGGTGTGCGTGTGTGTATACTATACACATGTTTTTCAGTTAATTTACACTTTTATCTCTGGTTGTAGTAGCCCATTGTTAGTTACTCACTGAAAGTAGACATTCATGTCTAGTTATCCAAGTTAATGTTATTTTCTTATGCAATTAAAAAAACACCAGAAAATGATATTGCTACAACTCTGGGAAAAAATGGAAGTTGTTGCCTGTTATAGATGTCTGTTAGGCTTGATGAACATCTTTCTATTAAGCAACATGGTAACATTTTAGTGAAGAGACTAAGACTGAAGTTAGGGTTTAATTTTTATTTCAGAGACAAGTCCTGTTTTTCTTTAGAAGCCGGGAAGGCTGGCCTCCACCTGCCATCTTCTTACCAGTTCTTGATTACAGTGACTTATTTAACTTATTTTCTTTCATCAGTATTGGTCGATATTAATGGGATGTCGATAAATATTATTTGAGAGCACCAGCTAAAAATGATTGGTTTCCCCTTAATCATGCATGCAAAAATGACACTATGATATATATTTTGGAAGTTAGTCCCTTGGTTACAGTGGTGTTTATATTGTATTGCCCAGACCTGCATGACAGACTGAATTACCTGCAGAGCTGCAAAAAGGCAAATCTGTCCATAACAAGGTGTCTCCTCTGCTCACCTGAGAATGAAATCACAGGACAAGAAAGGCCACGCCTCCCTCTGCCTCAACCTACACCACTGTCTGACAAAGTTTGCTTCTGTCGGCAAAAATTGTCTTTAATTACCAATTTCTGCACATAAATGGCGCGATGTTGGCGACCTTTAATGGTTAGTTTACAACACAAATCCATCATTCCAAGACAAGAGCTTAGCTTAGCTTAGCCGAACCGAGCCTCGGATCTTGCTAACTACTTAGCAAACAAGTTGTGATGAATGTTAAGTGACAGATGAAAAAATAGCTTATTTGGACATGTAGGCAACTCGGGGTTCACACGAGTTGTCTACCTGGCGTTTTTCTTACCTGGCGTTCGCCTTCGTCGGATGTTTGTCAGAAAAAACGCTTACTCAACATCAACCGGGACCGACACAAGAAAACTGCGTTCGAGCTGGCCTACCGATCAAACACATTGGACCATAGGACAGCACGGGGTGTCGGGAGGTTAGCAGACACTGATTACAAGCTTATTCGAGGAGGTTTTTCAAAAGTCCTTTCGTGTTCCGAGCGCCTGACCTAGTTTCTCTTCACAACTCTGCTGCTTCGGTAGTTTGCTTGTCAGCTAAAGATGGCGTTTGTGTTGTTGTGTCAAGCTGGGTGGGCTGGCCTGAAGCTTCAGTGAACTGTCGGCAGGGGGAGTCATTTCACTGTACTGGAGTTATTCCCCATCACATTGTAATTGGTTCAGGTTCCAACATTTCAATAAAGATACTAGATAGTATAATTAATCCAAATATTAGGCAAAGGGTAATCATACTCAACAATTGTCCATACAAACAAACAACGGAATATATACAGATAGTTAGGGGGCTGGTCAGTTTAATAGCAAAAAATCAATTCTGTGTACAAAACACACCCATAGAGTTTCTCCAAGACATAAACTGTACACAAGGACTGCAGACCACACATTTCAGACCACAAAATTCAATGGAGGCACATTGATAGAAATGTATCTAATCAAATATTTTTGTAATTAATTGCACCAGTGTTACCCCAAAATGTGCTTTTGCTGTTAATTTTCAGCTATTATTTAGGTGATCAGGGCCAGATTTAGCTTCTGCTTTTCCTCCACATCTTTAACAGATGACATTGACTCACAGTGCAGGTGTTTTAGTAAATTGCTGGAGTTGGCCCTGAGTAAATGCAGAGGAGGGTGTTGTGTTCTGACATATTGGCAGTTCTGAGGTGGATACAAGGGCATACCAGGACATGCCTAGTACCCCTTATGATGCCCCTTAATCTTGCGTTGTTTTCTCCCTCCAACAGGGAATCCCCTTTTCAATGTAATATTGTGATATTAATAAGAACATTCTTGCACAACAGCTACTATATTTTGGCTGTGTTTTGAGGACCATTTATGATCTAATTTTCATGAAGATTCTTTCAATTAATGAAATAGTATCGTGTAGTATTATGTAGGGAAATAGTATTGTGTGGGGAAAAGTGTGTATTGCACTTGGCCACCACCATACCACTGTTGCCAAACTCTGAATGGTCAGGAATATTTTTTTAAATGGTTGTGTGAAGCCACATGTATTGTGGCCTCTTACCAAATATTTTTTAGCAGCATCGGAAAAGCAAGCTGGTTTTCAAGTACTGTGTTTTTAAGACTACTTAAACACCATAAAGAGCAGTTTAAAAACCAGAGTTGAATACTGAGTCAACATTAATATCCCAACAATGACGCTCATCTTTTATATCGCAGAATACATTCAGTAATAGATCACATTTTGGGAGAAGACATTGTAGTCCAGCACACATCAGGAGACTGGGACTGAAAGTAGACTACCACATCCCAGCTCTGTCACTCAGGCCCGAGAGCCATGGTCTCACACAGGTAGTGCCGTTTGCCAACACAAACAATGTCATCCCAGGAGTTTAACCAGTCCTTCCCTCCAATGCCTTTCGGTGGCACAATGGCAACACAGTCCTGTCCTGACAAGTCGGTGTCCCAGTCGGGAACGGCATTGTTTGGCTCTGATTCCTTCCAGTAAATGACATCCCACTTGATAGTTTTGCCATTGATCCATAAATGGGTGCCCTCCTTCACCATGTCCTGCAACCCGATCCACGCTGAATGGAAGTCTTCTTGAGGGTGTGCCTGTACATACTGAAAAGTCATGTTGGTCAAGAATGCCTGGTCTTCAGCATTCAAAACAATAGCCAGGTCACCACCCATGCTAATGCACAACTGGCGAGCAACTTCCCACTTCTCTGCTACTGAGGACAGGAAGAAGCAGCGTGAGGCGTGCTCGACCCAGCCTGGCAGGCAGCGTGAACAGTGCAGTGTGCTTTTGTTGCAGAATCCCCAGAGGAAAGTCAGATGGTTAGAGAACAGGATTGAACGCTGTTTTTGATTTTCTGCTTCTAGCTGCATGGAGGTTTGCTGTTCATTGATTAACAGCTGGTGCAGGCGTTTGTTTTCTGCAGTTTCCATAGTGATGTTGTGCAGTGATTTGTTCAGACGCAGGTTCAGTTGTCTCTTCTCTTCTTCCACAAGGCTGTAGTTTTCCATGGTTGATTTTAGAAGCATGTTCAGCTCTTTGTTTCTCACTTGCAAATGTGTTTTTTCTTGCATTGTATTCTTCAATAGCATGCTCAGCTGTGTTTTTTCAGCTGACATCAAAGTCAAGTTGTACAGAGTGGCATTCATGAAAAGTTCC
The DNA here is from genome assembly GCF_021018895.1 of Seriola aureovittata. Classification (NCBI taxonomy): domain Eukaryota; kingdom Metazoa; phylum Chordata; class Actinopteri; order Carangiformes; family Carangidae; genus Seriola; species Seriola aureovittata. Next base: position 11,684,000 of record NC_079364.1, read on the forward strand.
AGCTGGCCATATTCACTTCTCAGAAGGGTGAGGTTTCCAGTGCAGTTCAGAAGTTGCTTCAGCTCACTGTTTTCTATTTGCAACTGCTTGGTGATGTTCCACATAGTGAATACCTCCTCTGCCGTGTACTGAAATCCTGCTGTCACACTTTGGTTTTTATTTATCTGAATAAAGAGAATGCCGGTCACACCACAAACAAGCACCATCAAAACAGCAATCACAATGGCTTGCCACATGGATCCCAGTCTCCTCATGCAGTTGTTTTGAGTGTCTCCTCTGTTTATCTCATCTTGAACTTCTGAGGCATTTTTTTCCGGATCCTCACCAGAATGTTCATTAGGAAAACTAAGAATACAAAAAAGACAAGGGATCAAGAGATGTATCGTAAACAAGAAGTTCTAAAATCACACTACACGGTAAATACCACATTTTAATTACAAATTGGTGTAGTAGTATGCTCTCAAATTCCACATATCTTCATTACAATTAGCTTCTTATCTAATTGTCCCCAGCAATCACTGGGCAAGCACCTGTGAAAACATTCCTCACCTGTTGGACTGTTGGGACTTATATACAATACATTTGATAATTGTATTACGTATGGCATGTTACGTTACCCTATGAGGGAGAGAGAAAGAGGAGTGATCAAAAAGCAAGTGTGTCTCGTTTTGCTGCCTCTCTCTCATTGACTCAAAAAGTTCTATTTACAACCATAACAAGCAGCAGAATAAGAAAGTGAACTAAATCACGTGTTCTGTATGTCTTTTGATCTCCACTACTCTTAAATCACAGACCAGCACCTACACACAACAAGCAGCTTCATTACAATCAGCTGATCGGATTTTGTGTGTGTGTATATGTGTGTGCGTGTGTGTGTGAGTGTGTGTGTGTGTGTGTGTGTGTGTGTGCATGTGTGTGTGTGTGTATGTGTGTGTGTGTGCATGTGTGTGTGCACGTGTTGCAATCAGGGTTATATGTTTTTATATATGTTACACTGTGGCAGGGCAAATTAAATTTTGGATTAATTTAATACTACAAATAATAAGTTACTATTTTAATGGGAAAACAAGTCACATATCATCTTGATATTTACAGAGGCATGAAAAATCGGCGATCATTCTGATGATCATTGATCAGCGTTATCATCATCCATTGGCATAACCCTAATTCACATCTCCTAAAATATTTGCATATTTCACTTGGATTGGACCAGGGGAAGGTTTAGTCATTTTTGGATGGGGGGAGGGGTGCACAAACTGGGGCAGTTTTGAAGAAGTGAGGCACATTTGTAAAATGAGCAATAATGTGTTAAGAATTACATTCAAAGCTCTGGTTCTTGGTAATAACAATCTCTATCAACTGCTGTTATTTTCTTTATTTATTACTCAGTGTAGTGAATGAATGCCAAATAAATAATTTTTATTATATTATAATAAAAATAGAAATATTTTAGTATGAAATAATAGATAGATAGATTAAACAACAAGATAAAAGTAATCTAACAAGAGGTAGAGGAAAAGTGTTAAAAATTATTGAAAGCTCAACAAACACTTAATAGAGATTGAATAAAAATAGAGTAGATTTCAGGTTAACACTTAGACAAACCTGCAAGGTTGGACAGTGGGTCCAAGTGGGGCATGCAGGGGCATGGCTGAGAGCAGTGACTGGTTGTGACATCAAAAAGTCACGTAATTCCTGACGGCTTGTTTATGGCACAAATTCTGAGTACATATTGTATGGATTGAACACTTTGATACTTTAACAGTATTTTTATAGCACCTAGACCTGCTTTATAATCAAAAAAGACATGGATATCTCACTTTCTACAACATGGGAGCTTTAAATGGCCTAAGCTCCCTCACAAAGTAGGCCCTGCTCTGTCTCAGTTAAGTCTGTTGTTAAGGTGGACTCCAAGGTCTTTGTATCACCTTCACTTTCTCTCCAAGAATGATGACATAGCTACCAAGCACAAAGAATATAAAAAACACCAGAAAAACCAAGAAAAGTCCTCAAGGCACCCAATATCCATATTAGGGTGTAAAAGCACAGCAAATAGAGTATTTAAAGATAATGACACAAAAGTACAAAACACAACAACGTTAACTGGATCTATTGCAACAGGCTGCCACTACAGCAGCACCATCTTGAACCAAAATCAATAAATATGCTATTTGTAACTCTGGAACAAGACTAAAAAAGAGACAAAATGACAACAAACAACACATCCTTTGTAGTCATTTTGTGCTTCTATGTGGTCATTTTGAATCATTTTGTGGTCATTTTGCGTAATTTAGCGGCATTTTGAATGTCTAGTCTTTTTGAGTCAATTTGTGGTAATTTTCGTCTTTCTTGGTCAACTTCTATTTATTTACTTTTTGGTCTCTTTGTGGTCATTTTGCATACAAATAGCCACCCATCTGATTTCTGTGAATTTTGTCAGGAGCAAACTAACATACAAATAAACAGCATTTGTTAAATAATTTTCTTCTCTGCCCCTTCCTCTCAAATCTTCACTACATCAAACGCTCTCACGATTGGTAAAGGTTATCTCCCAATATTCCCACTCTGACTACCTTGTCCTATACATTATTGAATCCAAAAATAAGTAATTTCTCAAACACTTTAAAAAATGCCAACAGTCAGAAACGGCTCTAAACTTACTGTACCATGTACTTACCTCACTTGGATCTCCTCTGTGTCAACCATAACGTCTCTGTTACTGTGGTTTTCCTCTGGATTTTCTGTTTTTCCTCATTTTTTTCAATTGTATAGCACTTCCATGTTTACTTCGGACCCGTGGATGGCGCTACATGGAGCTAAAACACCACCCGGAGCCCAGGGGCAGCTCCACCATTAATTACCAAATGTTGAACATGAAGGTTCTTCTCTGATTTTCAGCGCCAGTTTCCATAGTAACCTCAACAGCAGAGCGAGATCGCGCTGCTGACGTTTTGCGAGATTCAACGTTATTTCCTGGAGTAAACCGTTACCAGACAGTTCAGAGCATCTTTGCCGTTAGTTGGTTTCGGTCTTTGCATGAAGTACAATTCTTCTGCAGTTGTTCACGTTGTATAATGAAAAATACCAGCTTAGGAGGTATTCCCTAATTTCATACTCCTACTTGGGCTAGGACAAATATATGATGACGTTTGTGAGCTCGTTCTCTATTAGCCGATGCTTACTAAACGTTGTTAACGCTTTGCGTATGTTATTGTCCAATCGAATGAAGGCGTGCAATTCAATTCAGCGCAACAAAGCATCAGTTTGTTCCATTACTCAACTTATACAATGAAAATTGAATAAGGAAGTCGAGAGCCGGAAACCGAAACAGCTCGTCTTCAAAGTAAAGGTTGCGCGTTTTGAACAAAGCAGCCAGCACGTTTGTACCGTATCTACCGTCAACCGAGAGCTAAGGTATATAAATAAACAAACTGCAAAATAATGAACATAATTCATAACTGTTATAGTCTTTTTCCGTTAGCCCACAATGATCGGGAATATCCAAGAACTACTATAAGGTCTTGCGATTCATGTATGTAGCTTTTCAATTTATTAATTTGGTTAAGGTTATCTGTATGTATGCATATGTATGTGTGTGTGTTCCGACCACGCACAGATTTTTGCAAAGTAATTAAAATGACGAAAGTAGACTCTGGTAGACGCACTTCCCCTATGGAGGATGGTGTTGATCAGGTGGGCAGAGCGAAATTTTATAAGCAAGTTTGACCTTTTGAAGGGTTACTGGCACATACCCCTGCCAAAACGAGCTCGCATTCATAACACCCACAGGCCTTTGTTCCTACAAGCTGTTCACATCTGCATCAGGCTTGATGAATCTGTGTTAATTATATTTTTTTTACTTCTCCACATTAAATAACTTTTTGACTATTGAGTAGAGGCTCTGCTGGGAATTATGATTAATTTTGATGAATTTGATTTTTTTTTTATTTTATTTTTTTACTGAGTGCCTGATTGATATTGATATTTCTTTTTTTAAATTACCCAAAACACAAATTCTACAAGTGAAATGATGATTCATTTCACACATTTCACACAGTTTTTTTAATAAACTTTTTCCCATAAATTGTGTATTTTTTGGAAACACACAAACGGCTTGACTTCAGTACTCATCATTAAAAACTAAATTGTTCTCACATGAGCCAAGAGAAGATTCTGCCTTGGTCGGGAAAAAATCTTATTTGTAGACTAAGTTCAGTGAATAAAACTCATTTCATGCATTATAGATTGTAAACATACAGTAAAATAAAGATGAAATTGCACACATTTAAAATGGAGATATAGGACTGGACTGGTTTTTACGGCTTTATTTTTAGACTGACATACAGATAGGTCAAACACTCTGTCAATAACTAGAACTGGTTTGTGTTTCACTTTAGAGACTGAACACACAAATCCTCTAAAACAAGCAGGAAGTTAAGCAAAACTTAAAGATTGTGATCATAAAACAACAATAATAATAATAGATTGATAAATGAATACTTCAGATCAAATGTGTTGTCAGACTTTTTTTAACATCAAGATCAGTTCTGATGAAGTTCTTATGATCATACTGATCACAAAAGATTTTTTTTTGTAGCTGTGATGTTTGTATAAGCAGAAGAGCCATGATCAAAATGAAGGTGCAGTTTCATGTTTGACCACAGGGAAGGAGCATATCCTCTTAAAATCAGTTTACATTGAACCATAGGCTGTGATATAATAATGGTAGTTACTTCTGCTATTACTGCTGTCACTGCAGCTTCCAGTAAAATCACTACATGACACCAATGTGACCTATAAGAACAGTATCAGACCAAAGCAGAGAAAAGTTCTGTAGTGTAACAGTTTTATTCCATTGTGACTTATGATGTTCACTTCTGCAACAAGAATAAACCAATATATGCCAATCAATATGGCAAGCACTAATTCAACACTCTTTCAACAGGGATTACTTTTTGTATTTCGTTATCTTACCATCCCAAAGTGACAAAGGAAATATCTATGACATAATTGTACAAAATCAGGGGAGTTTTAAACCGTGCAGTCTTGGATTACTGTTAAGCTTCGTGTTGTTTCTGAAACTGGTTTTATATAAACCAGTGTATTGGTTACACTGTCATGAATGCAGCATCACTGAATGGGAATACTTACTGCACATGTACATGATGACTCATCCAGGTGAAAGATGTTTCATGTATAATGCCAGTATATTATTAAGTAACTAACAAATACAGACAATCTTCCCCTGATTCATCCCAGTGAGATGTCCCAATAGAAGCGGTGGTTGGCAGTATTTAGTGCACTGTGAGGGAAACAAGGCAGAACAGCTCTCATGTAGATCTGCTGACCCTCAGATGGGTTTTACCAGACCCATGTTTGCTTTGCAGAGAATCCTTGCAGCTTCAGTACCTTCCTAATGAAATCGCCTCACTCAAGAGTGGCTTTAAAACCATCTCCAAAGACAGCCCACTGTACAAACTGGATCCAGTGTTGGATGATGGAACCCTAAGAGTTGGTGGTCGGTCAAATAAAGCAGCATTGCCAGCAGAATCAAAACATCCAGTGATTCTTTCAAAAGACATGCATGTATCCACACTCATTTTGTGCCACATTCATAATCAACTGGGCCATGCAGGGAGGAATCACATGCTGTCAAGGTTACGACAAAAATACTGGATTACTAACGCAACCTCTGCTGCCAGGAAGGTAATATCAGACTGTATTGTATGCAGACACAACAGAGGAAAGCTGGTTGAGCAGAAGATGGCTGACTTGCCCGAAGAGAGGGTGTTGCCTGAAAAGGCCCCTTTCACAAATGTAGGAATTGATTATTTTGGCCCACTAGATGTTAAAAGAAGCAGAAGTCTTCTTAAAAGACATGGAGTGCTGTACATGTCTGACCAGCCATGCTGTGCATCTGGAAGTGGCTCATACACTGGATACAGATTCCTGTATAAACAGTGCAAAGAGAAGCAGCAGCAGCCATGGTTTTTCTTTGTTCTTTTGTTTGTTTTATTTTGTTGCAATAAATCCACACAAAACTGCAAGATTGGAATGGACATTCATCTTCCTTTGCCTGCATTAAACCACATCCCTATGGTGCATCAGTGGCCTTTTGATTAGGTTTGGTTTAAAGTTTAATTTTTTTTTATGGACAAATGGTCACTACATCATGTTTGCATGAAATGATAATACACAATATACTTAATCTATGAGACACACACATGTACCTGGGATGAACTGGTTAAGGTGGAAACCACAAGGCTGACCCCGCCCTTTGTCAGTCTACCAGTCTCTGTGTACAGCTGCACACCTGGTGGGTCCTGAGTGCAGCTGAGGTGGCACCTCTGTGTACTCCATATGTCCTGGATGTGGAGAGAATCCAGCAAAGGGACGTCCAGGGTGGCGTGGAGATCCTGGATGAGTAGGGACGTCTCCTCCACCCCGTGTGTCCTCCCTCCAACAGTGCAGCCTCCACTCCTCCCAGGAGATCCTCAGGATCACCTTGGCAACAGTCACGCTGAGCATCATGCGCTTCCCCTCCAGGTAGGGCTGCCACTACGCCTCAATGAGAAGGCAGGCACCTCCGGGGGGTCCACCTCGAAGATGCAGCGTCGTCATCCGGCCACCATCTTGGAAAGCCAACATACCAACATTTTTTGAACATTTAAAACTAAAGTCCTGGCCACATCTTATATTGCACCTTTACAGCACAACCATCAACACTGACATTTAAAACTAAAGCTACATGTATTTTGCCAACACTTAAGTTAAAACTAAGACATTGAGCTTAACTGATATTGACACATTCCATGCATACAAAACATTTTGATTTGACGGTATATAAATCTATGCTTGGAATATAAAATACAATCATGCTTTACCTTATACTTACATTCAATTTGTAACTTACAAACATTTGTATTTGCCCATTTTGCATTCAGGCCAGTAGCCTAGATGTTGCAATGTTCACATGAAGCATCAAGATATAAACCCTTTGTGGAACCACTTTCCTGGGAAAGAAAAACCTCAGACGCTGTGGGACTCGCATCCAGTACCAGGCAGTTGATTTCTGCAAACAAAGAAGACATAACAATTTTACTCACCGAGTATTTCACTTACTGAGCGTGGACTGCTCACAGAGCCAGGTTTCAGTTGCAGCCATGTTGGTTTCTATATACAAAGAAATCATGGTGTATTGTCCCCCCAGTCACCATATGTTGGCAGTCTTTATGTTACGACACAGCTAGGGGAAAAGGGAAACAACATAAAACCAGGTGTTATTAGTAAATCAAATTTATTGCATAACCCAGATGTTAAATAAGGAAACAAAAATACAAACAAGGTGAGAGGATAACTAAAGTAGGGGAACAGAAGCCAACAAAGATCCCAACTGTGCGATTCTAACCAACCTCAAAACACAAGCAGCACCCCTGTTCCTAATGTGTCCAACAGTCTTTTTCTAAGGGTGTGATGCACAATCAGAATTTTAAAACTAACCCAGTCCCCAACAATCACTACCAGCATCTCAAACCAAATCACAAATTACACACACATGTTGACAAAGGCGGTGAAGAGGCGCGCTGCCTATCATGTCAGCCGCCACTAATGATGTGCTGGCCGGGTATTAAGCTCTTTTCCTCTGAATGCTTGAACGGCTACAGCTGTGGTGCCAACTCAGGATCATTGTCGCACCAATAGGAGAAGCCGGCCGTGGAGTCGGAGGCTCCTCCTCTCTGCTTCGACCAATCCCGTCACGGAGTCCGCGCAGCCTGATTAGTATACTGACAAAACACACTGTAAGAAGCGGGTGACTGCGCTGCGCTCATTTGAACATATTTTTATGTCGTGCAGAAAGTTGAACAAGAAAGAGCTGAACTGATGACACGATTTTCCCGGTACAGCATAACATTAAAAGTATTCGAAAATTCCTGGAGAAATTTTGAATGCGCCTGCTGCTTGGTGCGTGTACTTCACTCTTCACGTTTCAACCTTTACAAAGGACATTACTTTCAGTTTCATTCACGTCGTAGAGACTCATCCTGACACTGACTTCAGTCACTGCAGGTGTCCCTCAAAAAGCCTTTTGAAGCCGTCACAACTGGCCAAAATAACCTCACAGATTGTTTCAAACCCAGATTTGTCCCCACAACCATAGCAAGACATGTATGCACACATGTACATGTCCTAACAGAAGTTGATCTGCAATAAAGCTACACTATATCCCCATATAGACTAGAATAGCTTGTAAGAACCTTTATGATATACCTTACCTGTTACCTTTTTGAGACTTATTTTGAAAGCAATATGTGAGGCTACATGGGAAAGTGGTCTCAGACTTTTGGCCACCACTGTATATAAACTAACCCTATACTGAGAGGTGTTCCTAATTTTTTGTCCATCCCAATTATAGGAATTAGACTTGACAAACTGTTAGGAACACTTCTCAGTACATCCCAGTACACTTAAACATTACCACAATTACAGCCTCCACACTGACCATTAAAATAAACCGACACTTTTCAAACAGATTCAGCAAATACTGAACATTATAATTCTCATGAAGGAGGATTTACTGAAAGGCCTCTTCCATTATACTGCATTAGTTTCATCCAGGTTCACCTAATACATATATATGAATTCAAATTAAAAATCAAGGAGACTTACAAATGCTAAAACAAACCAGCCCTTTATTTAAAGTTTACCCAATATACAGCAACGCTTAATAAAATGCATTCCTCTGAACAGAACGGTAATGGGGTTAATGGGGCAGAAATAAGTGACTGCAGATTGCCTTAAAAGGTCCACTGTGTAAATGATCAATTATTAAAGAAAATAGTCAGAAAAATTGATACTGAAAATAATTGTTGGTTGCAGCCTTGCAGTTTTCATATGATATGGATTAATACAAACCAAGGTTTTCTGAATGTCAATTACTTGACAGAGAAAATAGCAGCAAAATATAAAGTAAAATAATTAAGGTCCTAACATTCTGTCTGACAATAATCATGCCAAAACATGCACGGGAATTACTTTTCGGTGTGAAATGTGAAATGAAACTCCATGAGTTGATATACAGTTTCATGTTTATTAAAATGGGACGGATTTACAGGTTGTACACTCCATCCACATTGGCATTGATTAAGAAAGCAACAAACAAGTACAAATGCAGTATATACATACCAGTATACATATATTTATAAAATACAATAGCATTTTTTTCACAAATGTACTGTATTTTTATCATTATTATCATTATTATTATTATTATTATTATTATTACTTGAAGTCATTGTTAGGAGGACCTTTAAGCAAGCTACACACAAATTGTTTGGACAGAAAGATGCTGTACATAAGCTGTGAATTTCTGTCATGGAAAGCAAGTCAACCGACAGTATATACAATATTCAGATCTCCATGTTAGAAAAATAGTCCCATGTTTGCACAAAGTCCCCAAAAGAAATTTTTGTTTGCAATTACAGAAGGCTAGCATCAACAGCACAGGCACCAGAGAAACAAGCAAACCCCACAACAGTGATGTGTTTTGATCCGTTGGACAATTGAATATAAGGTTAAAATTAAACATTTAGGGAGGGACACTATCTTTTCTTTTGAAAAAAGTTACAGTCCTTAGAGGCTTGATTTGGGAATCCTGAACAATTTCTCTCTTTCAGAACTAATTTGGATGAATATCTTGCAGATAATTTGTAGTGTGTAAAGGGGGAGGATTAATTTTTACGTCTTCTGATCTTAACTAAATCTAGATGGGCATCTTCAGACAGTGGCACATTTCAAGGAAGAGAGACAAGTGTTAAATCTGAAAAAGAAAACATGGAGCTGCACTGATTTAAGAGTGTATTCGATGTACAGCAGCTTTACATGACAATGTTCACCGTTTTCTCTCAGTGCTCTGTTATGCAATTCATGCGTCCTCTGCCAGCTTGGATAACCTCGGTTTTTCAAAGTGAAATAGTTTGGCCTAGACTTTTTATTTTAGCAAAGCATCACCTCCAGTGGACACTGAGGAATGTGTCCCTGAATTTGACTGTTCACACAGTTGAGCTACACAAACACATTATGCACCTGCCATTAGTTTTGTGTGTCTGGGAGAAACATTTATCAAGTCCAAGCTGCCCTTTATTATTAACTGACACATACACAATATTTGGAAAGCACTAAAAAGACAAAGCAGTGCTCTGTGATGACAAGTCTGTAAAGAATTCTAGGGCTTCATTATGATAGAATAGGGCCGACTTCTGTTTCTGCAAGAGTTGTCAGGATTAAAAGGTTAAAGCCATAACCCCAGCATTTATGAGGGAGGCAGTTATGACAGCTGAGATGTATGAAGCTGTATTTTTTTGGGCCATCAAAATTATGGATGAAACTGTTTTTTTGTCCTCTCACAATTCCCAAACATTAAAGAAAAGGTTTAAGTGTCATGTGCAGTGCATTATGTGCATTATAAAACCATTTTCTTTGACAATCATTCATTACTTTCATAAGGAGAGTGGAGGAAATGCATCCTCGTCAACATGAAGCATTTAGTCTGGAGGCTTCATACCAATGACCATGACCGTCATAGCATTTCCTTTTCACCAAGACCAAGGTACGCGTTGATGGATTGTGGAACAAAAGGAACAAAATGGAGAACATTTGGAAGATTTGTTCCAACCAGCTTTCAATCATTTTTTCTCCCATTATTCAAAAGGCATATTCAGGGCACTGAGTAGAATAGTAAAGAATACCATAAAGTAATTTCCATAATGCTCCACCTGTGGTTCATTGCATTTGTTTCAAAAACTTTACACATTACTGCCATCTTGTGGTCACATACTTTTTTACAGCTTAAACAAAAATTTATAACAATATGTAAGCTCTGAAAAAGATAACTGAATTTCTCACAGATAGTAATAACAGATAAAAACTAATTATCTTGTGAAAATTGACAGGGTTTATTCAGCTCTTTGGAACAATTTATCTCCTTTCCCCACCTGAAGTAAATTAGAAATATCTTTTTGTGGCCCTCCTAAATATTTAACCAAACAAAGTGGATCCATGATGGCAGGAGGGCAGTGAAGATCCCTCTAGATTTATTTAATGACTAGTAGTCACTCAAAATGAGACAAAAATCCTGAAGCTTGATTTCACATTTCATTTCACTTTACATATGTGCCATCTATAACTTAGCCATAAAATTTGCGTTCATGTTTCACTTGTGTATAGTAACATATTATCATTAAAGAAGATTTGATTTAGAAGGTCAATCAGATTGACCCCTGATGTAGTTTGAGTACTGATCCAAGTCTCCAGTCACACTTAATGATGATTAGTAAGCGAAATGCAAGATTTCATGTAGTGTTTTACACTGTTGATCCACAGACAATAACCCCAATATCAGGACATTCATAATCTAATAGGTTTGTATCAAATTGCTGCTGGTAAGTCACTAATTGAATTACTATAACTATAACCTCCCTTGCCCTTATAACAAAGGGAAAATAAAGCAGCAGTGAGACCAGATCTCAAAGACGGACATAAAACACTCTTTTTCCATCAATTCTGATGAGTCTCACATTAAAACCTAACATTGCAATGAGCAAGTTATATTATTCATGCTTAAGAAATGCAACAGAATTCAAATACAGTGTGTTCTGTAGTCCAAGTAGTTTCTCAAATTTAGGTTTAAAACAGTACAAGCGAAGACAAGGACAGGCTCAGTATTCGACCCACAGAAAAGGACAAGAGCCCATCTTTAATTAATTTTCTGTTTAAATGGATTAAAGGGCAGGGTGACTTAGCTGTTGGTTTTTTACTTCTATAAAAACTTGCAGTCTGAAAGTGTGGTATAACTGTGGCAATAAATAGCTGAAATCATCTGTTTCTCCCTCTCACACACACACACTCACACTCGCACAGCTTTCTCTGTTTCTCATTAACTCCATAGCAGATTCTACTATGGCAATGTGTGTTCTGTGCTTTTTTTTTTACCCCCTCAGTCCTCAGTTATCCAAAATCTCAGCACGTCCTGCCCTTTAGTTTGGTGCCTCCGATCGCAGGTCACATGACAGTTTCAAGTCTCACGTATGGTTACTGCTATTAGTTAATTGTCTCTTAGTGGGAGAGTCTCTTACTCTCTGGGCGACGCAGTGAGTGTGGACAGGTACTCCACCTGGCAGACACACCACATCGGGATCACTGAAGGTGTTGTGGCACAGGTGGCATCCCTTCTTTTCAGACACAAAGATGGGTTTCTTGCGCTCTTTCAACTGGAGGAAAAAATATTAGACAGAAGAGTTACGAGTTAAAGCAGTAAAGAGCAATAAGACAACACCCTATATGTTAAAATCCCATGAGCAAATGGAGTAAATTATTATATGGGTTCCCTGTAGACAGAAGACACATTACTCACTGATACAATCATATCTGACTCAATCTGCCAATTCATGTCTGGTAAAATTTCAACCATTAAAGATGAATAACATACCAAGATTCTCCTTAAAATTTTGGACACTTTCAAATTTTTTTTTTAGAAAGGTTGTCAAGGTTCATTTGATGACTGTAACTGAAGATTATTTTCATTATCAAATAATCAGTCGATTATTTTCTTGATTTATCAATAAACCTTTGGTCAATAAACCAAAATCATCAAATGGACGTGCCCCTGGAGATCTTAAAATATCTCATTTGCATTCGACCAAAAGTCAAAAAACCAAATATGTTCACTTTACCATACATTTATCACACTAGAAAAGCATAAACTCACATTTGAGAAGCTGGAACCAGCAAATGTTTTGGCATTTTTGTTTGAAAAATTGCTCAAACCATTAAACCATTAAAAAAAAAAAAAAAGTTGCAGATTACCAATTGCTTAAATGTCTAAATCTTTGCAGCTCCATTTGAGTTGTTCACTGTTTCAGTGGTTTATTCAGGATTGCTCTATTGGAGAAGTACTTACAGAAATCATGTTAAGTTATCATCATTATTGCTGTTAACCCTTTGTAAAGCTGATGCTGTCTTGTGATTTAAAATAACAAACTTGGTCACAAAACAAAAAAAAGGTCATAATGTAATAAATGATGGTATGGTACCCAAGCCTGTTAAACTAATTTGTGCATTCTTGTATTGTGTTATGCGTTTCTCACCCTGTCATGCAGCAGTTGAAGGTTTTCAGAGTGGGCTAACCCCAGAGCAATCTGGGAGGTGCGGCAGGCATGCATACTGGCCCTGACAGCTCGACCCAGGAAGGGCCGCAGCAGCTGCAGTGACCAGTTTTCAGGGAGCATGCGAAGGACACGGACTGCATCGAACACCTCGCCATGACGATTTAGGAGGTCCACTGCTGCCATCTCCAGATCTCCACTGCCCCCTCCTGTTGCTGTCTGGGATTTTCCAGGAAGGTTCCCATCTAGATAAACCCCCAGCAGCAGGTGAAACAGCTGCTGTCGGTAGGCAGAATCCCGACAAGATGAGGCCCATATACAGAAGGCCTCAGCAGACGAGAAGTCTCTGAGTTTGTGCACCAATATGTGCAATGCTTTATCATGCTCCTCCAGTTTTCCATGTAGTGTTGCACGCTCTAGCAGCAGTTGTTCACAGTTCTCCATCTTACCTGAACAGAAAAGAACATGAAACATCACCACAATCTCCCCGGTCATTTAGAAACAAAGTCTTGAGAATAACACCTTGCTATGAAGGTATTTCCAGTCGCCTTTACACCCTGAACTGCACTTAAATCTGCATTGCATTTATGCTGTTATAATCTGCCATAAAATATCTGTTAAGTCTAAACTATTACAACTCACTACTAAATAACTTAATTAGCTGGTCAAGATACTGCAAAACAACATTCAAAAACACAAAGATCCCTCTTAAGATATTCAACTGTAATCATCTTCAGACATGAGGTGACAGTGTCTCACCTAAAAGAAACTGTACACGGTATAGGTTGGACTCCCTGAGCAAGGCTTGGAGCCTCTCTCTAGCTCTAGTTAGCTTCTCTTCATCTGTTGGCGACTTTGACAGCAGTGACAAGACCCTCTCCAGGTACAACACAGCCAGGTGTGTGTGGAACTTCTCTTTCTGCATTCACAAACATGGAAGAAAACAATCTGAATTAAAATCAAATTTTCTTTGGGAAGGTGCTTGGATGAAAAAAAAAAAAAATTAGCTGCTAAATCCTACAAAACGGTTATCCTTAAGAGACTATATTTACATCGACTGCAAATTGAAATATTCCAATATTAATTTTGATTCATTACTGTCAGTAAAAAATTTAAGCAGGATTTTGCTAATTACCTGAATCTGAAGGACTATTAAAGACAACCTTAAAAGTGCAACAAAACATAAAAAAAGGAAGACTTGAACTCTCAGTGTGAATACATAACAACTCATAACAACTACTGATAAGATCACGAGAAAGCCCCTTGTTCCCCAACTACTACTGTAGAGCGTCTCTAACCAACAGGTCAGACTGTAGTATAAAAGAGCTTTGCTCTAAGTGAAAATATCTTGGTTGAATAAAGTTTTAAAAACTGCATTCATACATCCATTTTCTCAAGCACTTATACTTATGTTGCATGACTCCTGGGAGGAGCCAGACTGAAATTAAGGGTGTACATAACTTCAGTTGAAGTCAACCTAATTCACTTAGCTCACAAGTCAGGGTTGCAGAGGGAAGTCAAGAGACAGTGCTAAGCACAGAGTCAATGTGTTTCGTGACCAGGTTCATCAAAATACTTTCATATTGAGAATGTGGTCAATAGTGAGACTGCTGCAGTCCATGTAATTGTATCCACAATAACAATGCAATTCAGTACTTTGGAGAATTGATACTGCAGTGAATTCCTCTTATGATGCTTGCTACGCTGCAGGGGTAGTGTTTGGATGAGCCACAGCACATTAGGGTTTTTCCTGGCTCAGTATGAGATGGAGGTGGTACAATCCTGATCATATGCACAGAATCCTGAGGAATTTGACATGTTTTTTTCTGTCACTGTTGTATTTATCTAGGCTGATACTATCTAAAAAAAAAAAAACATTTAAAATCGGGCAGTTTAAAATGTCTTTGGTTGAGATGAATAAAAAGTGACGTTAAAATCACGTAGACATCAGCATCGTGTTAAACACTCCTGATCACACGGCAACTGAAAACCCACATCCTGTCTCGCAATCTCATTCTGATCCTCTCCATCACCGGTCCCTTCCACTTCTTGTGGTTGTACACTACTTCTAGACCTGACAAATTCACTGCACCTTGTCAGTAACATACTTTTTAAATGCACTTTTTCTTCTTCTGCAGCTTTGGCAGTGTCTTTCCCGGTGGACTGTGCTGATTACAATACAGCGCCACCGAATCAATGTAATGGCACAATTGCAGTTAAAAAATGACAGATGTCTACCGAGTGCAACTGTGGTTAGAAAATAAGCAGTTCGTTGAGAGCTGGAGGCAGCACAAAATTTGACAGAAGCGACCACCTCATAATTCTCTTTGCAGGAAAACCCTGCACATCTCTGATCTGATTTGCTCAATGACACTTGAACAGATCCAACACTAACACCTGAACCAGAATGTTCCAGCTCTCTGTCACCCCCCGACTAACAGCTGATAACTTCATCTTTTTATTGTACCTGTATCCTTCTCTCCAGCACCAGGTATTCCAAGTAGAGAAGTAGTGCCTGGCTGTGCTTTCCCAGGTAAGTGATGACATCATCAGGTTTCAATTGTGACTGATCCTTACAGAGAGGTCTCTTAGTAAAGATGTGGACACCTATCTGCAAACAAAAAAGAAAAGCAAGGTTACTATGCACAATGTCAGAAAATTATGTTATGAACTGATATGAAAATGATGCAATGAAAGAGGAAGCATGCAGAATACAAGACACTAGACAACCAACAGTGTCACAAGAAAAGAGAAAGAAAAGAAAAGACTTTGCTCTAAAAAAATAATAAATAAATCACATTTTTAGTCTGCTTTTTTCATTCAAGCCACAAATGAATGAAGATGTATGCTAGCACATATAGGAGAACTCAATACAAACTCAGTGTCTTCTTTTTATTTAATAAGGAACTGAAGAAATGGCTTGCGAGTACTGGAAAGTAACAGATCACATGTCTCCAGCCGCCCTGACTGTCTTATTCTGCATGTCTATTCAATCATCCAATGTGAAACATAGAGATCTGTACTTGTTTTGACCATTACATAATTATTATTTGCAGTTTCTTTTCTGTTACTCCATGGGCATTGTCCTTTTATTAATTATTGAAATTAATTATTGAAATGTAAATGAAATAGAAGGAAAAAAAATCAACTGGTTTACATTGTTGTTAAGCCAGTTAATAAATCAGGTTTACACAAAGTTGACTTGCACCAGTTATCTTTGACTTACAGTACAGTTACATTTTTGAGGCAATTTAAGGTACTTGTAACCTACGGTGGGATCCTTCTGCAAGGCCCAGTCTGCATACTTCCATACAAGATCCAGATTGGAGATGGAGCAGAGAAAGTCCACAATGTACTCATAAAGGTCAGATCTTGTGGAGTCCTGCAGATCCCCATCTACCACGCGAATCCACAACTGTCAAAAACATAAAGAGGAAATAGGTTCAATTCCTAAACATTATGTTGGTGCCGATTCTATTGTAAGAACCAGTCATATTTTAGGCATATGTACCTGAAGTGCTGCTGAATCCTGACCGTTAGAGTGATAGAGCAGCCCAAGTGCAAAATATCTAAGAGGGGGAAGAAGAAAAGCTTATTTCTCAAGATTCTATTTTTGTACAAAATAATGAACTAATGGAAATGATAAACTGGATTGACTAAACTGGACACAGTATTAAGGCTTAACAATTTGGCAATTAACAGCTAGAGGCAAAAAAAAAAAAAAAATCATCAAACAAAGCCTCATCGTCCCTGAAGGATTTTGCTAATTTTATGATCGCATTAATTGGTGAAAATTATGCTGATCCCCACAGTGTCCACAAGAGTGTTCATTTTTTCTCTAATTAACACACTTTTAACCATGATCTGACATGACCAAATGGAGACTAATTTACTCTAATTACTCTTTATAAAGTAATCAAAGCAAACACACATGCATTTGACATGTTCACAGTGCAGCCAGTTTCAAAATGTGTTTTAAATGTATTCATGTATCCAATCTAGTAACAGTGCTTCTGCAGATGTGAAGGCTCTTAAGACTATAAAATGTCTGTTGGTGTTGAAATGCTGCGATTTTTATAGGTGATCAATTCTGTTAACCTTTTCTTAAAAGGGAGCATGTCGAAAACAAAAGAATGGTAGTGTACACACTTGTGATATTTTTCTAGCCATGGGACGCTGTCTGCCAGCACGCAGGCATTGTCTGTAGCTAGCAGGTCTAGAAGGCTCTCATGGTCCTGTTCAGCATACAGCTTTAACAGTGCTGTGTCCACATCCTCTTTACAGCCATTTGCCACCTCTGTGCTCCGTACCTGTGTGTGGAGATAAAGAAAAACTTTTTGTAATACATAAACAATGTTACAATTCGGTGTAAATTAATCTTTTTTTTTTTACTCCATTTACCTCTCCCAAATAAGTGATAAGGAATTTCTTGCATCGCAGCACTTTTTCCTGATCACCCTGTGCCAGGTGGTTGAGATCTGCAAACTCGTGAAGAGGAGGGTGGCAGCGAGTGAATGACGAGGAAGCTGGCAGCAGTAGCGGGTAGAGAGATATTAGCTCCCGCACATCTAGCTGACCCTTCCTGAAAACACAATGATAAGGTCAAAAAAAAAAAAAAAAAAAAAAACAGCTGAGGAGTGAGGCAAGTGCACACAGATTCTTGGGTTCAAATTCACACCAAAAACAAATCCTCAAAAACAAATCCAAAGTCATAATTACATAAATTATAATTATTATTATATTAGTAGTAGTGACTCTCTATTGCAGCATTAATTACTAAAACATTTTCATTGATGAGGTAACATAAGACTTTTGTAGGAATACCTTAGGGCCTGAATAGCATGGCTGCAGGGTTTAATCTCATGAACAAAGCTGTTTAACAAAAGCTTGATATCAATCAAACAGAGTCAGACTCTTACCTGAAATGTTCTTTTGCCTCTAGAAACTCAAGTTGGCCAAAGTTTATGAAACCTGCCTGCTGGAGGATTCTTTTGTGCAAAATCTGTACATGCAGACAGTGACAATATATGAGACAACTTTGTTTTTTAGTTTAGAAAAATATTGTAAATTATGTGGTTCCACTCAGATTAATGTTAAAGGTCTTACTATGGGCAAAATACAGGCAAAGTTATCATACTATCATTGATTACTATGATACCAATATCATGTTATCACACACAACGTCATCTTTTCAACATACTTTCACACAGTTTGTTACCTGGAACTTGTCTTTGGGAATATTTCTCTGTGCTCCCTCTGTGAGGGTGAGCGCCTCCTCCACTCTGTGACTGGCCAGTAAGTCTTGTATCTGTCTCTCAAGCGGCAGGGGTACCAGGACATACACTGCCTTAGTGGAAGCCAGAATGACCTTCCCTAAAACCACAACACTCGCAGGTCAGAATTTCAGCACAAATTAATATTGATTGACATCACAGGTGGCCTGTCAATAAACAACGATGAGTCTGCTCAATTTTAATCCTTTGTCTTACACAATAGCCTTTAAACAGCTTCATGTGGACCCAGTATTTTCAGTAACTAAAAGCGAACCAGAGGTACAAACAGCATGTCATAACCCCTCTGATAGTTTCCAGCTTCAGCTCACAGCTAGTTGTCTGAACATCAACTATAGGAATGTGCATTGTACTTGAAATCTAGTATGTACCTGTATCCAGAGCTTAATATCTTTCACTTGCTTTTTTTTTGTAGCTCTGTAGAGTGATATTTTCTATTCTAACAATGAGCTGAAAGATGTTCTGTAATAGGAAATGCTTCAGATCCCATTAAGTGTAAACACCCCAGTGTACAGCTCCAGCCACATTCTGCTAAAAGGTTTCGGTTTCTCAGTCTAGCAATCCAAAGCAATGACTCTTTCCATCCCAGGACTATTTAATAACAGAGGCCTGTTTTCCACCAAGGAGGCACTTAACAGTTAAAGACATAATTTATAACACTTGAACCAGCGTTGGTTTTTGGTAAAGTTTAGAAAGTTAGAAAGAAGACAGAATCGACTTTGATTTATTACTTTTTGTAACTGTCCATCATGAATTCAGAAATATTATAGTTGTGCAGTACTAAATTGGTGGAGTACGCAAAAGGCAGGACATCCAGTGGGATCTAATGCATAGTAAGCATCATGCTGCTGTCAGGTGAAACTTAATATATCAGGTCTTCAACTTCTTCTTACATCATTTCACACGAGTTTTTATTGTTAGGGGAGCTTGTTGACCTTTGTAACCATTAAACCTGTTACAGTCTTTATGAATAATATCAAAAATGCATGGTCATCATTTTGGTAAATAAGTGGTTTGATTAAGTGAGAGAGATTGTGTGATAATACCTTCAAAGTCTTGCAGAATGTGTCCATCCCTGAATGAAAGGGTCTGTTTTAGCTGTTGGTCCAACATGCTGTGGATGGTGATGAAGCTCTCATCCAAGGCCACCACATATGGAAAACAAACAGCTGCACCAATCACACTCTCTGACCAGTTGACAGGAGCCCGCTGAGATACCCCTTCTGCATTGGCAAACATTCCTGGAGAGAAAATTTAAGACAATTTGTAAGTAGGGATGTGTCAAGAAATACTCTTTACTTCCCTAAAACTTACAGACTGCCATTAAGAAACAAACAGATGCACAAAGGCTGTGAAAATTAGTTACTAAAATTAGTACATTATAAGTACTTAAATATTAAAACATTTACATTACACATTTCTGTCAGAACTTCTCAGATGTTTATAACAATAATTCATACATATGACAATGATTAACGTGACCTGGACTAGGATAATTGAAAGAAAATGAAAGGATGGTTTAACCATCCATAATTTAGATAACATCAGTTACAAGTAATGTTACGGCCCATGGCACACAAGAAAGAATATTCAACACCTTTGTAAATGGATTTTAAGACTTTTAAAGACCTGAGATACCCTGTTTATGTACTGACTTACCCAGACCACCAGGTGCTGCTAAGAGGAATTCCTCCCTGCTGATCCTCTTCACAATAGGTCTCCTTTCTTCACTGTTGTAAGGGAAGAGATCTTGGGAGGCTCCTGTGTTGTAGTTCACGATCATGTATTGTGTAGAGAGGGCCAGGCACAAAAAGTAACCATCAAGACTAAGGGCACAGGGCTGCTCAGGAGTGGTCACCTCTTTGACCAGCTGGACTCTGTCCACATACACCATGTAAATCTGGACAGTCCGCCGCTTGGAGGAGAGTATGCCCATTTCCACACAGAACGGATCACCATTCACCGGGTTCTCATTAATACAGAATTCTGCCACACCTCTGATCTTGGCTCCACCTCCTGCCGCCGAGGGCACAGTCTCTAATGTCTCCATGTCGACGAGGAACACTATTCCATCACAAAGCACTATCAGACGCTCCAAAGCAGAAGCAGCCCGCAGCTCAGCAACTGGTTTCTTGAGGCCCAGGTATTTGTGCAGCTTCTTCTGAGCCAAGTAACTCAGTTTCCCTTTGGAGGACGTGACCTCATCCAGCAGAAAGTGGTGGATGAAACAGTCATTGGTGCCCACATACAGCTTCTTTCCACAGCATTCAATGCACTCAATGTTGATGCGAGCTTTGTCACCCATGAGGAGATCTCGCTCCACAGCGGGGACTAGCTCAAAAGCCTTCACACTCATCTCAGCCAAGGCATCTACACTAGATGATACAAAACAGAAAGGCATCAACAAAACTGCAGACAATATAATCTATATGAGAGTAGACAGCAAAACATTTTATTGAGATACATTATTAATTCACTAGCAATATCCACTAGCAGGATATACTGAGGCATAATGGGTGTGTCCCTCATTCACAACAAACTCTAGATCCATTCTGCTTTTAGGAAAGTCAGACTTTTGCTGGATTCTGAATCATTTAACTCTGAATAATGACTCCAATAAGTGAGTCTTTAAAAGGCCAAACGTTCAGAATACCCTAAGGCTATTTAGTTTTGGTTGGGCAAAACATCACCTTGGGCTTTGGGACATTTTGACAAGCATTTCTCACTGTTTTCTGTCATTTTAACTCTGAAACAATTACTTACCTAATTAATAAACACAACAAGCTGTTAGTAGACTTATATACCCTCAACAACACACAGAGAAGTCACTTACGATCAAGCACTTTACTTTGGCTTTGAACTTTCCCTACCAGCATGTAATAAAGTTCCTTCAAAACCTCATGTGTAATGTCTTGAAGCTAAGTGGGTTATTTTTCATACTCGGTATTCATGCCAGAAAGGGTTAATGGTAACACTTTACTTTAAGTACCCCTATCTAGAGTTTGTAAATATTTAATAAATGGTTTATACCACAAGTTAATGTAGTTATGTGCGCATATAGGCGTTTTAAATGTATTTTTAAACATCTATAACCCCGCCTGAGGACACCCATGAGCTGAGGCTGCTGTATAATAGATAGGAACTGACAATACAGTTGTAATAATATAAAATATATCTTGATAGAAGTTCTAATGGTTATCAAACACTGTGCATTCATTAGCACTTAAAATGTCCTTATATCTGCTACATAATTGTGTGCAATAAATGATTTATTAAATGTTTATATACTGCGTACGAATGCTACTTAGGGGAAGGTAAACTGTTACCGGATGGGATTTATTTTCATTTTGCAGATTATTATCAACGCTGCTCATGTGGTAATGGCTAATGACGTTAACGCTAGCTAGCTTGCGAAACCCATAGAAGCTAATGGCAGCAACAACACAAAATTCACTGATTAACAGTGGCTGTTTGGAGGTGGACTAATTTGTTTGTCACGTACATTATTCGTGTGAGGAAGTAGTGGTCGGTTTTTGATTAATTAGGTAGCTTCTGGGCCAGCATACTGAGCTAGCTAACGTTAGCTTAAAGAGGCTGTTCTCCAATTATGCCAATGCTAGCGAGCTAACTGAAGCTAAACTACATTTTTAAGAATGACTAAGGAAGGGCTTGTTAATAACGTGAACAAACAAGCAGCATTATTACATTACAGCACTCGTGGGGTGTGTGTCCGAAGAAAAAGCACCAAATTTCCAACCGGCCTCCCCTCCCTTGAGATGATGCTCTGCGCAGCAGCCTCCTGCCTAGTCTCTCCGTGAGTTGTTAGCATACGTACCGCTGCAGACAGCGCTCAGGACGGCAGGCGGGATTACCACAAACAGGCGGGCCTACTACTCCAAAAACAGTGGCCACGACATATATTTACACTTTAACACTATTCCCATGCTCCTTGGGACGGCCCCGCACCAACTAGTAGAAATTTAGCTTGAATGGCAGCGTTGGGTCCTTCCTTGTCCCGTATAAAACACCGCCCATTAGAACTGAACTCTTGCTGGCTGCAGGTGATGCAGGGCTGCGTTCAAGACTGTCGAGCAAGGAGGAGTTGTTGACGATTTCTCAACACATTTCAAATTGACTTCTTAATTTGTTATATTTTGTTTATTTAATCTTTATTTAATCGGGCTGTCTCATTGAGATTGAGCTCTCTTTTTCAAGAAACCGAGAACAAGAAATAATTAGTAAACAATGCAACTAAGACCATCTAATAAAAACAATCACAAGAGTCATAAAAAATCAGATAAGAAAGTTTTTAAATCACCAAGAGCTATGCAGAACTCTAGTTTGAGGGGAGTTTACTATTCATTCTGGATGGATGGATGTATTACAGACTGACTGACTGACTGACTGACTGATCATAGTTCCACCATTCGTCACCCAAATGCCATGTGACTGAGTTGGAGCTTCCCCATTGGCTGTTGCTCTTTCAAAATTAATTGGTGTAAACAGTTTAGGGCAGCATTTATATCCTGCAATTCAACACATTTGTGCTAGATTTTGAGCCTTTTTTTCAAGAGACCACCTAGTGACAAATCTAGCAACTATTTGGACAAACCTTGGCTTCTTAGAAGAGAGTCTTCAGTAATGCTCTTGCACCATATGTCCAGTTGTTCAGGTCGGAGGATTTGATGCTTCAGCCATGTACTAGGTTTTCATCTGGACTTGTTTAAAGGTCCCATATTTTACACTTTTCTGGTGTTTTATTTGAAAGTTTGATATCAATGAGAAGATAAATTTGTGTTTTTAAGTACCAAAAACCATCTCAATGTAGTTTTACACCTCCTCTCTCAGGCTTCTCTCTGGAGCTCTAGTGACAACAGGTTGACGAGCCAATCACAGCCTCTCTTCTGATTAAAAAACTAACACTGAAGGCCTAGCTATGAAGATACAAGCGAAATGTGGTATAAGAATTTAGTATAGTCAATTTATTCTTTTATGATCAGCAATAGCCCATCTGTAATTTGGTGCCCTATCCCATTTTACAGTAATATAGATAACCTCATACCCAGTTTATGATTATGCCTGGTAGTATACACGTAAACCAGGATACTGAAGCTTGTAAACACCATCCTGTTTGCTGTTTTGGAACCATGCCAGCCCCACACAGGCCTAATGTTTTACATCAACCTCCTGGCCTTAAAAAGCATTGCATCAGACAGAATATGTCAATACTGTATGTAAGTAGGTATCAGTAAACAGGTTATTCAAGGTTCATGAAGTTTACCATCATGTATAAGCATGCATAGTACAGCTACAATGATTGTTGTATTGAGAAACCTTCTCTGCACCTTTGGTTATAAAGAGAGTTCAATACCCCATGAGACTGTTTAGTCTGACAAAACATGCTAAATTTACTTTTTGAAATTACAAAGCTCACAATAAAGTCAAATGGAAGCACTACAAATATTTACAAAGACAAAGTATGATAGACAAAGATACATTACTGAGATTAAAAGAAAAAATGAAAGAAAACCTTGTTGTTAGTCCATGAAGTAGTAGTATGACTCAGCAAGAATGATGTGGGTGCCCCATTTAAGGTTTTAGTAGGAGGTTAATCAGGTGTATAATCAGATGGAGAAAACCATGTACTTGGTCTTTTCTGCATTTAAATAAAATATGTGTTATAAAGCACTAACCAAGTGACATGGCCTTGATAACGACACCAGCCAATCAGTTAGAACTTAAGAAGCCTCTTGGTACCTACAACCAAGTCCAGAATCCCTCAATTCAACTTTTCTTGGACATATTAAAATTGCTTCTTATGTC
The DNA here is from genome assembly GCF_021018895.1 of Seriola aureovittata. Classification (NCBI taxonomy): domain Eukaryota; kingdom Metazoa; phylum Chordata; class Actinopteri; order Carangiformes; family Carangidae; genus Seriola; species Seriola aureovittata. The sequence continues at coordinate 11,708,274 of NC_079364.1, forward strand.
TGGCCGACAGTTTAAACCCAAAAAATTTTGAGTATAGAAAAGTGAGAAACTAGCAAATATTCTCATTTAATCATTCAAACTTGCTGTCAGTTAATTTGTGTCAGTTAACTTATCATTCAATCTTTTCTTTTCTTTTTTAGTACTGGTTGGTTTCTGAGTGTCCGGGTAATAGGGGTCCTGTAGGAGGTGTAATCCGGCCATGTCAGCTTCTCAGAAAATGAGAAAATGAGAAAAACGTTTACAGACAGTAGAAATCCAAACTGCCCCTGAACGCAACTCGGCCGCTTTTCACCCAAGATGCACCTGTCCAACTGAACTGTCTGAGAAAAGCCATTTTGTTGTGCTAGCTAGCTATGTGCTAAAGAAAGCCACCAAAACATGGGTCTGTCATACCAACGCTAAATATGTCGCTTTTATGTTTTTGTTTACTGTCGCAAAAAACAATAATTGAACTCGTGAAAATCTGTAAATAGTCAAGACTGGCATGGACTAGCCTATGAAGCTAAAGTGTTTTGGAGAGGACGAAAACTGGTAGCTTAAGTGTGCTGCAGTTTCAGATAACATACTGTTAGCACGTTTATTTAGCTGACCGTAGTTATGTTTTCTGATTGATTACCTTGCGTAAATCGGTGTTTGTTTTTGAATGTGTATTAAATAGGCTGCGACTGTCTGTGCTGTCAACCAAAGACAACTGGTTCGACGTAGAGGCTGTGTCGGTGACAGTAAATAAACAGGCGACTGAACAATCCAGCAGTAACTTAGCAAAACACTTGGACCATACAGCGTTAAGCCAAAGCGCTAATCTGATAATGGCAGAGGACACCCGACAGGACAAGAGAGCCAGCTTCTCTGCTATAACGGAGCACAACACCAACGGGATGGCCAGGACCTCCGCTGTGGCCTCAGGAAAAACTGGCGCTTCAAAGAAGTTAGTGATCAAAAATTTCAAAGGTATCGTCATTGACTGATCTCGTCTACGTTATCAAACCGCAGAGCATGTTACTCAACTTTTAGATCTTCGTAAAGTTGTCTGTCTCTGGTTGTGCAAGTTTTTGACAGCAAGTATAAAGTCGTCTGCTGACCTAACTGCTGCGATTAGTATGTTGCCTCACATATGGTTTATTTGTGTAACAGCACATACTCACATCCCCAAGTGATTGTTATTATGCTTGATGCATTGATTTTTATGGGCAGTGATGATTTTAAAAGCCCCTCACAACATCTGGATTTTGCACATATAGGCTGTAACCAATGTTCCGGGTACTAGTCAGGTGAGCGAAACCTCACCTCAGTCAACAAACAGGGGTCTTTCGCAATCTGAAATATATTATTTTTGTTTATTAAGTTAAATGGATAGAGACGGACGTTTTGGCTCAAATGTGTTGTCGCACCATATTAAGCCTCAGGTGCTACTGATAACACTGATTAGTACTGAATCATGTCAATTAAAAACGCTCAAGACAACGGCCAAATCAGAGCAGTGACCAACTGAAGAACCAAAAATCAAAAATGACACAAATGTACTGCAGGACAAAATAAATCACATATAAATTACAAATAAACATAAACATACAGTTGTACAAATAGACAAATATATGAATTATATTTAAAACTGCAACTATTAATCCGCAGGCAGAGCTGAAAATATTGGATGGTTGTACAAAAAAAGTGTGAGAACAGTATAAACTAGTTAATCCACATATTGGGTGTAGCCTACTTCTGGTCTTAATAATGGTATAATACAGTGTATGTGGGTTGACACAAGTAATCGGTGAGGGAATTGTCAGAGAACCTATCTCCTGAAAGTGATTATTATTCTGTCAATCCTTTTATTAACTCCACAAATTAATAAAACAAATACTAGTTTTAGCATTGAATCCAACCAGCTGATTATTAAACTTGTCTTAAAATAGAATTAAATAAAATAGATTGATAACTGCTTGATTTTTGCCTGTTGGTTAGCTAATAGCTAATTACATGCAATGACTTGACAAACTGCAGTAGCTTTTCATTCCTTTTCACTTTTTAGAGTAAGAGCAGAGCAGTTTAGCAGGCATGAGCTGGTGTGCATATTCATACTACATTCATCTTAGACAAAACTGTCTCTGTTATGATTTTACTAATTAAAGAGCCAAGATTTAAATCTTGAAATATTATTAAAACATATTTCTGTGGCTACAAAAACTCAAAAAAGTGAAAAACTGTAAAACTGTTAGCTTTCTTTAGGACATCACCTGTATGTACAAACATATTCGGGACAATAAATGTCAAGATTATATAAAGTAAGTTAAAGAAACCAGCAATGGAATAAAAGTGAAAAGTCTCAAAAAAAAGTTCTGAAACCAGGAAACTTGCTTTTTGTCATTTCCACCATGAAAAATGATTATTTACCCACTTAACTGTGGGTCCAAAGTGTGTGGTGTTGGAGGTGCCCCTGCCTTAGTTAATTGGACAGACACATACAATACTGCATTGTTCGATTAGGGATTATTGTTATGTGATGTTTGTGTTAAACATATGTTTTATTCTAATACTAATATTGTTTCATATGCAGTAATGAGCTCCTGTTAGCTTGTTTGACAGTTTGTGTAGGACCTATAAAACATTATTATGGGCTTTTTGTGACAGACAGGCCAAAACTAGCAGAGAACTACACTGAGGACACGTGGTTGAAGCTACGAGATGCAGTGGGTGCCATTCAGAACAGCACCTCTATCAAGTACAACTTGGAAGAGCTCTATCAGGTTTGCTGTCTGTCTTTTTAAACACCTGCAGTTTGATATTTTTGTTCGTGTGTTGCAGTATCTGATTGTAGAAATGTGTCAGTGCCAAACAAATGAACATAACTAGCACAAAAGCTTTATAGGTTATCATATTTAACACATCTTTCAGCAGAACAGTCATTGCTGTTCGAGGTTGCTAGTGGTTAGTTTCAGATCAGGGTTAAAATAAACTTGTAGAGATTGGTGACTTCCTTGAGATGAGTAATATACAACATCATCAACAAAATCTCTACTTTTCTTTGTTACAGTTGGTGTTCATCCATGTACATCGTTTGAAAAGTGTCCACTGCATTGCCACATAACAAACGTGGATTCACATACTTACAAAAATGTTCATTATAGCATACAGTACATGTAATTTGTAATAAATCACCAAAAGCACCTGTTTGGTCCTTTAAAGTCAAGACATCATCTAACAGGTGTTCACATGGCTGTTTGTGTAGAATTGTGAACAATCTGTGCCTCTTGTGCTTTTGTCTCCTCTTCTTGCTTCTTCGAAACACTTGAAGGCGGTGGAGAACCTGTGTTCATATAAAGTCTCCCCCACACTGTACAAGCAGCTACGGCAGGTCTGTGAAGATCATGTGCAGGCCCAGATCCACCAGTTCAGAGAATATCCTTTTTTGTGAAACACTATATCAGGTAAGATATGTGTCAAACCTGTTGAGTCATTTACTGAGCTTGGGATCAAAGGGACAGTGTTTTTTTTTTTGTTTTTTTTTATCACAAACCTGCAATTTTGACTGATTTCTATGTTGGTTTCATTTGGAGTTATGTTGGCAGCTTTAAACTCAAGTTAGGGAAGTCTGGGCTCTGCTGACACAGTTGAGGTGCTATTGCAGTCATATCTCACAAGGGGTCAATATATATCAAGTTTGGCAGTTGTGTTTTATGCCCCGAAATCACACACAATGGGGCTTTATTAAGCAGTGGCTGTGACTGGCAGATGATGTACAGATGCTTCACATATTGTAAAACAGCAGCTTTATAACAAAACATGAAGTCATTGATTAACAACATTGTCTGTTTGTTTGTACCTAAGCTGGACTTACTTCCTGGATTTGAAATATAGGTTTTTCTTTCTTTCTTTTTTTGTCTCTGATAAGAGCCTGGGTCTGCTGAGAACAGATAAGAATAAAAGTCATTAGTGTCACCCAGCTTAAAGTTCATAAGTTTATACGTGCTTCCTGTGAGGTATGGTCATTCAACATTTTGGTTCAATGACGTGTGGGTAAAAGATTTTTTCCTTAACATGGAGCTCACAGAGTCTTTGGACAACCTTTCCTTCCTGAAGCGAATGAATCGCTGCTGGCAGGACCACTGCAGACAAACTGTAAGGTTTGATGTTTGTCACATATGCATATCAAAATGGCTAATTTAGTTTAGTTTTGTTCTGCTGATAGGAAAGTGTCCTGTAAGAGTGTGAATCAAATGCTTAGATTGTCTTTGCTTTTCTCGTTATAGATAATGATCCGGAGTATCTTTCTCTTCCTGGATCGTACATACGTGCTTCAGAACTCCCTACTGCCCTCAATCTGGTAAAATGACAGTTTATTCAAATGATTGTGTTTTTTAATGTGTACTTAGGAGGCTGATGCTATATAAACGTTGCAGGGACACTGGGTTGGAACTGTTTCGTACCCACATTGTGAGTGATAGTGCAGTTCAGAAGCGCACAGTAGACGGCATTTTGGAGCAGATAGAACTGGAGCGGAATGGGGAGACAGTGGATCGTAGTCTGCTCAGGAGCCTACTGGGCATGCTGTCAGACCTGCAGGTACCTGATCATGTGTTTACCATAATTAATCAGTAGATGGACTGAATGTGTGTCATTGTTTTTACCTCCTGGTTGTCTACTATGTGTTCAGGTTTACAAAGATTCTTTTGAAGAGAGATTTTTGATTGAGACCAATCGCCTGTATGCAGCAGAGGGACAGCGACTGATGCAGGAGAGAGATGTGAGCAAGACTCTTAATGGATCTGTCTCATGTGATCAGTAACCTGTCATACACATATACAGCATACGCAAGGATACGCTTTTGATTGGCAAACGTACTGAATATGTGTGTTTGTATGTGTCCAGGTGCCTGAGTATCTGCACCATGTGGCTCGTCGGTTAGAGGAGGAGAATGATCGCATCATGAGCTACCTCGACCAGAGCACTCAGTAAACTTTTTTTTCAAATTTTCAATTGTGTTGTCATAGATATTACTGAGACAAAAATGATGTCATGCATAGACATTAAAATCTAATAATCTCATGTGCATACAAATAAATGGAAACATAAATATCCATTTATTACCATTTATTCCAACCAGGTAAGGTGCACCACCACTTCATATAAACATAGTGCTGTTTTATAGAGTGATATGTAAACTGCCAAATGGTCTATACTTTTGGACCAATAGAGAAATGGTGCCAATAGTGTCATAGTGACTGCTTGTATTCCCAGTACAAAGGGCTATCTTCACTAAATGTCCAGTATACTATGTTTCTTATTTTCATTTATCCTTCAGCATTTTCTGAGTATTAGTGTAAAAAGTGTGAGGGTTAACATGCAGACTTAATTTTGCACTTTTTGTATATACATATATATATAGATATATATATATATCTATATATATATCTATATATGTTTTCTATTAAGTATAGACTTTGAATACACTAATTTTTTCCCTCTTATTTTCTCCTCACTATTTCACAGGAAACCACTTATTAGTTGTGTTGAGAAACAACTTTTAGGAGAACATATGACTGCAATACTACAAAAGGGTACGTCTGTGTGGAAGACTTTGCATGTGTGTTTGTGGGGCTAGTGTATACTACATATGTGAAGCTTATAGTGTTCATTTTATGTTGAACTGTGCCAGGAATATTGATTTCACACAATGTTAATTTTTACGGCACTAGTTTGAATGTAAATAAATAATGTATCGATTTGTTTTCTGATTTAAATCTTAACGGAATTCATCGACTTTGTTTTGTGGCTTGCTGTTGAATAGTTGTGATGTCATGTCATGTCAATGATCAATTGTAAGATGTAGGTGATTTTTATTTTTCAACATATTAAATATACAGTATATGCACATGTACATATGCAATAATGTGTAACATTTTTTGTGCCAGGTTTGAGCACCCTGCTGGATGAGAATCGTGTGACTGAGTTGGCCCTCCTTTACCAGCTCTTCAGCAAGGTGAAGGGAGGACTTACCACACTGCTGCAGTTCTGGAGGGATTACATTAAGGTATTAATGCATCAACCAACATACACTATACATGAACATGAAATACAAAGCTATACAAAACATGTCCAGGTCCTTTTTATGTCTGAGAAATGCATATACACATTATTGTAAACTGTCTCTGGTCGTAGTCCTTTGGTGGAGAGATTGTATGTACTCCAGAGAAAGACAAGGACATGGTGCAAGACCTGCTGGACTTCAAGGACAAGATGGACAACGTGGCCCAGAGCTGTTTTGCACGGAGCGAGGGATTCATCAACGCCATGAAGGAGGCCTTTGAGACATTCATCAACAAGAGGCCCAACAAACCCGCTGAACTTATTGGTAGGTCAGGCGCAGACCTACGTGTTTTTAACAACTTGGTAAAAGTACAAAATAATCAAATCATTTTACTCTCATTCTATTGTGGTTTTTTATTAATTCCAGCTTGTGATAACAGCTTTATTGTTTCCCATCCAGCTAAATATGTGGATTCAAAGTTAAGAGCAGGGAACAAGGAGGCTACAGAGGAGGAGCTGGAGAGAATCCTGGACAAGATAATGATAATCTTTCGTTTCATACATGGTTAGTTACAGTTCTGTGTGTGCGTGTTTCTGGTGCATAAGTTGGGGTGCTTGCTTTCACAGTCAATTACTGTTACTAACCACTGTGAAGCTTGTTACACTCTAATGAGACCTCCTCATCTCTGTTTTCTCACTCCAGGAAAAGATGTATTTGAAGCATTTTATAAGAAGGACTTGGCCAAGCGTCTGCTGGTCGGCAAGAGTGCTTCTGTTGATGCGGAAAAATCCATGCTGTCCAAGCTCAAACATGGTGAATCTCTGCTCCGATGTCTTATATCTTGAATTAGCAAGTTGTCATGGATCAAACTCTTTGTCCGAGCCATGGATGCTTAAAGTTTCTGGGAATACTGGGAAATTGGCTCGCCTGTACTTTATTGGACTTAAGGGGATATTTAACTTTCAGTGTTAACCTGGTCTGTACAGTATAACCACATTATATTCTCAATAACATTTAGCCTAAAATTTGAATGCGCTTTTAAATCCTTCAGTTGCAGACTAGAAGTCTTCCCTTGATGAACATTATGATACTATGATACATGTAGAGAGGATGTTTGCATCTGCCCAGTGCTCTAACAGCTGAAGCACTTAAGTATGATCTGCTGTAGTATTAATGTAACCTGCCAGTTGTGCATATGTGTTGATTTGAGGTGTGAGAACAAGTCAGCTGTGACATCAGTGGTTTTGACTTCCTGCAGAATGCGGAGCAGCATTTACCAGTAAGCTTGAGGGGATGTTCAAGGACATGGAACTGTCTAAAGACATCATGATCCAGTTCAAACAGGTACTTAAAGTCTCAAGCTCGTAAACATACATGTGTAGCTTTAAAATGTTGATGGCATGTTTACAGTGTGTATATGCATTCTACTGCACTATCATGAAATGCATTTTCCATGCATTTTCCATGCATAATTGATGTGATATTTCATCTCAGTATATGCAGAACCAGAGTGAACCCAGCAACATAGAACTTACTGTCAACATCCTCACTATGGGCTACTGGCCTTCATACACACCCATGGAGGTCCACTTGCCCCCAGAGGTGAGCTTTTTTATGTCTAGATGCTGTTCTTTGTGTACATTATGCTTTGACTCTTAAGAGACTGTGTTATGGACAGTCTTGGTAAAAAATTCATCTCTTTATGTTTTGGTAGATGGTAAAACTCCAGGAGGTGTTCAAGCTGTTCTACCTGGGGAAGCACAGTGGGAGGAAGCTGCAGTGGCAGCCAACGCTAGGCCATGCTGTGCTAAAGGCAGAGTTTAAAGAGGTAAAGGCTTGGTACATCCTAACAGAGCATAGAGAAGAGAGATGGCTTGAGAAACTGTCTGAACGGCACTTACAAGCACTACTTTATCCTACAGGGTAAGAAGGAGCTGCAGGTCTCGCTGTTCCAGACACTGGTGCTGCTGATGTTTAATGAGGGAGAGGAATTCAGCGTGGAGGAGATTCGTGCTGCCACTGGCATAGGTTACATGTCTTTAAATATGTAGTAAAATTATTCTATTGTGGGAGAGAGGTACTTGCTGTATCACACTGTCAATCTGTCTTGTCCTGCACAGAGGAGGGAGAGCTCAGGCGTACGCTGCAGTCCCTGGCCTGTGGAAAAGCACGCGTCCTTAACAAGAACCCTCGAGGGAAAGATGTGGAGGATGGAGACCGTTTCAATTTCAACAACGATTTTAAACACAAACTGTTCCGCATCAAGATCAATCAGATCCAAATGAAGGAAACGGTAAAAAATACTAGCACATTCCTTTCTTTCTCTTTTCATTCACTCCTGCTCAACCAGGGCTTACTTTTACCCATTTTTTGCATTTTCCTCCCAGGTAGAGGAGCAGGTAAGCACCACAGAGCGTGTGTTTCAAGACAGGCAGTATCAGATTGATGCAGCTGTGGTTCGCATCATGAAGATGAGGAAGACCCTCAGTCACAACCTACTGGTATCAGAGCTCTACAACCAGCTGAAGTTCCCTGTCAAGGTTACGTATCTTAAGCTTCTAATTCGTATTATTCACATACACGCACACACACAGAAATCTCATCAGCGTCTGTCTTGCCTTCCTCTCTACAGCCGGGCGATCTGAAGAAGCGGATCGAGTCACTCATAGACAGAGACTACATGGAACGTGACAAGGAGACTCCTAACCAGTACCACTATGTTGCCTGAGGGGGTAGCACTCACTGCCATGCTTTCCTCACAGCAAGCGTAAAGCTTGCCCCCCAAAACAGCATTACAGCCCTTCAGCCACCCACGACTCTCCTCTGGTGCCCATCTTTCCCTCCATCCACAATCCTGGACGCAGCATCCAGATCACACAGAGCTCCAGAGAGACGAGAGAGACTTGGCTGTACTGTTCCCACTCTGCGATATCTTTAGTGGGACTCTGGAATGGGGCTGGAGGAGTGGCCCGGGTTGTTGATGGTTGGTTTATGTGACTTACAAATCTGCTAATGCAAAACTCAACTGAAAATAACTAGCACTTTCCCCTGTTTTTGTTGTGTTTATCCTCCTCGGGATTGGGATTTTTTTTTTTTCTCCATCACATTGTTCTAAAATCACTTATTTTCTACTATAGTTGGTTTGTCTTGAGTTTTAAGATTTTTTTTTTTGTTTTGTTTTTATTTTAATTTTTTGTTCATGAACGGCTGCATAAACTGCTGAGTGTAAACCTGATTGGTTGGTTGCTTGATTTGGCAGAGAAACAGCTGTTGAAGACAAAGAGAAGAGACTTGAGGACGAATGAAGTGGTCCTGAGGGGCCGAGTCAGATGTGTTTAGGTCAGAGGGCGGTGGTCATTGCTCGTAACACAGACGCTAAATGATATGCAGGCAAGCCACTTTGTCTTTGGGTATCTTGTATGTTTTGACCAAAATGTCCAAATGTCCAATGTCATGTGCTGACGTTTTTGTAGATCAGATTGTATTCTATGTACGAGTGAGAAAAGTGAACCTGAATAAATGGATATTTAATGATTCAAGTAATTATTTGTAGAATTTGTAGATAACCTGCTAGTGGTAGTTTTGTTTTTACAAAGCCTGAGCTTGTTACATAGTTCTTGATGCTGACAACTCCTGCTGTCTAATCTGACTTTATCAAATCAATCTTAGCAAACAGGGGAAAAAAGCAGAAATAGTTAATAGTGAGTGAGCAAATGAGTAACAAGGAGGATTTTTGTCTCAAATGCAGCTCTGTGGTGTGCATTTTAGGCATAAGAACAAATAGCAAAATGAGTTAGATCTGAAACTGCTATACATCACAACACTAATTTGTCCTTTTGCACTTTGTATTTCTCAGCCCCAAATGATAAAATAGGCAGTGGATTGTTGTCTGTTCTCTTTACATACACCTGATTTTGATCAATTTGGGATTTAAATGCACTGCTGTTTTCAGAAAATGATAGCCACCACTTTCATAGCAAGAGAAATGAGCCATTCAAGATTTGAATATCTCAAGTTACTGGAAGATGGAACTGAAAATGTCCTTGGGAATGTACAGCTTATGCAAGATTAAGAAATAGATGTTCCAATATTTCAACAAGAGTTAGTTGTCTAGCATTATAGTCACATATGAAGACAAGAAACCGGCATGTCTTTGTTAAAAATCATGGCTGAAGAATGCAGGAAGAATGTAGCAGGGTCCTGATAAGTCTTGGACAGCAGCATTAAAGCAGCCTCTGCGTTCCTTCTAGGGTTTTACACGCCCTCGTGAATTGATGATGGTGTCAGCTGACTACCCACAACACATGCACTTGCAGCCTGCACAGCTGAGTGTGCCTGTGTGGACTCTCACATGCTCCCTTCCCAGACAAAAAAGTATATGTTGTGCTCAAGATCATACATTAAACACACACATATATATATATACATACAACTGATCTTTTACATACTATGTACATTTAAATCATTACAGGAATGTTGCGTTCAAGTGTGCACTTAAGTCTAAAAGTCACCCCTCAATGCTTTCATTATTTTAAATACAACTATTGTATTTAGAATTATATAGGCTACTTATACTTAACGTAAATTTGAGTGAAAGCAAAGCAGATGAATGATGCACTAGCATTTGGTTTGTTGTTTTCCCTCCGACCTCATTACATTTTAATTACTTTAGATTAATCAACAGTAACATGTCACTAGTGTGACTTCCCCCGAAAAACAAGGATTCGTTGTTGTAGTATTATTCCTGGAAGTGCACTGTCTTTCTCAACAAGCGTCTCTTAACGCCTTGTTGGTATCACCTTGCCTACATTATGCACAATTATGTAATTTTGAAAAAAAAAGTCAAATTTAACCATAATTTTTTTCTCCCACAGTTCCACAAGACAAAATGATGTGTTCTCATAGGCTAATGTTTATTTGTGACATTGTTTTTAATATGGGGCAGGGCTGATAGCCCTGAATAGCACCCACAGAGCGAGGCGGGGGGAGGGGGGGGGGGTCTCACGTGACTGGAGAGCTCTAAATGCTACCAGTTCACATGACGAGAAATGGCTTATTCAGTCAGTGAGGCTATGACCGACACGTTGCTGCATCTACTGAGCGTTTTTTTTTCTCACCAGGACATGCTTTGTGAATACTGAATTAGTTTTTCTTTCTATCTTCAGGCCGCAGAGAAACGTAAACAACAACAGTGACGCCACAGTTTTAGCTCTCGGCTCGTGAAGTCAAGTGCAGTTTGTGCTGCGTCGCACCGAAGACCCACCTGCGCCTGCAGCGGCGACACAACCACACTTCTCCGGGATTTTTTTTCTCCGTCCTTCTACAGGGACAAAAAAAGTGAGGTCTGTCCTGTAGTGTGGTCATAACCGAAGGATGAAACTCTCTCGCGCTTTGGCCGTGCTCATCATCGCCTCGTTTGCTGTTTTAGGTGAGTGTTTTTCGGTTTAAAGCTAGTCGTCGCCGTCTAGAAGTGACCGGTGGATCAAACAACGTCAATACTTATGTCGGTGGTTAGTCGAATATGGTTGTTGACTAGGTAGATAAGTATTGATTAATTTATAATCTTACTTTCGATTAATTGGCGACCAGTTTGCAGCTAAGTTCATTTTAACGCTGCAACTGAGGAGTATTTTCATTATTGATTAATCAAACGATTATTTCCATTTAATCATATGAAGTCTATGAAATGTCAGATAAATGTCATGACAAAATCAAAACACCCCAGATGTACTTATTTTCTTTTCGTGCTTCGTCTACTCGACTACAAGTTAGAGGGAAATATTACTCCATTAAATTTATTTGACAGCTTCAGTGACTGACTAGTTCCTTTTATTAACAATACCTATGAAGGACTTATAAAATATGATGCTTTCTTTGTGAATTATAGTATTGTACCTAAAAATATATACAAGTATAGATGGACAGAAAATCAATTGGCTACTATTCTGATAAAAAGATTTCATGTTTCCAGCTTCCCAAATCTAAAGATTTGCTTTTGCTTTTATTTTGATAATTGTAATTATTTTTTAAAATAATTTTGAAGTTTGGACTATTAGTTGGAAAAAAAACAAGCTGTGTTTTCTGAAATTTTACATATGAACCCGTCAGTTGAATCAGTTACTCAAGAAAATAATAGTGACATGAATCTATAATGAAAATAATCATTAATCACAGTCTATATTAAATTAGCTCCACCACAACCAACTGCAAGAAAAATGTTGCTTACACATTGTTGCATGAGTAATAGCTAATATGGTAGATCAACAGTCACATTTGTAAGTGCCACCTTAGGCTTTGGGAAATTGGAATCTACAATTTTGAGAATTTTCTTACATTTTATTGGTCAAATGACTTAATCAATTATTTGATAAAAACATAATTGACAGATTAATCAATGATAAAACTAATTGTTAGTTCCAGACCTAATACATTTAGTAATCAAGAAAATAATTGGCAACTGCAAATATCTTGGTAGGCTATTATTTAGCCAAGATGAGAGGTCTTTCCATCTTCAACAGCTTGCTTAGGATGTAGAAATTATAGTCATGCACAGTTATTTAGTCATTATATAGTCATCCACAGCTTGACTTAATATATAAGTATAAACTAGGGACATCCTTGTGTAGGTCAGTAACCAGTGGAAACTAAGATATATCCCTCCAAATTTGACCGAGTGGATAAGAGGACCTACAGCATTACAAAGTTTCACAAGGACTTGTCTTTCCAAAGTCCTAAATCCAAAGGTCAGTTGTCCTCAGGTAGGTGTGTCAAAACAGACCTGAGAAATCCCTGGACTTTATTCAATTCTATTCTATTCAATTCTTTTCTATTCTATTCTAATGTAATGCCCAGGTTTTGTTAATGTTGTGGACCAGCAGATTGGCCTCATTGTTGTGTCATTTGAGAGCTTCATGTGACTATGATGGCTTTGTGTTGCACACAGCCCAGCAGGGGCCTACTGACGGTGCTAGTTTATTACCAGTTTGATCATCCTGAACACACACACAGGCACCTGGCTGCTGACACAGGAAAACAGGCCAATGCAGATGTAGTTAGAGCAGTTGCAGTATAGTTTTTTTTTTTTTACCTCTTAATGCTCATTTTAAAATATATAATTAGATTACTGTATGCTCAGTTTTGACTTCCACTCATCAACATGATGAGGACTTCTGCTCAAGACCCTGCTGACCTTAGAGAGCATTTCCTCTCAACAGAAGGAATAGTGGGGAATGCTGTTATCTCTTTTAATTATTTCTTCCACACCGACTGTCTAACACTGCTATCTGTAGCGTCAAACTTTGTACACACAGCCGCTTTAACCTCATGATCAGATTGCAGTGTTGTGTAAAGCGTCTGCTGTGTGTTTACAGGGTGAACAGAGAGGTGACTTTGTGGTCAAGTTTCAGCAAGGCAGCAGGGGAGATGATGTGTAACCGAGAGAGACTTTCCATTGGGATCATTAGATTGAATTAATGTAGAAAGCTGAACATGAAAGAAGGAAGTGAGAAGACTGTGAAAGAGGGAAGAGTTCAGTCAAAAGGCTGTATAATAAGTTACTTATGAAAGTAATACCAGTAACATGGTGGACATCTGACACTACCCACAGGCCAAATGCTAAATGAATCTGTCTCTCAGGTAACCAGTTACTATTTGGGGCATGTTTTCACTTTCAAAAATCCTTCTTATCAGTACAATATTGCTAGTGGTAGGTGAATTTTGAAACCTGAATTTTTTCCCCTGACAAGTAGTTTTTATTTTAATGATCCTAAATGGTTGATACATACTTTATTATTAAAGTCTGACTAAACAGATTACAGAATTACAACATCTGTTCTGGTGGAAAGTCAACCAAAAAGGGAATAGTCTGCATCATGCACCAGCCACATTTGAGCTGAACTTTTTTGTAGACATTCTGGGAAGTGTGAAGCAAGTGGTGAAACTCCCGTGTTGCATTACTGTATTATAAAATGAGTGAGAACTTTTTTTTAAGGATATGAGTTGTAGGGTTGATAAGTACATGAGTCCTGAATAGCCACCACCATAGCTTCCAGACAATATGTTTGAGAAGTACAGCCACTATCGCACACACATAGACACCCAACAGTGAGTTGGCAGTTTCCAGGGAATAAAGGTATTAATAGCATACAATGCAAGTGTGAAAGTTGCCAGGTTGGCTGAGTTGCTAAATACCGCTTGGTAATTCTGTGCATAGGAGCCACATTTAGTATACCTAACAAGTAAGGCTCCTGCCTCTATTGGCTTTGTTCCATTAGGTGTCCCAGGAAGTCTCTCCAGTGAGCAGTGTTGATCTCTCACCACCTCTGGTGGTGGTTTGTGTGAACTGTTTTAGTGTATATGTAACATTGGTTAGGTTGTAATAATCATCACTGTTACAATTTGCACTCATTTTGTAACATGTATCCACCCAAATAATTTAAAAACAGATATTAAATACTTATTCAATATAAGTATGTATTCCAAAATCAGTGCAGTAAAGTCATCCCAATGCATTTAACAGCAAGCTGACCTCTATTAGCAGTTTTGCTCATCATCAGGTCACACGTATTGTATGTACGTATGTATTTGTCCAGAATATGGAAGATAGAAAGCTGAAAATATGTATTTTCCAGTATATTTTCAGATTGTGTGAGTTTGTTTTTTAATATGTTAACTGTTAAAGTTTTTACGTATTATTTCAATATTGTAGCTGTCACGTCACTATGTTCTCCCCGCAGGTCGTATTCAGGCTGTTACGCTTGAGGTGAATGAGGGGAACTCCACTTGCATTAAGGCTGAGCTTTCTGCATCATTCTCCATCACATACAACACCTCCAGCAGCACAGTATGTACAGCGACAACAGTGTTCTGGTTTCCATCTCTGAAAGCATCATAACAGTGCTGTAGCTCCTCATGAACACCAGTTGTACCACTTGTCTTCCATTAGACAACAGTGCAGGTCTCTCTGCCTGACTCCGCCACAGTCGATACAGGCAGCAGCTCATGTGGCACAGACGGCAGCTCACCATGGCTGGTGGCAGTGTTTGGACCGGGCCACGCACTGGGGCTGAGCTTTTCAACCAATGGAAGTCTGTACAGTGTGGCTAACCTGACGCTACAGTACAACCTCAGCGACACTTCCTTCTTCCCTGATGCCAACAGCTCTGGTGAGAACAATCACTGCAACAATAATAATAACACAGTACAGCGAGAGAGCCGTCATTCTATCAACATTTCATATCCTCTGCCGCTTATCTCAGGTTTAGCTACAGGTTGTGAAAATTAATTAGGCTAGCTTAATTAATGTTATTTCAGTAGCTACCACTAAAAACTGTAATATTTCTGGTGTCTTGCCCAGTAACAGCTGATCAAAGATCTAAACTGGATCTGAGTTGTAGTTATTTATATCTTTAGTTACTTGATGAGATTTAATAAGGGATTCGAAAGGAATTGGAATTGATACTAAATTCAGATTCAATAAAAGGCTATTGAACCCCAACCCTAACTATATGTCGATAAGAAATTAAATTAATCGCAGTTGTGTTTGGAATAAACAATATTTTCAGTTGCCATCAGCAACCAAAATCTAACTTAATAGTACAATAGTACACAAGGTGTGCTGTATATCTGAAGATCATTGTTGTACTTGCTAGTATATACAATAAAGATCTAATGGGATCATATCCGACAGGTAATATATTAAAGATGTAACTAATTTGTTGTATGTTTGATTGTGTCCTAGATGTGGTCACTGTGGTGTCGGCTTCAGTTGGGATCTGGGCCCCGATCAACACGACCTACCGCTGTGTGAGCCCCACCGCTTTTAGAGTTGGTGAAGAAAATGTCACTTTCTCTGATATGAGGCTGGAGGCGTACATGCCCGGAAATGACCTGAGTCCAACAGGTAGGGCACTGATTCTGTTTTTGTTCTTGAGTGGGTGGGTTTCTAGGGTGTTTGACCGGCTCCTTAATGGTTGATTAGATATTTCTTAATAATTTTTCTCTCATGACAGAAAGCGTATGTGTGGCAGATAAGGCCAGTACTACAGCTCCACCCACCACCACCACTGCTGCTACTACTACAACAGCACCGCCAGTACCAACCCCTCCAGGATCACCTGAACGGGGCTCCTACTCTGTGAACAACAGCAACGGAACAGTTTGTCTCCTGGCCCAGATGGGACTGCAGTTCAACATCTCCTATGTCTCTAAATCTCAGAATAAGGTAATATAGAGCTTCATGAGCAGGGAACCGCTTGTAGTAGAATAATTGTTGAATTCATTTTTTAATACAAGTTGTTTTAACAAACTTGAAATGAACCAACTTTTTCTATACTTTGCCAGACTGTCCAAGATATAGTAAACCTGACTCCTAATATTACAAGTTCATCAGGATCATGTGAAGCCAGCAGCGCTTCCTTGGTTTTGACACAAGAGCAAGCAACCACGCTCAGCTTCACCTTCACTTTGGTAAATCCATCGCTCTTTTTTTTTTTTTTTTTTAATGAATTTAGCTACATGGTCAGTTTGTTTTTGTTTGTGCGAGTAGATACAGTTATCCATTGAGCTCTTCCTCCAATCCACAGAACTCCACGACCAACAAGTACCACCTGAGTGGGATAGTTCTGTTCGCCAATTGGCCAGATATGACTGGTATGTCATTTGTACTGTAATAAGCAAAATGCTTTTTTTCTTGGCTCTGACTTGTTTAATTTAAAGAAATACTAATCCAATTCTCTCCACAGCTCCCTTCTCAGCCAGAAACATTAGTCTGAACTACCTGCGGAGTACACTGGGCCGCTCATACATGTGCAACGCAGAGCAAACTTTGATTGTGGAACCAACCTTCTCTCTAAACACATTCAGACTGCAGGTCCAACCTTTCGGAGTCACCACCAGTCAGTTTGCTACAGGTATTACTGCTTTTTTTTTCTTTTGCCATTTTATTCCAATTTATCTTTGTCCTCTGACCTCCATTTTGTTTGTAATGGTGTTGTTTGTTTGGAGTAAGTAGCATCCTGTGGCCTGGGTAAGAAGCTGTAGTCTGATAATCAGACTGAATTACCATTTCACTGAAGTTGTTTTATGCTTGTAGGAGCAGTTTTAGTTAGGGAAATTGGGGAAATTGGACGAACAATGAAAATTGCTATTACAATGCTGGTTGAAGAAATATGCAGGTTTAAAGGAATAGTTCGACATTTTGGTAAATTTGCGTCATTGCTTTCTTGCCAATAGTTTTACATGTTAGTCAATGAGCTTTAGAGGTGTTGTAAGGTATATTTATTACTTGAGAGAGAGTCAGGCTAGTTGTTTCCTTCTGCTCCCAGTCTTTACTCCAAGCTAAACTCAGCTGTTGCTTCATATTTAGCGTACAGACATGAGAGTGGTGTCAATCTTCTCATCTGTTTCACTTTTCACAAGAAAGCAACGACATGTAATTGCTCCTTCCTTTGAGAGTTATTTCTGTATGCTGATTTACTACTCATTTAGCTGCATTAAGCTCATCTGCACTTGTTGCCAATTTTGTGGCTATTATTGTGCCACTAATTTTATGGCTCTGGCACAGCAAGATCACTGCCGCTGACAAACATCTGATTGGCTTGGTCATCTCTCCTAATGGCGATTAATGAGCACACCACCAGAACTATGTGAATCACTGTAAAAGAAAAGATGTGTGTAGAGAGAGTTTCAGTGGTCTGGAACTAGGCTCAGGCAGTCTTGCATCAACAAGGTCAACACTTCTGAATCACCCCTCAGTAATCCATCTATTAAAGCTGCAGTTGGATAGGGCATTTACTGATTCTCGCCTTTTCTGTCTCTAGCGGAGGAGTGTCAGATGGACCAAGACCAGATGCTCATCCCCATCATTGTTGGAGCAGCGCTTGCCGGCCTGGTGCTGATCGTGCTCATTGCGTACCTAATAGGCAGGAAGAGGAGCCATGCTGGATACCAGACCATCTGAATGGACCCTTCATTTAACTTAAACCTGACAGACTCAATAGTGGAGAGATGAACCTTAGTGTGTGAATGAGCAAGTGGACACGAGCATGAGTGAATGGAAGCAGTTGTTTCTCTGTGGTGAGTGCATGTTTTTGCATATCCTTTGTGACCTCTGGATAGTTTATTTTCCCTTCCATTTCTCTGTGGAATGATGATGAGAAGCCAAATACCTGCTAAATTTAGATGGTTTGCATCTTTATGACGCTTGAGAGGACTGAGTCTCCACATAATCAAAGATGGATGCAGTTTGAATTTGCTTTAGTAAGTTCACCGCCAGCTGTTTGGCTCTACTCTTGTTTCATTATGTTCTAGGGATTTGAATTTGCTTGAACTTCTGTCTGTTGTTGTTAGCTATGTAAAATAGCATTTTAAGAGGGAGAGACAAAGTAACTTAAGACAAAGCAAATTTTTTAAAAGTTCCAATGGCTTGGCCGCTATTGGTCTTAAGTTTGACAATTTAGGATGTCTGCACAAGTAAAAACATTCAAAGTGGAGTTTTATTCTTACACATGCTCACCAGTATTTTTTTTAAATTCATGAGCATAAGATAATCCCAGTTACTCCAAGAGAAGGGTACGCTCTGAATGTGTCTTTTTCAATCATATTCCTCCACAGTGGAGACAGATAAAGTCTGAACTGCCCCATTGGTGCACTGAGGCACAATAAAGTAACTGGTAATTGTGATGATGAAAATGTGGATTGCTGCTTTGTGCGTAGTGGTCCGACCATGCACATAGTGTGACTCTCCATTACTAAAATGTATTTAACAAGACAAGTGAACAGGTGCATTGGTTAATTTTCTATTCTTGCTTTTCCCCACCCTCTCCCAAAAGAAATATCAATATGAAGTGTAGTGATTTGATCTTTTATTTTTATAGAAAATGATGTGATCTCGTTTTCTATTATGCATCTTACTGAAAGTTAATAAAAATCTTAAAAATCCAGGACAGTTTTGGAGTATTTCATGCAACAGCACCTTTTTATGATTTGTTTCATCTAGTTTTGTGTGAAATAAACATGGCTGTTTACTCATAGCTGTTCAACCAGGTGTACATCACACAGAATACCCAGAGCTGGGATCAATGCCAAGGTTATTTCTGTCCAGTGCAACAAAATCTGATATCAGTACTACAGAAGTTTAAAGGGCCCCAAAACCCAAACAAAGGACAGACTGAACACATCATTGTTATATAAGTAGAACAGCCCTTTCAATTGTGCTTATATTGCTTCAACATAGTGCACTTGAATAAACTGCATCAAATCAATATAATTCACATTAGATTACCACAGCATGTTCTGCCAGCATATGTCATGTCATAGTATAGTCAGTTAACTATCCAGATGACAATGTGAAATACAGTAGGTAGCTTCCTCTGGGGTGTGTTAACATTGTGCAACACATAATTTATCTTACATACCCATTTGCTGCCAAGCCTGTTCTCTTCAGTGTGTGACTTTTCAGAGTAAAGTGCATAATTCCATGCTTTAACAAAAGAAAATATTCACTTAAGATGAACTACATGTTAATTTCAAATGGAATTGTCAGCTCATACAGCACATAACTAAGAATATTCTCATGATCATATATATACACATTTAGATTGTATGGCTGTCTAAACATATGATTAAGACAAAAACCACATGTAGTATTTATTGTGAAATGTCAGTTAAAAAAGGTGCAAACGAGCTGCTGGGTGCTTCTCCCAGTGGAATGTGTATTGAGTTTGAGCAACAGGTGAGTAACTTTGTGTCATGACTCCTCCGCAATGATGCGAGATTGACATGTCACCCGCAGCTTAGTCAAGGTTGCCATGGGAAGACTTCCTGGTTCTGTGAAGATTTTCTAGGAAGGGAAAGAAATGGGATTATGTGATTAAAGAAGGCAAATCACAAGGAATGTTTATAATTCCATTCATCAGTTCTTAGTTTACCTGCATGAAAGTGTGGCATTCATCAACAAATGGTCCATGGGTGATTTGCTTGAAGGTTTGGCAGACATCTGGCAGCGACTGGGCCTGTTGAATCAGAGTCTGGTTGTGGTGGATCAATGTCAGAGCTACACGGAACAGGATTTTCGAGCCCTCGTAAAACAGGCAATCCCAAATCCGCAGAACTGTCTGCAGAAAAACAACAACAGAGAAGTAAATCCTACCAATGAACATGCATCATGATGCACATTATGAAATGTTACCTGTAGTATGCAAAAAGAAAAAGTTACTAACAGTGATAGGACTGATTACAAACAAAAACAACAGGTTGTAGTATGTTGTATGAAGAGTTACATCCAAGTGCAAGTAAACTACCGAAAATGCATAAATACTCTTGTCGTCATTGGACGAGTGCACCAAAAAAGCAGTGACTTTTTGCATTGTAAAGACAGAGGATAAGGAAAAACTAAGAAAACTAACAATGCGTTCAATAATTGGCCTTCAATTTGTCACTTGGGTGCTTCAAGAGGAGGAACTGAGGAAAAACTCAGACATTGCAGCAGTAACCTTGAATCTATCTTGGTGGGAAATCAGTGAGGAATCATGTTCTAACAACAACTATTGGTTGGCCGCGGTGCCTGAGAATGGGAGTGAAATCTTGAGGGAACTGCAAGAACATCTGCAAGTGTTACACCCTCCCAGTAAAGCTCCATGTGTGTTTAGAGAACTAACACAGCAGTCCACACCCTCTTCAGGCCAACAGAGGGAGTCAGCAACAACAAAGACTGTTGTATAGTGGATTGGCCATTCCCAATTCAAATAAAAGGAAGAATGAAGGACTCATTTTATCAATCTGCTATCTGAATCCAATAAAAGCAGCGCTGGCACACTGGAACACATGAATTTAGTGAATTGTGTAGTATGGTGAGTGGTGTTTTTTGACAGGGCTTTTATTGTTTGAGAGATAAGAGGATACAAAACATTAAAGTTTAGAATGATGTTGCTGTCATTCACATAATGGGAAAGTGGTTTCAGACTTTTGGACCCCACTGTATATGTATGCCTGACTTGCCCAATCAGTAAGTTATCAAGCTTTCTTAAATGGCTGAAAAAAAAAGATTGAGGGATGTCTTGAAGCTCACCTCTACTGGTAAGATGTCTATGTAGAGGCAGATGAACCATCGTGAGACCACCAGTGTCCACATGACGTTATGATCCACCATGGTCTGCCAGACTCCGGGGATTTTTATTTTCACTAGCTCCCCTAACACGTCCTGGTCCGTCTTCAGCCCCAGCATAGCTGGACTGTAGTAGTCTGTAATCTCACACATAATTATGAGTTATATACATTGCTCTTAATTAATGAACTGCAAACAGAAATAAACAAATCAACTTCTGTGATACAAAACAGGTTAAAATGGAAAACCCAATTCAATTAAATTGCCTATGTTATCAAACTGTTGCTACCAAGTTTTTTTTTTCTAATTTATAGAGGCATTCCCTTGTTTCAGTGAGTGTAAATTACAAATGAAAACATGTTGTCGGTCTTAAGCCACGGAAAGATGTAGACCATGTGACCTCTTATGAGATTATTCTTAGTCCAGAGCAAAGGAACAACCGGAACACCTACACACATGCACCTGTCAAGAGACCAGAATGGTGCCAAACAGTGTACATACACACCTGGTAAAATTCTGCTGAGTAGTGCATCCATCAGCCAGAAGGATTTCTCTTCATCTTTTGTGATGATAAGCAGATACCCAGCTATGAAGTTCATCCCCTGAAGATAAAAGAGACTCAGGTTGCACATGAAGAGAGCATGTAGAGCTCTATAATAAAAGAATCCAGGGGAGAGACCAGTAAGTGTGCACTGAACATGAAACAAGGAGACAAATAACCATTCAAATTAAAACAGGCTACCTGAGCGTGATTAGAGATGGATGGGTTCTAGTTATACTACATAAGAGATGTAACCATCAACACAGCCCTGCTGTCTGTTTGAATTGCAAAACAAGCTGCATATGCTCTGGTGAATGAAATGTGCCTTTCAAATGCTAATAATTAGCATAGGGCTAAACTGAGCTGACACTGACAAAAACATACTTTCTTTCGATACATAAGCCTGGGAGTACCAACTGGAGTTATGCGCAAGTATTGATAATGCTGTAAAAAAAAAAAAACAACTACTTCTTACATACAGTAAATGATTGCCTGTGATGTATTCCCTTCCATTAAGCACACAGAACTTTGCATTCTCAACTTCATTTTGCATATGAAGATTTAAAGACATTTTGAATAATTAATGTTCAATAATCCACAACAATAATGAACTGAACCCTTGTTTGCATTTCAGTAATACAGCACTATACAAAAAAATGAAAAAATGTTCACTACTGTGTCATTCTAACCCACATTACCAACACAGAATCACAACACAAGGTCCTTGGCAACACCAAATACAATCCCAGTAACAAGTAAGTATCCATGGGAATAGGTATGGTATTATGCCTAAATCCACTTAAGGCTGGATGCTCAGTAGTTCAGTATTACCTGGCAGTAGCCCACAGCTGAATTGTGGTGACCATAAGCCACCAGCACATTGTACAGTGCTTTCTGCAAACATGGGTTGGATGTCTTGCGGAACTGGATGTTGTCTGGAAATGTTCTGTTCAAGTCTGAAAGAAAAGAGGCCACAGGGACACTCATCATTACTCTGCACTGTGTTTGTGTGTGTATACAAACACAAGAGTGAGGGAAGCCTCAGCAAAAAAAGAGAAGATTATAGTCTTATGTTAAAATTATATTGAAACACTAACAAGAAAATCTTTACTTTTATATATGTTTTTGGCAGCAGATGTAACACTGTATGTGAAGTGGTAAGAAATTCACCCTGCTCAGGCCAATAGTGGAAAATACTATAGTACTTAAAGGAGCCACAGAGCAAGAAACTTAATTTCTTTCCGCTTCCATTTTTTATGGAGAAGTTTTTTTATCTATAAAGGATAAATTATTTGTTGTTGTGATAACACAGCTGTAAAAATAAAAATGATTTACTCATAGTATTGAAAACCACTGTGGACCTTTAAAATCTTTGTCTCTATTACTCTAATTGGCCTTATCATTTCAGCAGTACCCATCCCTTGTGTTCTTTCAATGCCGTGCCATTTTCATTCTGAATGCCTGATCAGTATCTCACACAAGGAAACATCAGCAGTTTAGCTGGTCTGGTTGAAGAGCAGTTTCTCTTATTCGCAAAGCTAAACATCCTGTATGTCACGTTTAAGACTAAACTACATACGGGCTCTGAAACACCAAACTGTGGGGCATGATTGTGCCCTGTGTGGCAGAATGTAGGTTTTGCAGTGTGTCCGGCACTGCTGGCTATAGTCAGCCTTTATCAGCAACTGTTGAGCCGATTCAGCAAACTGAATCAGCCTCAGTGGCAGTCATCGGGAAGGAATTCCCTGACTGGGTGTTCAAACTAAATCTGTTATTTTACACATTTAGTGCAGTTTCTCCTTATTGTTCATCTCCAACTTATATTTGCACTTGCAAAAGACCACATGATGTCACTGTCAGTACAAAACAAACTTTACAATGCCACTTGCAACATTTTGTATTCCACACCTATGTTTTGTATGTTCATGGTAGAGATGGGACTTATAACAGAGGACATGAGGCGATACATCTATGTGTCTTTTGCTTGTGGTAGTTTTTTTTTTTTTAGCTTGGCTTGATGTGTGCCAGGACTCTCAACTGTTGAAACTGTTCACAGCCTGACCTGTGCAGATGGTCTCCACCAGTTTGGGGTCATGCTGGGCTCCGAGCAGGGACTGGTAGTATCCTGGGTTCTTCTCTAACTGGTCTTGAGCCCCACTGGCTGCCATCCAAATCAGAGCTCGGTGCTCATTGGGAATCCCCTTACGCACATAACGCTTTACTGAAGGAGAGGGGGAACATTTCAGTTTAATCCCCACTTTTATTTCATGCAAGACTCTCTCCTTGAGCAAATCTGGGTGTGTGTTCAGTTTTCACACTTACATTTTACATTCTTCTGCACCTTGCTTTTGCCCTTCAGTAGTTTGGACCATTTGATGGACCGTCGGGTGAGCACAACTAGATACTCAGACATGAGCTCCTCATATGACTCATAATCAAAGTCCTCTGAGCGCTCAAAGCCATATGGATCCACCCTGGGCCAAAAAGCACAAGGTTAGAAACTGTTAACATGATGAAACACTTTAAAGGACTGTTTTCAGTCAGTATATCACAATAAACATCAGAATTGCCAAACATTCACATCATAGCACTATAAACCTCAAACAACAATCTTTAGTAGCACGTGTCTCTACGTTACCTACATCTACTATCTGGTTCTAGATGAAAAAGTTGTGGGTGTAGGTAGCTCAACCTAATGCCTTTAGGTAACACGATAATCTTCCTGCAGCTTAACCCTTTCATGAGAACAAAGTCATCCTAGCAGAAAAAAAGCACCTACAGACCAGCAGTGTGGTAGGATACTAGATCTGTTTTGAACATGTTCAAGCACAACAGACCTTCCAGCATGTAACCCCCTTACTATGTACCAAAAACAATCCATGCTTTAACTGGTGTGGCTGTGCAAATACTGGGTGAAAATAAGTATCACTATGCAAGATTTTGTTCCTCATCAGGGAATGTCCTTGTTGGCAAAACAAAAGCAAGGGTTCACACTGGATGTTTCAGGGTAGAGTTTGTGAATGTGGCACCTGATTTCAGGTGTTGGTTTGGGTTATCAATGTTTGTTTGAACAGTGCAACAGCCCTCCTTCTCATTGAAAATAATCATTTATGAGTTATGTATTGATTTCACATATCTACAAAAAAGCCACAATGCTTAAGCCTAAGTCTATATGTAGATAAAGTGGATTAACTGCACTATTTCAAGTGCAATTCCACTGAAGTCCAATATACACTCAGTTGCCAGTTTATTAAGTTCACCTTGATAAACAGTCTTATACAACTGCCCTGTAATAATCTAACCTTCATGAAGGTTGTAATGTTCAGTTTTCTTTTAGAGAGGTGCTGATTAAACTTTATGAAGGGTGTCTCTTAAATTTAGTGTACCCTTATGAATATAAAAGTGGTGAAAACAATGTTATACTTGGAATTGTTTTTATCTAGTCTGTCCTTAATGATATTAATGTGTCTATAATACCAGAAACCCCACTGAAATTCAACAGAACCAGAAACTACAGCTTCCAAATTGTCCATTATATTAAATTAACACCACGCTAAGACAACAACAAAAAGCTAACATTATACAGGAGGATTTATTATAAAGCTGTTGTATCAGACTGCATTAGTAGTATCCAATAAATGTAATCTGAGATAAACCGCTTTGTTACCTATATGCACAAACATTAGTTAGTTATATTGGTACATTTTGAAAATTCTAAAATTTTATTTGAATTATCATTTATCCAATTTCTAATGAGCATACAACAGCAGGCAAGTGCAAAACTCCTAAAGAAGAAATACAACTCTGTAAATCAGATTATTCATCACCTGAGTCCATTTATTCAAGAGACCTATGAAATGCAGTCTGTCCGGAGTAAACAGAGTACAATAATTTTGCATTATCCTAGCAAAGTTGGATTGCCAACCAGGCAAAGTCGGCACCTGCCCAGGGAACCCAGACACTTAGGGGGCCCAGAACCTCCAGGTTTACTCTACTCCTGACTACATAATTTGATTACTCACAGATTTGTTAGAAATGTGTACCACTT
Source organism: Seriola aureovittata (assembly GCF_021018895.1). NCBI lineage: Eukaryota > Metazoa > Chordata > Actinopteri > Carangiformes > Carangidae > Seriola > Seriola aureovittata. The sequence continues at coordinate 11,733,991 of NC_079364.1, forward strand.
GAAGTACAGCTATGACCAGTCGCCCATCCTTCATCTTCAATTATTTTCACTATCAAACTGAGTTAAATTCTTTAATAATTAATTTATTGTTCAGTGAATAAAATGTCTATCATTATTTCCCGAAGCGCAAGTTAACATATTTAAATTACTTCATTTTGTCTGACCAACAGTAAAAAAAAAAAAACCCCCCAAAGATGCTAAGTTAACTATCAAAGAAAACTTGAAAATATTCACAATTGAGAAGATGGGACAAGTGAATTTTTGACACTGTGCTTAACCCAATAATGAATTATCAAATTTGATTTGTGGCAATTCATTCAATGGCAGCCAGTTAATGGACTGATGAACTTCTCATCTCAGCTCTAGAGCATTGGTTGGTTTTGGTGCCAAAAGAAACAATAAAACTACCATCTATAGTAGGCGATCAACGGGGGCCCACAACATTTTTTGCTCCAGGACCCTTGAAGGAGATTAATCCAGCCATGATCCCAACAAATGATATTCCACTGAAAATTACTTTTTTGGGGGGAAAAAACTACAAATAACCTCCAACCGTTATCGAGATATGTTGAAATACAACACGTACAAGTAGCTGTAACGGCTAGAGTAACGGTCGTAAGTAGTTAGCTAACGTTTCTGTTTACAGGAACTTCCAGGAATAAAGTAATCACCTGTTTCAGAATTTACTTATCTCGTAAGTTACTAAAGTACTGTTGACTTTCCACAATAGATAAAATATGGTTTTAAATGTTTTAACAGGCTGGGTTAAACGTTAAAGCCCAACGTTAAGTTAGCTAACGTTACCTGTCCACTCTGTCTTTAGCTCTACCGTCAGTGGAGCGGGTCCGGTTAGTCGCCTTGTTATTCCTCTCCATCGCCTCTTCTGCTCCGGTGATATCCTGAAAATCCGTGCTAGAGTCTCACCATGTATCCGCCGTGTTCTTTTTCTCCAAAAACAGAGCAAAAATTTACAACAAAGATTAATCTCGAAGTCACAGTTTAAGTTGAGGTAAGTTAGCGTTCACTTTCTCCATGTTTGCGTGCTCTCCGGGACGACACGCTGCTGCTTTTTTTTTTTCCACACTGGGATTAACATGCTATTCTCGAAGAGGGGAAGCCGTGAGAGGCATGCTTAAGCTGTTTCCACAAACCAAGAACTCGTTTTGGCTCGAATATTTTATCCGCTGATGTTCAAGCCGTGTGGAGATAGTGGAGTTTGCTGAGCTTTATCGCCATTCACATGCACCTGCTGCTGATAGTCCCCCTCTCCTCGGAGTGCAAGAAACTGTCTGATAGCTCTAAACACAACAAACAAACATAACGGCTAGCTAGGTGAATTCTACTCAGTGTAATCCAAATAACTCAAGTCACTTCTACTCCTCTTGTCCGGACTACTCCATGGAGGATTTCGGACTCGTGACGTTTGCCCCGGGACACACACGTCAATCAGACCTAATGATGTGTTCAAATAAGTCCCGTAACATCCTACTTTAGAGCTCTCATGGAATGGCAAAATGTGACTTATGATGCATTCACGAGGCCTTGGATAGAAAAAAGTGGACCTGAAATGATTTTAAATAACTCAGGATAACCCCCAATATCCATTCCCATTATAACACAACTCAACTCAAGCCCTCTCTACAGACAATACCGTAGACTTACAGGCACTACGTGGACTGCAATGACCTACGCGTCACTTTAAAATTGTATTGAAGCCACCAGTCATATCTTTACAGTAATGAGCAATAAAACAGTAAATCGTAAAATGAGCCATCTACGAACATGCCAAGTTGTTGCTGCTTGATGTAAGAATGCTCACTCTGTGGTCCATGAGGAATGACACTTCCCCTGTTTCCCTGTATGTTTACATGCATATATGTGGAAATGACAATAAATCTGAACAGGAACTATAAAGTATTAAAGTTGGTAAAACCTATCTATAACCTTACTTTACCCTGAGTCTAACAAGTTATCTTAGCCTTAGCCTTAGCCTTAGAATATCTACCATTTCACTGTGAACTGTTTATAATTAAGTTCACTTCAATTCTACTATATTTATACCTCAAAAGTAATTGTATGCAGCTCTCTAACCAGAACACACACAAAACTAGATACATTCAAATACTGTATGTGAAACTGGCAATAAATACATTAATAAATAACGTCAACATGTAACTATAACATTAACATATCTAACAATCTAAAAAAATACAAAAAGTAATGAAACTGTGCATAAATGCATTAAAAACTGAGAGGCCAACAGCAGAGGAAATAAAGGACTTTGAGTAATGATTAATTTTACAACATCTAGTTTTAATGTTCAGTGATATACATATTCATAACTTATTCGTATATTGACTGTATATGAGAATACAAAACAATCCCTGTTTGGCACTAAGCAACTGCAACAGTGAGAAAAAATAGGCGTTTCAGAACATTTTGTAAAAATATTTAGTATTCTTTTGGTATATAACATATGCACACATTAATGTCAACTGTTTACACAGATACAGCCTGCAATGTAGCTGCCATTGGCAACTCCCTCATCATAACCTAGAGTCCCCCATTTGCACTTAACGGTGTAGAATGTCCGATAACACGTGAAGGCAGCAAAAATGGTAAGTAGCCGCGCCCTCTTCAGCACAGTCACGTAGCACAGGTAAATACAGGCATCTGTTAACCCGAGCCTCTCCTGGTCCATTACAATATACCTGGATTCAATACATTTGCTGCATGGGTGTTTTTGTCCTTGAAAATCATTGGAAGTTTGCACATTTAACAGAGAGAAACAATAATACTAAATAATCATAATAATAGCAAATGAGGCCAAGGGTTTTTGAAAATAAATGCATGTACTCAAAAATGTGGCCCTCAAATTCCACAGTTTATTTTAGCTCTTTCTGTCCCAGCATCTGCACTGTTTCACATCTTTAGGGAAACATATGATGAATTAATGATTTTTTTTTTCATTGAACTAATATTATTAAAACATATATGTGTACCGTGTATATTTAAAATGACTTAAAAGTCTTGCACAAGTAAGAATGAAAAAACCTTGGTCTTACTGGAAAAGGTGGTGAGCATCAAAATGAAGTCACCAGATTTCAATTTGATTATGAGCTAATGAGAAAATCTGGAGCAGAGCTGCAGATACTCCCAATGCTGTCATCCAGCTTAAGGCAGAACTGTTGCAAAACTCACACTGAGGCTGTTCCTGATGACTCTTTCTTGTAGTAGTTTCTTATTTTAAAAAAGTTGGAAAAGGGAAAATCATGTAGGCCTAGGGATAGAAAAGTGATTAGTGTAAGTTGTACTCAAAAGAGGCTAAGTAAAGGACACCTCAATTAATCAAGCTGAGAAACTGTTTCACGTATTGTTTGATGTGGCCCTTTTTGGATTTGTTTGCTGTCAGAAATAACTACATCTTTTAGTTGTAAATTAAAAAAATACAATGATTATAGTGACATAAAGAGCCAACTGTAATCACCACAAATCTCCAATATAATTAATGGTGTGGGTGTGTGTATAAAGAAGTGACTATACAGAAATTCACTACATTTGTAGAAAGTCATGCTTAGCCCAGCCTAAATAAAATTACTTAAAATTTGATTTATACGTTTCTGCCCTACATACACACATAGACACTCAATAACAACACCATACTTGTCATCAGAATAAGCCTCGGGATAGACAGATGATGGATCATAGGCCTTGAGGTTTTATCCTCTTGTGAAAATACCAGACTAAGTCGAAATTAAGACTCATATTTCTGTAGTGATGTAATCCTGCTGGCAGGCAGGGTTGGAACAGTAAATTGGATGAACCTCCAGCCTCTGACATGTTTGGCACTGCAGTGTGACCATTCAACTGTTTTCAGCAGTTGCCCCTACATGCTTTTTAGACACACTACAATTCTGTTTAAGTGTGTTCTCGGCACTGTTCCACAAATACAAAAGGTCATCTCAAAGTTCAACTCCAATTAGTCCATCTAGTGTGTAAGAATGTCTTTATTCATGTGGGGGATTGAAGATCATGAACAAAACCCTTTTCCTTCTTGGTAAACAACTTTGCAACCATTATGACCATTTGGCCAGTTCTCCACAAAGTGATTTATTGTTAGTTTGTAAAGAAAATCATATTAAAGTTGTTCTTATACAGTACAATGGAGTTCAATACATGGTTAGCAAATCTACTAAAATGACCATATTGCACTGTTCCAATAATGATTAAATCACGCAGCATGTGCATGTGCTAATATAGTTTGGATTAATCTTTTTTTTTTTTAAATGTACAAGCTACATTCATGCAAATAAAATACTGTGTTGTATCTCAATAGTCACAGGGAAAGAAAAGAAAAAAGAAAAGGAATCTTGCATTAAAGATTCCTTTGCATGTAAATTATTTAGAGATATAAGGTATACAGTCAAACTTGAGCAGTGTGCAACAGACAAATAACAATTGAATTAACATAAATTCTTACTGAATTAAATTGTATTACAGCTTCAAAATGAAAAGCTGTTTTAAGTCCAACTAGTCTTCTGTTGCACAGCCATGTGAATGCAGTGTGAATGTTTGTGCACTACTTGTTTATCCCCCATTTCTGGTAGCCTACTATGATTACAGTGTTAAACCCTTTTAAGTCTTGCAAGTAGAAAAGATGATGATTCATTTGTGCATGCTGGTTTTTGTACAGAAAAAAACACTAATTATGTTGGCAGTACGGTTTGCAGCAATTCAACCATGACAAGCTCTTGGCCAGCCAACTGTTGTAGGTCATTTGGAGGTTATCAGTGTTACTATCTATGCAAATACGCTGAATGGCATTTATTACAAGCCTATTCAAATGAAAAATATTTTTGCAGCAACAATGTTGTGACAAATACACAAGATAAGGGTTAGTCATAGTTTTGTACTAGCTTGTAGATGATCACATGTGCTCATTTGCTGCAACCTTTAAGGAAAAACACCAGTGTTATTTGTTGCTTCCACCATGTTTTTTTTTTTTTCTACAACTGTGTCTGCTGATGTATAAAGGTACACTGAGAGTAACCTAAATCTTGATTTAAATTCCTTGTACAGTATATGTGAAAGGAAACAGTGCTTGACTAGCAAACACTGACTCTAGATCTGAGAGTGTGCATTGGCGTCCGTTCATTGGCACCAACCAACCTAAAACGTGAAGGTGTCAGTAAAACGTATGATTTTGGGTTTATATATTTGTTTGACTGATGGATCCCCATAGTTGATTGTTGTATACTTTTGCTTCTGTTTTGGCTTGTCTCTTTCAGGTTTAATATCAGGTAATGTTAAAGAAAATGTCTCACTGTCTTCAAATGCAGCCTTATTGGCAGTGACTTCAGAAAGTCTAAAACTTTGTTGCATATTAGTATCTTTTATGTCCACTTGTGTTACATCTTCTTTTTCCTCCCTGCAATCCTTGTCGTTTTCTTGTGGTTTAGCCTCTGTTGGTTTCTTTTTTGTTGTTATATGAAGGGCGATGTCATTAGGAGGGCATGTATCATTATCTTGAAAGGTTTCCATTGTCATTGTCATCTGTGCCATCATAGATTGTGATGGAGGAATTGCAACCGAAGGCGCTATAGTATCTCGTTCTGGTGCTGATTGAGAGGAGGAGTTAGTCTGATCAGGACCTTGTTGACTATAAACGCGTGGGATGACGTACTTGGGCAACCTTCTTTGAATAGTCACTGTTGAGTCTTCCACTGCTCTGTTCTCCGTGGAGTCATGACCTGTTTCTGAAGAAAGTCCCTCTATTTGGGGTTTTACAGTATCTTTAGTTACTGTAGTGGAGGGTTCACCTACAGATGAGTCGCTGTGAGAGTATTGTGGAGCTCCATGAGGTCTGTCTTTATTCACATTTAGTATCTTTTGTGAAATCTCAGGTTTGGTTTCTTGCAGATATTGTTTAGGAGAGGAATCTACACATGTGGACCACACAGTAGAACAGGTCATTATGGTTGCCATGTGCCAGTTCAATGGGACCTCTACCTGAGGAAAAAGCCTGTATGGCTCTGGTGGTGACCACTCTGTGACAGAAGTTAAACAGAGCAGCTCTAGACATCCATATTTTAACCTTTCATCAACTAAGGTTTGAATTTCATCATATTCCCCTGACCTCCAACCCATAACATTGTTATTGTTAGCTTGGCCATTCATATGTTTTAATGAACAATGACTGTCAACCTTTTCACCTGAAGTCTGGTGCCCCATTTCCCCCATTTGCTCCACCTTCAAATTATCTTTTTCTTCCAGGTTTGAGTTTACTTTTGTCAAAACGTCTACTGCCTGCTCTGGTCTTTGTTCCTGTGCATTTGTAATTTGATTTCTTTTCAATTGCTGACCAACAGATTTACTTTTCATCTGTTTGTGTTGGTTTTGTTTGTGGATTGTTTGGTCTCTTTCATGACAAGCTACCTTCTCTTTTATACTATTTGTCACCTTGACTCCTCCAGGGGACCTTTTATGTGAACATTTCAAGTCACTTCCCTTGCATACATTGGCCATGGTCTCAAACTTCTCCATCAAGGAAGACAAGAAGATCCCTCTCCCAATGAGTTTCGGTTTGATTGGCTGTTTCTTCTTCTTCATATTCAGGCCCCTTTCTTTCTGTTCAGCCATGGCAAACTTGGCCACCATATCCTTCACACTGCCTCCTCTCTTCAGTCCTTGTTCTCTTTTAGCTCGGTCCTTCTTGTGCATGTCGTGCTCACTGTTTTGGCTGTGGTTCACCTTACCTGCCACACCTCTGCCAAAGGATAGAGTTCCTACCTGCCTTTGGTGAGTGACGGGAGGTTTGGGCGTGGACCTTAAAAACTTAGATTGGAGGAGCTGGAATGTGGTAAGGCGCCGGGGAATTAAATCTTCTGCACTATGATTTTCTCCATACTTGCACGGCAATCTGTCTTTTTGTGGATCCAACCAGCATTTTTCAAGAATCTTGGAACTAGTCTCAGCAGTTTTTCCCTGTGTCATTTGATGCTCCTCAGGGAGCTGAACCATAGTGCAACTTGTCTGAAGTTGAGTCTGCTTCATTGAAGTTTCAGTTCTCTGATCAGGACAATCTATGTTTCTTGTGTTTCTTTCTGCTCCAATACCAGACCCTGGCTTCTCCAGGATTCTGTTTCCCGTTGACCACTTGGGCAGATGCTGTGTTAGGTAATGCAGGAGACTCTCGAGAATCCCTCGGAGCACTGGACGGCAGTTACGATCTCTAACCAACTTCCTCAACATACTGGAATCAGGGCCGATACTGGTGTTCCAAGAATCTGGTCTACGGAGAAGAGGACATGCAAAACTTAATCCCTGTAGCCATCTGCAGCCAAGTTTCTTTTTCTGAAATTGATAGCACCATCATGAACAAGAATTTGGGGGTAACTCTTGCTTAAACCCACCTGTTACACCTGTTAAATGGGGGAATATTCAATTAAGGTTGGCTATCTCTTTTAACCCATATAAGTCAGTCTCTGAGAAATGAACATCACTGAACTGGACAGGGATTAGTTTTTGGAGCATAGTGAATTTGACCTTTCACTGTGACCATATGTCACTGTAACTTGGAGTAATCTCCAAAGAAACAGTTTTAACTTTTACCTATTATTCTTCCACCCCTGTGATCTTTGAGTCAATAAACAGTACTTCTACTTGAATTGGATAAACCAGAAGTCATCCCAACCATGCAGCAAAGTACGGTACTTGAAGTGAGGTGTTCTAGCAGCGTGAACTTGTTACAGGTGATTAGTTCAAGGGATTGTAGAGACAGTTGTGCAACAAGACGAAGAAATCCGGTCAAAAATTAAGAAGCTCTCCATCAAAATAAATGATGCAGTTAAGATAAAGAGACACTTCATGAGAGGCACTTCATGCATGATATATAGTCCATTTTAATTGTCATATCATATTAATATTCACCATGTAATGGTGCTTTCACAATGTTACACTGTACCTGTAGAGCATCCCAGTGCAAATAATATAATAAAGAGTATGAGAAAATATAATTACTATTCTAATGTTATGCATAAAAGTTAAAATCATTTCATAATTTCAACCAAATTTCACATGCACTGATACGAAGGATAGGTTGAATCCAAATCGAAAACTATTCATTTATGAGGCAATAGCAGGAAATCAGGTATGCTGAGCCTCCTGTTGAGACTTTTAAATCAATTAGGCTACTACCCACAGTAGATGATATTTGCACAAAATTTTATGCAGATTTTAAGGAATTATTCCACGATAAAAAAATAACTTTGAGCTTAATGTTAATACAGGTTAGCTTTGGAGAAGGAAAATGTCAGAGAAGGAAATTATCCTCTTAGTTAACTAAATTGTATAAAGGCAAAAGAGTTTTCTTTTCCGGGAGACATTGGAGCATTGGCCTTAAAGTCATATCCCCTGCCATAAACTGATTCCAGATGTTGGAACAGAGAAATAATCTAGCAGAAAGCGCTCGTGTCAGATCTGTGGATAGTGGACAGCAAAATCAAGGAGAAGAGGGCAAGATAGGTGAGAAGAGAAAAGGAAGCTTCTTAGCCAACTGAGACAGGACTAGAGGGTAGTGTGGGACAGAGAGAAGCAGTTTTAGAGTCATGTGCAGTTCCGCTGATAGCCAGTAGGGTTCAGGCCAGTGAAGGTCAGGATTACTTGTCTATGCATTTCTCTGCAGATGCTGCCTTGTACAGTGCCTCTCCCAGCTCCTCTAGGCGCTCTCTTTTGTCCAAATCCTGGTGTAGGCCCGGGGGTACCTGGCTCAGGCCGTGCATTAGGCCATAGAAACAACCTGCGATAAGGCCTGTGGCTTCACTCTCACCTAAAACAACACAGTGTTTTCACAGAAGTCAACAGTGAGCATGGCATGTGTAAAGTTTGTCTTTTGAAACATCTTTCAAAATGCAAAATGGTGCAAAATGGCATAGTTCTCACCTCCATGGAACATGGCTCGTTTACACAGTTCAGTCCAGTCACTCCCTGCAGCCAGAAGGGCATCGTAGGCTATCATGGGGGCATCGTGACCTCTGCGGCCAGCACAGCCCTCTGAACTCCAGCGTTTGTACATCTGTATGGACAAGGAAGCAAGACAGGAGAGAAGTGCACTGTTTGAATGAAAATATGAAGGTGGACTTACATTTGGTTTTTTTTTGTTTGGTGAGTCAGGAAAGCAGGACTTACCTTGTCTGTCTCTTCAGCATCATAGCGATCAGTGAACAAAGGTTTGTTCTGTCCTTCCTTGTCTATCTCTCTCTCCTCAAGGTAAAACTGCCACTTGGCCTCAAAATAGAACCAGTTTTCCTGATACTCTGCACAGGAATACAAAATCACACACAGCATTAGCTGATAGTCATGCTCCCTCAGACACACGTGCATACACCTATTGATATTACTATTTGTATGTGTTTTACATAGAAGCTTTAATTGACTCGGGTTAATCAACCAAGCAGCAAGATAATGTACTTCATGTAAATTAACACAGACAGTAACATAGTCTAACCCGCCATGTGTCGTATGGTCTTCTTGCAGTACTCCTCAGCGCGAGGGATGACCTTCATGAGCTCGCGGCCCCAAGCCACAAGAGGTTTCCCCTGGATCGCAAAGGACGCAAACAGTGCTGTTGTCAGGGAGCCGAGGAAGCCTGAAGCAAAGTGAGTGACACCACAAGTCACTACGCCAATTCTGTCCACTGACATCTCAAACTCACCCAACAGCTAAGTTTTAAATCAATGATCTTGAAGTCAAAAGTTTATCAGCAAAACAATAATCAACCTAAAGTTGCTAGATTTGTTAGAATAGGTTAGGGAGTCACCTGTGGGATGGTTGTGTGTCATTCTGCCGATCTCAATGCTGACTTCCACCAGGTTGTCTAGTCTCTCAGGCTGCCAGTATCTCATACCCACACACATGGCCTTGGCAGCTGCCCCAAACCCAGACCCTGGACATAAATGCATGTGCACACATTTCATATACTGCAGTTATGTTGGACTCACAAACTTTGTAAAAATATATAAAATCTCCAGTGACCTTTTTCATTGAAGGGTGTATGCCAGGCAAGCAGGAAGTTGTGAGGTTTGAGGTGAACACAGCCCTCCACTGTGGCAGGATCAGGGGCTCTGCCCTGGAGAGACACCATGGCTTCAACATACAAACGCACCAGCTCCCGGTATAGGTCCTCCAGACACCAGTAATCTGGACACACATACACATACACACACACACACAGTGACTGAGAGTCATTCATGACTGGCATGCAAGGCAAGATGAGTGTTGCTGTGGAGGGCTAAGTTTAGCCTCAGTCTGCCACACCATAGATTAGGGCCAGCATGCTTGCGGGGCGAGTGGAGTCACTTCTACACACCATGAGGTCAACTGGGATCCACGAGCAGGCCCCCAGCCATCCTGCTAGAATTTGTTTATGTGTGTGTGTGTGTGTGTGTGTGTGTGAGAGACAGTTGACAAAGAGGCATCACCCAAGTTAGTGGTCTAGGACTTTGATGAAAGACAGGAACTTTGCCAATCTAGACTGGACTGTGGTTCAGATTATGTTACACAGAGGGTGAGGCAGGACAGACCTAAAGTTGTCAATGAATGCGTGTAAAGAGGTAGTTGAGAAAATAGTGTGTTTGTGGTTTAATTTAAGTTTTTAATTTTTGCTTCAGGTGACTAATAATTGAACCATTAGAAAATGCCTGTTAACAGAGGAGTCCATTTGTTTTTGTTTCTGCTGTAACACTTCTGTGTGCTGGTAAAGAAGATTGACAGAGCCATGTCAGTGTTGATTATGGTGTTTAAATTAACACCATTCATTCCACTCCATACGTTTTTGTCTGGCTGGTGTGTGTGTTTGCAGGCATGCATCAGTGTGGCTAAATAGGGCTTCCTAATCTCAAAAGATGTCATCGCCATTACTTGGGACCACTGTCATTGGCTTTGAGCTGCAACTGCACCCAAACATGATACCGGCAGATTATGGAGGAGTCTGACCTGCCTTTGTTCAGTAAAGGATAGCTCAGGTTTTCCAAAGTAGTCTATTTTAGACTCTTCTGTCCTGGCAACTCTTGGCCATTGTTGATGGCATGACACGGCTTGTGGCTGTGGGAATTCACATTAAGGTTTCTACTCAGATTTTGTCTTTGATATCCGAGTTGCAAGGGTGGATTATGAGTATCTCAGTGGGTTTTGTCATTCAGGTTTTGTCTGCCAGGAAGTGATTAGCAGCTTCCATTGACTGTATAGATGAAGCTATTCTGGTCCTTCCAAATGTAGAATGATTAAATACCTGTGTGTCTATATTTTAGGGACATATAAGGGCATGTTTATAAATTACTGAACAGATAAAAAAAAGAAAGAGGTTTTTGTTTTATGTGTAGTTGTATATGTAGAAATAAGATATGTGAAATTTTGACACAACATTTTAAAACAGAAGAAAGAAGCAACTTAGTTTGTGCTTTTACTTTCTAAATGTCATTTCATAAATCCTCTTTGACATTCTTCATGAGACCAATCCTAAACGTACCTGTGATAAGTGCTTCTGCTGTGGTCATGTGCATCAGCGTTGCATCACTCAGGGGCCAGTTATCAGGGTCCAGTTTTAGAGCTCCCAGTCCCCCCAGAGAGGCTAGTTCCTCCTGGATCTTCTTGCCTGAGGTGAAGCCTTCCCAGCGGCCCTTTCTGTAACCCAAGGCATCACCAGCAGCACCCAGAACCATGGCTGCCTTGAATTTCTCCATGACACTGGGCTCTGCTCACGTTGGCTCACCCAGCTAATCACGAAATCACGATCTTCTCTTGAATGAAGCCGTCGCACTTCTCTTGGGCTTTAGATGGCTCCTAGCACAAACAAATGCCAGTCGAACTCCTTTCAGCTGAAAGTCTTCTTCACCAACTGAGCAGACTCATGGTCATAGAACAGTGAAAACAGTACAAACTGTCTTGCCCCAAAACATCCTGAGGAAGTTCAAACAGCCTCTCCAGCTCTCACAAGTAAGATATCCACTCGATGTGGAACCACAGACCTCTGTCTCTTCTACATAATAGCTCGACCACCTTCCCACCCTCGGGGCTCTCTTCTAGTTCCTCACCTCGCACTCAATATCAAGGGTGGACACGCATACTAACACACACACACACAAAAGCATCACGTTATCAGCCACAGCTTCTTTGTGTTGGGCGGCGGTGAGTTCAGCTGTGATCAGGTGTCTCCTAAAAAGGCAATCCCCAAGTCCCCAACGCTTTAAAGCTGGATGGCTGGATGTGAAGGGCTAATAGGGGGCTGGGCGCACTAGAAGAGATGCTAATGTGCTGTTGGGCTGGAGTGCAAGCTTGTCAGCTGGTGCTGGACCTTGTTGACATCCCAGCCCACCCCATGGGACGAGGGTAAGAATGGAGCATCATCCCAACTGATGCCCCCCCACCCACTCCATGAGCCCCTCTAATCCTTACGTCACTATTTTAAACTTTTTTATGAATCATCCCCTGCCTTGCCATCAACTAATCTACTTTCCAGTTATGTGCATTGTATCCAAGAGTTCATATCCCTTTCACTTTCTTTAATCCTCATCTTCACCCAGTGCCATGAATTTACCCCTTTTTGAGTCCCTGAGTCATCAAATGACACAGATCTGTTATTCCCGACCCTTTAAAACACCTTTCTTGTCCATTTCGCTGTTGGTGACTGTAGAACTAAACATACTCAGAGTAACTGTAGACAAGGCATCTCCAGAAGAGTCAATAATGATGATGATATGCAACAGGAATGCAACCTGATAAGGGACAACTGTTACCAAGCTGACACTTTACCTACACTCTCAAACACACACAGCGGCTCTCAGCAGGAATATTGAGATTTTGTTTTGTTCCAGTCACTGCCAACATTAGTTAATGTGCATATTTCAGAAATCAGCCTGTGTTTTGCCTGGATAAAAACCTGCTGGCTCCTCGGCCTTCATTGAGCATGAACAACTTCTGCATAGAGAATCGTATAGTAACACAAACTCAATATTATCATTTTGAACTTTTAGTGGTATCAGAACAGTTTTACAAAATACTGATATCCAAACCAAAGTCATTATTCAAAAGTAAATAAAAACTAACAAAAAGAGTTGCTGAAGTCCTTGTTTTTAGATGATTGAAGAGTTTCGTTTGATGAAACACATCACACACAGGTTCCCGCACTCAAGATCAAGCTGTATATTTCACCTCCAATCTTGCAAACATTTGCCATGTTGTGATTCATACTGAGTTCATAAAATAATTGATGTCAGGATACTGATTTCAGCACAACACAACACATTTGCATTCAATATCTTAAACCATCTGGCAGGTCAATTCATTACTGACAAAACAACATATTGTCAACTGCTGTACTTGGTAGACAGAGGTACATCTTTTACAAGACTGTTAAAAACATCATGCTTTATTAACAACTTTTTTTTTTTTTTTTTTTTTTAAAGAAAACAATGTTATGGTACACTTCTGTGACAAAACATAAAATTCTGTAAATACCTGTTTTCTTGCCGGGAGAAATAATACTGTTTTGATAAGAATGATCTGCATGGCTAGAAACAGTTGACCACACACTTGACAAATAAAAAATGTCTCAAATGTACCATATTAGCGTACTAAATACTGACAGATGTCACATTTTCTTGCTTGTGAACCACAGACGACGTCAGATCGTACAGTCAAACAACAATCGACTGGGAAAAGCTTTCACACTATCTCGCTTTCTTCACCATAGATGGGTTTGCACACAACTTTAACAGTACTGACAGTTCGTATATATCATTGAACCAACACATATCTACCTTGTTTAGCTACAAAGATGAACAACATGACACATTTACCAGCTCCTGCACTGTTTTACAGTCATCATGAAGCTGATTTCTTTGCCACTCATCTGCATTTATTCTGGGACAGAAATCGTGATCAACTTCCATCCTGATTTGCCTCAAGTCCACTTTCATGAACACCACCATAGTATATTACTAACTTATGTTTACATAAATATAAGAAGAAAGTTTGTCAACTTAATAATACCTAATAAAAGATCATTATTTCCCCTGTAGTTAGCCATTGAGAGGGAAATAATCCATCCTTATTTCACATGGCAAAGGTTTTATCATGGTGACAACAAGAATTGGCAGAACAAGATCAGCGTAGCTCGTCACTCTTTAGAACAGAAAGCATGGCTAACACTGATGTAAGTATAAGAGGCCGCCTGTTGCCAGCCGACAGGTACCTGAGCTCTACCTTCTGTCACACTCTTTAGCCAAGAATGGGGATGCATTCAGCACAAACAGAGTTGCTTAGTGTTTATAGTTACACTTACAGAGCAACAATAAATCTTATATGGTGGGAAAGCATTGCTGCGCTGACCTGTATGGGTTAAAAGGCTCAAGTCTTTTGATCATGTCTATCCTTGCAGCTGGATTGGGTCAGGTCTTCTCATATATTTGTGACCACATCTATCTAGCACTGGACTATAGTACATTGAGAAATACTATACTGCACAGTCACCCATAGATGGCAGCACAATCTTAAGTAGTTCTGTGGTACTTTAACATGCCACCATTGCCCTACAGTTGCTAATACATGAAAAGCAACAGACTAACACCTCAAGCAGTGTAAACAAACAGTTAAAATACTCTTAGCTGGGATGTAGATGTTCATTTGAAAAGTGTGTAAGTGAAATCTACTGTCACGTAAACTCAGTAGCTCTGTAGCTGTATACAGTGCTGCCTGATACAAAAAATAAAATAAAATCCTAAAACAACAGCAAAAGTGTAATTCAGTGCAGTTTGCAGAGTTGGCAAGTAATAATCACCTGGATAATAATAAAAAAAAAAAAACAGTCAATGTGCCAGTCAGTTTCTCTTTGTGTACAGCAGTTGACACACTGCAAAGCTAAAGAAACTAAAACTAACAAATGTAACGCAACAGCATTTTAAAAATGAGGCTCCTACTGTAAATGCTTATGTTCAAATCAATGATTATAAATGTCATCACCTGTTTTCTCAGATATACATTTTTGTTCTTCTAAAATTGAATCTATTGTTATTTCTATGAGTACAGTATTTTACAACTGTAATGGTAGCGATTTTGCTGGTGCTGAGCTCAAAAAGCATGCTGCTCTGTCCAACTCTGTCTGAATACAAAGTGTGGATCCGAACCTTTTCACTGTCGCTTCACTTCTTATATTAATAAAATAAAACCAAATGAAAATATTTAGCATTGTATTGTAAAAGAGGCAATATGTTTAACCCCCCTCCCCCCCACCAAAACACACGCACACTCAGTCTCATACAAACATACAATAACAAGCAAGCACGCATTTTCTCCACTCTCAATGATTGTTAGAGAGCTACACATTCGCAATCTAGGTGAAAATAATGTAGATCACTTTTTTTCCTCCTCAGAATCCATGGCACTGCTTCACACCCAGCTGACAAAAAACATGCAGATTTCAACCCACGGTTCCATTCACAATTGACAAAGAGGCCACATCCTACTGCATCTATAACTTAATCCTCTGCATGTGCTGAAAGCTCACTCTTACTGTCACTCCTCATTGTGCCAAGAGTGCAGGTTAGTGAGCCAAGTCCACAGCAGCAGTTCAAAGCCACACCCATTGGTGATTTGCCCATGAGTTTTAGGGTACCCATTATTTTTTATATTGCAATTACAAAGTCTGTCCTTGCCAGCAAAAAAAAACAACAAAAATCATCATCATCTCTCTCCTGTTGATTTCCCTCCTGCTTTCCTCTTTGAGCTGGTTTTCCAGGTCACTGCCCAACCAAGGCATCTTATGCAGTTGGAAGAAGAATCTTAACAACAAGCTGCAGACAGGCTTATTGAGAAGTAGTCTCTTTTTGGCTCATTTGTATAAAAATTCTCATTCAAAAAAAAAAAAAAAAAAAAAAAAAAAAGGAAAGAAAATTGGAAGAGAAACAAACTCCATCCGCTGCATGAAGCTGGGACAAACACTATGTCATGTTGCGTTTACTCCCCGTCACAATCGGCCGGGCGAACTCCACAAAGTCATCTATGAGGACAGGCCATGCCCCTGAGGAGAGAGGAAAAAACAGGATATTAGTTATATCTAGATGTGATCTAATACGGTGACTTAATTCATCAAAGCAGTGTCCATATCCCCAATCATTCACAGACGACCCCTGCTGCCCTGAGGTCGATTCTATTCTACTGTGGTTCTTCCTCGGAATATAGCACACGAAAACAACAAAAAAGAACGAAGGTGTGCTTTCAGCAATACTGTTTTTGTACTGGGGTGTTGGTTTGGTTTCTGAAGAGATCACAACAAGCGAACAAAAAGTATGTACAAGTAAATGTTATTTTCTTCATTTATATAAACTGATCTCATCTAGCAAATAAATTATGATTAAACTGAGTTTTAATGCTTTCCAAGATTAAAAATAATGTCATAATACAAATATAGCCACATAAATAATCACCAATAATTTACCTGGTAGAGGCCTTATACTTTTTTATATTATGATGATGAATACAAAAACTTTACAAAAAAAATCAAACTACCATTTCATGTGTCAATGATGAACCTTTTAAGTCAGTAAACTACGTTTTATTTCCTTCTTTAAAACAAGATAGAACACTGTCTTCTACTGCATTACCTTTGACTGATGATCAGTTCCAGGATCTTTTTAGTTGAATTATCTGCAAATTAAAAACAGCTAGCATCTGCAGCACCAACAACCTCCACCATGAAGGTATGGGAAGCTTGTGTGTTGCAATGTCCCAAACATCTCCAGTGAAAATTATGTACTTGTTTATGTGAACACAGACATAAGTTACTGTTCCACCATGACAGCTTAAGTAAAGCATTTCACTGCAGATCATTTACTTTGATTACATTCACTTACTCTACAATGTCCTCAATAATATGTGACACAACTAAATCCAAATGAGAGACCAAGTCAAGCTGATATCAGTTTAACATATTAGAGATCACCTTCATGTCAGGTCACTTTGATTGAGTGAATCAGTGTCAGGTATTAACATAACGTTTGCTATTGTCTGACATAATCAGGATTATCTGAATTATCAGATTGCATTTTAATGTGACCACTGATGCGCTTTCATCATAGATTGTCTTCATCCTGAGGTCTTTCATAAGCTCACCTTCCTCGTCATAGTTGGACATGTCGTCTGCAATCATGTTGCCAAAGTCCAAGAGGAGGTTCCATGTGTCCTTGGGAATTGACCGCTTGTGATGCTCCTGAATGCGACGCAGTGACAGGAAAAGTATGGCATTATAATACATACTACCTTTATGAAAGTTATTATGGTTGTTGTTGACACTGTCAGAGAGGTGTTGCTTGAACTCTGTGGTAATTTTTGGGGTTGAAGTTTATGTAAATTGATTGTGGACGAGGATGAGGTGGACGAAAGATACTTAAAATGTCATGGAGAAAACAAAACCTCATTGCAGATCTAACAAGTATTCCCACACTTACCAGCAGGAACCTGTTCCAGAGATCCAAGAACTTGAAGCGCCCTGTGAGAACTAGATTCCAGTAAGCCACAGCCATCTCTAGGTCTAAGGGTATAAAGTAAAGAAACTTTAAGATGTAATATTTTATATGTTTGATAAAAATACAAGTGAACCATTGAAAATGGCAGCATATTTTTTTTGCTGAACATCTGTAAAAGCCAAAAGGCCGTCCCACATGCTCAGTTCTTTGGCTTACCTAAACCTTTCTGGCCAGGGTTCTTGGCAAAATTGAAGGTAAACTGGTAGAAGTCTTTGAACTTCCCTGTGTCTTTCAGCTCCTGCTCTAGTCTGGGAAGGATTGCCTTGAGTTTTTCAGGACTGTCACAGCTGGAGGAGACATTGAGGACAAACAGACAACACATCAGACTGCCATAATCCTGTTATTGTGAGTAGTAGTGAACTGCTCTTAGAAAATGACCCTGAGAATCTGAGGTTTCTAACCAAGTACGTTTGTATGTCACACATTTCACATTTTTGTAGGATTCATTTAACAGAAAATGTTAAAAAATTTGAGATTAGGTATTTTTTCCTAACAGAAACAAGCAAACAGTTATACACAAAACCTTTACAGCTTCTTACTATTTTGTGTACACACCTTAATAAATGTCAATAATGTCTGTTTTTTTAACTACTGTTGCTCACCCTAGCTCAGACATGCCATCCAGGAACTCCTTTCTGCTGAACTCGCACTGTGTGGCCGCCCTGAACTTCCACGCCACCACAAGTATGCTCATGCTAGCTGGGTCCAGGGTCAGGTCATCACAGAATTGCTGGATCCCATCAATGCCTATCTTATTCTCATCCTGGGGGTCTGCAAAGAAAAGTGAGCAAAACAATGGACAAGTGTAACAGACACGACAAAGTAGACTGTGCTGATGTTAACATTAGTTTTGAAACACTTACCTTTGTATCTGTTGTAGAGCTGCTCCAGCTTCTTGCGATCCACTGAGGTTTTCATGGATTCTTTGTAGTAGAGGTCTGGGTTTTGGAAGTAGTTGTCTGTTGCGACTTCTAGTTTCCAGTCATTCTGCGTCAGGCAGTACACGGCTGTCCTCTCCCCGGCCTGCGTGAAGGACATGAACTGCCGAACCTTGTCCTTCTGCGATGACTTCAACTTGTGCTGTGGAGCAAGAACACACACACAGGTAAATACAGGGCTGGAGTAACCTGTGAGGGCAAAAAAAAGCTGTGGGCCCCTATTAAGCCTCCATACAAATACACACACAGACACAGGCCCACACAAGATTTCAACACATGGCCTCAAGAAAATGTAAAAGTGCTGAATCCTTCGTTTTTTTTTTTTTTTTTTACTTTTTATTGTTCTTTAGTGGTACATGTTACGAAACAAATTGGCAAATAATCATATCACCATAAATGAAATTGCTCATTACAGACAACTATGGGGCAAGACCCCATCAGGTTCTGGGGCCCTAGGACAAGTTATCCAGCCTTGGGTAAATGGGAACCAGAGACATGCATGTGGAGCTGAGGCTGCACATCAACACTGACACAAACTTTTTGAACATTTGAATAAGAGTGCAAGGCTTCAGTTTCCATTGAAGTCTCCTGGTTGCAAACTAGCTCCTCTAATTAATCTGTATACAAAAATGCATGTGGATTATGCCTAAATAACACGTGCCATGACGGTGAATTAAAAAAGTAAGACTCATACCTTGCGTGCAACAGCATATACATTAGTACAAGTGAATAAAGAGAAACGAAACCACTGTCAGTTCCACAAGGTTCCGTTAGTTCACAAAAATACCGCGACGTGTTAATTTAATCTGACGGTCATCGAGAAGATAGCACGTCTTTGCAGAGCTGCGAACCTGACCCACCCGATGATCAAACAGCAATAACGGTGACAGGCCAGTGTTTGGCGACCCAGTTTTCCTGAGAAGGGGGGGGGGGGGGGGGCGTTTGATCCTGCAGGCTCTCTCCTGACCCGGGGCAACAGCATAGGCGAGCTACCAAAAAGGGAAAGGTACGTGCTGCAAGTGTCCGGGTCTCTCAAAATACCAGCAACTGACCTTCCATCTCCCTCACAGTCCCGACACACATCACCCTGACAATGCGACACTTGGCTGAGGACACTCCGATCCCCGATGTCGGTGTGTCGCCATAACGTTAAATGACAACCGTTACCGGTTTTCAGACTTGTTTAACGGGGCTAAAGAACTGTCCCGGTTTCTCATTTTTAATCTTACCTACCATTTTATCACCCGCTGTTTTGCCCAACTTGATATCCAATTTCCCGTGGTGCGCACGCGCGAAAAGAATGCGCTACTGTAAGGGCGCTGTGTTCATGGGAATTGTAGTTCTGTGGCTCTGCACTCTCACAGGCCCTAAGTCAAGGATATATTTAGCGTAATAGCTATCTGCATTAGGAGACAACTGTTTCGGCAAAAATACGTACTTTATTATTATTAACATGCCTCCACTGAGACACACCTACGTTAAAAAAAGGTCTAGTATAACTTACTTCGCATCAACACACCATAAATAAAGGTTTACTGCAAGAAAAATAAGTGTTGGACAAGTTTAAATTGCATTGTTGTCATTTAAAACAATCCTTATAGTGTTAAACAACTTCTTTGATGTGTAAAAGTAAAATTAACCTGAGAACAGCTGTCAAAATTTAAATGCACTTGACACAGTCGAGCGGAAAAACATAACATCTGAAAACTACAACTCCCATATCAAATCTGATAAACATGTTTAGGAAGTAATCTGAAGATGGATCTAAATTACATCGACGCGATTATGGTCAGAAAAAAACAAAGCAACAGTTGTTCAGTTTTAGCTGCGGTTTGTGTTAATGTTTCATTATGACAAGTCTCCATGAGAAACTGTGAACGTAAACGGAGTGTTTCTTTGCTAACGTTAGCGAAGTTGTGTTAGCTGTATCGTTGTGTTATTTTAGCACTGTGTGTTTGTGTGTACGTGTGTGTGTGTGTGTGTGTGTGTGACAGCTCGAGGAATTTGAGGACTAACTTTGCTTTACTTTAAGCTCCAGGCAAGAAAGCAGATTGAACTTTATACACACATATACACACACTGAAACTGAACTCCAAAAGGAAATTTCATCGACACCAGTCGTGCTTACCTGGGCGTAGTAACGTTAGCCTCCGCTCTGCTAGCACGGATAATGCTAACGACGGCCGGAGGTCGGAGTAAACACGAAGTTAGTCGCCAAGTGAACCGGTAAACGCCTGCATCGACTTCAGCTATGTGGCAGGGGAGGAGGGGTGTCGGTGGTGGTGGTGGTGCTGCTGCTGCGGCGGCACAACAACATGATTGTTCCCGTCTTCTTCTGCCTCTTCTTCAGTCGTGGAGTGGAGTAAAGAGCCAGGACAGTTCACATATTTCGCAGGTAGTCCCAGCCTTTTTCCTCTATTTATTATCTTTTATCTGTTTGCATTGATATGATCAGTGAAAAGAATTGAGCAATATGACTTTGGGATACTGAACAAGTGAATTATTTCCGGGTTTGTCTGGGGTGTGTGTTCAGCTTTGGGTGATGTTACTCTTGGCTGTCATGATTTCTTTGATTTTCATTGTAGGTTTTTTCCTGTTTACGCTGCATTTACAAGTTTTGTTTTGTGCTTGTGATTTACAACCTTTAGGCTTTAGGTGATCAAAAATGACAACCAGTCAAAACCTCAGAGCAGAGCAGTGCTGGAGAGTATATTTAAAGTACTGTACTTAATAACAGTTTGTACTATATCTGATTATTGTCATTAATGGCACTTTGTACTTCTACACCACTACATTTCAGAGAGAAATGCTTTTTTGCTACAACCAGCACTTAATTCAGAAGGTAGAAACAGCAAGTGTTTGACATTTCTGCATGAAATAAATACTAAAATGCTTATTTCATTATCAAATTAATTAATTTTCTCTTGATCGACTTATTGATTAATCAACCAATTATTGCAGCTCTAATTTTCTTTGATTAATCAAGTCCATAAAACATTAGTAAACAGTGATAAAGGCCCATTACAATATAATTGAGCCCAATCTTACGTCATTAAATGTCTTGTTTTATCAGTAGGCGAAAAACGGATTGAACAGTTAATCAATTATCCAAATAGTTTCTGTTAATTTTCTATGATCAATTAATTGATTAATGATTGCAGTCCTATAGCCACAGAGCGGCCTGTTAAAGGTGACAAGAAATAAAAGAAAATTTAAGGAGAGTTGTTTAAATTAAACATAGAGTTTTTGTTATTCAGTTTAATTGTGCCTGCCTTCTAATTTAAAAGGTTGAAATATGTTTAATACCTTTTTTAAATTGAAGGAACTGAGGTCATTTCTGTGTATGCTTGTTCTTTTCAGCAGCCAAGCACCGAACAGTGGTGCTATTGATTTCTAGCAACAGTAGCGGAGTGGCTGCAGTCCAGTTGTAGGAAGGAGGACAGAGGAGGAGTTTGCAAAGTTAACGTCGCTCGGTTTGCCTCATGCTCACAAAGGTGCGGACCAGCTTGGCTGTAAGTTGAATGCATTCAGTCGTTTTGCTGGTGTAATAAAATTAATGTGTAAAGCAAGCACATGATGCACGCTGTTGACAGCGAAGCAGTTTCTGTAATTGAAACTGTTCTGAGACTTAGTGTAGATAGAAATGCTGTGTTACATTAGGTGTAAGCAGAATAGTAAGCACTACAGGAATCTATACATGTGACATGCTCAGTCAAACCACGTGCATATAACACAGCTCTACAAGTGCTTTTAGCCACTCACAGCAGCCAGAAGGACAGACCACAGGTGTGTAAACACAGCTGTTGTTTAAGCTGTTCAACTGTAACCACACCCAGCCTTAAGATTAAACCCTCTCTTGAGATGGCACAAGAAAGAAAAATCACATCGTCCCATGCCTATTCATTCATACTCAAGAAATACATTTTACAAATATATGAATATGTTTTTTAAAAGCTAAATACTTTTCTAGAACAGCTGGGAGCTGTAGTTTTCACAAACATGACTCAAACAGGAGTAAATAGTGTATTTGTTGGTGACTATTTTTAGCTAGTCAATTGTTGAGGCCTCAGGACACTGTATCAACTCACACAGTGCAAGAGTGTAGCTCACTGATGTGTTTTTGATTGGTTTTGGACAACAGCAACAACAGCTTTTCATTTGCTCTTGTTCTCTCTTTTCCCATTCCCAGGTTTTTTTCTCCAAACGCTGGTGAAGACAGAAGTAGAGGTTTGGATGCAGGTTGTATGTTGGCTGCTGTGCCTTGGCCTGGCTGGGGCACTTGCTGTGCTGCAGAAGGACCAGGTGGCCCAGCATGCCATCAAGCTTTATCGGAGCAAGGGGGCCACACAGGGGCACAGCTGGGTGGCCAGCAACTGCAAGCGGCTGGTGGGTCTCTTGCGTCAGAAGAATGTGGTTGTCAAGAAGCTGGCCGCTGCCGCAGATGCTGTTGGAAGAGACCGAGCCCTTTCAGAACCTGAAAGGCACTTCCAGGTACCAGACTGAGAATAAACACCAGATGGAGCGATGGCCCTTTGTTTGGGGCAGAATTTAGTGTTGTGTTAGTGGCTGTACATTTTTTATATCCCATCACCCTGGTACTAGACATAGTTTGTGACACAAGTTCTGCAGCTCTTCAGGGTGGTGTCTCTGACTGTGTGCTGACACATTTCCTGTCCGCACAAAAACCCAACTACAATACAAGTTCATATTTCATACTTATGGTTCAATTTTCGCATATACAGAGGAGATGACCTGGTTAGATTAGAGCTACACTAATGATTATTTTCATCATGCAAAATGTCAGAAAATAGTGTAAAATGCCTGTCACAGTTTCCCAGAGCCTCTCTTTTGATGTTTTCCGGTTGTTTGTTGTGTATGACCAGCAGCTCAAAAACAAAAGATTTTAAATTTCTAAATACAAAACAGAAAAAAAGCAGCAAATTCTAGATAGTGTTCTAAGATAGTATTTGGCATTTTTGCTTGATTAGTGACTTAAATGATAAATTAATGTTCAAAATTGTTGCCGATTCATTTTCTTTCAGTTGAGTAATCAATTAATTGATTAATTGTTTCACCTAGATTATGTAATGGCCAGACACTAGGCAGGTTAAATCATTTCATATTAAATCAATATAAAACCTTTCAAGCAAGATCGAATGGAATATTTATCTCAGAGTCATGATCTTTCTTCCTGTTTTAACTTGTGTCATCTGGATCAATATTGTCCTATTTATTATGTTAAATTACTGATGCAGACATGTTAAGTGATCTCATCAAGTATTTCTAAGTAAAGACCATGTACGGGGGTTTAAGTTAGATACTTTACAGCTTAATGACTGACAGGTGTCTCTATCTGCATTCAGGTTCACACCCTGGAGGTTTTCCAGAAGGAGCTGAATGAGAGTGAACACCTGGTGTTCCAGGCGGTGCACAGCCTGCAGAGGGCGCTGCAGGGAGACTACAGGGACGTGGTCAACATGAAGGAGAGCAGCAGACAGAGACTGGAGGCCCTCAGGGAGGCAGCCATAAAGGTGAGGGCATTGTGGTCAGCAGTAGATACTACATCAGAGTGCAAGAGAGGGACTGATTCATGGTGTTGGTGTTTCTGATAGTTTCTGATGAGTAACATGCAGTTGAAAAAACTCAAAAATATTAAATATAAGACTATATAAAACACATAGAGGCAGCAAATCTTTAGAAAATATTATTATTATTATTATTTATTATTATAAAATATTGTCATATTGCGATCTGGGACAGTATCAGACAGATATTATGATGCTGATTTCAAGTGTGTATGCCGTTACATGCATCTCTGTTAACATGTATGTATACATACTTGCTAATGAAATTTTTTCTGTTGGGCATTGTTCTCACGCTTCAGGAGGAGCAAGAGTATGTGGAGCTGGTGGCTGCTGAGAAGCACCAGCAGGAAGCTGTGAAGAGCGCTTTAGCCCAGAACAAGACTCTGTCCATGCTGGATGAAATCCTGGAGGACGTCAGAAAGGCAGCAGACCGGTTAGAGGAGGAGATCGAGGAGCACGCCTTTGACAACAACAAACAGGTCAGCAAACAAAGACATTTGCATAATCTTTAAATAAGATTATTTTACATTTGGAAATTTAATAGTGCAGATGCTTGAACCAGCACAAAAGTTTGAGTAATTTAGAATTGGTCCCCTGCATGTATTTTTAGAAGCTGACCCTTAATGCATCACACATCAAAAGCAATGTATTTCCAAGTCCAACTGTAAGAAATTTCAAGATTGCAGGAATACAAATTAGATCAGCAAAGCATCAAGTTGCCTCCTTCCATACTCTGGTTTGTTGTGTAGATGAAAGGAGTGAATGTAGAGGCAGTGTTGAGAGTGGAGGAAGATGAGGACAACGGAGGGAAGAGGAAGAACAAATCCAGGCAGAAGGAAGTGGAGGATGACCTGGGACTGAGCATGCTCATTGACTCGCAGAACAACCAGTATGTTCTGACTAAACCACGAGACTCCACCATGCCGAGAGCAGACCATCACTTCATCAAGGTCAGTTACTCCTATTTTATCCAGGCAAGATAAGAAGTGGAATCTCTGTATTTATTTGATTGATTACTTAATGATATGTGTATGTGCAGGACCTGGTGTCGGTGGTGATGTTGTCCCTACCTTGTGGCTGGATTTGCACTCTAGTCGGTCTTCCTCCAATGTTTGGATACATCATCTGTGGGGTCCTGCTTGGTCCCTCTGGTCTCAACAGCATCAAGGTGTGTGCAGTGTGTGTGCAGTGTCTGCATGTCAGATCAGACTTAAAAGACGACACAATTTTTAATTTATGTTTGTGATAGTTTTTCATATCAATGTCTCTCTCTCTGTGTGTGGCAGTCTATGGTCCAGGTGGAGACTCTCGGGGAGTTGGGTGTGTTCTTCACTCTCTTCGTGGTGGGGTTGGAGTTCTCACCTGAGCGCCTTCGAAAGGTAAACGAGAGGGATTTGAATTTAGGATTAAAATTGTACAATAATGTCCATTCCATCTTGCAAGTCACTGTCAGGCTATACATAACAAGTTAGCAGCTTGCACTCATGGCATGCCCTATGGGTATACCAAATGAAATGTTCTCAGACTTGACTTAGACTAAAGATTAGTGACAAAAAACGGTAAGGAGCTGCAAAATCTGCAAGAGCTGTTCTTAAACCAGGAGATACAGTGATTTGTGTAGAAGCATTGAGTTACTGAGGCTTTTAGACTCTTTAAAAACCAGAGTCAGATTGTAAGGTAGCATGTTGTGTTGAATAATCTTAATACTCACGTTATGGCATGGATGGATTGCTGAATGGGCGTACTGGGCTCTGGCCTAGAGGATCCATGGTTTAAGGGACCCTGGGTCAGAGTCAACTATCAATATATCTTGTTGGAAAGACAATCAAACAGACACAAAGAGATAACTGTTTCTAGAGACACAAAAATGAAAACAAATGACGTCTTGTCATTGTTTTGTGAAGTTACTTTCCCTGGAAATTAGTATATATGGGTATCGTAGTAAAGGTTACCTGAAAAAGCACCTTGTCCCTGAATGTTTTGGTCAGTGAGCCTTTTCTTCCGTTTGATTTTTCCTAGTTTTAAGTAAGTATAGTGTCGCTGCTTATAGTTACTTATCACTTTAAAGTGTTCTGATGTGCATGTTTTTGTGTGTGTAGGTATGGAAGACATCTGTTCAAGGGTCTTGCTACTTGAGTCTGCTGATGGTTGGGGCCGGTTTGTTGTGGGGACAAGTCTTGCGTATCCGCCCAACCCAGACTGTCTTCATCTCCACTTGTCTCTCCCTGTCCAGCACTCCACTGGTGTCCCGCTTCCTTGCAGGAGGAAGCAGGGGGGACAAGGAAGGTACGCTGGTGTGTCTGTCTGTGTACGTTATGAACACAAACCACTGATCTAAGGTGTTTTTTTTTTTTTTTTTTTTTTAAATCTGAACAGTTCAGGTCCAGTGAATAAACGTAGGCAAGCGGTGGATGCCTGATGTAAATAAAGCTTAGGTGACCAAAAACTGAAGATGGAGTGCAAATGTCATATACAAAGGCTTTTTTCAGGGATCGGGAAATTGGTTAAGTTACAGCTTCTCTGCAGCAATGGGAGTAAATAGAGCTGGCGTGGAGGCATATGAAGAACAAGATGGTGGCTCACATGATTGTGTGTGTGTGTGTGTGTGTGCGTGTGTGTGTGTGTGTGTTTGTGTGTGTGTATGTGTGTGTGAGACACAGGTGACCTGGACTACAGCAGTGTTCTTCTTGGGATGTTAGTGATGCAAGATGTTCAGCTCGGCCTCTTCATTGCTGTCATGCCAACTCTGATCCAGGCACAGAGTGGAGACTTGGACAGGTCAGTTAGCCTTTTTGTTCTTGCTTGTGTCCTCTCCCCTCAAGAGACACACACACACACACACACACACACACACACACGCAGACACACACGCAGACACACACGCAGACACACACACACACACACACACACACACGCAGACACACACACACACACACACACACACACACACAGAGAGCTTTGTGAATCTGTTGTTCCCTCTGTGCACTACAGCTTCCTGTTTGGAAGTCTGCGTGTGCTGTATCTCCTGGCCCAGGTCCTGGCGTCTCTGGCTGCTGTGCTGCTGCTTTGTTTGTTACTCAAATCATTCCTGATTGGTCCCTATTACAAGAAGCTGCATGCTGAGAGCAAAGGCAACAAGGAGATCCTGGTTCTGGGGATGGCAGCTTTTGTCTTTTTTATGCTGACGGTATGCTCTTTTCTTTGAATGTTTTGAATTCATTTTTACAAATGTCTGATGTTTTTTTTAATGAGGAAGCTGTGTTGATTTTCCTCTTCTTGATGTGATTGCTAGGTAACTGAGTTTCTGGATGTTTCCATGGAGCTGGGCTGTTTCCTGGCTGGAGCTTTGCTGTCCACACAGGGTCACATGGTCACCACAGAGGTCATGGGGTGCATTGAGCCAATCAGAGATTTCCTCGCCATCATCTTCTTTGCCTCTATTGGTCAGAGCCAACATGATAATTTCTGACACATCTCAACTTTGTTATCATGTTACGCTTTTGTTCCATCTACATTGAGGCTTTACTGGCTCATTGTGTGTGTTTTTGTGATGCTGCAGGTCTTCACGTGTTCCCGACATTTGTGCTGTATGAACTCACCATCCTGCTGGTGCTAACATTCACGCTCGTCATTATGAAGGTACCGCACTTTTCTCGCTTTTGCTCTTTTCCTTCTCCAGGTCACCTCTGAAACACTCTCATTCCCTCCTCTTTCCTTCTAGTTCGTCATGGCTGTACTGGTGTTGTCGGCGATCTTGCCTCCAGGCTCTCGACACATACGGTGGATCGTCTCAGCTGGCCTTGCGCAGGTCAGCGAATTCTCCTTCGTCTTGGGCAGCCGTGCACGTCGAGCTGGCATCATCTCCAGAGAGGTCAGTGACGAGCTGTGATACAAGGGGTGACACTTATTTTGCCCCGGTCCATTTTAATATATCTATTTTATTCCGGTCGAGTTAATGTCTTTTCATTTGTTTTTTTAATTTGCTGAGGCACCTTGTTCCCTGGGTATTGGAAAGTGCTGCTCTATAAATAGATTAGGGCAGCAACTAACTATTATTTTCATTATTGATTCATCTGTCAGTTGTTTCTTTGATTAATCAATTAATTGATTAGTCTTTAAAATGCCAAAGAAATGTGGTGAAATGTGATCTCAAGTTCTGAGAGCCCAAGATTACATTGTCATTGCTTCAAAAACCCGAAATATATATTATTTTTAAAATAATGTACAAGTGTACAATTTACAACTGTAAGGATTATTTTAATGTTTGTGTATATACAAGAATATACAGTAGCATGAACCAATTCTGCATACCATGACACTTATAGGTTACGCTAAACAGAGCTAAGTATTGGTGATTGTGTTCAGCAAATTGATTTACAAAAAATGAAATTAAATAATAAATAAATAATAACCAATAATTGTATCCTCTGTCTCTGTTACACTAAACAATGTATGGATGGATTAGATTGTAGAAATGAATTGCCCTTCTGTGATTAATAAAGTATTCTGAACCTGAACAATGCCCGTCCCTATATGGGCCTTTAAAATACATACAGAACAGCACCAGACAAACAATTCACAAACAATGATGCAATACAAGTACCATAAAATGACAACCAGCAGATCATTCTTGTCTACATCAGTGATCCCGCTTCAAAAACTGGTTCAGTTGGAGTTTGATCCATTTTGAGTTCTATAAGTAAAAAAATCTATTTCTTGGTCCTCCAAAGAGAAAAAGCCGCCTGCGGACCAGAAACTCTGAGAGGAACCACCAGGCCACAGAGCAATTATTGACAAATTTAATGAAACAATCAAAACCTAGTGGTATCTAGCTACACAGCTATCAATATCAAATTTGTTTTGGGTGAATTAACCCTTTAAACTATTGAACTTTTCCTCTGTTATTAATGTGCTTATTGAGGGGTCACTGTTAAATAAAGTTTGTTGTTTAAATGTCATGATTATTGTACGGGTACAGGGTTGCTGTCAGTGGTTAAGTTCAGCAAATTGATTTATTAAACAGTATTAACACATAATTGTGTCCTCTGTCTTTATTCTTTATGTTCCTCTCTGTGCTCAGGTGTACCTGCTGGTTCTCAGTGTCACTACTCTCAGTTTGCTGCTGGCTCCGGTGCTGTGGAGAGTCACCACACACAGATGGGTTCCCCGGGCCGAACACAAAACGGTCCCATGACCAGACTGACTTCAGGGCCGAAAGGGTCCCGCATACAGTGACTCTTACACAGCCGGCAGCGACGTCACAAGGAGCAGAAGTTAAGTCTTATTTGTCCATTCAGAAACTCGCACACAACAACACGAGGTGGCCTGTTGGACCAAATGTTTCTCCTCTTCTTTCTTCTTCTTTATTCAACAAATTCAATCCACTCCTTTTTAGGGGAGGAAATCATCATCTTCAGCTACAGTTTCACTTGAGATTATTGAAAAATGCCTCCATCAGATTGTTATAAGGGATATTTTCTCCAAGCATGTACCTGGAGCAGTGTAACATATACATTAGTTACTATAAATATAATTTACTGTATAAAGACTGTATAACACACACTAAAATAGTAATATAGGGTTATATTACCGAACACTTTCACTCTGCAGTCAACAAATCTTGAAGTCAGTATCTGTGACTTGATGGGAAAACATACCTGCTTCACAGTTTAGTGGATAAGCACAGAAGACTGGATATCCTTCCAGCTCTGATGCTGTTAAAGGTGTGCGTGCACCAAAAAGGGAAACAAAGAAAAAAGTTTCCCTCTTCACTATTTCTGTTGTTTTTTTTCTGTTGACGCTAATTCATGTCTGCACTTCGAACCTCAAGTTTGCCTATTCCTTGTAGCGATCACACGGACCAAATCTGAGGCCTCAAATCTTTTTCTTTTAATGTATGAGTACATAATAGGAAATCACTTTTATATCATTGAAATGACCTCCATCTTTCCTATATTTGACATTACTACATCTGACATTTAGCTTTTGTAAATCTGCTTTTTTATGGCAGATTGTGCTTCTGATTGAAGGGCAAACCCTTTTCCTACTGTATTTAATGGATGGTATGTGTAGTTTATTCTGATCATTGTATTACTGTGTATTTAGGTGTGATAACACATTCTTGTGTTACCCAAAAACTACAATAATTATCCTAATAAATCTCCCATTTCTTGTCAAAAACCATGATACATTACACATCAGTAGAAAACTAAGGAATGTAGATGTAGAAATACAATATTAGGCAGCAGCTCACAAAAACAAATGAAAATACTCAAATATAGATAAATTATTCTTTACATTTAAAGAGAAATCCTGCACTAGTTACCACTGAATGTCAAAGTTATGTGCCTGCTCAACACTTGTCCGCAGCAGGAGAAAGAAAAGTGTCATCTCACTGTGAGAGCACTTCTGTGGCATCTCATGCTGTAAACGTTTAATAATTCATAATGTGCAATGTAAATGTGTGTAACTCGGCCACATATTACTGTATCACTTAAGTTTAATATTGGTTTCAGATATTTTCCTACAGTTGGTTAACAGAGAGTTTACATATGTGTGTTGGTGGCCATGAGTGTCGCTCGTAGACACAAAGAAATGCTGTTTCAATTAAAACGTTCATGTATTTTTTATTTTTTGTTGATTTAATTACTTTATTTATTAAAAATAATACCATAAAAAAGTATTTACTTTTACATTTACTCTGACGTTGGAATGCACTTATCTTCCCTCTTCATACCCTCTGCACTGAAACCAGAGGAGAAGCCGGTGAATCATCAGGTTTATATGTGAGAATCCATGTGATCAAATATTAATCTCATCATCCTGCACGATAATCTTTTTCAAGAAAAAAGCATCTGGCTTCCGAGATTTCAAAGTCAAAGAAACTCCATCTAATGACGGTGTGAATATCAGCAGTGGACAACGCACACCTCCACGTGTGCGTGTGTGTGTATACTATGCACTGTGCTTTGTAAGCTGATAACCCACAAACTCTGCAGTCAGCAGATTTATGAGAAACCTTCTCACCATCATCATCCTATTAGTGACGGTACAAATACTCTACGGAGATTTTGTGAGTAGATTTTTTTTTTTAGAGGTATACTGCTTTATTTTTCATAACTGATAGTTTTGCTTATTTATCTTATACAAACTAAAAAATAAATCATCCTTACAGCTTGAGCTTTAACTTTGTTTAAATACTTTATGAGACCAAACTGAAATTGGAATGATTTTTTTTATTTAGAAACTTTATTATTTCATTTAAATACATTTGTCAAGGCCTTCTTAGAACATAATTGCTCAACAGGTTTTTCTCACAGGTCCATCAGATTTATAGATTTTACTGTATTTCATGGGAAAATCTAAAACTGAATATAAAGAAGTTCATGAATCACTCAGACAAATCAAGTTTATAAAAGCAGCACACAGCACAGAGATTTAAGTGGGCCTATACTGTTGGGTTAAGTTGAACACACGTAGTTTGAAGGTTGTTAAATAAACAGAATCACTATTAATCTGTGGAAGCCTGCTCTGTCTTTGATTCTGACATGATTATGGGATATCTTTAATATCTTCTGTTGTGTTTCTCATTTCATGGCTTTGAGGTAGAAGGTGACTTTTCCTTCGTAGGGGTCGTAGTAGTTTTCGTAGCTAATCTTGTCGGCGACCACTCTGCACTGGATCTTGGCGTGCTTCTCTCCGACCAGGCTGAACCGAACACCCACCAATGGGTTGACATAAGTAGGCTGTGGAAACGGAGGAAGGAAGCAGATTGTTGGTTACTGTTATGAATGTTTAATTTTTCTAGGATAACATGTTGATTTTCATTTTTAAAATGGAGGGTAGACTAAAGATAATCTAGCCTTACTTTTATAGAGGACATTTCAATTACATTAACATACTGCATCTTGATACAGACTCCTGGTTTTCTTGCTTACCTGCGCCAGATTTCCATAGTATGGGAAGTAAGAGAGATCCATAATTCCCCTTTCAGGGAAATAATCAATTTTGGCCACATTGTTGTGTCCCTCCTTTAGAAAAACACAGATAAAACATGTCATGTTTAAAGTGGCACTCAACTGATTTTACACATAAAAAATGCTTAGTTTGGAGTTTAAACATTTATAAAGCAGGTTTACAGGTTACAAACTGGGGTTGAAAGACACGGATGTTCACTAGATAGAGAGGTTCTAATGAAAAGAGTTGCATTATGGGAAATGTAGGATCCAGTGTTATTGGAGCTTGACCCATACTGGGACTAAAAGTCAGCTAATCATTGTCCCGATTGTGATTATTCCTTCTGTGATTATTCTCCTAAATTGCTGGAGTACCCTTTTAAATAACACGTAGAACTTCACTCATTTTCTTCAATGCATCCTGTTGAAATCAGTTTATGCAGCCGTCACTCACCAGTATGGTGCAGTTGACATATGGGGGAAGGTCAGTTTGATTAGTAGGGAAAAAGTCAATGACCTGCAGAGACAAAACAGAACATTTACCTTCTGTCAAGGTTATTGAATGTGATTTCTTTTTTTTTTTTTTTATGTACTGCAAAATCCAAGTTTTCCCTGAAGGGCTCAGAAGGATGTTTATTAGTAAAACATACCCTGTTCATCTTAATGATGACACAAGGCATGCTGCAGTTGTAGCCAAAGGTCGGGTCCTCAAGTCCTGAGCAGGCTCCCAGCATGCTTTGCGTGAAGGGACATGCCCACTTCGTGTGGTCAGGGGCAGAGAAGGTTTTCTGGATGAAGTACTTTCCCTTAGTACAGTTGTGTGTGTTACATTCAAGCTGCTTGGTGTCATTGTAGGCTGAAGGAGAGAGAAACAAAGATTTAAATGCCTTTTTCACCATGTTAAATATTAGGCAATTGTCCACCAAATAAATACTAACGCTTCAGGAAGTCATGAAGGATGTTGGACATCTTCATCCAGCTTTTCTTGTCTGATGTGTTGTAGCTGATGTCAATAACCTCCTCTCCATAAGTGTCCGGCCACACCATCACCCCTGAAGGAGCAAACAGACAGCTGGTTAAGAAGCGCTGAGGTTTTAGTTTATTATTGTCTTAACTCCTTGTCGTTGTTGTTGTTGTTGTTGTTGTTGTTTTACCCGGAGATTTTAGCCGGTCTTGGTAGTCAGGGGCGTATGGACACAGGGTGTACATGAGCACATAGATGGCCAAAGAAAAGAGGGAAGTCATCACCACGTAGAAGGCCACATAATACAGACTGATGTACACTGTGAAGGAGAGAGATTGATACATAGTTGTTTTGTTTTTGAAAGCATATCATCGGGGTTACATGTTAATGGGTGCGTTGCCTCTCTTTGTTCAAGATGATTTTAAAATGTCTCATTTTAGAGCTTTTTTTGATAGTTGTTGCGGATGTTTTCATACTTGACTGTGCAAAATAGTTTTGAGTGTGGTTACAAAGGTAGGCTGTATCTTCAAGAGGTCAACGTGTCCTTTGTCGAATATGAGCTGAATTTAATCTGATTGTAAGATCAAACAAAACAAAACTGAAGCTTATCTCACGACAGCAGGCTTATCTCTCCCTGTCCACATGCTGCAAACATACACTTCACTGTGGTGATATTAAAAGGACAGAAAAAGTCACACACAGTGGTACATACAAGTACATTATGTGCGGCTGAGCTCACGTGTGTTTGTCTTTCAGAACATACACACATTTCTTATGTAATAAATAAATGTGATACTTTTTCAAGAAATATTTCTCTTGAGTAAACTGACTTAAAGGTCACAGGTCTCTGCAATCCTTGTTCCTGTTCATGTTGGCCATGACTCCGATGTAATACCCACTTGATTTAAGATGAATTTTACAATGAATGAATGTTGAACGACTTTAGGCCCAGAATGGACAGAAGAATTAACCACAAAGATCTATAACTTAATCGATGTTACATGAGGGCATCTCAATACTCAAGGAATCTATCCTTTAACTTTGCAAATCTTTGTAGTTCCTCAATTTAAATATTGGAGAAACATGGGGTGTTGTAATGGTTAATCTTCCAGGTGGACAAAATAAACGTATTGTCAGGAAAAGTACTGGTAAAGTATTTCTCAGTCATTGCTGGTCAGATAGCTGTTGCCTAAATGCAATAAGGTAAAGGGACAAAGATCAGACAACATATGTCAAACAACAAAACTACACTGCAGGAACACTTGTCACAAGTAAACCCTCATCAGTAGTGAATGAAATGCCTGAAATCATAATCCCTGTATTTAACACAGAGCAATTGTACTTAATTTAAAAGGTGTTTCTGCTACCCCTTCTTGCATAAGAGAGGTTAATGAAGCTATTATTTTATTCCTACCCCATTTCTCTGGCGTTCTCCCCATGAGCGTCCCATTGTCGGAGTTCCAGATAAAACGGCCAAAGTCTTCACATCGTTGCCCACAGGTCCTCTTCTCCTTCAAGGTGGCCATGATGAAGCTCTGTTCTGACCAGGATCCACAGCAGACCTTTTTTTCCCTCTACTTAACTCTACCTTTTACTTCTCTTATTCCTTCCCTCAGTCGAGATACAA
This sequence comes from Seriola aureovittata, assembly GCF_021018895.1. Taxonomy (NCBI): domain Eukaryota; kingdom Metazoa; phylum Chordata; class Actinopteri; order Carangiformes; family Carangidae; genus Seriola; species Seriola aureovittata. The sequence goes on from NC_079364.1 coordinate 11,768,636, forward strand.
ACTGTAATATTTGTTTTATCCTCTCTCCTTTCCCTCCCCAAAGATTTCGAGGCCCTTTCAGGTGTCTGCCGTATGTCTTGTCCCCTGTCTCGTTGTCTTTCACAGTAAAAGCTAAAACACACTCCCTGGATGTCGCTCCAGAGTGTGATGTGTGTTATCTCTTATTCACTATTTATAAGACCATGATAAGGCGGGCATGCAGTGGGTAGGGAAGCTGAGGTGGACCAGCATCAGAACAGATGAACTTCCTTCTTCGCCAACAACGTCCTTTACTCCTTGGAGAGACCTCAGGATCACCTTGAACAGTCAGGCAGCGCAATGAAAAATCAACTAAAGCCTGTATCTGTTTGATTCTTTGGGCCTTGCAGGTTAAATCAATGTTATCCCAGGAAGTGTGAAAAAGAAATGCTCATCAAGTCCCCAGAAAAAATGTCTTGTTTTGTCCAACCAACCAGTCGAAAACCAAATAAACTTAAAATGAAGAAATGCATTAAATCCTCAAATAAGCTGGAAGCACTTCATATTCTGCACGTTTATTAAAAGGTAGCAGAATGGCTCAACTGTTGATGGACTGCTGAGAAATTGTGCACGTACATTCATGACCCCCAATGGACTTATTGTCTTAGTGGGGGACATGAATGTTTAGTGAAATCATCAGATTACGATCAAATCAAAATCAGTTTGTCCAGTTCTTTGGATTATGCCAAAATACCTGCAAGACACCCATCCACCTCAGCTTTACTTCGTGGATAGTTCTAATTAGCAAATGTTAGCATACTAATGACTAAACAAATTGATTAATTCCCTTTCTTATAGCAATAAGAGTTAATTTTCTCCATTTTACCTTTATTATATTGTAAATGTTAGAGAGCTGAGATTGGATCGGGACGCCCCAGACCACTGCTTCTTAACCTTATCTATACCATTGTCAGTGCTCTGTGTATCTTTTTGTAAAGCTGTTCCCTCTAAACAATGCTAGCAGCTCTGTGGAGTTTAAATGCATAGGTGCTTTTAAATGCTGATGTTGATGTTTAGCAGGCATAATGTTGATCATGTTCACCATCTTATTTAGCTGTTAGCATGCCAACATTAACTAATTAGCAGTAAACATGGAGTCCAGCTGAGGCTGATGGGACACTAGTTTTACAGGATTATTGATCATAAACCAAAGTATTGGACTAAAATTTAGACCAAAGTTATTACAGTTCAATGAGAAAGTAACATGCTAGCATGGCTAAAAACTGTAGTTACCTCACAGTGTTACAGGCAATTATAAGAGGAAAACACAATAAAGGCAGAACTCTTGTATCCAAAAGAAGAAGAAATTCTCTAGTCACCTTTGTTGTTTGACTCATTACAGGTTTTGAGTTTTATGAAATGGATGACATTTCAAATGAGCAAAGCAAGACCAGAGGAGTGAACACTTGTCTTTTCTCTCATTTCTCTCTGTAACAGTGGCTATTGTGCCACTTTCTCTCTCTCTCAACATTACCAGCCCACTACATGCATACCACATCTATCCCTCCTCTTCCTCTCTCCTTCTCACTCTCATTTCCTGTCTCTCTGCTCCATCATGTGTATTCGTTTCACTCTCTGTTTTCCTTCCTCCTCATCTACATCGTGCACATGGGTCAGCTCAGGATAAAGCATTACAGAGTTACAGAGTGGATAAATCCCCTTGTGGAAAGGTGATGAGTCAGGTAGATCTGTATGTGTGTCTGCATGTGTGTTAGAGGAAGAGAAGGGACTTCGAGTGATAGCCTCATTGAGGGAAACACTGAGCTCTCCGTGGCTCTGTGCAGCGAGCAGATGGTCATATGTATGATACACTCTGCCTCTGAATCACTTGAGGAAGAAGAAATCCATATCACATCTCGGTCTTATCTGGTTTTCAGGCATTTCTCATCTGCTTCTCTGCTACCTCCATCTTCTGTTTGCATGCGATCTCCTCTTCTCTGCACTCATTTCCAGTCGCCCACTTCCATTTCTTCATCCCTGTAACACCTTTTCTCTGTAGGTTTTGCTGCAGCTCTAACATTTCTCCGTCCCTCCTCCTAACTCTTCCACTGTTTCACCATGGATATTGGTGGCCTGACAACAGTGGTGGCCAATTCCGCTTACATCTCAGCCAGAGGGAGCGTTGATGGCACTGCCAACCCAGCCTCCAATCGGGACAAGAAGTACCACTCGCGCCTGAAGCTGCCTCACATCACAGTGTGTGAGGGTCTGCGGGAGACTTTAGACCTGGGCTTCCAGACGGTTTGTGTGGAGCAGCCCATCGGCAAACGTCTGTTCCAGGAGTTCCTAGACTCCAACAAAGAGTATAAAGGTCCCTGCCGCCTGTGGAAGGACATTGAGGAGTACAACATGGCTGAGGATGAGGATCGTGTGAAGAAAGCAAGCAAGATCTTGTCCCGGTACATGGAACCTGACGCCAAGTATTTCTGCCCCTTCCTGCCAGAAAACAGCATCACAAACGTCAAAGAGAAACACCAAGAGGCCGGGGATGAGCTCTTCAGTGAGATCACGGACTGTGTGATGGACTTTCTCAAGGAAGTGCCCTACACCTTCTTCCTGGAGAGTATGTATCTGAAAAGGTTTCTGCAGTGGAAGTGGCTGGAGATGCAGCCCATGGGAGAGGACTGGTTCTTGGATTTTCGTGTGTTGGGGAAAGGGGGTTTTGGGGAAGTGTCTGCCTGTCAGATGAAGGCCACGGGGAAACTGTACGCCTGCAAAAAGCTCAACAAGAAGAGGCTGAAGAAGAGAAAAGGTTATGAGGTAAGAAGCCTACACTGATCATAACAAGTCCTTTCTCATTAGAGAAAGGGAGAGAGTTTTGCAGAAGCAGATTATGGATCTAGCTGCACAAGAGTATTACTCAGGGCTGGTATACATTGCAGTTTGTGCAGTGGTTGAAATTTGGAAACATGAGTTATGGTCTAATTTATCTTTAATACACAGTGTCTGTTTAATAATCCTCTCTAAACAACCGTCAGTAACTAGATGGAGCCTTGCAGACGACGTTAGGCACCTTTGGCTTATATGATTAGTGCCCTGAGCATTGGAACATTTTGATCTCCTTATAAAGTGCCAATCCTACCATGTTTATAAATGGAGCGGCTCTGGAGTAGTTTTTCTAATCTTCTGCTCAGTCCCCAAAACATATATAAGGTGCCTGTAATTTTTGATGCTGATATTGCTACACCAGGGTGATCAAAGTCAATACAGTGCAATACAGTCAAAGTAATGCTGGTTAGCTCTGCATATGACTATTGATTAGGAGAAAAACAAGCTTAAAAACGGTTGGTGCGGCAGTGCAGCAGCTCATAACAGGTATGCTGGAGCCGAAAACAAATGTAACTTTGTCAAGTACACAGCTGTGAAAGGCTTTTATTACCATCTGAGGGTAAAATGTTTTTATTAATCAGATATAGATGTAGGTGGGTCAAACATGAATAATCTGTATTATTTAATTAGAAAACTAGAATTTATTGAGTTTATATTCTTATACCTTTTTGCTTATTTATTAACTACATTTATCAACTGTCATCCCCTCTCTACTCTTTAATTACACAATAAGAAACAATAAGTTGTTAACACCAATTTTCCAAAACTTCAGTTTTGTTTCCCAGTACTGTACCCTGTAGGTACCCAGTATTTTCAAAAATAGTTAGAGAATAATTTATTTCTGCTTTCATCTAAAATGCACAGTTGTTAACCTTCTTGTTTTCTTCACCTGTAAGTATCATTAGGAACCAGTGACTGTTTTTTTACTACCTGGTTCATATAACAAAGTTACACTGTAAATCACAGGCTGTTGTATAAGCGGGTAGTTATTTTATTTGGTAGTTTTTTGTTTTTGTAGATTTTAATGCAACATTATCTAAAAGGTGCTCTGAAACTGTACATTCAAAAGCAATCATTTATAGTGGAGAAGTATTTCCTTGATTTGATGTTAAGCCATGACTGAAATACTGTTGTGCAGCCATCTCTGAAGTGTCAGATGTCAGAGCTTTCCACCATCATGATGCCTTCTCTGTACACTACTCCTGTTTTAATGCTCAAGCCAAAGCCTGACAACGCTGTTCTATGACTCTTTGAGCTTCAATAGTGAGGACATTAAAAGAAAGAGTTAATTAAGACGATATATAACCACCATGTAGTCCAACTGAATTACTTAGCCCTGTTTATTTGATAACTTAGAACAAATGCACAAATGATGCATGTGTACAAACAAGACTATTTGTTTTAAATTTCTACTCATATCTGCTGTCCCTTCCTGTCCTGTAGGGGGCGATGGTGGAGAAGAGGATCCTGGCTCGAGTTCACAGCAGGTTCATTGTCTCTTTGGGGTACGCCTTCCAATCGAAAACAGAATTGTGTCTCGTCATGACCATCATGAACGGGGGAGACCTGAGGTAAGATCTCATTCACTCTCACTCAATTAGATCCTGACCACAACATCTACTAATGTTTTTTAAATTTATTTTAGCCTCATATTTCAATCTCACCCTTTGATCCTACATCCAAGGGATCTAATGTTGCAATCCAACATTATGAACCAATGTTTTTATGTACTGCAGGGATATTATGCATTGAAATTTAGATCTGATAATTATTTGGCTTTAGTGTGATTAAAAAATTGTGGAAAATGGGATCAATGATTCATAGTGCATATTTCCTGATGTTTCCCCACATATATTGTATTGAAATGATTATACTCATTATCGATTTATCTTTTGATTATTTTGATTAATCAATTAATTATAATGTCAGAAAATAGTGATAAATGTCTGTTATAAAATGCCACAGCCAAATAAAACATAATTTATACAGTAACAGTAACTTTAACAATCCACAACCCAAAGATATTCAGTTTATTATCATATATGGCAAAGAAAAGCATCAAGTCCTCCCACTTGAGAAGCTGGAACAAGTGAAAAAAACAAACAGAAATGATTAATTAATTATCAAAATAGCTATTGATTATATGTCTTCCAATTGACAAATCAATTAATCACTGCATACAGTATATAGAATGCTACATGAGTATACTGCATTTGTCTCTTTAGAAAGGGAAATTGTGTTTATAAAAGAAATGTGTGCATTGTATGTGTTTCCTTACATGGCCGTGCGTCCTCTCTCATTATGCCACCAGGTATCACATTTATAACGTGGATGAAAACAACCCTGGGTTTGATGAGCCGCGTTCCTGTTACTATGCTGCTCAGATCATAGAGGGCATGGAGCACCTCCACCAGAAGAGGATCATCTACAGAGACCTAAAGCCAGAGAATGTGCTGCTGGATAATCAAGGTCGGACACTCGTCTACAAGAAAGAAAGATGTAGTTTTAAATGCTCCCTCTAGGTTTCTCACAGTCATTGTGTTGTTGGTAACTGATATGACTGTCAAACTGAGGTAATCTAACTCTGCAGATGCTCATTTCCCCATTTAGATGCATTCAAGCAACCATTTTGGTTCATCTTGGTTCACTAGGGAATTATTGTGTAGCTACTGATATTTGGACCATTAGAATATTTAATTAAAACATTAGTTTGCCATTTTAGGACGTTTTCTTTTTTGCTTTCTTAGAGTTAGAGAGAGTTAGTTAGATGGGAAGATAGGAAACCACTCTGCAGCCAGGAGAGGATTAGCTTTGCTTAACGTTAGTATAAACACTAGAAGCAGGGGGAAACAGTGAGCATGGCTCTTTCCAGAGGCAACACAAGCACCTTAAAAGGTTTAGCTCACTATAGTTAACACGTTATATCTCTTTTGTTTAATTCAGACAGAAATCCAAGAGTTAAAATGACAAGTTGTGGTTTTACTGGGTGACTTTGAGGAGTAGTGAACAGAGCTAGGCTAGCTGTTACCTGCTTCCAGCCTTTGTGCTAAGCCAACTGTGTCCTGACTCCAGCTTCATACTTAACATACAGACATGCAAGAGAATGAATAAGCACATTTCCTAATATGAGGAACTATCCCTTTAAAACAATTGAATATAACCCTTCCCTCAACCTAGAAACAAGATATACCAATTTCTTTTACTATAATGAAATTATAGTCCCTCACCTTGACTTTAAAAATATCTCTTATTCTTGGCCTCCTGAGGTCAAAAGACACACGCGCACATGCCGGTTTGTATAAACACACTGAAACACTTGCACACACTTCACACTTACTGTACACAGTTTGTCTTACGTCTAGCACAAGGACATTTTTGAGTTATCACTTTACTACAGGTTCATGAGTCAGAGACGTAGAGTGCTGGTCAACATTCGTATCTGTGACGTGCACAGCTCTTGACATTGCCCTGGTGTTTGTTCTCACAGGTAACGTCCGTATCTCTGACCTTGGTCTGGCCGTGGAGCTCGCCGAAGATCAGTTCAAAATCAAGGGCTATGCTGGGACTCCAGGTACAGTTGAAAATAATAATCACCAAACTGACTTTTACCTTGTTGTAGTTCTTATAGCAGGATCTGTGAACAAGGCCCACACCCACAAAACCCACAGATCTACAGCGTTTATCTTTCTCCCTCTGTAATGAATCAACAAGCATGCTGCAGTGTTTACTGTATGGCCTATTCTGCAGCTGCCGTTACCTTAGTAACCAGTGTTACCTGAATGGCTGAAATGAAACTGTGCTGCTACTTTATAATTTTTTTTAATTTGTTTTTTTAAATGTATTTATATACCACCTTTAAAAACAAGGGTTTACAAAGTGCTTTGACATTAAATTACAACATACAAGTGAACAATGGCAGAAACACCCAAACAACAACAGCAACATATAAACCCACAAGAACCCAAGCAACCAAAGCAACACAAGAACCCAACAACATAAATTGAGACCAGTAGGACCGTAAGATGTAAAATGATGTAAGCAATTAAAGGGGATAGAAGTTATAAGAAGGGGGTCTAGGCACTAAAACAATATAAAGCAACAGACTGAGATTAAAAGAATTAAACAAATAAAGGCATAAAGAGGTAAAAGCAGTACGAAACAGATAGGAGCAGTTATCATCTTATATCAGCTTTAATAGGTAGTATAAACACAGTATATACTAAAGTTTTATCTTATTTATTCTAAAGAGAAACACATTGTAATTAAGGATTTTTCAAGAGCAGCAGTCTATTTTTGTAGATAATATTGGTTATTAGCTCTATGATGTAGTTTGAGGTGTATCAACTCATACAATATGATATTACATGTAGATCAACTATAATGAAAACTAATTATTTTTGAGTAGTAGAGGTATTTAAAGTCATTTTACTTTTATTGTTGGGAGCAAAACATACTTCCTTATGTGTTCAACTATTGATACAGTAACATGTAGGTGGTATTTTCATCTTGTTGCTAACAGGGCCATAGCTGTTAGTGAGGTTACTGTGGTCCTGTCATTTATAATATTTCTGGGAATTTATGGTCTTTACATTCCACAATTATACACGCAGCAAAATAGTAGTCCCACACTGTCCATCACTTGCACTGAATCTGTTAAGACAGCATTTCGGTCCTCAGACTTCCATCAGGCAAAAATCACACAGATTAAAAAACAACATTTAATAAATTGATCCTCTTTGTCTCATCCTCAACTGAAAGGTCATGACCTGTTTTCTCTTTCCTGCAGGTTTCATGGCTCCAGAGCTGCTGAAAGGAGAGGAGTACGACTACTCTGTAGATTATTTCACTCTGGGGGTCACTCTGTATGAGTTTCTGGCTGCCAAGGGACCTTTTAGGAGCCGAGGAGAGAAGGTAAATTCAAATTAAATTCACTGTGTGCTTTAAGCATGGTTTATTTGGGTCCTCTTTCTTCACAATCCCCTCATCTCTGACCTCCCTCTGCCATGTGATTTTTAAACATGCTTTTATTAAGCCTGTGTGATAATACATTAACAGTCCTGTAGGATTTTATAGCTCAACATCACCTACCTGTGGCCTGATGCTGACACTACTGTGAAATATGAAGCCCTGATCCCGCATTTAACTTTAAATGGTTGAATTTTATTACATATTTACACATTAGTCTTGCTACCTATATACATCATTATATATATATCTACTTTATAGAGGATTTAAAGTGGTATTGTAGCCTAGCCTGGATTGACCTGCATGGCCTGGAGCTTTCACTAATACGACATGTGCCGGTTTTAAATGGGAGTTTCTGTGTTCTGTCTGAAGGTGGAGAACAAGGTGGTGAAGAAGCGGATTCTGAACGAATCTGTAACTTACCCAGAGAAGTTCAGTGAGAACGCCCGGTCCATCTGTGAAGGTCTGCTGTGCAAAGAGGTCGACAAGCGGCTCGGCTTCAAGAACGGGTCCTGTGATGACCTCAGGGCACACCCCTTCTTCAGCGAGATCAACTGGAGGAAACTGAACGCAGGTCTGTGTCAGATAGACAAAACAATGTTTCCTCAGTCATTACCAGTTACTACACGCACTGATACCAAGTTCATGTTTAATCTTTAAGAATTTCATCTTCTTTTTCTCTTTCTCTTTCTCTTTGATAATTTGTAATAATGCAGAAACACTAAGTGACTTACTGGAAGAGGCTCTGCTTTATTCAACCAGTGTGCATCCACAAGGGCTGGATATGGATTTTTTGCAATAAATTATTTTTATAGTTATTTAATGGAAGAGCCATTTTTGCACTTCATGAGCAGTTTTTAATATTTATCCAGGTCCTAATGATGTATTTTCTCCATCAGCTTCTCACTTTGAGCAAATACTTTATTTTTCTCATGAGAAATTTCTATATTCTTTGTTTTGTTTTTGCCCTTCTCACTAGTTTGATTTTGGCAGAAGGTGATATCCAATCTTTCTGTGCACCAAACAGGATTTAGCAACATTTGAGTCTAACCAGTTGTGTGCTTGTTTGCTGATGTTGCCAGACTACTGAAATCGATCATCGAAAAACTAATTGATGATTGGCTGGTGTTGGCTCGCAATGAAAAGATCTAAAAAAGAGGTGGCTTTATTTCAGCTTATGAGTGTGTCGCTGTCTATTCTCTTTTTTGATCAAATTGATCAGAAACACACTGGAACAGTCAGATGATTAGCTGAGTGTTGGATCTTTAACTCTTAAATAATAACTACGGTTGTTTTTCTGAACTTTATTTTTGCTCTTATAGTAATAAATATTTAATGTTATGTGACATTTCTTATTTTCATTTCTCTAACACTATTTTGTGGCTGTCTGTGTGGTAGTTTTGTCTTTTTTTTTATTTGAAATATTTTGAAATTTCTGTGTTTGGGACACAACCTTCTTTAGAGGCTGGTCATTTGTGAGTGTAGTTATATCACTGACAAATATTCAGTCATCTTGGAGACTATATATAGAATATGTTTTAAACTTGTCTCTAAAATTTCCCAATGTGCAAAGAACAGACTTTCACTTCCAATAAACCATTAAGTGTTTCTGAGAAGTTGCTTCCTTCACAGTTGATAAAATCAAGGAAAGGAACGTTTATTTGTGTAGCACCTTTCCACAAAAATGCAATTCAAAAGTGCTATACACAAAACACTAAAGGCATTAAGAAAAGAAACACAAGACAACATAAAAGCTATAAAAGATAAGAACCACAGAACAGTGCAAGAAAAAACTAAATAATCCACATTAAACTCTACAAATTGCTGCAGCAAACGTAAAAGTCCTATAAATTCAATAAGCCAAATGAGCCTCTCTGATGAGCTAAAACATGCACAATGGTCAAACGCAAACAGACTGGGACTTTTATCCAACCTTGTCTGTCTTTGTTGTGATAGATTGTTTTAAAAGGCAGGAAAAAAGACTGGAAAATAAGAAAACTCCCAGACCACAGTGCCTGACATGTGCATCTTCCTGTGCTGTGTCTCCTCAGGGATCCTTCCACCCCCTTTCGTGCCAGACTCTAAGACGGTGTATGCCAAGGACATTGGCGACGTCGGGGCCTTCTCCACAGTCAAAGGCGTGCAGCTGGAAGACAAGGACAAAGATTTTTTTGATGAGTTTGCCTCGGGGAACATCTCCATCCCCTGGCAGGAGGAGATGATCGAGATGGGGATCTACGGTGAGCTCACGGTCTGGGGCCAGGAAGGCGCTTTGCCTGACGACCTGCGACGTGAGTCCATCCTGGAGCAGCCGCCCAAGTCCTCCACCTGCACCGTGTCGTAAGAGGCTGCGTGAACTGCATGAACTGTTTTTATTAATCAATGAATCCAACTTTATTTCTTCAGCACTTTTCTTACAAGATTTCCAGTTAGTGGTGGAAAGGAAATGAAAGGTATTGATGAACCAGCTCTAATAGATAATAACGATGCACTTTTTTTTTTCAATGTTTTTTCCTGCAATGCTAACCAAAGTTTTACATTTAATTCATGCTTTAACAACTTTTTACTGTAAAATGTTGAGTTCATGTGGACTGATACTGTGTTTTCTTTAGTGTGGCACACTTTTGTCTCGCATTATATACTTATCTGTTTCTCACATTGTACTACTGTTGATTTTTTAAGGAATGAATGATCAGTTCTTCTGTGTGTGTCAGTGTGAATAAAATGTAAGTAAAAGGAGCATTTTAAGCCCAGATAGTGCAGATCTCTGGATTTATTTGGTTGCTGTGTGAGCTGACAGTGGCTCTCTGTCTTCACCAGCCCTGACGCTCACGTGTTTATAACTCTCTCACATGCATTTTATATGACAAATAAATATCGGTGACGTGACACACACACGTGTTGTCTGTGTTTCGACTTTTTGCTTCTCAATTGTTGTGCAGCTTCAGAGGTGTAAATAAGCTTGGATCCGCTGCTGCAGAGATGTTCATGAATCTAAATAAATATTTTGCCAATAAAATCATCACCTTTTGTGTGTGACTCATACATTTACACATCCAGCTCTTCCACCTACAGCCAAGTTTCCTCCTAGAGGCAGCAATATATACTGTGTGTTATAGAGTCATAAAGCCGAATACAAACAGACAACACCACTTTCAGTAACGGCCAGGATTCAAAATAAGGACATACTAAAATGATCTGTGTTGCATGTGTGGCAGTACACACGTCTTACTCTTACTCCTCAGTGGGTATCATTGAACAAATTATGTCTACAATTGTATTACAATTGTTTACTATTAAAATCAATCTAATCTACATTAATAATTAATTAGTTGATCAGCAGAAAATGCTGGTTCCAGCTTCTCAAATGTGAGTATTTTCTGCTTTTCTTTGCCATAAAGTGCAGTTGGAATAAAACAAGCCACATCTTGAGCTGTGGGTAATTTTACTGGACATGTTTCACTGTCTTATGGACAAAATAATAAATCCATGAATCAAGAAAATTATCAGCAGATGAATTGATAATGAAGTCCATCGTTAGTTGCAGCCCAGTGCAGATAGTGAAAAATAGGATGAGCATCAATTTCCAAAAACATCCCGCAAATGTTGATGAGTCTGTAAACTGTGTTTATGGCTTGTTTATAAAGCCTTGGCCGATGGAGGGCGCTGTAGACTCATATCACTAGTTATTTTCCACATCAACGCTGCAGCATCATGACCATTTTTTTTTTAAATAACCCACTCAATAAACCTACACTTTGATTATATACTATTGACTTCACTGTAAGTATTTAGTAAGTACATTAACCAAAAATCTAAGCAATTACCCTAATGTTAGATAAGTAATTTAATAATTTATCACTCTCTCTCTCTCTCTCTCTCTCTCTCTCTCTCTCTCTCTCTCTCTCTCTCTCTCTCTCTCTCTCTCTGTCTGACTCAGGTTTCAAGAAAAGTTGAACCAGTCTGAGCTCAGAGTAGCTGCGCTCAATTTTATCTGATATTGTGCGCTTATTTATCCAAAAAAAAAATGTTTGAATCATAAGAAAACAAAAAACCCATCTATCTCGCTGCTTGTAGCATCGGTCCAGCTGCCTGGTCTCATTTATTTTTTTAATTTTAGCGGATTCATCCAGACTTGAGGCGAAATGCAGCAGCCTGAGACCCAGCAGACAACTCAGCAAACAGCGACAGAAATACTGGATCCGACAGGTACAGTTTGGTCAACTTTCATCCCGGCATCTTTTAACCAGTCTCTACAGGAGGCTCAGAGTTACAGCAGCATCTTTAACTGATATCATTCAATTAATTTAAACACAGAAGGAATGTTTGTTTTCCTGACCACTTTCTCATAAGGCACCATTTATGAATGGTCTATAAGCTGTAGTTAATGGATTTATCATTAATAGCTCAGTTATAAACCATTAATAATAACAACTTCTGGGTTGCCAGGTTGGGGAAAAATCCTCCTCCAGCATGTCACTTTGCCGGCTTACTTTCAACACGTATCTTCTGGGAATAGGGCTCTTGGACAAAATCCACCGCACACGTGTTATGATATAACCATTTATTTACCTCTACATCCAGTTCTACTAGCTTTTGATCTGTACGCATGACTTAAAGTAGTTCAAATGTAGAGAGAATAATAAATATGAAATGCTGATGGTGAGAGCTGTTTTTATTACATTTTGAAGTTAAGAATTAAACATTTTGTTAAATAAAGACTCTCATGCATCAGTGTGCCCTGGTTAAATAAAATGTCCTGGTAATATCATGGATGTGTCTTTCTATTCAGCAATAACACAGACAAGTCATCAGGTTTGCAGTTGTAAATGTTAGTAGCCCATGACAATAAACAGTCTTGGATTTCTCAATTTGGCAAAAGTTAGTCAGTCACCTGTATTTATAAATGTTAAGACATCACTGATAAAAGGTTCTTCAATAATCCATCATGCCTGTATTTGTAAGTATGAGGGTAAATGCTAGTAAGATGTTTATAAATTAACATATCCTGCAGCTCTTTTCCTGAAGACAAGTGGTCAAACAGTCCTTGGAGCTAAAAAGACAAGTGGAGGTAGAGTAGGATATTCCACAATCTGGCAACCCAAAAGTTGTTCTTATTATTACTTACTTATTATTATTCAATGCTGCTCCAGGGAAGTTCAGTGCACAAGAAACATTTCTATATGTTTACATGTGGGAGCAAAGGGCTGCAGAAGGTCCTCCAAAGCAAAGACACAGGGCTAATTGGTTTCTTCTTTTAGAAAAGCGAAAAACAAATTGTGGTTAAGCTTTTCTTAGAAATACTTAAAATGCTTTTCCCACAGATCCAGAGGTAGAAGGATTTACTCAAGTATTTAAAGTACTTTTTGAGTATTTGAGTTTTACACTTCTACTCCTCTAACTTCCTGAGAAAAATATTGTACTTTGTACTCCACCATATTCATCTGACAGCCACAGTTACATTGCTGATTATGATTTTAAGAATGTATAATAATTAGTTCAAAGTTCTTGCACACACACCTTATCGATTGGAGCTTCAAAACAAAAACTATTACTGTGTAAAAATCAAAAATCCTGCATATCACTGATGACATAAGCATACAAAATATGATGTCTTATACATTAAATCAAACCACCCAACAGTATATAAACTAGGTATAATTAGCTAGCTACAACCATTAACGCTGCTTACATGCTATGAGCATGACATATAATAATATATTGGTTGTTCTTGGTGCTTTTACTCAAGTAAATGATTTGAATACGTCTCCCATCACTGCTCATATATCAGGAAAAAATTGAAAGAGGAATTAATGAAGAGGACAGAAAAATTATTTCAATATGTCCATGTTGTCTTCAGATGGGTTTGGATTTCAGAATTAGGCTCAAGATGACATGTAATTCAGAGGGCTCAGAACCAGGGGAACTAGTGGTAATGAAGGTAAAGAGGTCTTCCTCTCACCGCACATCTTCCTCCCATTTGTCCTCAGTTCAGTACCTGCGTCGGAGGAAATCGGCTCTGTGGGTGACTGTGTCTCTGCTGGCTCTGTCTCTGCTGGTGCTGGCAGTGGGTCTCATCTCTGCCACCCGCACTGACAATGTGCCCGTGGCTGGATATTACCCTGGCATCACAGTGAGTGACAGTCACCTCTTGTCTCACTAAAAATTGACTTTCAATAACCAGTCAAACACTCTTATGATTGTGACATTGTGTTTTTTTTCTTCCCTCATCTGAAACCTAATGTTTCTCCTTGTTTTGCTCTCTTTGTACCTCCAGCTGAGTTTCGGAGCGTTTCTGGGCATTGTTGGCATCCACCTGGTGGAAAACCGCAGACCCATGGTGAGTCTGTTCCTCTGACTCTCATGTCAATGTTATAATGCATTTATAATCACATTATAATGATGATTTCATGTATTCAATTCATTCAACACCTTCACTGAAACCCGCCACTTGATTTAATTAGTACGTCAGACTTCAAGAAATGTCATATTGTTGCATGCATTGTTGGTGTTTTGTTCATCTCCAGCTGTAGGTAAATTTCTTTTGCTAAAGAGGAATAAGAAGAAGAAAAAAGAAATCTAAACCTTGGTTATAATGATGTGGTTTTATAGAATAACATAGAATAGATGACAAAATGTGTAGACCTGACCGGATCACTGCAAGCACATGGGTAAATGTAGATGGATAAGTAAATTCCTGTAGGTAAAGTGGCATAAAGTGTTTCCCAAATACAGCATGATGTATGCAGGTCAGTATTTCTAATTTCCTGAAGGTATATTTACTTAGACTATAAACATCTGGTTGCTAACTACGCCTGCACATCAAAAGCCCAGTGCGCTGATAAATAAACCAGACGTTTATAGCTACAGTATGTATGACCAGTGCAATGAGATTATGTAATGTGCCAGTCTCAACCTAAAAAATGATGGGAATGTTTCATATATTAGTTTTCATCTCTTCAGTAAAAGGTTAAGACACATACTTCATGTATGCCATGATATATTCACTAAAGTCTGTTTTCATTGCACTTTGGCCCCATTTTATTTTTATCAATACACCAACTTTTCCACCTCAGCCAAGCATAAAAACTTTTCTTTTTTTCTTTCTTTTTTTCTTTCTTTTTTTTTTGTTGTTGCTATATTTAGATTTTTTTATTCCCATGTTTTTATTCAAGTATTTTAGTGTACAAAGTGAAAAACAGGTGGATGGAGAGGCATCTATTGACAGTTGGATTCAGTAATGTGCTGCAACAATGCAAACTAATTTAGCATCTAGCTAGTGGAGCATTTAGCAGCTATACATGCATATATTTTCCTACCACCAAACACCAAAGAGGAGAATAAAAAAAGGAGAGTAAATACTGGACTTAGATTTACCAGATGGACCAAAACACAAGGACAAAAGAATGACACTGTTGCTCAGTATCTACTGGATGCGCTAACAGGCAACTCTTGGCTAACAAGTTCACCATATTAACTTTTTAAAGGTCATAATATCTAAGAGTTGCGTTCATAGCTTGTTCTGCTGCACCCAAGAGGTCAGCTTGACAGTGACAGTTTTAACCGTGCAATATCTCACTCATATTGTAGCCTTCTGTTTGCTCTCTCTCTTTCAAGGTGACTTCTGTCAGATTTTTGAGCTTCATCATATTTATCCTCTAAAACTGAGGCATTGTTCCTGGAAAACAGGACATATATACACCATAAATTACAGGATTAGGTTACAGACTTTGCAAATTCGCTAAACTGTTTTACAGGAAATTGCTCTATTATGAGCAAGAAGCAAATCCGATTACTCGATGGCAGCATAATGTGTTCTTGGTCCTTGTGCCCAGGTCAGTGTACGTGACTGGATTTGTGGTTGGGGGAAAGTGAACGTGATTGGTTCTGGATTTCAGTGACAAGAGGAGAAATTGCATTAGTATTGGTCAGTCGCTGACAGGGCTCCTTTATTTCAGACAGGGACACAGGTATAATATCATCAAAATACCTCTCTGTACAACACAGGGTTCAAAAAAGAATCATGTTAATGACTCCAGAGAGGAGACACTCAGAGGTAGGCCAAAGATCTGTCTGAAAAGATTATTGATCAGAGAGCCAGTCTTTAAAACTGCTGAACTGACCCCCAATCAGCATTTAAAGCCGATCTCAACCAGTTTGGATCAGTCAAGTGGCCGACCAATGCGAACGCTACTTAAGGGCCAGTTGCAACCAGAAGCTGAAATTGTTCTTCTGTGTAATTTAAGTCGTATCACCAGTATCACATTCACAGTATATCAAACCCAACATGAGACTAACTGTGTTAAGTGCCTTGAAGAGGACACCAGTGACACAGAAACCAGAGTACGAGTACCTGAATCCGTCATAATTGTTTTGTTGCACACGTCTAATTTTGCTTAGTCTTATAGGTGTCTTGATGACTGTATTGTCTGAAAAGGCCTATAGGAATGTTTAATTTTTCAATTCAAAAAGAGGATGTATACAGCCGAGAAGTGCATATGTAAGACTCGTAGCACGGTTCTCATTTCAAAATGAGTTAAGTGGAAGCATTAAAAAGTCGGCTGGTGGCTTTTTCTACCAACTCATGAAGCTAATGTTATCTTAACTAGCTTACGTTAGCTTGCCATTTTAGCTGGCAAAATTGACAGTCATTGAGAAGTTTTTTTCTATGGCTGTCTGAAATCAGCCGACGCATTATGATGCATTTGAGAGTAGCAAGGACAAAGACATTTAAAATCGCCTCTTGTATGAACAGATGTAAACTTTTACAAGAAAGGTTGCCATGGATTAAATGAGTGAGCTGTGGGCTACAACCGAGCTCCATTTTTTTCAGGCTATATTTGTTTACATGTTGGAGTACACAGAATTCACTATTAACAGTTCTCATTTGCTAGATACCAGGTGATTTACAGACAAGTATTAATTAATTACTTTAATACATATGGAAACTTAAAAACGTGATGATTCTCAGGGGGTTCTGCAGTTATAAGGAGTGTCTTTTGTCTATGCTTTTTAAAGGTTTATGACAAATTGAATCTAAAAATATGTCGATAAGTTCAGATTTGACTGAGTTATAGCTCAATTACTCACTGATGATTTTTCCAATAACTGGTCGCGAGATGTTTTAAAGTAACTTAATTGCGCCACTGGTGCTGCTGGAACTGTTGATGCAGTTTTCATAACACCTGCTTGCACATGTCCCTTTCACCCCACACAGTATCTTATCTCATGCCTAAATTTTTGTAGGTGGAAACTGCCCTAATAATACACAAACTTGCCCAAATTATAAAGACTCGTCCAAATCAATCTTTACCCACCCAATTAAAGAAGACGTTCCCTGTGCATGGTCCCTGCGCCTGTCTCCATGGAAGTGTTATATCAGTGTGTGTGTGTGTGTGTGTGTGTGTGTGTTGTTAATTTTTCATGTGGTGTCCAGGGTGTCGTGTGCCTGGTCAGATCACTTTGTCTTACGTTACGCTACAGTGTACTGTATCTAATCCGGCCCACACAGAGAACCTTCCCAGAGATGTTCACACATGTGGAAAGATGCAGTGTCTTGTTTATACAGCTGACATGGTTCAATATATTAAACAAGCAGGTTTATGTAATGTTTGTGTGTGTGTGTGTGTGTGTGTGTGTGTGTGTGTGTGTGGCTGTAAATGTGTGAACACAGAGAGAAGACACAGACAAAGACAATCACTACCTGTTTTATCCATGACCACACTAACCTCCACTTTTCTATGACATTAGTAATTACTATTACTTTGATGAAACACAACTTTAAAACAAATGAGTAACAGGATAACAGTTTACATCTTAAAATTAGATTTTGACACAAAGTTCCTCTTCAAGACCAGGCCCATAATATAGAGGATGGAGGTTGTACTTCTGTGGTGCAAATTTCTAAGAAATTTGCGATTCATGAAATTATGTAGAAGAAAAACGAGTAGAGTAAACCTCAGGCTTTTAGGAAACCAGGGTAGTGGGTAGTCGCCTTCTTTGATTGGTTGGTAAGCCAGCTTTGGCTGCATCTGTCTGCCTCTCTGGCATCACTCCCAGCTCTGTGTGTTAAACTTTAATGGTGTGATCACTGCCACACTAGCGCTGGTCTACAGTGTCTCTTATGAGGCACATGTGGCATGATGTTCAGTCTCACACAGGTGTCGTCTTCCCTCCCGTGTCTGAGGCTTTGTGCTGTAACAAGAGCGCCTGCTGGCAGAGCGAGATCGCTCATTAAAGAACAACTAACCGTACCACAATGCCATCTGAGACATCTGAGAGCTCTGAAGCTTCTCTTACTTCCTGGATCTCACAGCCCTTTGCTCTTCTGACCCCATACAGCTGCCGATGGAGGGTTTGATGTTATTTGAACTGTAAACAGTTATAGAAGTGGTAAGTTCTTACTGCTGCCAAACAGGAAAGTTTCCTGTTTGACGTGAGACTGGAGAAAATCTAATACAGATATGAACTTTTATCCCTCCCTCCTGTTGAAGTGGACAACATCAGTCGAGGGTTAACACGGTTCAAACTTTACAGGTGACACAGACAATCTAATAAGACAGAAAATAATTTATTTGCACAAGTAATAATAAGGACATAATACTTATCAGGTATGAAAAAGGTTGCACTAATGCGATTTTAATGAATTTTTTAAGGAAATCTCGCCAAAAAAGTATAAATCAAGCTCTAAAATTTAAAAACAGTTTATCAGTCAATGAGAACAAACACATTAGCACAACGTACCAAGAGAAAATGATGAACAAGGCCACAAGACACAAAAATCAAATAATCTGACACATCAAATGAGCCTGAATTTAAATATGAAAATGGTATTTTATTCGACAGCTGTGCTGCGTTATTGAAAACAAAAACAAAAATATAGATATGAGACAGCTAGCAAAATATACCATATAAAATATGATTAAAAACAATTTTCAACAGAAATATTAACACACTGAAAATGAAAATCAAATAATATAGAGATAAGACGCCAACAACAAAACAGGTTAACAAAAGTTATGTTCCAGTTTAAGACAGTGGCTGATTGTTGTTCTTTGGTATAGAAATAGATCATCTAGAATATTGATTCGACTTGACAGACATTTATGTTGACTTTGTTTCGTGTCTATTTGTTGTCATGGTTGAATGGTGTTTACATACATATATAAGCATTGAAAAATCTTAATATATCTGCACTCTTCATTTGATCTTATCTTGTCCTCCAAAACGTTTAAAGGGATTGTGGAGCATGAAATTCTGTCCGTAAATGGAAGAAAAAAGAAAAACTCCCTTCCTATCTGCACTCACCCTGCCGCTCCTATAACAGGCTTCACTGCCCTGATACACTGTAAGATTTCTTTATGACTAAATGGTTTGTGTAGCTCATGTTCTTTGCTCTAGCAGCCTCCTCTGTAGTTACTGCCTGCATCACACAGAGTACCATCCTTTTGGTCACCTTGCAGCTTAGAGAGCAGAACAGTGAACCTTTTAAAGGCCGTATTTTACCCAGCAGGTCATGGGAGGATCAGTTCTTATTACCAGTGTGTCCAGCTGTGGTCATGATTGCTCACTGGACCACTGAGTAGGAGAAGAAGACCTTGTAGCGGTCAGCGACTTTAGTAACATAACCTGATAGGTATCTTTACCAAGGCCACGTGATTCCTCTTTTTCTTTATCTCTTCAACACAGATGTGTTTTGTTCTCTAAAACATTTATCATGTTTGTCTTTTATTGGTATTTCTCTTTGTATTTTAGTGTTGAAAGATGTATCCAGATCTTTTGGCAGCTATAGTACAATGTGAAAATAACGTGACATTGGGACATTGTTTAACAGTCCGATTTTACTGTTTTGCTTCACCCCCACTGCTCTCATGATGTCTTTTTCAGCGGCAGCAGGCAGCTGTTTATAGTGGAAAGCCTCTAAAAACTCACCATACACTACCTGGTCTGTACAGAGTAGCAGGCTGGCACAGTTAGCAACTAGCTGGTGAACATAGTGGAGCATTTAGTAGCTAAAGAGCCAGATGTTTTCCTCAGGAGGTGGTGGAGACCAAAAACAGAGCTAAAGCAGTTGTCGTAGTTGGTCGTTAGTTTAGATGGAGCTAGTTTTAAGTTAAATAGACAACTGGGTAGTTTAGTCCAGTGTTTCCCAACCTGGGAATGTTGAGTTGCTTAATGGGAGAAAAACCTGTGCTTTTTGTGAAATATTGGATAATTTGACCTCTTACGGCCTCAAAGTTGTTCAAATTAAACTATAGGATTAATTTAGAAGGACAATGTCATTTGAAACCTTACACACCTGTATTTAATATGCTTTTTAAATGTAAAATCTGACAAGTAGCCAGTAAATATAGCTGTTAAATAATAAAGTGGAATAAAAACTGAAATATTTAATGTAGTGGAGTAGAGGAAAAGAGTGGGATAAAATGGTAATAATCAAGGAAAGTAGGAGTACAGTACTTGAATAAATGTATTTAGTCAGTTTCCACCACTTCAGTCTTTTTAATATTTCTTTGCTGACTCGACTCATGAGAGCAGAAAAGCACAGTTTGTCTGTGTGTCTTTAATCTTTTACATGTATTTGATTTTTCTCTCTCTTTCAGCTGTATTAGAGGGGGTTTGGGGATTTCGGCGACAGAGTGTGTGTTGAGGTGTTTTATGTGCTGGCAGCTGGTGCTAATGTGAAGTAATGCAGTTGTCAGGCTCTATTGTCTCTGCTGCTGGCCTCATCTCCCGCTCACAGCCCATAAAAGCAGAGTCATTTAAACTGCTAATGAAGTGGAGAGTCTGGACCAGCAGCAGATAAAACCCAGTCAGAAAAAGCTTATTTTGTCAGTTTGGCTCTTATTTCACTTTGATGAGGGAAATTCATTTTAAAAAAATCCCTTGTTTTCCCCTTCACCACACCTTGTGTTATGTACTCCTACACATTTCATACATAACAGATTGCCACCAGGTTAACTAAAAATGAACCTGAATGAAATGGACTGGTCAAATAAACCTGATCAGTTTTTTTTTAAACGTTTACACTTCTATATGGAACAGGCATGTTTATTTCTGATTAGCCACAACCTATAAGACCAAACAACTCACACCTTGACTGAGTGTGCTCTAAAAAAACCAAAACCAGATGCTCAGGCAAAGCCGGCAACTGCCCCAATGCTATGATGAAGCTGCTATGTGCACTGCTGTACTCAGTGGGTAGTTGACAGGTTACATACACAGTACAGGGTGGAAGGTAGTTGGGGAATCAACCAGGATAAAGGAAAACACCAAAATTTGCCTGATCTCAAAGCAAATTAATACTTGTTCAACAGAAAAGAATGCTATTTTCAATATTATATATTATTTTTAAATTAGATTTTTCATATTAAATACTTTGTCATTATTTTCACTTATTTTAACGGTAGGAAAAGCCCAAGTGTTACAAAAAAATATTAATGGTAGAGCTAAATTGAATTCATATGTTTCTTTTTTACACATGTACTCTTCTGTAGTGTGACATGTGAAATCTTAAATGACATCAGACATCGAAGAAAAGGTAAAAAATGTTGCTAATGTCAGTGCAGGATCAGTGCATATACTGTACTGTAAATGATAGAAATCAAGAGTGTAGGTTTGCATACGGACAGTAGGAAGCTGGAGTCCTCAGAGAGAACCTACAGTGGCATAGGGAGAACATGCAAACTCCACAAACAAGGGCCCCAGCCCTGGGTTTCAAAACCATGACCTTCTCCTGTGAGGCGAGAGCTGTAACCACCAGACCACTGAGCTGGCCCACAAGTAAGTCATTGGATTGTAAGGCATAAAAATATCATAAAAACATCGTAAGATAGTAAAGCATAAAATGTCATAAAAATGGTCATAGTATAATAAGGCATAAAATGTCACAGTACAGTAAGGTATAAAAACATCAAAGTATAGTAAGGCATAAAATGTCATAGTATAGTAAGATATAAAGACGTCATAGTATAGTAAGGCATAAAATGTCATAAAAACGTCATACTATAATAAGGCATAAAATGTCATAGTATAGTAAGATATAAAAACATCATAGTATAGTAAGGCATGAAATGTCATAAAAAGGTCATAGTATAGTATGTCATAAAAAATCCTACTATCATAAGGTATAAAAATGTCATAGTACAGTAGGGTATAAAAATTTCATATTATATTAAGGCATAATTTCTCATGAAAACGTCATAGTATAGTAAGGCATAAAACGTTATAGTATAGTAAGGCATAAAATGTCATAAAAACGTCATAGTATAGTAAGTTATAAAATGTCATAGTATAGTAAGGCATAAAATGTCACAGTATAGTAAGGCATAAAATGTCATAAAAACATCATGGTGTAGTATGTTATAAAAAATCCTAGTACCATAAGGTGTAAAAATGTCATAGTATAGTAAGGCATAAAATGTCATAAAAACATCATAGTATAGTAAGGCATAAAATGTCATAGTATAGTAAGGTATAAAATGTCATAGTATGGTAAGGTATAAAAACATCAAAGTTTAGTAAGGCATAAAATGTCATAGTATATTAAGGCATAAAATGTCATAAAAACGTCATAGTATAATAAGGTATAAAATGTTATAAAAAAATCCTAGTATCATGAGGTATAAAAATGTCATAGTACAGTAAGGCATAAAATGTCATTGTATAGTAAGGCATAAAATGTCATTGTATAGTAAGGCATAAAATGTCATAAAAACGTCAAAGTATAGTAAGGCATAAAATGTCATGGTATAGTAAGGCATAAAATGTCATAAAAATGTCATAGTATAGTAAGATATAAAATGTCATTGTATAGTAAGGCATAAAATGTCAAAAAAACGTCATAGTATAATAAGGCATAAAAACATCAAAGTATAGTAAGGCATAAAATATCACAGTATAGTAAGGCATAAAATGTCATAAAAACGTCATAGTGTAGTATGTTCTAAAAAATCCTAGTATCATAAGGTGTAAAAA
The DNA here is from genome assembly GCF_021018895.1 of Seriola aureovittata. NCBI lineage: Eukaryota > Metazoa > Chordata > Actinopteri > Carangiformes > Carangidae > Seriola > Seriola aureovittata. Next base: position 11,791,424 of record NC_079364.1, read on the forward strand.
TGTCATAGTACAGTAAGGCATAAAATGTCATAAAAACGTCATAGTATAGTAAGGCATAAAATGTCATACAAACGTCATAGTATAATAAGGTATAAAATGTCATAAAAAATCCTAGTATCATGAGGTATAAAAACGTCATAGTATAATAAGGCATAAAAACATCATAGTATAGTAAGGCATAAAATGTCAAAAAAAGGTCATAATACAGTAAGGCATAAAATGTCATAAAAACGTCATAATATAGTATGTCATAAAAAATCCTAGTATCATAAGGTATAAAAATGTCATAGTACAGTAGGGTATAAAAATTTCATATTATATTAAGGCATAATTTCGCATGAAAACGTCATAGTATAGTAAGGCATAAAACGTCATAGTATAGTAAGGCATAAAATTTCATAAAAACGTCATAGTATAGTAAGTTATAAAATGTCATAGTATAGTAAGGAAGAAAATGTCACAGTATAGTTAGGCATAAAATGTCATAAAAACGTCATGGTGTAGTATGTCATAAAAAAATCCTAGTACCATAAGGTGTAAAAATGTCATAGTGAGGTATGAAAATGTCAAAGTAGGGGTGTTGTGTGGTGTAGTGGTCTAAGCTGGCGCCCCATGTGTAGAGGTTGCAGTTGGCCCCGGTTCAAATCCCACATCAGACGGCCCTTCGCTGCATGTCATTCCACCTCTATCTATCTCTAGCCCAAAAAATATACTTTTAAAAAACATCAAAGTATAGTAAGGCATAAAATGTTAAAAAAATGTCATAGTATAGTGAGGCATAAAATGTCATAAAAACATCAAAGTATAGTAAAGCATAAAATGTAGTAGTATAGTAAGGCATAAAATGTCAAAAAGACATCATAGTATAATAAGCCATAAAAACATCATAGTATAGTAAGGCAAAAAATGTCACAGTATAGTAAGGCATAAAATGTTATAAAAACGTCATAGTATAGTAAGGCATAAAATGTCAAAAAAACGTCATAGTATAACAAGGCATAAAAACATCATAGTATAGTAAGGCATAAAATGTCATAGTATAGTGAGGTATGAAAATATCAAAGTAGGGCCGTCGTGTGGTGTAGTGGTCTAAGCAGGCGCCCCATGTTTTTTGCGCCCCAAAAAATATACTTTTAAAAAACATCAAAGTATAATAAGGCATAAGATGTTAAAAAAAGGTCATAGTATAGTAAGTTATAAAATGTCATAGTATAGTAAGGCATAAAATGTCACAGTATAGCAAGGCATAAAATGTCATAAAAACGTCATAGTACAGTAAGGCATAAAATGTCATAGTATACTAAGGTATAAAAACTTCAAAGTAGGGGCGTCTTGTGGCATAGTGGTCTAAGCAGGCGCCCCCATGTGTAGAGGCCACAGTCCTCGCTGCAGTTGGCCCCGGTTTGAATCCCGCATCAGACGGCCCTTCGCTGCATGTCATTCCCCCTCTCTCTCCCTCCCCATTTCCTGTCTCTCTCCACTATACTGTCAAATGAAGGCATAAAAAAGCCCAAAAAATATACTTTTAAAAAACATCAAAGTATAATAAGGCATAAAATGTAAAAAAAAATGTCATAGTATAGTGAGGCATAAAATGTCATAAAAACATCAAAGTATAGTAAGGCATAAAATATCATAGTATAGTAAGGTATAAAATGTTATAAAAAAATCCTAGTATCATGCGGTATAAAAATGTCATAGTACAGTAAGGCATAAAATGTCATAGTGTAGTAAGGCATAAAATGTCATAGTGTAGTAAGGCATAAAATGTCATAAAAACGTCAAAGTACAGTAAGGCATAAAATGTCATGGTATAGTAAGGCATAAAGTGTCATAAAAATGTCATAGTATAGTAAGGCATAAAATGTCATAGTATAGTAAGGCATAAAATGTCAAAAAAACGTCATAGTATAATAAGGCATAAAAACATCATAGTATAGTAAGGCATAAAATGTCACAGTATAGTAAGGGATAAAATGTCATAAAAACGTCATAGTGTAGTATGTTATAAAAAATCCTAGTATCATAAGGTGTAAAAATGTCATAGTACAGTAAGGCATAAAATGTCATAAAAACGTCATAGTATAGTAAGGCATAAAATGTCATATTATAGTAAGGTATAAAAATGTCATATTATAGTAAGGCATAAAATGTCATAGTATAGTAAGGCATAAAATGTCATACAAACGTCATAGTATAATAAGGTATAAAATGTCATAAAAAATCCTAGTATCATGAGGTATAAAAACGTCATAGTATAATAAGGCATAAAAACATCATAGTATAGTAAGGCATAAAATGTCAAAAAAAATGTCATAATATAGTAAGGCATAAAATGTCTTAAAAACGTCATAATATAGTATGTCATAAAAAATCCTAGTATCATATGGTATAAAAACATCATAGTACAGTAAGGCATAAAAACTCATAGTATAATAAGGCATAAAGTGTCATAAAAACGTCATAGTATAGTATGTCATAAAATGTCATAGTATAGTAAGGTATGAAAACATCAAAGTATAGTAAGGCATAGAATGTCATAGTATAGTAAGGCATAAAATGTCATTGTATGTAAGGTATAAAATGTCAAAAAAATGTCATAATATAGTAAGTCATAAAATGTCATAAAAATGTCATAGTATAGTAAGGCATAAAATGTCGTAGTATAGTAAGGCATAAAATGTAAAAAAAATCGTCATAGTATAATAAGGCATAAAAACATCATAGTATAGTAAGGCATAAAATGTCACAGTATAGTAAGGCATAAAATGTCATAAAAACGTCATAGTGTAGTATGTTATAAAAAATCCTAGTATCATAAGGTGTAAAAATGTCATAGTACAGTAAGGCATAAAATGTCATAAAAACGTCATAGTATAGTAAGGCATAAAATGTCATATTATAGTAAGGTATAAAAATGTCATATTATAGTAAGGCATAAAATGTCATATTATAGTAAGGTATAAAAATGTCATATTATAGTAAGGCATAAAATGTCATAGTATAGTAAGGCATAAAATGTCATAGTATAGTAAGGCATAAAATGTCATACAAACGTCATAGTATAATAAGGTATAAAATGTCATAAAAAATCCTAGTATCATGAGGTATAAAAACGTCATAGCATAATAAAGCATAAAAACATCATAGTATAGTAAGGCATAAAATGTCATAAAAACGTCATAGTATAGTATGTCATAAAATGTCATAGTATAGTAAGGTATGAAAACATCAAAGTAAGGCATAAAATGTCATAAAAACGTCATATTATAGTAAGGCATAAAATGTCAAAAAAACGTCAAAGTATAATAAGGCATAAAAACATCATAGTATAGTAAGGCATAGAATGTGATAGTATAGTAAGGTATAAAAACATCAAAGTATAGTAAGGCATAAAATGTCATAGTATAGTAACGCATAAAATGTCAAAAAAACGTCATAGTATAATGAGGCATAAAAACATCATAGTATAGTAAGGCATAAAATGTCACAGTATAGTAAGGCATAAAATGTCATAAAAACATCATAGTATACTAAGGTATAAAAACGTCAAATTTGTGGCGTCTTGTGGCGTAGTGGTCTAAGCAGGCGCCCCATGTGTAGAGCCCACAGTCCTCGCTGTAGTTGGCCCCGGTTCGAATCCCGCATCAGACGCCCCTTTGCTGCATGTCATTCCTCCTGTCTTTCTCCACTATACTGTCAAATAAAGGCATAAAAAAGCCCAAAAAATATACTTTTCAAAAACAAGTATAATAAGGCATAAAATGTTAAAAAAAAATGTCATAGTATAGTGAGGCATAAAATGTCATAAAAACATCAAAGTATAGTAAGGCATAAAATGTAGTAGTATAGTAAGACATAAAATGTCATAAAAACGTTAATGACGGCCCTTCGCTGCATGTCATTCCCCCTCTCTCTGCCTCCCCATTTCCTGTCTCTCTCCACTATACTGTCAAATAAAGGCATAAAAAAGCCCAAAAAATATACTTTTAAAAAACATCAAAGTATAGTAAGGCATAAAATGTAAAAAAAAATGTCATAGTATAGTGAGGCATAAAATGTCATAAAAACATCAAAGTATAGTAAGGCATAAAATGTAGTAATATAGTAAGACATAAAATGTCATAAAAATGTTAAAGTTTAATAAGCCATAAAAACATCATAGTATAGTAAGGCATAAAATGTCACAGTATAGTAAGGTATAAAAACATCAAAGTATAGTAAGGCATAAAATGTCATAGTATAGTAAGGCATAAAATATCATAGCATAGTAAGGCATAAAATGTCATAAAAACGTCATAGTATAATAAGGCATAAAAACATCATAGTATAGTAAGGCATAAAATGTAAAAAAAAACGTCATAGTATAATAAGGCATAAAATGTCATATTATAGTAAGGTATAAAATGTCAAAAAAATGTCATAATATAGTAAGTCATAAAATGTCATAAAAAACGTCATAGTATAGTATGTCATAAAAAATCCTAGTATCATAAGGTATAAAAACATCATAGTATAGTAAGGCATAAAATGTCATAATATAGTAAGGCATAAAATGTCATAAAAACATCATAGTATAGTATGTCATAAAATGTCATAGTATAGTAAGGCATAAAATGTCATAGTATAGTAAGGCATAAAATGTCATAGTATAGTAAGGTATAAAAACATCAAAGTATAGTAAGGCATAGAATGTCATAGTATAGTAAGGCATAAAATGTCATAAAAACGTCATAGTATAGTAAGGCATAAAATGTCATAAAAACGTCATAGTACAGTAAGGCATAAAATGTCATGGTATAGTAAGGCATAAAATGTCATAGTATAGTAAGGCATAAAATGTAAAAAAAACGTCATAGTATAATAAGGCATAAAAACATCATAGTATAGTAAGGCATAAAATGTCACAGTATAGTAAGGCATAAAATGTCATAAAAACGTCATAGTATAGTAAGGCATAAAATGTCAAAAAACGTCATAGTATAATAAGGCATAAAAACATCATAGTATAGTAAGGCATAAAATGTCACAGTATAGTAAGGCATAAAATGTCATAAAAACGTCATAGTATAGTAAGGCATAAAATGTTATAATATACTAAGGTATAAAAACATCAAAGTAGGGGCGTCGTGTGGCGTAGTGGTCTAAGCAGGCGCCCCATGTGTAGAGGCTACTGTCTCTCTCAACTATACTGTCAAATAAAGGCATAAAAAAGCCCAAAAAATATACTTTTAAAAAACATCAAAGTATAGTAAGGCATAGAATGTCATAGTATAGTAAGGCATAAAATGTCATAGTATAGTAAGGCATAAAATGTCAAAAAAACGTGATAGTATAATAAGGCATAAAAACATCATAGTATAGTAAGGCATAAAATGTCAAAAAAACGTGATTGTATAATAAGGCATAAAAACATCATAGTATAGTAAGGCATAAAATGTCACAGTATAGTAAGGTATAAAATGTCAAAAAAAAATTAATAGTATAGTAAGGCATAAAATGTCATAAAAACACCATAGTATAGTATGTCATAAAAAATCCTAGTATCATAAGGTATAAAAATGTCATAGTACAGTAAGGCATAAAATGTCATAGTATAATAAGGCATAAAATGTCATAAAATGTCATAGTATAGTAAGGCATAAAATGTCATAAAAACACCATAGTATAGTATGTCATAAAAAATCCTAGTATCATAAGGTATAAAAATGTCATAGTACAGTAAGGCATAAAATGTCATAGTATAATACGGCATAAAATGTCATAGTACAGTAAGGCATAAAATGTCATAGTATAATAAGGCATAAAATGTCATAGTATAGTAACGCATAAAATGTCAAAAAAACGTCATAGTATAATGAGGCATAAAAACATCATAGTATAGTAAGGCATAAAATGTCATAGTATAGTAAGGCATAAAATGTCATAGTATAGTAAGGTATAAAATGTCAAAAAAAAATTAATAGTATAGTAAGGCATAAAATGTCATAAAAACACCATAGTATAGTATGTCATAAAAAATCCTAGTATCATAAGGTATAAAAATGTCATAGTACAGTAAGGCATAAAATGTCATAGTATAATAAGGCATAAAATGTCATAGTATAGTAAGGTATAAAATGTCAAAAAAATGTCATAGTATAGTAACGCATAAAATGTCATAGTATAGTAAGGCATAAAATGTCATAAAAACGTCATTGTATAGTATGTCATAATTAATCCTAGTATCATAAGGTATAAAAACATCAAAGTATAGAAAGGCATAAAATGTCATAGTATAGTAAGGTATAAAATGTCAAAAAAATGTCATAATATAATAAGTCATAAAATGTCATAAAAAACGTCATAGTATAGTATGTCATAAAAAATCCTAGTATCATATGGTATACAAACATCATAGTATAGTAAGGCATAAAATGTCATAGTATAGTAAGGCATAAAATGTCATAGTATAGTAAGGTATAAAAACATCAAAATATAGTAAGGCATAGAATGTCATAGTATAGTAAGGCATAAAATGTCATAAAAACGTCATAGTATAGTAAGGCATAAAATGTCAAAAAAACGTCATAATATAATAAGGTATAAAAACATCATAGTATTGTACGGCATAAAATGTCATAAAAACATAGTATAATAAGGCATAAAAACATCATATTATAGTAAGGCATAAAATGTCATAGTATAGTAAAGCATAAATTGTCAAAAAAACGTCATAGTATAATAAGGCATAAAAACATCATAGTATAGTAAGGCATAATTTCTCATTAAAACGTCATAGTATAGTAAGGTATAAAATATCATAGTATCATAAGGTATAAAAATGCCATAGTACAGTAAGGCATAAAATGTCAGAGTATAGTAAAGCATAAAATATCATAGTATCATAAGGTATAAAAATGTCATAGTACAGTAAGGCATAAAATGTCAAAAAAACGTCATAGTATAATAAGACATAAAAACATCATAGTATAGTAAGGCATAAAAACATCATAGTATAGTAAGGCATAATTTCTCATTAAAACGTCATAGTATTGTAAGGCATAAAATGTCATAAAAATGTCATAGTATAGTAAGACATAAAAACGTCATAGTATAGTAAGGCATAAAATGTCATAAAAACGTCATAGTATAATAAGGCATAAAAACATCATAGTATAGTAAGGCATAAAATGTCATAGTATAGTAAGGCATAAAAACATCATAGTCTAGTAAGTCATAAAATATTATAGTATAGTAAGGCATATAATGTCAAAAAAATGTCATAGTATAATAAGGCATAAAAACATCATAGTATAGTAAGGCATAAAACATCATAGTATAGTAAGGCATAAAATGTCAAAAAAACATCATAGTATAATAAGGCATAAAAACATCATAGTATAGTAACGCATAAAATGTCATAAAAACGTCATTGTATAATATGTCATAATTAATCCTAGTATCATAAGGTATAAAAACATCAAAGTATAGAAAGGCATAAAATGCCATAGTATAGTAACGAATAAAAACATCATAGTATAGTAAGGCATAATTTCTCATTAAAACGTCATAGTATTGTAAGGCATAAAATGTCATAAAAATGTCATAGTATAGTAAGACATAAAAACGTCATAGTATAGTAAGGCATAAAATGTCATAAAAACGTCATAGTATAATAAGGCATAAAAACATCATAGTATAGTAAGGCATAAAATGTCATAGTATAGTAAGGCATAAAAACATCGTAGTCTAGTAAGTCATAAAATATTATAGTATAGTAAGGCATATAATGTCAAAAAAATGTCATAGTATAATAAGGCATAAAAACATCATAGTATAGTAAGGCATAAAACATCATAGTATAGTAAGGCATAAAATGTCAAAAAAACATCATAGTATAATAAGGCATAAAAACATCATAGTATAGTAACGCATAAAATGTCATAAAAACGTCATTGTATAGTATGTCATAATTAATCCTAGTATCATAAGTTATAAAAACATCAAAGTATAGAAAGGCATAAAATGCCATAGTATAGTAAGGAATAAAAACATCATAGTATAGTAAGGTATAAAATGTCATAAAAATGTCATAGTATAGTATTACATAAAATGTCATAGTATAGGAAGGCATAATTTCTCATGAAAACGTCACCGTATAGTATGTAAAAAAAAATCCTAATATCATAAAGTATGAAAATGTCAGAGTATAAGAAGGTATTAAATTATACAAAAACAGGTATAAAATGGCATAAAAACATCATAGTAGCTTACAGTAAGACATAATATAGCATACTCATAGTATAGTAAAGCATAAAAACGTCTACACACGTCTATCTGCTACATAGATTTACTTGTCAAGCCTGCCCTTTAAGCCCCTTATTATTGGCCCTAGCAATTGAACAATTATGCATCACAATTAAACCATTTTGGACGGGTGACAGGGTTGTTGTGTCCCTATCAATGTTGACACCAAACCTACGCCCTTGATAGAAATACACATGTTTTTTAAACTGTTCTTAATTTTTGTGACAAACTGCTGAAGCCTATCCCATATGCTGTTTCAGGTAGATGGATACAGCAGATGAAAGAACAAAGTGCATGTGTTTAATCTTATGTTTCAGTGCAGGAGGTTTGGTCCTGGAGGAGCGATTGAACAGACAGGAAACGATGCTCAGTGATAAAGTTTATGATCAGACATCTGTGATCAGCCAGCTGGGTCTACTGCACTGTTTGTGTGTGTGTGTGTGTGTGTGTGTGTGTGTGTGTGTGTGTGTGTGTGTGTGTGTGTGTGTGTGTGTGTCGTATGCCTTACAGTAGAAGCTTTATAGAAGAAAAGTGTTTCACATCATTCAGATTTGGGTTTATTGATCAGTGATCACATTCTTAGGCTTAATTTACAGATCTGTTTGAATGTGCAAGATTGTTCCTTGCTGTGTGTGTGTGTGTGTGTGTGTGTGTGTGTGTGTGTGTGTGTGAGTGGGTTTCAGTTTGGGAGAATTAGATTGACCTTGCTGGTACAAAAGGCCGTCCCTCTGTCCTGTACATTGCCTCTTTCCCCATAAATTACCAACAAAGCACCTCTGTGTTGGCAGAGCAAGAGGCCGTACATTTCCTTTATCGTTCTGCAGCCCTGACACTGCAGACGAGGACACACACCAGCAGAGACACTAAGCTTACATAAACTTTGACTTCAATCTGGATTTTGCCTTTATATCATACAAATTCCAGCATATGAATTAATAAATAAGAAAAAAATATTAAAGACTCAGGATAATTAAATTACGATATTCTGACACAATATTGCAAAAAAGTAGAAAGTAGATTTAGAAATAAATGTAAATATGTCAATAAGTGATCAATGATATGTCCTCTGTCTTTATGTTTACCTCTGTAAACTTTGAGTTTATTGTTATTTTTAACAACTTAAATAAAACAGAATGAAATACTGGAAATTTGCAAATTCAAGATTTCCACATCAGATTTACCATTTATTAGTGGCTTTATTTCTTGATTCATTTTTATTTGACTAATTTTTCAACTTTTGTGCATTTACTTATTGAGAATTTTTTTATTTGAATAAGAAAAGTGTCAGAAATGTGTTTCCAAGTAATGGAAAGACACTTAGTAGCTGTGCATTCAAATAACACAAAACACAAACTGATAATCTCATAACTGTTTTGATGCTTATTTATTCTGATGTGGTTACTTTTTCTTTCTTCCAAGATTACTTCTCATGACCGTATCCTCCTTTTTTTCTTCCCATACATTCTCTTCATCCTCTTCCACCTCTCCTTAAGCTCATGGCAGCCATCATCTTCATCAGTATCGGAGTCATCGCGTCTTTCTTCTGCGCCATTGTGGACGGGATCATCGCTTCAGAGTTCATTGTAAGTTTTACATGTATTCATGTGCCTTTTCTTTTCTTTTTTTTTTTGTCTGAACAAACTCTGACACATTCACACACCAATCCGAGACTGGCACAGACACCATAGTAAAATCAGGAACTTTGTAGATGCAATCAGACAGATTTGACTCTGGACATGTGAACCAGATAAACTCATCTCAGTGCCGGACCTGCAGAGAGCGGCTGGGTCACCTGAAGAGCTGAAGGAAACATTCAGCACAACAGGGATGATTACATGTGACCAAAAATTATCCACCCACTGTAAACTCTTGTATTCTGATGCAAAAAAACATACAGTAAATATGCAACAACCAAAGTCAATTACATTAAAATAAAAACATGTTTATCTTCATATCATATTTGAACAGAATAGAGAATAGAGAATATATTTTCCATGATTTGGTGTACACACAGTAATTGGTAAAACATTAGAAAAAAAAAGGTTGGGAAATAAGGTGTTTACAATTTTCTATAAAGAGTAAAAAAAACAACCACATTATATTACAGCCCCAACCTTATTCTTACTGTGTAATGTAAAATGTACATTGTAGTTGCATTCACTAAAAGATGTATTCGTTTGTAGGAAAAAATACAATATAAAAGAGGGGAGCTCAGTTCCACTCACACTACAGAGATTTATTATCAAGTGTCAAACAAAAGCATTTATTTCTCCTTTCCTCTAAAATGGCCAGTAGTTACTCCCTTGTCCCCATAGGTCCAATTATTCTAGTTTTCTTCTACTGTATCTGTATTTAAGTACCAGTAACAACTGCTAACTATGGTATTAGTACCTTATTCATACAACGCAATGGCAGTGTAAAAGCTCAGGCTGTTTTATAGTTTCACCCAATATTTTGGAATATATTTTTTATTGAAATTTACTGTATCACATAAAATGCAATTCCACAAATATTGTTTCCCTCTCTCTCCTTGCCACTACATATACATCTGTGTCAACTATTACATAATGTTTGTATTTAATAAGTAGCAGCCTCAAGAAGTCAAAAAGCACTTTCATAATCTGTCACTTTATCAGCACGTTGTCTTTCTCTCCAACAGTAAAACTCCAGACTAAATTTATATGTGTGTCATTATATTTGCACAAATATCTGCATTTGTTTATGTGGGAACTGAAAATGCAGAGAGGTCAAATAAGGTCATTGTCGCTTCCTCACTGGATACATCAAATGTTTGGATACACACACACAAACACCTGAGTTTGTCACATCAGCCTACTGAATTTTAATGAGTATCTTAATGAGTACGGACCAGGAACAGTGGACCTCCCAGCACCTGGCCCTGAGTCACTGATATTGATCAGCAGTGCTATCAAACCCTTGCAGATATATTTCTTTTGTGCTCACGGGACAGTAAAAGTCATATTTATTGCACCTCCAAGGCTTTGGACAATGAAAATGATTTTATTACCGTTCACATTATATAAAGTCCAGTGATGTTTAGTGCTGGAGGTTTTGCAGTCCGGTGCAGTGGACGCTTTTGAGGGCAAGAACATGTTGTAAACCTTCACTGCTGCAGTGACAGAGAAGCAGGAGGAGGATGGACACATGGTTCAAATTCACACACATGTAACTTTATAGGACACAAAAGGGAAAGTATATAATTCAATTCTTTAAATCATAGAGATCTACTCTAAAGAAAAACAGCTGTGCTGTATGACAAGTGGATTAACTTGTACTTCAGTCCCTGTATAATTGTGGCTTATGTATTTAACAAGTCTTCTCTCTTTCTGATCTTTCTAACACACTCACACATACAGGACATTAGACCCTTGCAGGAGGACATGTGCGACTTCTATGCCAGTGGATCGGGCTACGCCTACGACAGCTACTACACAGAGGTGATTCTCATACACACAGTATACAACAAAACTGAGTACACCTGTGTGCAATATGACTACAATGTTACTGTGTCATCTTACAATAATTGTCTTATTTTTAAGTAGAAGTATAGGGTATTTGATTAGACTACATTGAATACAGGCCCTGAAGTACAACCTAACTGCAACAAGAGCGAGTACACAGCAAGGTACAAGGCTAAATGCATGAACAAGACTATAAAAGAACCTGTGAACATCACATCAGCTTCCTCAGTTTGGGTTGTGTCTAATGCAACATGGGTCCACATAGTACAAGAAGAGCCAAATTACCAATAAGAGAGGACGCAGTGGTCGTCCTCGAAAAATGACATATGTTATTTACACATCCTTGTACTGAAAAACAGACGGGTAAATGTTTCTGACTCAGCACAAGGATGGATCATCTGTCAGTGACTGATCCGGCAGCTGCATGAGTGCAAAAGCTGTGGGGGATAAGATGACATTTATAGATAAAAAATAAAGGCCGACATACAAAATATGGCAAAAATAAATGACTGGAATCACACTAATGGAGGGTGTACTGACTTTTGTTACAGTCAGTTTTTTAATATGGACCTTTCCTTATAGTTTAATTAGTCCAACATTTGTGCTTTTCAAATGAATTTGGCTTCATTCTTCTCATTCTTTGTCTAAAAACGAATATAATTGAATTAAATGAAAAGGATTTCTAATTACTTAACATTTTAGTCACATTGACCAGGGGTGTACTCAGTCGTGTTGTATGCTGTAATGTATATACACTTCATATACCACCTGACATTGTCTGCACTGTATAAGTCCCCTAACCTGTGGTTTTTATTCACCTTTAGTTGTAGTCTTCTTCCTCCTCCACACTGCTTTACCTTTGTGTCTCAGTTGTTGTCTTTCAAATGGTGTAAATGATGATTTGAATGCATTTTAAGGTTAATATAGGAATATATTGTTCTTCGTTGAAAGTTTCACATAGTGCGTAATGACATCTAGTGGTCAGATAATGTTACTGCACAGATTTACTGACAGCAACAAACACTTGTCATCAAACCAAATTACAAGCAAACAGAGAATCTGGATACATGTTGACATGCAGTCAGTTACTTTCCGGTCATGTGTTTCTTTCTCCAAACTTGTATCAGTTCCATGAGGTTAATAAAACATAATACAAATGAGTGAAACTCTGAGAATATTTGAAGTCATCAAACCTCACTGACTCTGCAGGTGACGTGCCGTTCATTCGACAAAGCATGCAAGCTGAAACTGAGGAGCAACACCTGCTACTGCTGCTACCTGTACAACTGTGAGAGGTGAGCGACAAGGAGTTCACAGGCTAAAGCACCAACTTAAGGCTGAAAAGGTTCTTTGCTGTCTGTGAGCAATAAGACATATCTATCAAGTGACTTCCTACTATTCATAGCGAAGTGAGAAAAAAACTTTGAAGACCAACTGTGATCACATGTCTGCTCAGAGGAGGAAATAGAGATGTAGATTAACCATCCATCAGCTATACTGGAAGAGCTTAATTATAAATGACAGCAGGGCCTGTGGAAAATCACTGTCCTGGATTTCTGTGCTAGCTGCCAAAATTGCATGTACAGTCTGTGCTGCTGGAAAATCACTCTTACAAGACACACACAGGCTGACATGGATCATGTGATTTTGGCACTTCCTTGCCTTGCGGAGGTTTATATTTTTATCCTTCCAAGATTTTGAAGGAAGGAAGAATATGAAGGATGGAGAGCTTCAGAAAAAGTATTTTCCTGCTTGCAACCATAGCATCACTCAGTCATTAGCTGATAAACAGCTGCCTGGAAGTTTTAAAATGTAATAGAGTGAGTGATGGACAGTGTGCGGTGCTCTTTGTTTTCTTCCTTGTCTGGAAGAATTGAAATGAAAACACCTGTGATATGAAGTGGAAAGTGGTGTTCATACAGTGGTAATCATTAAATCAACAAGAGCTGAACTCCATTGATCATCATCTGTTCCAGTGATACACTTGAATGAAACATAACCATTAGTGATACTAATTACACCTGTGCACCTCCTGCTGTGACAGGTCAAAATATCAGCTGTGAGGGAGGTATACATGCTTTGTGATTTATAGCAACTACAATACTGACCAGTGCTCTTCTCTTCTTCCTCCAGCACAGAGTACCACACACAGTACTATGAGTTCACTGGTGTCAGCAGCTGCTGGGATGTGATCCACTTGTACCGTCTGCTGTGGGCCTCAGTGGTGCTCAACGTGATTGGCTTGTTCCTGGGTATTATCACTGCTGCCATCCTCGGAGCATACAAGGACATGGTGAGCTGGAGTTCCTTTATAAATCTTTATAGACAAGAAGTTAGACATGATGTAAAGGCAGACTGAGTCCTGAGCAAAATAAAAACCTTGTAGTATTACATTGATGATGAAGGCTTTTTATTATGCTCAATACAAGTTACCTTTCCTTATTGCCCACAGGTCACACAGAATAACAAGCTGTTTTGTTGCCTCTGTGTAAACCATCAGGAAGTGTCATTACAATAATTTTTAATAATTCAATAACCACAAAACTTGAACTTATAATGTCTCACTAGAGCTTCTTTCAAAGCTCCCTAAAGTTTAGATTTTTCACTGAAAGAGGAAGCACCCTAAGCTGAATCCGATCACTACAATTCCTGAATAAACTCATGAGATTGAATTGTCGAAAATAATCAACTGAACTGACTTTGCTGTATACTGGCATTTTTAATGTTTTTTTTTTTTTTTTAATAATCTAACCTTATTTTTTATCTGTATTGCTCACACTTGAAGGAACTCCAAACTCAATCTAAAATGCAGTTTTTCTGGCATGAAGCGCAGTCTAATAATCTGTTTCAAAGACATGAAAATCTATGATTTTATTGTGTTAATTTTAATGGTTCTGATTTTATTATTATGGTTCCTACAGTACAATAGGCAGCTGTCATACCTCTTATAAAATGAAGTGTGTGTGGTTCGTGTGTAACTGGGACACACTCACTGACATTTGCATTCCAGCTTCCTTTGATGATTTACCATCTTATCCCAAACATGTTTGCTGTTTCTTGCAGCAGAAGCCGACTCCTCAGATGGCTCCCAGCCCGGCACCGCCACCCCACATCCTGTACAACCCGACCCAGCACATGCTCACCTACGCTGGCTTCTGTCCTTCAGGACAGACTCTGCCTGCCTACCCTAACTATCCAATACCAGTGCAGGTGGGGGCCAGAAACAAAAAGAAAAAAGAAACATTCAGTGAAAAACACAGTAGGAAAAGCACAGGTGTAAATAATAAAATGAATGTTGGCTGAATTCCATTTAGCTGCTTTAGTTTCAGGGTCATGATATCGTACACTTGTGGTTTCACTGTTACACTGTCATGGCTCATCGGGGAAATTAAAAAGAACAGAGCTATTGGTAATGTTTTTAGTAACACTCATGTTTTACCTGCTGCGACAGGTAAAAATGTCTCCTGTGAAAAAATACCTATTTCACATTCCATTCTATTAGTTTGGCAAACAGATGAGTATCACTGGCTCAAATTTATTTTTGCTGCACTTGCACAGCTGTTCCACTCTAACATCAAAGCACTTGACCCGAGAGAAAACTATTAATCTGCACTGCTGCCACGTCACATGGATACACAGATGGATACCTGCAAAACTTGTGTGAGGATTTGCTACTTTTTCCAGTCTTACTTTGTAGTAAACTGATTATCTTTGGGTTTTGGACAGCAGGACAAAATCTGAAAACAACACCTTATATTCATTATTCACTTTCTGATGTTTTAACGACCAAACAACTGACTAACAACAATAAATACAATAAAACTGGCAAAACACCCTCACAGACCCACTGGCACGGCTGTAGACTGTGATGGTGATCATCCAAGAGCCTGTTGAGAACAGGAATGCCTGATTGATGGGCCATAAACTGAAGCATGACCTCTGCTGTAGTTGTTAAATAAGCCAACCACCCTTATTCAGGAGATGCATTGGTTTATTTATATCATAGTGACTTTGTTTGAAATGTGTAAAATTTATTATTGATGGTGTCTAATCTTTGCTGATATTTCTATGGCTGCTACCAGAGAACCAAACTACACAAATCAAAGTAAAAACCACACCTCACATAAAAATGTAAGAAATAATTTCAGGTATCTTTGGCTCTACTTCCACATACTGCAACAACCTACCACTCCCTGTCTCTTCTCCTCTCCCTCAGCATAACAACAACTACCAGGCACCTGCTACACCCCAGCTAATCCCTGAGGGAGGCCTTACCTCCACCTCCTGCCCGTCTGATGAGAACCAGCAGCCCTCTCAGGCTCCCACCCAACCACAACCTCAGGGAGCCAACCAAGAACCAGGAGGCTTCATGTTGACTCCCAACGCTCCTGTCCTCTATGGATCCTCCTACAGCCCCTTTGAGAAACCACCTCCTTACGCCTGCTGAGGTCTCAGAGAAACATATGGGGCATGTTGGAGAAAAAACATTGATCTGGTCAGACTGAATGTAGCACAAGACATTTCATAGGTGACCTTGTAGATGGAAAACACTCAAGTGAGCATCACAATTCCTGATTTAAATGTTATGTATCATGTGTCTGATGGATTCAAACTGAAGTGAGACAGATTTATAGCTATTTAGTGTGATTGTATAGACATAATTAAGTTATTTCATGTGTATTCATTAAACGGAAACAGTCCTGGAAACACGCGTATTTTCTTCCGTGCTATAAGTTAGATACCTCTGTCACACCTACAGGTAAATATGAAGCTACAGCCAGCAGCTGTTAAGCCTAGCTAAGCTTAGCATTATGACTGGAAAAAGAGAAACAACTGGCCTGGCTCTTTCCAAACATAACAAAATCTGACCACCAGCAAGAAAGCGAGTAAGCGTATTTCCCCAATTGTCCACCTTTTCCGTCAAGCCTTAAGCTGGCCTTCAGATGTTACATAGGTTTATACACTTGACTGTGATCTGACATTTGTTTCTGTTAAACCTTGTGCTGATTGAATTACAGCTGTATTGTGTTTTTATCTCACTATGCTAACTACCGTACAAGCAATTAAAAGGGCTTTCTTGAAATGTGAACTGGAGTAAATGATGCTGGTGTTGCTGTTACTTTGCTTAATCATTTAATGTGCACCTTATAGTTAATATAGCCTACTGTATATATTATTGATAATGCATGCTAACTGCTGTGAGATAGGAGTATATAGCTGTTACTGCTATGAAATACATTATGTATTAAAGAGGCACCTATTAGAAATCCCTACATTCACTGATGCATAAAAATAGATGTAGAGTACAGGCTTCAGCATTTTTCGAAATACGCTTATTTGTTTACCTGCCAAAAGTCAGATGAGAATATCAGTACCACTTTTGTATTTGTATGGTAAATAAGAAGCACCAACACGTGAGTAGTATCAATCTTATCTCTAAGCAAGAAAGTGAATTTCCAAAAAATATTGAAATAAACATTTAAAATCCCACATTTAAAAATATCACCAGTAGTACTTTTACTAACAGTACCAGTTGGTTTCACTGCATTGTTTCACTTTGAATCAAGACTATGTAACTTTTAACTTATTAAAGAATAAAATAACAGTCTTCCTCTTAGAAAAGGTTGAATTCATAAGCTATAAAACATAAGTGGAGCAGGGGGGCGGCTTATGGGGCTTCAGCCCCTGATGTTTTCCCAAAAGCCTTGAATCTTATATGAAGTTTATAATATAACTTCAACTTGGTGTCATTTCCTCTCTGACTGGACTGGCAAATCAGTGGAGCTCTATTAGTACTTAAATGAGGAAATAGCCATTTATAGGTCACCCGACCACTCGCTGAGCATTCAGGCATGAAGCAAAACACTTGATGGTTTCATTTTCCGCGCACTGGGCGAGCCATGAGAGGAAAATGAGCAAGAGAGCAAAGGGGGAAAGAACAGGGCAACCTGTGGACCAGGAGAGGAAGCAGCAATAGGTGAAGTGATGATTGGGGCAGAGAGAAAAGAGTGAAAAGCTAAAGTTAAAAGAAGGAGAGAGGAGGAAAATATGTGATGATGAACCAGGAGAAGAGGATAAAGGAGGAAGTCTGGATTTGAAGAGTGAAGAAAAGAGCAGAAAGGGAGGAGTAAAAGAGGAGGGGAGGAAAAGAATGAAGGAGGGAAGGGGAAATGGGATGTGAAAACTTGTGGAAAAAGCAGGTGAAGAGAAAGAGGAACAGGTATGGAGGTAGATTTGCCCCAATGTTATTTGTGTGAACAGATTGACAATCTGTGTATAAATGTGTAATCTGTAAATGTAAAACACCTTTCATAAAAGGACTGAATGATTACAATAAACTCAACAATCAAACAAATGGCACCAGTTATCTCTATACAGGTTGGAGGGATATGAAATGTGGTCCATTTACAATATATCTCCATCTACAATACAGGATTGAGGAAAAGAGGAAAAGGGAGCAGAGGTGGAGCAGGTGTAAGAGAATAAGATATGCATTTAATATTTTTACATCTTCAGTTTGTGATCAGAAATATTAAAAATCTTGTTGTTTTTGTTGTTTTATATTTTCTTTGAGTGACGGACATTGCCAGGGATAAATGAGTAGAGTTGAGAGTGAAAGAAGAAGACGAGGAGAAAATGAGAACAGTGTGATCAGGAGTAGATCAAATAAAATACTGTACGATAATGTTACACTACATGTCCATGTTGTTTATCCTATGATGCTATTCCTTAAAAGAAATTTAATATGATGCAGGCTCAGGATGAGTTTTTTTCCTGGGCAACTATCATGCTTTCCCCAAATGATGTACAAATGGTGTAAGTGGTGTAATGCTGTGACTGGGGAAAAAATTCCCCAGTGGAGCATGTTCCCAGAATATAGACTGAAGTTGGGGCCCCGAATGCTCACAATGTCTGGCTCCGCCCCTGCAATAAAACATGATTTTGCTCAACTCAATACACTCTGGTGTTATTACTTTGGCCTTACTTGGTCTGGTATAACTAGTGACTTGTGATAGCAAACATGAAGTAGGCACTGCACAGTACTGATAGTTACCAGTCTTGTTATGACACTCTTCACTACTTAGGCTACTGTTGCACCACATGTCAACATTTACCTTTACTCCCTCATTACCACATAAATGAGCTTGCTTTAAAAAAAAAAAGAACAAAAAGGTTTTTCAGCTGCCTGATAATGTAGCCTAACTTATTGGCGTGGAGGTTATTTCTTTACCTTGGGAGTGATTAACTATTCTAAACTCAAGGTTCACCTACTACATATTTTCAGAGCTTTTGAACTAATCCTTTTTAAGCACATGAAACTGCATCAGTTGTCATCATGGGTTTTATAAAACATCTGTCACATGATAGGCGCCAGAGGTAGATTGTAACCCCTCATCAACTTTCTCAACCACCACCTACAGAATTAAATGAATAATCCAGGATTTTCATGAATTCAAACCCTGTA
Source organism: Seriola aureovittata (assembly GCF_021018895.1). NCBI lineage: Eukaryota > Metazoa > Chordata > Actinopteri > Carangiformes > Carangidae > Seriola > Seriola aureovittata. The sequence continues at coordinate 11,810,660 of NC_079364.1, forward strand.
TTAGATGCTATTTATGGTTCCCACTTTTTCCAACACTTAGCCATTCAAAGTATTTGCATTCTATAATTATCTCTCTATTTGGTATTTTTCATTTAGTTAATGGCAGAGTCCACCAATCCTATGCTGGATTAAAATACAAGGAATTCACAGAAAAACTATTATAGTGAGTGGTTAGATGAGGAGCTTGTTTGGCTGCACTATAAACAGATACAACAGGTGGTTTAAGAGGTGTTACAATGTCAATCACATATACAACCACTTGTCATCACGTGACGGATGTATTGTATTTATACTATGTGAAGATACCGTAGAAACTTCCATTTGCTAAAGAGCGTTTTTTTACAAGCTGTATTGTAAAAAGCTAGTACATTAAGTAAACCTTGAGTTTAGAACAATAACGACATGTCACACACGGAGCAGGACATGAAAAGTTTATCTTTAACATAACCACACAGCATACAAACATTTTTTTTTGAAAATACAATTTTACTCTATAATGTTCATACAACTGCTTTTATTTTTGTTTTTAAATAGGATTTTCACTGTTGAAGGAAGTTAAAACTCAAAAGGCAGACTTCTCTCAGCATTGTACACATACTGGCAGTTAACATGAAAAATAAAAACTAAAGAGAAGTTCAATATACAACACATGATTAAAAAAAAAATTAACACGTCAAGCTCTATATTCTGGCATTCATTCAACAGAAAACTAGAAAACGAAACATTAGAGAGGAAAGTAAAATAACACTGGAGCCCTTTTGGCATTCTCAATCGCAATGCTCCTCTGACATTCTTTGTTTTTATTGTGTTTTGATTTGCTCAGCACCTATAAAATGAAAAACTCAGTCCCTATAGAGTTACGGTACTCTGATCCCTGGCTATTGCTCTCACAGTCTCCCAATTCCCATTTCAAGAAAAGAATCATGGATTAGTGTTTAACTTTGGATCAACTTAAATGTGCAGAAAACCTCAGTGAGCATAAGGTAGTGTTTGTTTTTTGTCTTCTATAAAGCATTGTACAGTCACATTATTTACATATTCAGTATTTTACAGCGCACTCTTTTTACTTTCAGTAGCTTGTGTGGTGCGATTGATGCAGTGCTCTCTCTCCTTCATGGAGCGGGCCCCTTCCTGTCTCCCTGTGCTTCTGTGACTAATCTATCATCCTCAAATTGTATATGGCAGGTATTAACTGTGAGTGGGTGATTCTGAGGGAAAGAAGGGGCCTTTGTGATGAAGTCAGATTAAAGATTCTTGAGAATCAGGGTGTCGGTCAGTTCTTTAACAGACTGTAATACTTCAAAATGCAGAGGTGGAAATGCATAGTGTTTTAGATGTAATGAGTACAACATTTCATCAGGAAAAGTGTTAGCTCTGTTTGTGTGTTACAGTACTGCACCTTTGTGAAATGGTTCACCTGTTTAGAGGGAAGCTGTCGAGAAGTTTGGGTTGGTTATTTTTTGTAGGCACACGGTTGATTTTTAAGGTTGCAGGCAGACATGGAGTGCTGCTTTCGTCGAATGGAAATCAAGAAAATGGCTTCACGTGGCAGTCCATTTCTACCTGCAACAATGTGCAAGGTTTTCTACAGAACACAAAGTTGTGCCTAATACCACACCTTCATGCTCTGGTGAAGGAGGGCATTCAGCTTGTTAGGAGCAAATAATATTGATTTAGTCCCCAATCAACCCCTAAATCATTATACACCAAACACTCACAAAGATCTGACCACCTGTTTGCACAGTTTCTCGGCTGATGTAGGACTTTTTTAGCTGGTCCCCATTTTTTTTTTTTTTTTTCATTTCATCAGATTCTACATTAGCACTTGATTATTTCAAGCTTTGTGAGCGTGGGCCTTAGGTGAACTGGATGTAAGCAACATGACCACAGCTCTATCAGCTGAGTTGCTGCAGTGAAGAGTCACTCTGCCTACAAAGTTCCAGCCAGATCTGCATATAAGCACAGGATGCCAGGCGTATGCCAGGCACAGGATGCCTGACCCAAGACCCACTATTTAACATAGATCTGGACAAGGCCCTGTGTGTTCTTGTGGGCTTACAAGGCTGTGATACATGGGCAGTTTTTGAGGCAATGTTGTGCAGCATTTATTCCCAACTCTTCTGCCTAGTACAGGGGATGTTGCCCATTGGCTAACTAACTAACCTACTGATTTACAATACCGTGAAAATCCCTGCAAACGCCTCTAGGAAGCAGTGCCATCACAGTAAAAGGACAGGGTGATCCTGGGCTAAGGCTCCACCTGCACCACAATACCTGGGTCTAGTTTTTTTTACATTCCAATCTAAAACATCTCCCCACTGCTCAAAGCTTTTATAAATATATTGGATATCATCCCCATTGCCTCAATCAACTGCTTATGGATCAATTTTGGCAGAGTGACACGCTGGTCACTGGTGAGAGTCCAGCAGGGGGCAGGAATGTGAGCGGATGTCGTTGTGTTTATGGATGGCCTGGTCCAAGTCCAGAGACTGTCCATTTACACTGACCTCCATACATCCACTGTAGGGCGCTGACACCAGTGTGGACACCAGAGGAATGTCATCTGAGGGAAAAAAATGACAACATGTGAACAAGCAGAGAACATGACGGATTGTGTGGGTGCCTTAACTGTGACCTAACCACAAGTATGTAAACAGTATTATTCAAAGTGCTGAATCTGTCAGACTCAGCAAACACATTAACCAACACTTGGACCTTTAATCAATATACATGACTATTCTCTTCAAGGCACTGTCTAACAATTTGGCAAAAAACACAAAACCCATTTTATGTTTTCTTTCCAGTTCAGGGAATGTTGGAGTAATTTCTGGCAAAATTATTTATTCAGTGCAGAAGTGACAACTATGGTTTGCTACATACATATATATTTATAGCACAAGTTAACAAAGTAAGCCACTTATGAATTTGCATAACATCATCTTCTCATCGTTCACTGGGTGAGGTAATTTATTGTTGACATGTGTTGGATGTTTTGGAGACTGTACAACACAGTCATTAACAGAACAAAGGAAACTGTGACAGAGTGTTTAGAGAGACTGGGCAGAAAAACCTAAATTTTAGGTTATTCCATTGATCAGCTCAAGAAAACTGGATATAAGAAGGCTTGTGTGGCTTTGCACTTTAAAAAATGTGCAAAATACTTGTTTTGTTTCTGTACATATTCTAGACCACACATTTTTCTTTACAGAAGTAAAATGCATGAATGACCTACAATAATGTGTGTATGTTTGTTAAATGACAAACCTCTAATATACTGAAAAAAGAAAATGTCTGACATTTTCATTTTTCAATGTATGAATCAATTATGACACATTCATTTCCACCTTAGTATAAAATCACTTACTTAGTAACTTGTATATTGTGTAAATAAAAGATAACAAATAAACAACATCCTGCAAAATGTGTATACATGTGTGCCCTCACCAGGGAGGCCTCCTATGAAGGTGCTGGATTGAGACAGGAGGTCAGTAGGAACTTGGGTGTCTTCACTTCGTCCAGGCTGGCCATCGACCAGCAGTAAGGTTTGGTTGCCTGAGATTGTCACCTGGATTTCATGACTCTCACCATCACATAGTGGAGCAGGGGAGCTGGCAATGATGGCATCACCTGCAGATACCAGAACAAACTGAAGGCACACAAAAGGTCAGTTTTTCAAGTCAAACAAACAGTAACAAACTAATTTCAAATACATATGCGGGTTGAGATTTAAAGAGCTCACATCTCGCCATTCATCGGACCCGGGATGATAGTCGGCCAAAGCGATGGAGAGAGGGACTCTGTCCTGGTGCACAAGTACAAACAGCACTCCGATAGCATGCGTTGGACGCAGTTTCAACTGGACGCTCAGGTTCTGTGATTCTGAAGTGTGGAGAACAGAAAGTTAAGAACAGCAAGTCATGAACTTTATCGACAAACAAAACCTGGGCAAACTGTTGACAAAAGTGTAGTGGATGGCGGAAGCCAACTCATAGTTATCCAAACAAATTAAATATTGACTAACTGCTTCAGGAAGAAGAAATTAGGCTAGGTTATGCAAGCCCCCAACATGCTATACATTACACACACACACACACACACACACACACACACTGTACCATAGCTGATGTTGAAGAGAGCAAATCCTGTGCCGGGATAGTATGCTCCAGGATCCTCTGCGCTGAAACACTGCATGTTGTCATTAGACCGAATGGTTTCTTGAATGGAGGTGTCTTCACCTGTCAGCCACCGCCACTCTTTCATACAGCCGTCCAAACGTGGGTTCACCTACAAAATAAATACAATTGAGAAATATGTAAAGAACATTTCCTTTTGTTTTCGAGAAAATACACAATTATGTGCAAATAAACACCTGATTGACGAGGCCATCCTCTCTGAAAGGGACTCCTCCCACTGTGAGGTTGAGTTCATGCATGCCTTTCTTTAGTGTAAACAGATCACCATTTACTGCGATCTTCATGACAGCCTCCCTGTCAATCTTAATCACTAGACTGCGGCCCTGCTCCTCCACCGAGATCTGATGAGAAAATTAGACATTTGAGAAGCTTTCAATGAGCTAATGAAGCTACTGTAGACAGTGCATTACTTTCCATGATGGGCCCCTGCCAGAAACCTCTAACCTTTCTCCACTGGCCGTCATTGACGATGGGTCCGCTGCTGGTGACTCTGCTGACTATGCCATACTTCAGCTGCAGCTCCAGCTTCCCTTGATGCATTGCCAGTACGATCCAGGAACTGTTTAGGTGACCTCCAGCAAAGAAGATCACCCCCTCAGGATCGTAGGTGCGGAAGTCGAATTCTGCTGAAAAGCTAGAAGTGGTGGAGATGGAGGTATGTGCATGTGTGTTTGAATGATTAAGTTAAAATGAAGAGGTAAGGTGGGATACATGTGAAATAAAAGGAAAAAAGAAAAGAGAAGGGAGAGGAAGAGATGGTAGATGAGAAACAGGAAATTCCTTTTAGTGACCAAAATAATTTTATCTTTTACCCGCTCTGATAAAGTGGGTTGCATTTTCATCCCCGCTAATATTAGAAATTATTTTTAGAATTGCTGATATAACTTCACAAAGTGACTATGTATGGTAAAAAACAAGTTCTCCTTTAAGACCTCTGACCAATTTATTCTCAGGGTCAGTCAAGTGGAAGCTTATTGTTTATAAAAAAGTAGTAAACTAATTATTTTATCTTCTAATGCATTTAAAAATCAACAAGCAAGCACAAAGTTAGGTAACATGTTTCAAGTTCAACATTTTTCCTCAGGAAGCATTAGGATATTTTGCTGCAAAAATACTTGCAAACAAGTCTGGCAAAAAGAAGTTGCGATCACTAGACTATTTACATATACACCATTCACTGCTATGATAAAGCGAGCTGGAAGAGGTGTGATCACTCCACTCAATCATTTGTGTGTCTTTCCACTCAGTGTAACTAAGGTTTAAATGTGGGGGAAGTGTGATATGTTTGTCAGGAGACAATCGTTGAGAGTGTTGAAAATTAAGACAGAACAATTTTCTCACCCAGTTTGAATTCTCCTGCGGAAACGCAGCCTCACCACTGGCACACCGCTGAACATGCGGCCCAGGTAAAGAGAACGAGAGTTCCTCTTCAGAGACGGCGACAAACAGGGAGTTATAGGCTGGAAGAGAAAACACAAACAACCACCCGGAGATAACGTATTTTGCCACTTCATGAGAACCATTTCAATTTAAGACTTTAATCACAAAGAACGCAATTTGATATCAGTTTCATGAGCCTAGAAGCCAAATTATGAAAGTATTATGGAAAAAAAATTGAATTCATTGTTACTTTTTTTAGCACCTCCTCAGCAATATAACAATAATTCATAATCACCTGGACAAACAGCAGAAAATGGATGGATGGATTAAAAAATAAAATTGATTAATTCATGTAAGTTTTTTTCTAAAATCGACCCTTGACCATTAAGAGACGATGAGCCTCCTAGGTACCTTAGTCAGCGGTAGCCACAGTGACTTAAGGTGCTGACTGAAACAGAAATTGATTAAACAGGCTCCTGCACACACAGTCCAATCCCACTTTTAGTTTATAGGTGTGTGACATCTCCCAACAACTGGCAATCAGATATAAAAAAAAAATATTTTCAGTTTCATTTTGGATGTACAGATGCTAGAAGTTGCTTACGATTCACATTTTACAATAAAAGTGGAAGCTGAAATCTGAAATGGCTGGTTAATATGCAACAGTTAATGTATTTCACCTTACAGCTCCTGAGGTCCTGGCTCAGCTTCATGCCCTGACGACCATCACAGAAGCAATGGAAACTCCCTGGAGTGTTCAGACACTCCTCAGCACACACACCTGCCATGCACTCATCCACATCTGAGAGGTGACAGAGCAGGTTGAAGAAATTAAAGAGAAGGAGAGATGAAAGTGATGACTGGGGTATAAAGGGTTACAGAGAAGCAGACAGTTCATGAAGTTATCAAAGTCACATCCGTGGTGGGCTTAGTCAAAACACCAACTTTCAAGGATCAAAATAACATCAGTTCCACAAGAATGTATGAAAAAAAAAGAAAGAATCTGATTTCTTTCCCGTCAACATATCAGGGAATGCAAACAACACTTGAGTCAAGTGGTCTTTGACGATGACTGGGCGGTATCTCCCTCCTCCATATATAACCTTACATGGCCATGAGGAGGTTGGCTATAATAAATGTTAATTCTCTGAGGGGGGACACTGAGGTTATGAAAAGTCTGGTTTCCACTGCAGAGCAAAACACAGCACACAAGTGATTAATGACTGAGTGAAGTCTTTGTCCATGTTATGAACAAATCTGATGTTATGATTACTTGATCTTATTGTGTAATCCTATTAAATAACAAGACAAAATTTTTTGGCGTTATCACTGGTGTTCATTCTTGTGAATTAAAGTGTGTGTTGAGCAGTTTTTATGTAATCCCTTACTGTGCACTTTGGAAGGAACATGGGATATAACCTGTTTGACATGTAAGATCAGATTGGTATATTTTGAGCTCTTATTTACAGTCATTGAGCTCCAAGGCTACCGCAAGATTTTGCATGATTTCACAGATGTCATGGGCCTTCAAGTTACGGGATGTGTAAAGCATGATTTGGTCTGATTAAGATAACAAACACTTCTCTAATCTATAAACCTATGGCATGTCTTCTGTGTTTGTAAATTCTGACCAGTGCATTTCAGCTTTTCCTCCTCTGTTTTGCTTTTATGACTCTCTCTGTCCTGACCAAAGTTAAAATCATAAAGACCCTCTGGAAATTACATTATGCATCAAAACAAGGTGAATCACAGTGCCAGTCTGTGTATTTCACTCCTGAAATTAATTTGGAGACAGACTGGACAACAGTTGACAGTGACCTGTCACCTACTTATACAGAATGTCTCCAAATGTCTTTGCATTCCTTTCCTGACCCTGCAACACAGCTGCGTCAAGTCCTGCTGAGGCTGAGGCTGCTCCTCAGTCGCTTCTAATGAAACTATGTCTGTTTGTGTGTGTGTGTGTGTGTGTGTGTGTGTGTGTGTGTGTGTGTGTGTGTGTGTGTGTGTGTGTAAATTTTATTGTGTGTGCGTCCACACTTACCAACACAGCTCTTGGTTTCATTGTCGTAGACATAGCCGATATCACACAAGCAATCATAGCTGCCATTCATATTCTCACACCGTGCTGTTCCACACACACTTGTGTCCTCACACTCATCCACATCTGAAAGACATAAAATGTGGTTAGATGGACACATCAAAGACTGATGGAAATTCAATACCACAAGAAAACCTTAAGTCAACACCTCAGCTGAAAGGACATGATATGCAGAGGTTTTGTTTGTACCTTTACTCATTAGTGTCAAAAAAGACACAAAAAGTAAATTCTGGTCCTGGTTGATTAACCACTTCAATCAAAATTTTCCCAATATTAAAATGAGCTTTAAGAATAGATCAATAGATTATTCCACCCTGCTTTTCAACATCATATACAGTACACAATACATTCAAGCATTTGACTGAAACTCACACTTAACACTGAAATAAATATTTACAACAAAGACACTATTTTTAGAGGCTGCACCATTAAATCAAATGGAAATTTTTAAATGTCTCTATCCTAATTTTATGCACATTTCTCTGTGGAAACCCTAAAACTTTAAATGTCTGTGGGTTTAAACAATTATTGCTTGTGCAACATGAGATTGTAATGTACAGTGTTTTTGCCTTAACTAATGAATTCATTCCTTATGGACTTCCAATCATAATCATGTCACAAGGCAACAACACCCTCATTGGATTACTTTAGTACCCTCAACTGGGTCAAAACTCACACATTCAAAATCCTTGAAAATTAATTGAAAATATTCATATAACAATAACCCATAAAATACAAATTTTAATAGTACTATGTGGATTCAAAATGCAGACTGACTCAAACAGTCAAACAGTGCTATTTGCAGCGACAGTACTGACATGAGTACAGTTGTTAGACTACGTGCATCTATGGTTTGCGGCTTACCATTACACATCTGGCGTCCTACCAACATGTAGCCTTGGTGACAGGAGCAGCGGTAACTGCCCATAGTGTTGTTACACTCATGCTCACACCCTCCATTTTTCTTGCTGCACTCGTCGACATCTGCAAATAGAATGGTAGTACAGTCAACATGAACGCAGGAAAAACATCATCATGGGTTGTGTACCGCATTGGACTATTGGGCTTGTGTTAAGATTTCCCATAGTAATTCGGGATCAGGTTGAATTGAACATAACCAGTTGTGAACATTAAATAGTGGAATTCTGAATAGGCGTGGACCGCATGAATTGTCAGTTTGAAAAGCTCACATAATTATCCTATGAATTTGTACTTTGTTAAACGCCTTATGAATAACTGACACACTATGTCATTGTGGCTGAGTGTTGCAGCTGAGTGTTTAGGAGAAGTGCGGTCGTCAAGTGGAAAAGGCTCAGACCAAGTCAAACTGAATCTGTTTTGGTTTCCTTTCACAGTAAGGTGGCAGGATGAGTCACAGTGGAAATGTGTGGAATGACGGCTGTGCCATAAATCAGAGAAATATGTTTCTTTCTCCCTCACAGTGTGTGTGCATAAATTATGTATGCTTTCCACTTCTGCTTATACACTTAATATTTGTTAAACTTTCTTTCTAAAAGTGGAATCCCTATTTTTTTTCTAGAGGAGATGCAGCCTGTTCACATATCTGTACACAGTAACTAGCTCTGACCTCTAAAGAGACTCATGGATTCCTGTTATGAACTCTATAACCGCAGTTCCCGTACATGCAGTTCATATTGACCTGACACACCATTTATGCATCATTCATAACAGCAGTAGTTGAATAGAATGCATGTGAACAATAACAGTAGCAATTGTAAGATAAAAGTGAAACAAAAACACAGGAAATTCAGTTTTGCCAAGGTCAAATTAATTACAGCTCCACTAAGATGTCCACTGATGAGAAACAATAACATTACTTGACAAATATGGGACAAAAGTGATTCCATCGTTGGATGGGACAGCAGTTGGCTGTCAGAAGCAAGGCCAAACATCTATCCAGAGACCCTTGAAATGACACTGAATGATGGTGCAAAAACTCAACCTCTGCTGAGCTCCAGCTACACACTATGTCTCACTTTCCACATGATGACAGTACCTTTCTCACATCTGGCTCCTGTCCAGCCTGTAAAACAGTGACACAGGAAGTCGCCCTTTTTGTCCTCGCAACGCACCGTACCTCTTTCATTACAGGGAGAAGGAGAGCACTGGTTTGGAATATCTGTGAGGTAAACAAAGACAGACAGACAGACGCAGAGTATAAAGTGTTAATATTGTTTTAAAACTGAGTTTGTACAAACCGGATGAATTCAGTAAGTGTAATTGTAAAGTGATACCAGACAGAGGAAGGGCATCTCTTATGTTCTGCATATCAGGAGTTCAATATAAATAGCCTAATGCTGGCTAAGCTCTTGTGCCAGAGATCCCCTAATTCAGTCCTTCCCAGCATACCTGTCCTGTAGCAAGATCTTATGGATATTGGGACATATATTCAACTATCTGTACATTTCTGTTTGTCCTATTTTTTTATTCAATATTTTTACTTGAGCTCTCTTTCACTGCATGCTTATGTAAGTGAGCAATGTGTAAATCTTTTCTCTCCCTGTACAGTATCCTTTTCCAAGCAGAGAAGTCTGAGTGCTCAACAAGTCTGGGCATGTTAGCTGAAGTTCAGACAGAAAAAGGACAGTGCCTGGAGAAAATGGGGGGAGCAAGAGAGCAAGCTTAGTAAACACATGAAACGCAAAGGTACAACTTTCTAATGAAGCCATTTTTCATTGGATGATAATGGCACAATACAGTACTATGCATATTAATACTACATCACACTTTCAACTGTGAGATGTATTTTTTATGATTATTTATATTATCAGTTTCACATAATATTTCAGAGGTTGGGATTATGTACATTGACAGCAGAGTCACCATAACAATAAATCTAAACTACACACGGGGGCTGGATGTGCCTGTGGATACTCACAACAAATGAAGGGATACTAAGAAAGAGCAAAAGATACTGAATGTAGACCATCAATCATGAAATAAAGACCAGCAATGATCCAGCGATGAGCCCAGTAATTCATCACTTTCATTACCAGTAATCTTCAGAGAACTGACTGTTCTCTAAAAACAAACTACAACACTGAAAAACATTTAAGCTGCAATATCAGGTTACATTTTCATAATGTATTACTCATTCTGTTGTATTGGGCAATCATAAATTGAAAGCAACCTGAAATAGTACATTGATTTGTAGATGATTTATTTGTTAATGATAACTGCATGTGTGCATGAATAGGCTATTTTGTGTCAATTCTGAATAAATACAGGCATCACCTAACTTTTTGTAAATTTGTCATAAATAAGTGGACTTTTACGCACACAAATATTCGTTTGTACACTTAAAAGGATTTCGCTGCTTCAAAATGAGTTACACATTTTTATAAAAAGTTTTTTATGATATGCTGTTTTCATTTAAGTTGAAGGCAGCTCCAACTAACGATTATTTTAAGTACTAATATGACAATTACTTTTTCAGCCATCCAAAGTTTACAGAGCAGCAATGATTCCTGTCAGTCATAGGGAATGCTTACGAAATGCTACAGAATGGGAAAACATTGTGTTATGTTGTGTGTTATGTTGTTAATGATTCTATTTTTCTGCAGAGCAATTCACAAAACACCTGAGTGTTTTGCTGACTGCAAAGGGAATAGAATGGATGAGTGGGAAGAAATGCATCTGCTGTGCTTACAATGACATCAACTTTTGGCACATGCAAATATTAAGCCAAAACTGTAGCTTTCCGTAATGATCCATGTTTGTAACATCCCACATCTTTAATATTATATTAATGGAATTAGTGGAATGTCACGATCTGCTTTGATAAAAGTATACCACGCCAGGGTTCCCACACCTTCTTAAACATCAATTTTAAGGACTTTTTCAGGACTTTCCAGGCCCAATTTCCTCAAATTCAAGGGGAGAAAACAGCACATAGTTTGAGACATGGATTAAGGTTAATTACTGTAACAACATAATTTCTATTTTTGCACAGAATATATATAAATGCAAGCACTATCAATTACACATGTCTATTTCTATCTATTTTCAAAAACTTTCCAGGCCTTGATCCCCCCCCACCCACCCCCAAGATATCAAGGACCCATGGGAACCCTGCCACCCACTCATACACTGCACTTAGACAGGGGACAGATGGGCAGAGATTTGCAGTGAGAAAGAGATAGTGTGCCGACAGATAGATAAAAAAAAAAGGGAAGGGGGGGGCTACAACCACCATATCTTTAAGTTTTACAATGCTGCAGCCCCCTCCCTCCCTCCTCAGCAAAGCCGGGTTGGTCCAGGTCTCTTGTATCCTGATGCAGCAGAAATCCTGTGCTCCAGTCACGTCAGACTTTTTCTCCCACGTCATTGCTCCACTGAGCCAGCTCACGAAGATGCTGGTGCAGTCACGCACAGTGTGTGGTGAGGGAGTATGTGACGACTGAAGGGGTGTGTTACTCATTCACCAATGTGCAGCATCACTGTAGCAAAGTGCTGCAATGTTACTCACAGATACCTGAGCTCACGCACATATAGCACACTCACGTAGTCAGTTACGTGTGTAACACTGCAAAAACTGACCTGGAGTTGACATAAAAATTCTGCACCTTTTCATCATATTTCCTTCTTCTTCCATATTCTACAGAGAGAGAGTGTATGCCTCAGTGTGAGTGTGATGCAGAGCAGTAATACTGCAGTGCAGCCCAACCCCACACTACAACTAGGTGGATGTCTCTGGGTGTAGTAATACTTGCACAGTGAAAGACAGAAAGAAAAAGAAAGGAAGGGTAGGTTTAAAAAGGGCTTTCAAGGACTCTCTAAACCCGTCCACAGACCTACAATCAACACGTAATGTGAAGCTGACGGACAGACAAGAGGAGATAAAACCTACTGTGGACACAAGTGACCAGATCCTGTTTCTTCTTTTCAGAGTCTCCAAACTTGTCCATACAAGCTAGACAGAAACAAAAGTGAAATTAAAATGAACAGATTATAAAGATATAATCTGAAAAGATGGCTGTTATGAGTAGAGATGAATGGTTTTAGTCAGAATGATAACTTACCTAAGTACTTGGGGAAAAAGTAGTCCTAAATCAGGGAGAAGAGAGAGGGATAAAGTTACGTAGGCGTATAAACAAAAATCTAAACAGAACAGGATAATCTAAACAGATGCTTGCAATTAGAAGGGAGGTTTCTGTTAATACTTGACATAATCTAGGATTTGGTTTTGTTTTATGTCTGATCTCTGTGCTCCTATTCATGGCAAAAGTGATTCATAAACAATCATTAATTTCAAGAGTTGCATTGTCCATGTATGTGTGTATGTGTGTGTGTTATATCGGGACAGAGATTTCAGTATTATTAGTCCGTCATCTGTGTGTGTGTGTGTGTGTGTGTGTGTGTGTGTGTGTGTGTGTGTGTGTGTGTGTGTGTGTGTGTGTGTGTGTGTGTGTGTGGGCTCTATCTAATGGGTGCGGCCCTTTGCCAGGGGCTTCCTAAGAATTCTCTGCATTCCTGATAGTGCATCCTTCCCACCTGCTGGCTGCAGTGTTCCTTCACATGTAGGTCAAAATTTAGGGGGATGTACCAATGTAAAGATTGTATCTGGAGGCATAGATACTTTAGAGATCTTATGCTGCACTATGAGCCAGATGCAGGAAGCTGAGGTGAAAAAAGGTGATTTGTAATAATTAGTAATCAGAATAAAGTTTACTGAAGCCAGTCACATGTTACACGGCAAAACCTGATTATAACCCTGATTTGATGGTCAGTCATAGAGCAAGTTTTTGGTTATTATTAAACTTGCGCCCAACAAGTTTATTGACTATTTATCCCCCTTTTAAAATGTTGCCTAACAGATGAGAGACCAGAAACTTGGAGTGATAGCTTTCGTTGCCATGGATAATCATGAGTATCCAGGCAGGAACACCCTACTCTTCCTCTCTCTGCAGAGCCGGAAAGCTGCAGCAGAGGAAAATGCAGAGTCAGAGATGGGCTCTTTGAGAATGAATAATGCAGCTATGAATGAGACTGCAGCTTTGTGTCACGACATGGTACAAAACTACAGGCACACAAACGCTATTCTGCTGGTGATGTGCGTCCAGCTGATTCAAACTCAACTAGAAGGCACGTCACCCAACTTCACCTTTTCCTCTAAACCCAGCTCAACTTTGCTTTAATCCTCCTTCCCTCAGCGTCTATGTCGCTCCACTTGGCTAATCTTACAAATAATCTCTGAATCATTGATTGCCACATTCACTCCCTCTTTGCTAAAATTCACAATGCCAAAATGTAAAAGGTCAAAGTGACTGTTGAAGAGCACAGCATCACCAGCACTATGCTAACAAACACTCCCTGCATGTGCAGTTAAAACTTCATTTGAATCTCTGACTTACAACTCAAGCAGTTAAAATCAAACAAAAACACTGTCAGGATACACTTGTTGCTGATAATTCTTGACAGCTAATATTTTTAAACGGGTTTGGGCAAGAGTCTTTACGATAACTTATCTTACTGAATATCAAACACACACACACACACTGACACATGCAACACACCCCAAACAGATGTCTGTTAAAAGACTTAAAAGTCTGCACTCTCAGCCAGTGAATGAATACACCTCTTGGCTCAATAGCCCATGTTCCACGTTTTCTGACACATCAGGTTATTTATATCTCCGGAGCTGGTCTGCATATCCAGCACATGTATTACATATTCAATAGGCTTATGTATTCACATGGATGGAAAGGCTGATCTGCACATTCGTGAATGGAAACTAATCTGCAGTAAATATTCCTGAGCACACACAGTGCAATGGATTTTGTTTGTTGGTAAACTTAAAACAGAAAAACAGGGTTGGAGCATGTATACTTGCATGTATTAGTGCGGCAATGTGCATTAGTGTGTTGAATGAAACCCATATCTTGCACAGGAAACTGCTCCCAAAGAGACCAATCAGAATCAAAGGACTTTGCTTGCATCATTCCCATGCATTTGTGTATGGAAATGTAAGAGTGGGCATGTGTAGGCATACAGCGATACAGGTGATGAGAAGAGAGATGGAGAAAAGATATCCAGGTGTTACCCATATTTGGCAGGAACCTGAGCCAAGCAGATCTCCAGCAGACGGGGCAAAATTATAGCAAATAGAAGACTGTCTGTGCGAAGGGATAGTGTAGGGATAGCAGCGCCTTCTTTAATACTGTATTTCATAAACTAAAGCTTAGTCACACTGACTCAGTGTCTGTCACAGAAACAAACAAAAAGAGCAGACAACATGCCAAGTCCTTGACATGGGAATATTATGTTGCAGTGATAGCTATCAGCATTCTGGATTTATTGGAGCATAAACACCAGCAGCCCAGATAATGAATCATTAGTCTACTGTCACATTACAGCCATCAATTTTAAGTCAATATGAACATGATGCCAACAACGGACTTTGCAGCTTTATGGTAAATAACAAATACAGGGTTGCAAAAGTTACAGTATATAATCTAATAATGATGATGGTGTTTTAATCATCTTATAATAGTTTTTGGTACTGCGGTGCCTAAGGAGAAGAAGCCTGATATGATGTTATGACAACCATGTTCTATTCTTTGTAGGGGGGTGGGACCTGCATGCAACCTGGACTGCAGAATACCACTTTAAGCGGTGTTTTGGTGCTTTAACTAACTTCTTGTTGATATACTCACAGTCTCCGGGTCGTTTTCAAACACTTCTCTGGCCTCCTCTTTGGTGCACCTTTCCTCCACACACTCCCTCTCCAAGTGTCCCTGCTTCGTCTCCTCGAAAACCTGATTAGCTCTTCTGTGTCTGCTCAGAAACTGGTTTGCCTCTTGAGGAGACAATGAAACTAAAAAAAGAAAATACACTGTGTTAATTACCCTAGAGGAATCAAAGAAGGTCAAAGAACTCAGGAGTTGAGCAATATGTGGTTCCCAAAAAACGAAAATATTGAAGAGAGGTTGCGAAATAGCGCCGTTAGTGACGCTTAATAAATCATCATCAGCCACAACACAAATGTCAAAGGGGACTTAGCGAGCTAGCTAGCCACCTAGCATGTAATTGTTTACTTACTGCTGTCGGACCAGCGGACAACCAGCAGGATTAGCAGAGCTGCCGATGAAAGGGACTTTGTCGGGGTCAGCCGCATTGTTTAACCGCTGTGTCTGCGCCAAGCTTGAGAAACTTTCTCCCGTCCCGTTTCTACTGTCCCCCGCTCAGCCTCTCAATATCTCCCCTCGTCTCTCAATGTCACCGCTGTTTGCACCAAGCCGAGGCTAACGTTAGTGCGAAACACTGCAGGTATTCAGGTACTTCCGACCGTTGGCCGTTAACGTTTTTGATGTTAAATCACTGTCGCCGCGGAGCGTTGCAAGCTAAACTGTCGTGTGTTTCTCCCGCATAACGTTAATAACACGGGCAAGTTAAGCGACCGTCCTCTCTTCTCTGCAGTTCAGCTCATCCCCATTGCAGTCTGTACTTTATTTTCTGACCCTCTTCTCTCGTGTTTTAGCCCTCTCTGGCCGGAATGAGTCCCCAGTCTGCGGAGAAAGACTGCACGCCTCTGAGGGGGAGTTGCTCTGAGAAGTGTAGGCAGGAGTTTGTAATGATGCAGCCTTTCAGACACCTCTCCCCATGGCCGGATCAACTTCAAAAGGTGGGGGCTGGGGCAACAAATTTGTTTTTGGGCCCCCACCATACATGACAGTTATATTGTTTCCCCAGACACTCAGAAACCAGCATGTGATCTAGAGCTGTAGGCCTAATGATGAATCAGACAATGACAAAAAAAAGCCATTATAGTATAAATGCCAAAAATGTACTGATTCCAGCTTCTTAAATGTCCATATTTGCTGGTCTCCCACACATTGTTGGGTTTTTTGTCAGACAAAATGAACCAATTTGAAAATGTTAACTAGGCTTTTAACACACTAAATCAATTGATTAGGCTACTTTAGAAAATAATTGTCAAATGTATCAATAATGAAAGTAATAATTGCATCCTTATTGTTCTCTGATGGTGGATTAATACCTTGCCCGGGGTTTTCTGTGTTAATTACTCAACACAGAGAAAAAAAAGGGAAGCTATTTAAAAAGACACACCTTTACAAAAAACAACCACAATATAAAATAAAAAAAGTTAAGATTTTCAGATTTTAAGAGTACCAGAGACACAGAGACGGATGGATGGACCTGTAATAGTAACAGAAACATTTTATGGTACAGTAGCACTGAGGTGCATAACACAAGAGCATTGAACAAAACAAATTAACAAAATACAAAATGCAACATACTTTTAGAAAATTCAACAATATTTCAGAAGGCAGGAAAGATAAGGACAACAATTCTTCTTTGTGAATGGGCAGCACCAAAGTCAACTAGTAGATTACCTTTTCCAACCCATCTCGTTGTTGCGTTTTGTAAAATGAGTTTTCTAAAATATTGTTGTGTGCAATTTTGAGGTATTTGTTCTTTACTTGAGTAAAGTTTACTCCAGTAACTTTTGATACTTTAAGTATACTATGATAATAATACTTATATTCTTTTTCTTGACAAAAATTTTAATGCAGGATTCTCACTTGTAATGGAATATTTTTAAATGATGGCATTAATATTTTTATATAAGTAAAGCAGTGATTCTTCCTCATCTTCAGAGGAATCAGAGCTGTCATTACACATCTTTCAGGTTAAATTTAAACCCATATAAGTCATTTTTCTTTCAGTTTTGTTTCCCGTAAATCTTCACTGACTGAAAATCGGTTTTCCTGTTCTAACGAACTAATTACTCATAAGTTCAGCCCACATTTTGCTGTTTGCGTTTCACTTGCTTTTCCTCAGTATTCCCATTTCTGCATCTTGGCCATTAGGCCACAGTCTGCCATGTGTTTCTGTTTAATCATACACAAGGTATGAGGTATCAATAAAATTGCATTTGATAGTTTTGTTCCTCCTCATATAGTGAAAAGTCAAGACAAAATGTTAAATGAAAATTGATAAGAGATAATGCGATGTGTCTGAAAGGTTGCTGCATTATAATTGTTTAAAATAATGTCTTAATGTTACTGTAAATGTTAAATAATACAAAAGGGCTATAACAAACAAATTAGTGTAGTGGTATAGTGGAGATCTTCCAAAAAGAAAGAAGAAATCATCAACATCAAGTGATGGTTAGACCTGGGTCGCACAGCTTTGAAAATAATGGCTATGTAACTGCTATATAAGCAGTGCTGGAAAGAGTGGAACATAGTGTTCCTTACATACAGTTGTGCACATGGCACTAAATGAGTTGTCAATGGTTGTCTCATGTCATTGTTATTGACTTGATGCCTGCAACTACAACACTGTCAGTGAATGAGAGACTGACTTTAAGGACTCATATATTGTTTAACAGGCTCAAATACGCAGCATTATCATCATTACATTTGAAACTGTGCACAAATGTACAATGGCTAACAAAGAGCCATTTTAAATACAGAGCCATTACTTTACATGTTTTTCTCTATGAAGACATCTTCCTGTTTGGCTTTGTTTCTGGCAAGAGGGCAGACAAATGCAATATAGAATTTCAACAGTATCAATATAAGGTTGCTTTGATATAGTTTTATTTTAACAAACACAAAACAAACAAAACTGAACAACTACATTTAAGTTATATATTAAAGATACCTTGTTTTATATACAAGACAAATTCTGGACAGAGGACAACCAGGAGATCCCTGAAGATGAGGACAGAAATAGAAGAATGTCAGAAGTTGTACTAGTCTTACATGACCAGCCATAATGAGAGGTGTATACATCTGGCAAAAACCATAGTGGATTCTGGGAACAATGAAATGATAAACCATGTTTCTAAAAGTTACTACACTTCTTCAGGAAGGCAGAGCTCCAATAAGAGATGGTGATTCAATCAAGAACATGCAACAGAATTGGATCGAAAGCCTGGAGGTTCAGCTTTCTCCTCTGTGGTTTTCGCCGCCACAACCGACCGCCACAATGTCAGCTAGCTGTCTCCAGACGTCTGCCTCCACAAGAACCGCACTGAAGACAATTTGTGGATAGTACCATGATTCAACAGCATGGAAAAAGATGCAGGTGGTCTCAAAGCCTGGTCAATTGTGACCATTTGTTTATGTTTCTACACAAACATAATCTCTTGCTCAACGCATGGTATGTGTGCTACAGAGCTCAGCTCTTTTTCAAAGTTTCTTGGAAAGAATTAAAATCATTGCAACAAACTGCTACAACTACATCTTCCAGCCCTCCAGTTTCCTCACTGGCAAGCCAGCTTTCGTTGTGCCATGCTTAAAAAAAAAAAAAAAAAAAAAACTGAACAAAATGCTCCCAGGACACTAGCAATAACACTGTATGGATGAAAAGAATAAGAGAAAGCTTAAAATAAACCCATCAGAGAGAGTCGACAAAAATGACTATAACCATCTACCGCTATCTCCTCTTCTTGTCACTTCTTTCTCATCCTCTTCCTCCCTCCCATCTCCTCTCCTCTATAAATCTCTCTTTCCAAAACATCCCAAGAGATGGCCACTGTGGGACGCTGCCTAGTGTGAGGGCGTTAAAATGTGATGCTGCTGTTAATTAAGGTCAATATGGGTGTGGTGCAGCATGGCTTTCAGGGGCAGATAATGGAGGACAGGAATGAGACTTAATACTGTTATGTTTGCTGAGAGCTTCATCAAAGTCCAGCTGCTGGCCGTTGATAGAGATGTCCATGCAGCCATGGTAAAACGCCGTCACTGGGGTGGAAGGTAATGGGACATCGTCTAGGACAGTCAGTGAGAATGACAATAATGAGAGATGGTGCTATATATAGATAAACCAAGATTATAACATGGTACAAAATAAAAAAATAAAAAAAAGTAAAATAATAACATAAACAACAAACACATTAAGTACAAAATTAGAACAAAGACAGCAAATGTACATTCCCCCTTTGGACTTTAATCTTGTCGTCAGGACAGAGGATAACCTTTTATGAGATGTCTTATGAAATGTCACACTGGTCTAGTGGGACAGCAATTCAGTTTACTGGGGTTTGAAATTGGCCTTCCTAGAATATGACTTCTGACACTCACTGGGAACCATTGAAGAGTGGTTGGCACTGTGGATTACTTTTGGTCAGAACACGGATAATTGTATTTCTGGGCTAGCTGGAGACAAACAAAACTTTGAAAAAGCTGTAACTTTGTTACAATCTCGCAAACTTTACTGAATTCATGTATTCAGTCAGAAATTCTACAACAAATCTATGAGTGTTATTTGTTTAGAGAAAGGTAAAATAACTATTGACAAAGGTTTTAGCAATGCTTGCAGTATGGTTCAATGGTTCTTAGTGGGTCCATCACTTTGGTCCAAACTGAAATATCTCAGTAGCAACTGGGTGGATTGCTGTGAACTTTTGTACAGACATTCATGTCCTGGACTTTTAATCTAGCGCCATCATCTGGTCAAAAATTTTAATTGTCCAATATTTTAGTCTCTGACCAAAATCCAGCAAAAACTAATGATATTCCCATTATCCTGCTGTCCTAGCTGTACTTTTGTGTTTAGTGCTAATCAGCAAATGCTATAATGCTAAATGAGGAAGTGGCAATGGTAAACATTATACCTGCATGTTAGGATTGTCACAGTGAGTATGTTAGCATGCTGACATTACCATTTAGATACAGCCTCACAGAGGCTGTAGACTCTTATGGAGGAGACTCGCTGAAAGCGAACAAATCGTGCAAATTCGCCTCCGCCATTTCTCTCTTGGAGCAGTGGGTGTGTCAACGCTTGCAAACAACCATTCACTGTCTGAGAAAACCAGACTTCTATTCATGTTTTTGGAGTACTTAAACAAACCTGAAAATCTACTTTCAGTAGAGAGCAGCTTTCAGTCTTGCTCTTGGAGCATAATCAAGAAGATACTCCATTTACATTTGCTTTGAAACTGTTTTCCAGTGTAAGAAAGTCTTGGAGAAAGCTCTTACACATTGGCCACATAGGCCTGATCGTGGTGACCATATGTGGCTAATACATTTGTTCATAGTTATCATCAAAGCATTACTTTTGTACTTTGTTACTTGTATTTGCTGCTTTGACTAACCTGGGATCCCACCAATATATGTACTGATGGGGTTCTGCATGGTGGTGTTGAGGCGCTTCAGTGCCTCCTGCAGATCGTCAGATTTCATGTAGGTAACGGCTGAGGAGTTGGCTGAGATTTGGATTTCTGTAGGAGTCACATTCAGCTGCAGTGTCAGCCGATCAGGGTAACACAGCATCAGTGAGTCCAGCCTCGCCACGGAGACGCCGTCCAGGAACACTTGCAAATTCTGGGAGCATGGAGGACGATAGCATGGCAAAGTTTCATGTGCATTTTTGCATGTATATGTGTGAAGAAATGCAGAGATACATATGGGCTTATTTTTAACAAACGTGTGATTGAACTCACAGCATCATCACCTCCCGATGTCACCACAGCGACCGACAGCGGGACTGTGGTGTTGTCGACAAGAGCAAAGAGGACACCTGTGCCAGTTGATGGACGTATATTCATCTTTACATCCACATTCCAGCTCCCAGAATCACCTAGTTAAACACATCCATAAACACAGGGAAACACAAATACAAACTTGTGTTACTTCGTTCGGCTGGAAAGTTAGAAACTAGGTAAATTTCCTAGTTTTTTTTATCAGAACCAAAGAGCCCATGTTGTAGGTTTACTCAACTCAAATATCTTATATTCTCAAAATCCCATGGTTACAACTCTAAAGAAAGTCTGTCTAAATTCCTGAGAGGTTCTGTCAAGAAATGATGTGGAATTAATGGAACATACATGTTGTAACAGCGACAATGGGACCTACCACATATGTTTACTTTGTACCTGTGCAGGTCTGTACTACTACATGAAATAGGTCTTCATTTAAAAAGTGGAGTTTTTCCTGTGTGGAATGATATGCTCCTTTGTTCATGCGTTTCCTTCGGGTGTTTCAGTTTCTTCCCAGCCCAACACACTGGCATGTTAGTCACATACCTTTAAACCAAAGCACCGTGCTCAAAGCTACATTTGATCCTACAGCACTGCGCTGCGGCTGCTCAATGCTCTTAATGAGTTATGATGGACCTAATGCAGAGGCCAAATTTCCCCACAGGGATTAATAAAGTATAACTTAACTTACTCACTGTAGTCAATGTTGAAGTGCGCCAGTCCCCCCCCGGTGAAGAAAGATCCTCGTTCCACATACACAAAGCAATGTTTACTCGTCTTCTCCTGGATGACCTCCTTGACCCCAGATGCACCCTGATTCATCAAGTTCCAGCCTCGGATGCAGCCATCAAGTCGAGGGTTGATCTGACAGACGGACGGAAACAGAGTACAGCAGTATGGATTTCTGCTCTTAAGTATAGTCAACCAATGTAAATACCCAAACACTTGCTTCATATTGTTGTTATTTATTTAAGTCCTGTTGTGGCAAGGAAACAGAATCCAATGTCTGCCGAGTGATTTAGTTGTATGTGTTAACTGTCAGATAACCATCTTACAGGTTTGATGATGTTGTCAGTGCGGTTGGGCAGACCAGCGATGTAGACCTTGGTCTCCAGTTTGCCATTTACTGAAGTAAAGAGACTCTCTGGGCTGTTGATGCTCATCACAGCTTCCTTGCTGATCTTCACACTGATGCTGCTCTCCAGTTCATCCACAGAGATCTGCATGTTACACATGATACCACGGTAACTTTTACAACATTGTACTCGGCACAGTTAAGCACCAGAGCGCACAATTACCCTTAACACAATCCACCTTTCATCAGTTCGGTTTATCAATTAGCACTTCAGCTACTGCTACTGTGTATCAGCCATAGGGGAGCAAACGGAGTACATGTAGGGAATAACTGGACTACAGCTCTTTCTCACCACATGCCACTGTCCATCATTTATGGCTTTTCCTCCGCTGGTGACCTTGAATGTGTGCTGGTTTTTGAACTGGACTTCAATGCGACCGCCCCTTAGTCCCAACATGAACCACGAGTCCTGTGAGGACTCAGCATACAGAACAACTCCCTCAGGGTCAAATGTGCGGAAGTCAAACTCTGCTGCAAACCTAACAACGGCAGGAGACAGAAATACAAGTTGTCACCGTAATCTGACTATAATTATGTTCAAATGTAAATAGTATTGTCTATATAAATACTTTTGCATGTTTTCACAAAAAAAAAAAACATGTACACTTCACACCACTAAAATCCAGTATGGAATGAAAATCAGCTTCTGGAGGTATAAACTAGTTTGAAAACAATATCATGTACTTTTGTCACTATCAAAATAACATATTTGTTTCAACCACATCTTACGATTCATCCAACAATTCTGGAAAAAAATGTGTGTGTGTGATAAACACATACTTTGTGTTCTCTGGCAGACGGAAACGCAGATAGATGACAGGTAGGCCTGCAAACTGCTCCCCCAGGTACAGCATCTCAGAGTGTTTGTGGTCATACAGGTCCACACAAGCAGGGATTCTTTCACAATATCGTTCATCCTCCGCCAAACGAAGACCCTCACGACCATCACAGTAGCATGCATAGCTGCCCACTGTGTTTATACAAGTGCCATCGCACACATTGAACTCGCACTCATCCACATCTGCAGCATCAGGAGAAGAAACATTTAGAGGGCAGTGATCTGTGGTTCAGTGTCTGTGGTAGCTTTTTGATGGAAGGTGTGTGATTACAATACGTGTACCATCAGTGGGAAGATATGGTTGAATGTAGTTAGTTTTGTCACCTGTCAGACTCCAGGAGGTAATAAATTGAGGTCTCACCGTTGCAGGTTTTGGAAGTGAAGTTATATTTAAACCCCAGTGGACACTGGCACTTGTACATGCCAGGACTGTTGACACATTTAGCCGGTGCTTCACAGATTCTTGGGTACAGGAGGCATTCATCAATATCTGGAAAACAGTGAATCAAAAGTGACAATGAGCAAATGGTTTTGTAAGAATTTGTACTATGAACGGTCTGATTAGAAAAAAAAAGGCTAATAAACTATATTGGGTTGATTGCAAATGTAATTTTGGTACATGGATGAAAATATTAAATGTGAGAGAAATTACAATAACTACAATACTTATACTCCATGTTTCAAATAATTAAAATAATTAACAGATCAATATAAAATAATCGATAGCTGAATGGTTAGGGCACATGCCACATGCGCTCAAATGCCCTGAGCTGCAAGTCCCTGGTTTGACAACCAGCCAGCCGGACCATTTGCTACGTGTCATTCCCCTACTCTCTCCCTGCATTTCCTTTCTGTCTCCACTTCCGCTCTGTAAAAAACACAGACAATGCCCTTAATAGTAACTTGTATATGTATGTATATATATATATATATATATATTTATATATACAAGCTCAAACATCAAAAAAATCCCATAATTTGGGTTTTGTATTGATGGACTATGTGCAAAATCAGCTGTAAATCTCCACAGCCTATTAAAAAAAAGAAAAATAGAGAAAGCAAATTTACCAAACTGACTCAGTCCATGTTTGTGAAGACTTTGAACTATCAAAGATAAACACTGACTGAGCTGCCAAGACAAAATAGGACAGAGAGAAATATGCAGAATAACAAGCATCTAAAAACTACGAGACTGCTGGTCTGTTCGCAGCAAAGGGGAAGAACCATCTTTTTAGATGTTATGAGCTTTTTCTCATTCTGTTACATAAGAGGTCAACTCTGATCAGCTTTAGAAATAACAAATGGTGCAGGCCCAGAGGACGACAGCTGGTAGAACAGAGTTTTTGTTATGAAGTGTGCAGGGCTCCACCATTCATATTAGTACATATGAAGGAAGTCATCAAAAAGAAAAACACACAGTGTAGAAACATCCGTGTTTTCTCAGCTGCTTAGTAGCACTATATGTTCCCCTACTATAGGGACAGTAATGCAGCCAGATGGTCTTCATATATGTGACCTAAGTCATTAATACACAGAGGAAGAACATTAAATTGTACTTTTCTGTCTTTTGGTGGTTTTGAAATTAATTCAACTTTGACATTGTTGCAGTGCATCTGCACAAATTGAAATTGACATGAATGAGGCCTTACCCACACAGTCGATTTTGTTATTGATGAAGAAGCCCTCTTCACACATGCAGTGGAAACTACCGGGGACGTTGTAACATTTTTGGTTACATCCCGCTGGAAAGTCTGGATCTGAACACTCATTGATGTCTGCCCAGTCAACACATCACACAACAACATGTATCAGCATCTGGTTCAATCATTTTTAAACAGTTCAATTAATCAGCTTGAAAGTTGAATTAAGTCTAATTTTAAGTATGAAATATTAATACAGGATATTTAAGCTAAACTAAAACATGTAAAATTTCAAATTATGTATCAGCACTCACCGTCCTCACAGCGTGGCCCCTTCCAGCCGGGCTTACACACACACGTGAAGGAGGCCTGGCCATCCACGCAGCGCTCTGAACCCTCCTTGTAGCATGGATACGGTGTACACTGGTTACTGATCTCTGCCATGCAACAAACAGGTTTAGATGTTGATGAAAGCCTTTGAAAGCATAAACTGACAGAAAAGTACAAACATCGTCACTTAAACAGCCTCGGTAAAGCTCCTCACCTGTCACACAGGTGCGAAGGTCTGAGGGGATAGCAGAATCCAAGTTCTGGTTGTTAATGCCGACACGGTGTGAACCCAGACACACTGCAACAAAGAGTGGTCTTTATCAGGGTAGGGAAACAAAGATTATACCACAACATATCACATGATCAATTTCTATAAACTTACCAACATATTTGGGATAGAAGTATTCCTGGGAAAAAACACAATAAACAGATGAAGATTCAACAAGATTTTAAAATACACATTTGACAATAAGAACAAGACGATAAAGAAAGAAAAGTGTGTGCTGAAAGTGATATTACATCCAGCTATGCTCCAAATCAATACACCAACATTTTAAGTTTACTTTCTTTTTCTAAATTTTTCTGGAAGAAAATTAAATGTTTGAAAGAAATAGCATCTGATCTATAGCTGAAATGATTATTTAATTGAAAGAAAACTTTTAGATATTAGTGCAAAGGTGCAGAACATTCTCTTCAAATGAGGAAATTTGCTTTTTTAGTCCTCTGTACTAAGATACATTTAGATTTTGGAGTGTGTGTCAGACAAAATAAGACATCTGAAGTCTGGTCTGATCTGAGTCCAGATCTGGAATACTGTGATTGGCATTTTTAATAATTTCTTGACAAGTTATAGACTAAACTTTGATTAATTAATCAAGAAAATGATCTAATTGTTGCATTAGTCTGATCTCTGGCTTGCAATTTTCTTTCATTCTCCCTGTTTTCACTTCTTCTTTCTCATGCACCATCCCAATTTAGAAGAGAATTGCCATGGCTATTCCACTTCATTCACTATTGGATTTGTATAAAAATCAGAAATGTAGTCAGCGTTGAGGAGGTCTGGAGGTCAGGGGTCACTACTCCTCTTACCGTTTCCGGCTGGTTCTCAAAGATCTCCCTGGCCTCCTCCTTGTTGCACAGCTCCTCGATGCACTCTCTCTCCAGGTTGCCCTTCTTGCTCTCCTCAAACAGAGAGTTGGCTCTTTTGTGCCTGCTCAGGAACTGGGTGGCTGTGCTCTGGCTCAGGACTGCGACAGACATGGAAACACAAACACACTCAATTAAATATAGTGTGTAATGTTATATTTCCATTGTCAGTGTTGCTTGAATGCTTACAACAATCAGGACTCAACAAGCCTATTAGAGTGTAAGTTACCCTGTGTGATACTCTCACATGTGTGTTTAATACAAGCTACATTAGAAGAACACATGACTGATCCCAGCAGGAATTTAACTCTCTGTTTCCTCATGACAGATGGCTGATGTGGCTGGTGCCTGCATGGACAAAGTGGACAACCTAATTACTCTTCTATGAATTGGCCTGGAAAAAAATGTCATTGCGAAACCATTATTTCCCAGAAATGACCCCTAGTTGTTGTAACAAGCAGCACGTTGTCCAAGCATTGTTTCACGGGGTAGAGAGGAGTCATGACCCCTGCACATACTCTGTTCCCCGTTTGCTGCTCTCATGTTAAACAAAGTTTTAAACATTTCCCAAATGCTCACATTCGGTTCCCAAAAGCTGAAAGACGCTGCTCGTTTCAAACTGGGGCAATGACACCGAAAACGGGCTATTCCCGAGAATTACTTTAACAAGGCAGAGTTAAACATGTAAAACCGCAAAATCCAAACACTTACATCGATAAGCATCGACGAGCGTCACAAGAAACACGAGACAAGCCAAGGATTCCCCAAGTGCCCGTTTCTTTCTCCACATAGTCGAGCCGTTCTTCCTGCTAGGCCACGGTTTGGCTCTGGGTACAGACTGGGCTGAGTGCAGGTCCGTGTGGGGAAAAAAAAAACTTTATTCTTCCCGAAAGTGTTTTCGTAGGGAGAGAGAGAGAGAGGGAGAGAGGGGGAGAGAGGGGGGAGAAGTGGAGGAGGCTGCCAGGGGAGCAGATACAGAGGGGTGTGAGGGGACGCAGCTAGGGAGCGCTGCTATCACGGTCACGCACTCTGCCATGTTGCTGCTTTGAGGGGCTGCAGGTGGTGGTCGAAGGGACTCATGCAGAAACATTTCTGAAAACAACGTGAGGTCAAAGGAGCACAAAAAGGATTTCTGTCCACGGTGGAGATTTATTAAGTACTCGGTCTGGTTTTGTGTTTCTCAGTTGTATTTAAACTTAAACTTGTTGCTACCAACAATTTCCTGAACCTAGTAAAACCGCACATGAAGGCACCACCAGTGCTATAACCCCATGGGCGGATTAAGGGGAATGGGCCCCTGGGCAGAGACAGGTAAAAGCCCCCGCAATACCCCCAGACTGAAAGAAACATGTCTATGGTTATATTCTGTCTCTTTGTTGTTTTGCTTGTCTATAGTCGTCGCTTTGTGTCTTAGTGGTCATTGATAATGCATACAGTATCCACCCTTAAAAAATTGTTAGGCTGATATGTTAGCCAGCAATTCATAGCGGAAATAAGTTGCTTAATTGATTGGTTAATTGACAAAAAATATTTTGTTTATTGATTGATCGCGCTGGTAATTTCTTAAGAAGAACAAGTAGGAAAAAATCCTACACATTCTCAGGTTACTGCTTTTCCTTGTCATGTAAGATAAAGACCTTTGGGTTTTGGACTTTTTCTCAGACAAAATAATTGCAGATTAATGAATAATAATAATAATTGTTAGTTGTATGAAACATGAAACATTTGCCAAGCTACTTAGCTATTTACACGTCTAGCACAAGCTAATATGAGAAGCCTTTAGAGTTGTTTTTTGGTGCAAGTCCAATATTCACTTTTCACTCTCTGCTGTTTGCTTAGCTTACATATGGGGAAATAGATCAGAGCGTAGGCTTTATTCAACCATATTATCTACACAATAAAATAGAAGAAGCTGCTGTACAGGCTGCAAAATTTTGCGCAACATCTTTATGTTACAGTTTGCTTGAATGGCAATTTGAATCCCAGATACCATGTTAGAGATTCTGCTATTTATTATTCTAAAAATGAATGCACTAGTTGTCAATTATTTATCAACTTTTCTCCATATCTGAAAGACTACTACAAATATTTTTTCAATGTCATTCATGCAGAATGGCAAGAGGGAAAAATGAAAAAATAAAATTAAAATCTGGAGAAGGACTTGAATAGACACTTACAAAACAAAAACAAACAATTATTGGCAATATGATTCAGCAAGACGTCCATTTTAAGTTCAGATGATTCACTGTACATGATAATAGACAAACGACCACACTGCCAATGGACCACACTGGGAAACAGCTTGACATCATGTAGAAGGCATTTGTTTGAAATGGACCGTAGAGCTTTTTACGGCAAATGTTTGGCTTTTCATGGAAGAAAAAGTAACAGGTGGAAGTAATAACACTAATTAAAGCTCTGTTGCATTGAGATTTCCCAGTAAACTATAACGCACATTTATGGCACCTGTGCTGGGAAAAAGGTCTGGATTCACTGATTCATAACAAACTACAGTGGACACACTTATGTGAAAACATCTTCCTGACGCCATCATCTGACTTATTTTAACTTTACTAACTGAAACGAAATGTGAGTCTCTACATTAGAGTTTAGAGACTTTTTTTTAACAAATGACACAGACACAACATTTGCATTAATATTGGTTTCATTTAGTTATTCAGGGAAAAAAACACATCACATTTTCTCCATTCATTCAACTGTTTTATGTACACAAATATCAGACTTATCTTAATACTTTTTAAAATATTTGTACAAAATACACTGTTCTCCCTTTATAATATGTGTTTATCTGAAGAGGCGTTTTACTGCAAAAGGTCAGCAGATGTGCGTTGTTAATTTGTGATAGATTGATGGGCTTATTTGAAGGGTTGTTAATATTATTGCATGCTGAAACACAATTATTGCATAAGTCATTCCTGTGTGGGCTTCAGGGTGGAGGAGTTCCAATTACTGTAACTTCCATTACCCTACCAACTCAGCTGATGTTTCTGGGAAGGTTTTGCTTAAAGTGATAATAAATATGATTACCAGGTTAGGGATGAGAGACAGAACTGTCTGGTGGTTTATACTTCAGTCCTAGTCTCCTCAGTCTTAGCCAAAAAAAAAAAAAAGAAGAAAACCAGAGGAGAGTTAGTAACTGATGGAAAAAAACACTCCCCAGGTTAAAGCAACACTGCTCTCTTAATGTTTCGTCAATGTTATTACTGTGTTACATACATAAAATGTTTGGGGGGGAATATATTGGCAAACGTTTATTGAAAAGGATCAGTGGTTCTATACAAGAGGAAAGAGGAGATTCACTATATCAGACCAGAGTAGAATAACCGTGTTGCCACAGTCTTCAGTAAAATTACAGGTTGTGATTTTTTTATTAATTTTTTTAACAAGTGGGATGCTGCCTTTCCTGACCTGCAACACTGGGATAATTCAATTGGCAATACAACTCGTCATATCAGTCACTCATGCGCACACTGACACAAACACGCACATACACACAAAACACACACAAAACACACACACACACACACACACACACACACACACACACACACACACACACACACACACACACACACACACACACACACACACACACACACACACGCCTAAGTCATTCAATTCAGACGCACAGCAAGAAATCTGTATGACAAGACACAGATAGAAAACAGTCAAATTGTTGCAAACTGTCCTTATAGTTCATAGATCAACATATTCAAAGAAAAAAAAATGTCATTAGAATAATTGCTGTCTGTTTTTAAAACAGTTATAGGTTTTGAGATATATATATATATATAATAAAAAAAACACATATCTAAACAATGATATTTTTGTTTGCTTTTCAAAAAGAATTTTAGAAAAGTGATGACTGGCACTGTTTGGGATCCTGTGACCACCAGAACACCCATGAGGCTACATAACCAGGTACTTCGTTTTGGAAAATACAAAATTTGTCTGCAGTTTGTAGTCACCTGGGCACACAGAAATGACTGTGGAGGCTACCATCGCTGTGGCTACAACTATGCTTCACATGCACATTTTTGGCGAGAGTGAGTGCTGATGAATATGAATGCCAATGAGAGTGGTTGCCTTTGGGAAGCGTGGAACAACACAACACAACTGGTTAACAACAATAAATCCTGTACCTTCAACAGATTCTGACCAGTGAGATTCACAGCAGGCAGTATCTCAGAGGAATGCATATAAATAGGTTTTAAACTACAGGTGTGTGTGTGTGTGTGGGGGGGGGGTTCTCCAAAGTAAGAGCTAACTCACTAAACAAAACTACATTATCAGGCAGCGAACAGGGCAACACAATCAGTAACACACTATCCATTTCACAATCATAACTGGAGACAATACTGGTTAAAATGTTAGTATATGGGTTATTTAGAAGTGAAGTTAAAACCATCCTCGTTAATGGATGCTCATAGTTTCTGCTTTGTGACAGCTGAAGGGATAGTTTGGCTTGAATTACTTTTTCTACTTACACAGAGTTAAACAATCATGCCTTTATTATGTCTGCATACAGTTTGAGGGTATGTTGAATGTTGATCTTGTTTGAGCTTATGTACTGGATGTCCGGAACAAGTATCGGCACCTTTTAAAAGCCAGCAAAAGGTTCTCCATGCGTATTTACCTGCAACAGTTATTATACTTTTCTGGATTTACTCATATTTTATCCACCATGGACGTGTGCACGTGTTAGCCAGGGTTGGGGAAAACAGGCATCTGCCCAAAGGCCCTGATCAAGTTTGTAAATACGAAGGATAAAAACATTTGAAGCACCTCTCAGTGTAATGTAGTCCAGTACAACACCCCCTTTAAATATATCCTCAACAATAAGCATATAATTGAATTTACATATTCCTTACAATTTCAACAAAAACTGAACATTATAAAATTTGTAAAGGCAGAGCTGTTGTGTTGGAGAGCAACATACAGGTGTACCTTATAAACTGGCCACTGAGTGTATACTGTAAGCACATTGTAATTTTTGTTTTTTAT
The DNA here is from genome assembly GCF_021018895.1 of Seriola aureovittata. Lineage (NCBI taxonomy): Eukaryota > Metazoa > Chordata > Actinopteri > Carangiformes > Carangidae > Seriola > Seriola aureovittata. The sequence continues at coordinate 11,841,919 of NC_079364.1, forward strand.
TGTGGTTACACAGTGCATTTTACTAAATTTAAGTAACTAAAGTTGTGCTTATGCACAAATTCACACTTTGTGGGAGCTTATAGGGACCCACAACACATTTTTACCCCAACCCCCAAGTGTGTTAGTCTGCCCTGATATCAACAGAAACTGGTTTTGAACTTGGACATTATCTAATATCTTTCTTCACAGGTGGAGTTCAGCTAATCAGCCATCCAGTGTATTTTTCCTTACTTTAAACTGAAGCTGCAACTTGACATCCATAAACTCAGTCATCAGCAAACTTTTTAATATACAGTACCTTCAAACAGCATACATCCATACAAATAATAAAAGGCATCCATGGGCTTATCTGACTAAATATAATGAAATGTAATGTAAACTGATTGTAAGCAATAAAATACAACAGAAAAGCTATCCAAAACCAAGCTATTCCTTTAACCCACGTACTGTTACAAAGGGCATGATTTATAACATATATAATATCTGTTTGCACAGTGTTGGTAAAAATGAAAAATGAGATTAAAATTGTCTCTGGGCCTTGCTTGGCCCTGACAATCCCTTCTTGTGTTCCCTTGACCTTCACAGCCTTCCTGAGGAAGTTGGGGACAAAACTAATAGCAGGTACACAAGGACATCACCAACCAAAGGGGGGGGGGGGGGGGGGGGGGGGAATTACAGTCCTCATTTCCTTCAAGAGTTTGGTCTGTCAGATGTGAAATACAATGGAACATTTCAACAACCTTTAAAATAACCAAAAGCAAATCAAATATCAATAACCAAAATGCAAATCAAATAGAATAAGGATTTGAAAGTGTGCTGCGAGGCTTGTTCATCCATAGATTTGAAGATGATTAAAGTGCGTGTCGGTCACTGTCAAAACTGTCCAGTGAAAACGTTTGTTCTCTCATCACATCATAGAAAGGAGATCCAAATAGATGTATGGTGTGATTATCTTCATCTTCCGTATCCCTCCTTCCCTCCACAACTGCCCCCCCATGCTCGCAGATCTGAGGTCTGTTTCTCCGAATCTGGAGCGATGCACCTTAAGACACTGCAGCAAAAAAAGTCCATCTGCACAGCTCATTCAGTCTGGCAGTGAGCCTTAAAATTGTTATTTTCTTACAATCGAACAAATCAGTATAACGGATGATACTTGTTTCCAAATCAGCATCATCTTCTTCCAGAAATGTCATAACAAAAGAGAAATGTTCCTTCAAGCATGGATACACTGCATTGGAAACACGAAGAAAGATTTAAAACCCAATGCTAGATTCAGAGCAAAGTTAAGATGGATTTTTTTTTTTGCAGTATAGAAAAATATGCTGGTTCTGAGCATCATAGAAACAGTATACTGGGCCAAGGCTAGATCGAGTAGGTGGAGCTCTCAGACTGCTGGCGGATGTAACACTGAAAACTCTTGTCTCCAATCGGATTCTCCCTGTGGAAACACAGAGAAAGATGGTGTTTATTTGTTGGCAGGTGGTTACAGAGTAGTCTTCTGAGAAAAGAAATACAACATAAGTTTGAGAAAAGTTGAGATTATTGGTTGATGATCAGAGCTGGAGGCCAAAATAACCAGAGACTCAAACCAAAAGCCAATGTGACTGGACTGAAGGGAAAATCCAGGAAACAGCTCAGTCTCGGTTAATGTTACAATGTTGGAGTTATTTGAAATGTTACAAGTGCTACATTTAATCTCCAACATACTTCGCACAGTTAAATTAACAACAGGCAATTGTGGACTGTACCACTGCACCACCTGCTGGTTGCTTAGTGTTGAACTAGATTTTACATGTAGGAACCTAACATTTTTCCCACAGTTCTCAGCCTCCATTGCACTATATATATATATATATATATATATATATGACAATAACTGTAGTTCACATGATCTGAGCCTAAAGCATAAATAAACAACAAACCACATACTGGCTGCCTATCTTTGTATTCCTGAACTTGTCCCGTTTGTACTTGGTGTGCTGCTGCTCCAAGGTGTCCACAGCTGAGACGATCTGCTTCAGGGTTTTGTAGGTCTCCTGGGGGTCATCGATGACAAAGGTGGAGTACTCCTCCTGTTCAGGCCCGTCATACACAGACTTACTGCCACAGGCCTCTGCGGGGGGAAACAGGCAGCAGAGTGAGAGACAGAACAAAAGCGGACAATGTGAAAATCATAATTATACACATGCCTGCTCACAAACACTTAAAAACACTCTTCTGACCTTGCATCTTGATCAGTTTGGTCATGTACGTGATGTACAGGGAGTATATCCTCTGAGTTTCTCTGTCTCCGTCTACGTCCAGCTGAATGTTTGCTGGGAGGCCGCTGAAAATAGAGGCACACAGGAAAATGAGAGAGTGGAAACAAAGGAAAAGAACGTGATCCTGGATCGAGTTGAGCAACTTCATGTACCCGGTGCAGGGCGTACACCCAGGGGCTGTGTCTGCTGAGAACTTGCAGCAGAGCCAGTGGCCGTTGAGGTAGGCTGAGGGATGGTAGGTGCTCAGGCGTTTGCGGTTGCACTGGCTGACTTTGGTCAGGATGTCGATCCAGTCGCGCGCCTCGACACAGTTGTTGGCCTGGATGTAGAGTGCCCGCTCTGGCTGAATAACCTGGAACATCTGGAGGAGGGAGTGAGGGAAGAATCTGAATATTTGTAGGAGCGATTTGGGCCAAATGTTGAAAGAACCAAAGACTCCATGGGGGCTGGTGTGTGGGGTCCCTTACATTTTTCATCTTGAAAGACTCCTCCTCCAGCCTCTCTACAGCCAGGATGTTCTCTATGGGAATGCTGCACAGAGCTCCCTCTCCTGGAGGCAAGAGGAAACACATCAGACATGGGAGATGACAACAACTTAAATGATAAAAGAAGTATTATGTTGCCATTAATTAAGCCCCATTTAGATTTTTAAGCTAAGTTTGACGTGTCCAACATGTTGGTAACAGTTCAAATTATGATATTTAACCTGCAGTTGTTTTTAGATCACCTACATGCACCTGTCCCTTTCATCTCATGCGCAGTATCTTTGCCCCTTCAATTCTCGTGCACCTCCTCAGCAAACATCTGGTATACATTATACATATATACTATATATCTTGAGAGCATACATTATACTCACACACAGTTTTTTACTAACAGGAAATGCTACAATATGTGTGCAATCAGAATTCAGTCAAATGGCTACTTTTGCATTTCACTGCCAGTTATATTTCACATCATATCATATAACATCCAATTTCCACGATCTATGTAGCATTTTTTTTTCTCTATTATCACAATTTATTTCAAGTTTTCACAGCTCATCTCTTTTCCTTTGTGTATTGCAGTGTGGGAAAAAAATGTATCGCCTGTTCAGCAACTTAATCTTCACCACATGTGTTGGATGTACAAAGTGTTCGGGCTAAATGTACATTCAGCAGATTCTCTCTCCCGCCTTCTCTCCCTCCTGCCGATTCTTACACAAACACAACGACACAAACAGACGCGGAAACGATGCAACTGTCGAGAGCATCCAGACAAACCTTCGAGCTCACCTTTTGTTTTGTGGTAGGTAAACTCATGGTTGGTGAGGCGAAACCATCTCTTTTTGAAGTTCTTCATTCCAAACCGGTTTCTCCCCTGTGCTCTCTTTATCATAAATCTGAAAAACAATGGGTGAGAGAAATACCACTGTAAACCCGGACAGATGAGCTCATGTTTCACAGAAGTGTTTCAATATTTCACAATATTTTAATTTCTATAGCACAATGCATCGCATATGTTTATACATGTGCAATATGTAAATGCATAAGAATATAAATCGATTAGTTTACTTAAAACAATTGGTAACCACCATTTCATTCTGGTTAAAGGAATCTTGTACAGTCAATAATAAGTTATCATTCCGGTTACATGCTTGCAGTTCCTTGAATTCATTGCTGCTGTACTTGTAAAAAAAACAAAAAAAAAAAACAAAACTTCAGTACAGCTCTCATAGATTTAAAAGTCTATGAGTTAAAATGGAGGTAGGTCAGCAGAGTAAAGGTACCAAAGGTGTTTTTGCATATTTTACCCCTTTAATTATAAGGTGTATAAATCACAACTGATTTTTTTTTTTGCCAAATCATACACAAGATTTTAGACCGATTTCCCACCTTCCTAACAGCCACTGGCTTCCATTTTCTTTCAATACATTATGAAAATCAACTTGCAGAAACTTGAAACGTGAGACAGCTAATCCACCACGCTCCACAATGTTTGTCCTGTTTATTTTTACATCAAGGTTGTATTATCATGCCACTTGGTTATGCAGTCGTAGACAGTATGTGTTGCTGTGTTAAAGGATGGTCTGACCCTTTGAATGTTGTTTTTTAATGCAAGAAATTAGAGCTCAGTTAATCAATTAGTTGATCACTGAAAGATGATCAGCAACTCTTTTGATAACTAATTAATAATTTTTCATAAACTTTTCAGCAAAAATGCCAAAAGATTGTCTGGTTCTAGCTTCTCCGATGTGAGCATTTTGTATCATTGTAAACTGAACATCTTAGATATGTGGACGGCTGGTTGGACCAGACCGTTGAAGGTGTCACACTGGACTTTGAGAAACTCAGATGGTCACGCGTCACCATTTTCTGCCAACAATTTATTGACCGATCCAAGAAATAATCAGCAGATTAACTGATGATGAAAATAATCATTACTTGCAGCCCGAAAAAAACACATTAAACTTTCATCGAGGATGTTGTTCATATTTGATTACTTTTTAATCTCTGGGTTTGATTGTCAGACTAAATCCAAAAGCCCATGGATACAGCGCTACCAAAAAATAAATACATTCATGAAGAAGTCCATTATGATAGATTTGCTATATCAAGAAGTTTGCAATATTTGTAGGTTAATTTTCACACTGTAATGAAATTAATGGAACCAATGGTTGCCTGCAACCTGAAATCAATCTAAAAAATTATGGTACGCTTTAGAAAATGTTTAGACAGTGGTGTGAGGTACAACATGTAAAACCACCGATATGGTCCTTTAAAGGAGACTAAACATCAGGGTGTCTTTGTTTTAGAATTTGAGGGCCATACGATACATGGAATATGAGGTACCAGGGTTATAAACACTAAAGCTACTATTCTCCCACAGGAAGACTTGTACTCTTCTCACATTACGGTGCCAAGAAAGTGCTGGTTTCACATCTGCTATAACGCCTGGAGCTGAGCTGGAAACTCTAATGTGTATGGTAATGATATGGCCACAGTCTAGGGCAGGGCATTATGGGTCAGGATGCGGGCAGATATGAAATCCCAGAAATGTTTGTACAGTAACCAACCCCTGCTGTCACTGTCACACCAAGCATGTCTGGCATGGCGAGGAGTGAGAAGGGCTATCAGCACTATTGACGCTTCCCTAGGTAAGCAGGCTTAAAGGTTAACACTTTACTTTATACCATTACAGTCACTGTATGCATCAGCCTACTGCCATGTAAATCCAGAAAGACGACAGACCGTGTAACAGTCTCTTAATAGGTTGCTTGTGTATAAGCCAGATATAAAGTAAAGTGCAGCAGCATCTACAGTAGTGCATGATGCTGGTGGGAGAGAAAATGGCCAGCTTGGTTTGGAGGGGGTTACGGGGCACACACAGGGGGTCACAAGGGCAAAGCCTTTATATAGAGAAGCTCTTACCTGCCCTTCGTGCCTTTTGACCCCTTCCCATCAACCCTCTTTATAGTGAGTTTTACACTCCTACGCCCGGTTGCAGAAACAAAAGAGGGTGGGGATGTTGATGAGCGAGGCACTGGCACAACTGCTATCAGCTGGAAACTCTCCCCCCCTTTACAGCCTCATTAGAAATATCGTCAAAACAACAGCGTGTGTGTTGTCAGAAAGGGCTCAGTTTACAGCCTCAGGTGTATCGTTACTGTAACTGTTCACTTTGGAAATGAACTGGACCATGAAGGGTCACGGATGTGCAGTTGAAGTCCAGCTTCACTTTAGTGACAACTTAAAAGACCAGTTAGATGAGGAGATTGATACCACTCTCACACTGGTTAGCTTATCTTAGCATAAAGACTGGAAATGAGGGGGAAACAGCTAGCCTGGCTTAGCACTAATAATGGATTTTATTTTAATGGTGCATTTGCATCCATTCTGATAACAGCTTGTTTATATGTTTATAGTTTTTTTTTTTTTCAAACAAAAGACATGTATGCAGCATAAGATAAGCAGCTGCTCACCGACCTTTTGCTTTATATTTACCGTACATATGTGAGTGGCATCAATCTTTTCATCTAACTCTTCGCCAGAAAAGGAAATTTTCCCAAAATGTAAAAGTATTCTGGACAGTTCAGCCTTAATAGTCGACTCAGCTGCCTTGTCTTAAGCTAGAAACAAAAACCAAGACAGCCAGACAAACGCTGAAGCTGCGTAATTAGAAGTAAAAAGGTGAATGACGTTGTGGTAACAGCCACAGTGCACAAGACAAAATATCTAAACTCTCAAATCTGAAATTACTGTTCCCTAAATTAATCAATTACCACATATGTTGCACTGACAGAGCTGTTCATAGGTAAATGTGTGTTTGTTTCCTTGGGGTGTTTGTTTCTACTAGCATCACAATAAGTTGGTACCTTACCCCTCTTTGAGCATGATTGGTGTTTCAATACTCTTCTGATCCCATTTGCCAGACGTGGAGATCAGGTCTAGGAACTGTAGAGAGGAGGAGAGGATGTCATTTATCAACATATTTACTGTGATGATTACTTTTGTTCACTGTCATATGAGGCTTTAATATCTCTCTATCCACTTTTTCAGTTCTTCTCAAATGTCTGTTGTTCAAAAACACATTCCATCACCCATTTATCTGATTGTGTGTCCATGAAGTGGACGCCATTTATTGAATATAACAAGGTAGGAAGCAAAACACTCACATTCTTCACAGCGTCGGCGTATTTCTGCTCATTGAAGTAGTCATAAAATGCAGCCATGTACGACTCTTTGAAATTGGCCTTAATAAATAAATAAAAGTATGGAAAGAAAGAGTGACAGAGAGAAAAAACATCAGCAAGTTGTGATTTAATTTAAGTGTTCAGATTGAAATACAAATGAAGTGTGGTTTAGTCACAGGAGTGAAAATGGAAAAATGCACTTTGAGCAGAGAAACTCACAGATTTAGACTTTGCGAGACTTCCCAGGGTCTGGATCGTCTTGGAGATGAGGGTCAGGGTTCGTGAGGTGGCAGGATCCTATAGGGACAAGAAAAGACATGTATTAAAACTAAATAAATCAAGTTTTGAGAGATCAACTATTCCACAAAACTACACATATAAAATACACACAGATTTATAACAGTGGCCTGTCTGTAACTTACCAACAAAAACAAAGAGTGCAAGTCAAAAGTACAGGTGCATTTATCAGTCTATACACAAGGTAAACTAACCGTTTCTTGTACTGTGTGTACTGTTCACAACGCTAATGGCTTCTGGAATAAAACCAAACTCACTTCTGTTTGTTTTACATGCAGGCAATCTAAAAGACATCCCTGATAGCATTAGCTCAAAGTGTCCATAGAGGACATCATGTATGGGCTCATATTAAGCTGTGCTAGCCATCTTTGTGTTTTGCCAATAATTTGGAGCTGAGGGTGTTAACACCTTGCAATCTGTTCTTCTCCTTCTTTGATAAAAACAACACAGTTACTGGATGTTTTTTTTTGATGGCATGAATGACATGTTGGCTGCATGTGTGTTCATATTTTGATTTGAATATCAGACTCACTGGATGGTGCGGCCGTAGATGGAACAAGTTGGGGGAGAGGATGGCTGGAGCAAAGAAACGCAGGAAGATGAAACTGCTCACTGCTGTGTATCGGACGTCTTGGTCAACTACAGAGCAAAAAAACAAAATCAAAAACAGAGCTACCTGCTTAAATTACACCTAAGATATTACAGACACAGTCAGTCTGAAAGAAGACAAGTGAATATTCTTAAATGTGCTGTCTGAATGACACAGAAAATGAGTTCCATTTTGTTTTCTATCGTCCTTTTAACTAGGAGCTGCACACTACTTTGTTTAGAAAGATAAAAACAGATATTGATTGTGTATATGGATGATACGCAAAGCCTGGGAGAACAGCCTTTTATCAGGATAAACTGTGGGCTTGTACCAGTTATTTATGATGTACACATACATATGTTATATGTTGTAACTGATCTTTTTGTATATGTATTACCAGGAGATGCATGTTTTGTAAAAGTAAGGGTGTTTTGTAATCCCATGTGGGATGGGCCAGGTGTTTGGAATGATACAGAAATAAAAACTAAATAATTTCTCAATTTTTATCATACAGTATCTACTTCCTCTGACTGCAGTGCCAGGTGCCAGCCAACAGGAGGCAGCACAGTATATGACACCGGATGTACATATTGTATGGTAGAGGCGTAACCATAATAAGTGTGTAGGAGGCTTAAGTGGTTTCAGTTTTCACTCAAATAGCGCAGCACAAAAAGCTCCTCTGTGATGCAGAGTGTCCTTGGACATCTTGCACATCCTGTTCTTTATTGTCCGTTTCCTGTTCCTTATTAGCGCTTTTCTTCTATGTCTTGTGATCCGTTCAGGAGGCGAGTTACCTTGGAAACGGGTGGCAGCAGACTCTCTCAGAGAGAAGAAGATATCACACATGACGGTCGGACAGCGAACGCCAGAGGTGGTGATAACGTTGAAGATACGGTCTACATACTGACGAAGGTTTTCCTGGGGGGGGGGGGGGGGGGGCAGAGGTGTCAGATAACATGGACAACAATGGCACACAAAAATAAAAACATAAACTTGTCTTCTTACTCTGTTTGTGTCCAGGTTCTCTGACTCTTTCAGTTTGACTGGGTCGATTTCACAGGATTTGTGTTCTGTGCAGATCTGTGAAGATTTAGAAAAGCATTAAAATGTCAATTGGTAATTGATTTTCCAACATATCCTTAGATGTGCCACAGAGAAAGACATGTGAGATTAATTCAATCAAGATATAAAAAAAGAGTCTGGAATTTGGTAAAACTAAGAGAGACCAATACTGCGAGTAAAGAAAAAGGGAGTATTGCATTGTTTTACCTCATCTATGATTGGTTTGAGTGTGACCTGCAGATAGTGCATTCCTGCTAGCTTCATGGTCTCATCGATGCACTTGGAAGTCAGGGAATTTCCCCGGAAAATGGTGTTTGGATCCCTGATAAAAGGAGGCAAAGTGTGTTTTTGAGTACAAATTTAAACTACAGCTTGTGTCTCAAAATGAGACACCAAAGCCTGTCAAAATTAATAAATCAGTCATTTAACATCCAAAGTAAATTATATTACAGTGGTGGCATATATTTCAACAGTCAGGTCAAAATGCTAAGCTCGGTGATGTTCGCATAAAACCTGATGACCCAATTCCTACAGTCACTTCAATTAATAATCTCTAAAAAAAAAAAAAAATCTAACCACGGTGATACATCTGAAACTAATTTAGCAGCCAAATTAAATCTAAATCCCAAATATACCACATTCACTTGGCTTATGTTGAAGAAATGTACTTTATTATTACTTTAGTATTGCTAACAAAGCTAAAGCTACAAAAACAAAGTATTCCTTAAATATGGGAAAAAAAATCTGGAAACATGCATCTTTCTCTTTTGTGATGAATACAATTCATAGGATAGCCACACAACAGGAGATGAGCTGGACTCTTAGTAAAGCTGTAAAACTAAACATGCAACACTCACTGTGTGCGGTTGACTTCCGCATGAGCGATGGCGCTGATGAAAGGCACGATCTTGCCGTAGTGAAGAAAGAGACGCACAAGGGGAATGGCGGCTTCCTGTTTCTCTCGACACACCTCCCCCAAGATATTAGCCGTGGATGCAGACACAGGCTGAACAGAGAGGACGAGGAGTATAGAAGTAGCATTCAAACAGTGACGATGAAGCAGGTCAAGATGCTGCAGGACACATAAATACGATGAGTCTGAGCAGAGCATTGACACATTCATATGAACATACAGTACCTCTACGTTAGCAGAGTACAGCAGTAGATCTCTGAGGGGAGTGTAATGTTCGGAGGGGAAGACGTGGTCCTCAGTGTAAACGATGTTCAAACGTAGAGAGCCAAGCTCTTCTACCTTCACTGACTTCCCTCCATTCTCCCTCGGCTGGAGAAAGTACCTAAAGAAGGAAAATGTTCATTGTAAAATACTTTATTACTTTTACAAAGACATGTATGAAAAACTTCACTTAAGTAAAAAATACATAAGTGTTATCAGCAAAATGTACTTAAAGTATCAAAGTTGTAAGTTTCTCCTGTGACTGATATCTGATATTATTATATTGTTAATACTAATGCATTAATGTGTAAGCAGTGTTTTACTGTGAAGCTAGTTCTCACTACTTTAGGTAGGTACTTAAGGTAGTTTTGTCCAGTGGTTCCCAAACTAAACATCAGACCCCTTCAAAGGGTCAGAAGATAAATGAGAGATGATGATTGGGTGACATAAATATATTAAGTATACAGTGTGTTGTATTTCATAATCTTGTCATATTAAAGGAAAAATGCAACTAGTAACTTCACTTGTCTTATAAAAGTATAAAAGTGAAATATTTCTGTCTGAAATGTAGTGAAGTAGAAATATAAAGCATTGTAAAACAGAACTCAAATTTGTAGTTAGGTGCAGTACTTGAGAAAATGTAATTAGATGATGTGATGTGTCAGTGATATTCCTCTCACCATGCATCGTGGACCCCAAACTGACCCAGGACCCGCAGAGGAACCCGCACACCTCCCAGGAACTCGTCGCCGAACTTCAGGTTGCTGGCGTTCCACAGATCCACCCTGAACACAAACCACGGGGAAATAGTTCAAACGTGAGAAATGCCTTCAATGACACCAAGTTCAGCACTGATCCTGACAGTACTGTCCCACCTGAGCGCCAGCTTGTCAACGTCCTCTTCTTCAACATCAAACTGGCGCCTGGTGTAACTTAATGGCCGCGTCACCTAGAAATAGAGATGGAGTAAACATTTAGCATAAAAGATATAGAAGTCGGTATTTCGTCCTGTTGAGCTGCACAGTCAAATACATCCCCAAAAATGAGCTGGTGGAATTCGTGATTGGGGATATTCGGCTGTATGAATAAAACTGACTTGACAAAGCATTTGAAGCCCCTTTTGTATTATAGAAAACCTGTTACTTTAGTAGATAAATAGTTGTTTTGTTTTTAATTAAGCCAAAATGAGCCAAATCAAACTCGGGGGAGCTGCCACAGATCAGAATGCGGCAGGGCCCATGTAGGTTTGGAGCAATAAGAAAATAAAATTCGAAACAATAAAAAAAAAAGGACAACCACATGACAGAAATGTGATAAATGGCCTGTGTTTGCGTGTGGATGTGGATCTCTGTGTGCGACACAGAGGGGTGGGGGCTGCAGGCAGAGAGCACCACAGGGTATGCGCAGCCCTGTTCATGTGGTGGTTGGGAATAAATGAGACGATCTTGTCGGACAGAAATCAATGGGCCAGATTGTTTGGTGGTTTGTCCGAATCAATCATACTCTTGTCCTGCTGTGTTCTGGAGGCCAGAGGGAGGAGCGAAACAAAAATGTCAGAGCAGTGCTGCTAGTGAGCGAGGATTAACGGGGGCACTGTGAAAGGCATGTTGTGTATGTGTGTGTGAAAAATTATCTATGAATATAAACTAATGAATATAAATTAACATAAACAGTGGCAATGTTTTTATAATGTCAATCAGAGAAACAAACATACTGCAATTCTAGCTGCTTTTGTTAATTTTTATCTCATGAATCTCAACAGTTACAGTAGTAGTAATGCTAGAGTGAGTTTGTGAGTAGGGCTAGTGCAAAAAAAAATTTCTATAAACATTAAATAATGAAATAAACATTAACTGTGGCATGTTTTTAAGAAGAAAATCAGAAAAATAAAACACACAGCAAACGATTTCACATTGTTTCCAGTTGTCTGGATTTGATGAAAAAAGCAGATTTTTACCATATCATGTATCTATATATTTAGGATGCCTATTATTTTGATCAATAAAAGACAGCTTTACTGCATGTCAGCTTTGTGAAAACTGTGAACCGCAATATTTCAAAATCACTCATGTACATGTGATCAGTCACTCTGATTATTAAAGGTCCCGTACACCTCACACGTGTTTGTGCTACTTCTAATCAGACTCCTGCTCATGTTGAAAGTCAATAGAGCTGTGACGACAAAACAAAACAATGAGAAAGATGAAGGTGTAACTTAACAAAAATAATAGGACTGTCAGAGAGATTTCAATCAAGTGTAGTCGGAGCACACCACACGCCACTGAGGAGGAGTCCGAGTAGGCAACATAACTAAAACCACCTGTGTGCAACCACTTCATATTGTAGAAACTGCTTCTCTGTGGTCGGAAATGTAGCCAAAAGTATGACACCACTTCCCCCTATGTTCTTATGCACTTGTGGCCTGGGGCCGTTTTGCATGGCTTGGGTTTGGCCCCTTAGGTCCAATTAAGAGAAATCTTCTAGCAACAGAAGAATGATCTTTTAGACAGCAGTGTGATAGTCTTGATGAGGGTATTTTTGTGTTTCAATATGACGATGCCAATGTGCACGAAAGCTGCACACCAAAGGATGTGACAGCAGCATTTACAGTAAATGCCCATTGTTTTTGGGTGTATTGTTCAGGCCACCACATACTATTGGCCATATAGGGTGTTTATGAACCCTCACTCTGGTTTTGACTGATCCCCGACATGAAAACACACCTTCAGGTTTATAAGCTTTGTTGATGTTAAACTAAACAAATGACATACAGGAAACCTTTACCTCAAAATAGAAAACCTCCTCAAACTGTGGATTGTTGGTTTTCCTCTTCACCTTGGTCTTTTTGGCATCTGACCTGTGGAGGCAGGAAGGCAGACAGATGTAAAATCACATGTTCATCCAAAGTTAAACATGATGAAACAAAGTTGTGGATGGTGACTGGTGAAATCAGGACCTTGAAGGTCCTAATAAGGAGACAGCAGCATAGGGATCACATTGGCCGTTGACAATTGGAAGACCTTGGCACTCCAGCACTCTGTAGAAACACATAATAAGCAGATATGAATGAATAAGCACACTACTGTATATGCATAGACTCGCTCACACACTCACACACACACACACACACACACACACACACCTGTAACACATTAACGTGGTGCTAATTTTAATGCACCATCAGCCCTGTGTGATCTCATCCTCGCCCTATCGCCAGATGCCAGGGATAAAAAAAACTATCTAACTATCTAACTACTATTTACACCAATATAGACAATTACTATAAAGATGTTAGGAGGAGCTAACTTAGCTCTTTTTAAACAAAGGGAAAAAATGGCAGCACATTAAATGAGAACAGGATAAAAAGATCTTCAAATGCCAAATGCCACAGGCTGCACAGAACAATCTGAATATCCTCCCAGAGGACTCTTTAAGCTCTGTTAAGCTCTATATTATCGCTTAATCAAATGACTGATGTGAAAGGGTCACCAGTGCTGTCAAGACCACTGAGAACTGACACCCAATCCTACACCTCTGCAAAGCTTTTAGGCTCATCGTCCCACACAGACAGCGAGAGTCTCACTAGTCTCAGCAACAGCCCAATACAGTACAACAAAACAGGAAGCTATTTCTAGTATACAAGCCTCTAAAGAAACAATACTACAATACCCATGAGCATTCGTAGTTGCTGACCCTTAATTTAAAAGTGAATTTATTTACGCTGTATAGTGTCTTTTACGTTTTCTCAGCACTGTCATCTTTAGCTTCTGTTGGCAGCTCACGACATAATTTCCAGCTTGGTGATTGGATGTTTTGAGAATCGTAGTTAACGTCTTGTACCATCGAGTTTTTATCAGGGAAGATAACATTTTTTTGCAAATGCTGCTATCCAATAGATTTTTTTTAATAACATTTCATATAATATTTTATTAACCTTTACTTTTTAACACAAGTAATCGAGTGTTTAAGTGGCTGAAAGAGGCATGTTGATTTTTAAAGACCACATCATATCAAGTAATTCAGTCTTGCCGCCCCCTTTTCACGGACATAAAACATCTGGTCCATTCATATTCTACTTCACTCCTACGCTGGAGGGTCCCTGCTAGTAAGATGAGAGCTCTCTGAGAGTTTTCTCAACATGTGAAAATGGCCTCTTGAGTCAATGTTAGATGTATATGTATGTAAGAAGGACACACCAAGAGGGGCAGATGAAAAGAAATGGAGGAAAGTCATTTCGTTTGAGCTGTTGGCAAAGACTTGTGTCAGTTTTAAAACCCTGCATGATCAAGCAACTACAGACCACTTGAGAGAGGCCAGAGAAAAACAAAATAAAAACCAGAAGAGACCACATCTTGAGGAAAATGGACAGACTCCTGACTCTATGGTCGAGGATTTGATCCTGAAGTGTAGGACTCAAGGATCTCTGAGCACCAGAGGAAGAAAAGAGCAGAATGGAAAAAAAAAAGTTTGTTGACCTTTCTCTTCTAGTTCTACAGAAATTCCTTTTTACTATCTATCTATCTATCTATCTATCTATCTATCTATCTATCTATCTATCTATCTATCTATCTATCTATCTATCTATCTATAACCCAGCTGCCCAATGACATCATGCTCTAAGGGGATTAGCACCCAAAGAGGACAGGACACCCAGCAGGACGAATCACTTCCTGTGTGTCATGGTGATGCACCGCTAGTCACACCGTATGATGAATTACACAGCAAATCGTAGCGCGTCCCACAACTGAACTGACACACATGCAACAGCTTGCCCGCTGACACACACACACACACACACACACGCGCACACACACACACACACACACACACACGCACACACACGCACAAACACACACACACACACAGGTTCCTAATAAGGAATAAGGAGTGGGCTGGGTTAAGCATCACTAATACCACAGCGCTTCCTGTCCAATAAGCTTGTTTATATAACCCCTGCTTGGCCTACTATCCAGCCCTCTCCCTGTCCCTGTCCCCCGTCGCTGCTGTGAGCTCTGACATGCCAGACAGTGGTAGTGAGAAGCAGACTTATTTGTTTTAGTCGACATTACTCATATCGGGTTAATGCGCTTCTGTTCTGCGCCCACGTATCCTGTCAAAAACAATTTCACTCACATAAGAGGGAAATGAATTGTATCATGGTCCACCATAGTCCAAAAAACAAACAAACACACAAAACACACAAAAAGCGGATGTGATTATGAGTCAGCATCCCTGACAGGTGACGTATTCCATGTAAGTGAAATGAAATAAATGAGAACAGTTTTGGTAATAAGATGCTTCCTGTTCCCGTTGACATTCGTGATATTGCACAATCATCTACGTGTAAGCCTGTCGGTATTTTCCAGTGGTAAAAGAGGTATTTGGATTTTTTAACTTAATACCAGACTTTGGAAATACTCTATTACAAGTTAAAGACACTCCATTATATCCGAAATGTTATAATTTTTTACACATCAAAGTCTATTTACAGGTCTTGGGGCGTACTTCATTCATATGTGAAGGAGTTGTATAAAGGCTTTTGTGGCTGTCCATCATGAGTCCAATAGTGTTATAGGAGCACCATCCTATATGATCAGAGCAGGGCTCTCTATTACTAAAGTTTGTGTAATTTGTATGTTACCATTGCAGTAGTCAAATTTTGCTTTGCAATGAAAACCAAAGAATCTCAGACACTGTTCATCATTTGCACTCACTTTATTAAGAAGACATTTTGTTTTTTTGTCTGTATGTATTTTGCCTCAGGGCCTGAGGACCAAAGTCGCCTCAATAAAATGAGTTCAAGTGATGGACAGTGTGTGAGATTCTTTGGTTTTCTTTGCAAGGCAAGAGTGTTTGATCCTATGAAACTGTCACTAAGACTTTATGGTGTACAAAACTTTTTTGAAATGACAACCTGGGTGTAGTTAAATCTAAAATGAAGAATCATGTTTATTAGTTCATCATATGTTTTGTATGTTTTAATATTAACTAATAACATTTATTGTGAGATCAAAGTAGAAGAGTAAAGTTACAATATTTTCTTATAAAATGTAGTGGAGAGCAGAAGTAAAAAGTAGAATGAAATGGAAATATAATATAGTATAAGTACAATACTTAAGAAATTACATTTTCCTCTTTGTTATTTCTGAATAATTCATGTCAATGCTGTCAAACTGCCATGAGAAGAAAACAATTTCCCACACTGCACAGACGTGTTCGAGCAGGAGGTAGTGTGAGATGTGCGAGATGCTGCAGCTCTTTGACTGACACGAAACATGTTTTCATTCAAGACTTGTACAAAGCTGTAAATAAAGATAAGTGTGCCGTGGTGTGTAGTTTCTTTCAGACGGTTAGTTTGATCCGTAGAGCTGAATGGACACAGTTGGTCTCTCTCATACACGTGTCTTTCTAGAGAAATCTGACTAGATGACCTCCTGCTCTGCGCTCTAAGCTCCTTACCCACAATGTGCTCTGGGAACGGAGCCATGCTGGCTCATCATCAGACTTCACTGCTGCATGTTACAGAGGAAGAGCACACACAAGCACACACACATATACATCCAATCCAATCCATCCACAAGCATATCATTGATCGCCTGCAAATACAAACACATCACATGTGTGTACAATCACATTTTACACACACAACAACACACACACACTTAGAGAAACAATGTTGTAAGAGCAGTTTTATGAGTTCATGACTTCCACACCCACAATGGATTCACAAACTGATATACAGTTAGGCAGCAGTAACATGCCAACAATGGTAAGAAGAAGAAGAAGACGACTGCTAGCAAGAAAACATGGATGTAAACCAGTTCCAAATAAATTCCTTTGCAAATGTTTGATGAGGGAGGAATGAAGTCAACACTTTTGTTAGACCTCAAGGATACATACAATGTCTTTTGGTAAGAAACAATGAATGTAAACAAAGTGTTTGTAAACAGACTTTGTTTGTTTACAAACATACTGTTACACCTTTAAGGACCTTTAAGGCCGCTTCTTAACATCACTTAACATCATCTCACAGCCTTCAACACGGGGTGGAGCAGCTGACAAGAAGTTACAGTATGTCTTTATTAATTGTAGTTTTCATCAATTGTATTAGTTATATCATTATAAAGCAGTGAATTTTTAGTTCAAATGTGTATTTTTTGTAAATACCATGAGAATTACTTTCTGCAACTACAGAATGTGGTAAAGAAATTCCTCTTCTATTTTTTTCTCTTTACATAACCTCTGCTTTCTAAACATGTAAGTCAGACACATCAAATAAAAAACAACACATGGCATTGTTATGTATAAATAACATAATGCATGTGAAATGTAGTACTCTGTGTGTGTGTGTGTTGTGTGTGTGTGTGTGTGTGTGTGTGTGTGTGTGTGTGTGTGTGTGCTTGTAGCCTCACCGTGTGGCTAGTTTATGGATGATGACTCCGCTGTCTGTGATGACTTCACTCAGACGCAGCTCCAGGTGCACTTTCCCCTGTATAACACACACACACACACACACACACACACACACACACACACACACACACACACACACACAAATAGACACTATTTGTGAATCACACATTTTTCCAATGGGAATACAGAAAGTTCTGGGTGCTAACCAGTAGAATACCTATGAACATTTCAGCACCAGTGTCGTCACACAGCCGGGTACCCAGTGACAGGCAGAGTGGTCGCTATCCAGTGAAAAACATTGTATTTCCAATTTATTCAGTGTGTATGTGAATTTGAACAATGTGCAACCTAATCCAATCTAAAATGTCAGCTCTTCAAACTTGCTTTAGGCCTGGTGACAATCTATCTCTCACCACGAATAATCACACAGGCCTCAACTCAACTCTCAACATGTGGTTTTCATTGGACAGTGAAGAATCCAGCTGCTTTGTTCTTAGATTTAAAAGTCAGCTAATAACTTCCCTGTACTACCGCAGTGTTTCCTATACATAGATTTATTAGTGGTGACCCGCCACGATATCAACATTCATCACCACATATTGATTTTCTATTTTTTCACGATTTCAAATGGGTTAAATCTTATTTCATTGTTGAGCTGTGCGCAGCCCCCGCACATTGATTCACTCAGCCCCTCCTTGACCCAAAATCTCTCTCTCTCTCTCTCTCTCTCAGAAACAAATTAACAACGAACCTGTTGGTCATCTGTCTGACCAGCCATTGGGAACACATGGAGAAATCCATTCGCAACGGTGGACCGCCAAAAAATCCATTAAGTTACCGGCCCTATCTGTCTCTCTCCTGGCCCACTCTGCGAGCCAGTCATTTGGGGTGCACATGAGTGCAGTGTGCATGTGTGTAAACTGGGCTCACTAGCCAATCACAATGTCAACTGCTGACACAAATAGAATCTAATTCTGTGGCAAACTGCACCAAACACTGTACCAAAAATCAAAACCACAAATATATAGTAATATCATATATCTTATGTGCTGCATATACTGTATAATGTAGGAAATAGTGTTTTTCACTGCTAATCCATGGTTCATATGTATAAGCCAAAAACACACAGATGAACAATCATTCTTCACTGATAAATTTCTGTACAAGACAAAAATGCACAAACATGAAAAAGTGGCATCTCTCCGCCAACTGAACATCATGCCGACGTTATATTTCCTCTGAAGTGATTGGATTAATGACATAATGACAGTGTAGTGGTGCAGCTGTCTAGAAAAGCTCCATTAATTAACAGCATCAGTATGCAAACTCACAGGCGTTGCTCTTTCTGTCCGATTCAAGCAGAGGGAACAAACACACGCACTTACACATGTGCGCACAGGTCAAACAATGCGTCCTCTATTGAAAAGAGAAGAGAGACACTCTATCTTCCTACTTCATTTGATCCTTCTCCCTCGCTTTTCTCTCTTTTCTGTCATTCTCTCACACATCCTTCCTCTCCCCGGCTCCTCGGATGAATGTGTCTCTGTTTCAGATCCCTGCTCCAGGGCTACACACACCCATCTGTCTGCAGATGTTACTGTTCACTGTTCACTGTGTCTCTCACTCTGTGTGTGTGTGTGTGTGTGTGTGTGTGTGTGTGTGTGTGTGTGTGTGTGTGTGTGTGTGTGTGTGTGTGTGGTACTATGTGCTGGGTGTGTGCGTTCCTATCTGTGCATGCATGTGGGTGAGTGAAACTGAATAGTGAATAGAAGAAAATATTGCACATGTATTAAATAAGCATGTAGGACAAGTGCAAAAAATGCACTTCCATAGCTGATTACTGGAATATTTCTGAAATTATAAATTAATCACTTAAATCAATATTGTAACAAAAATCAATACAGTTTTCTCTGTAGCTAAGAATATACTTCTTCCATAACTTGGGTCAAATAGTCATTGGAAGGTGCTACATGCATGGCAGATAAAACAGCTGACAATCAGAAAAAGAAAAAAATTCATTTGTAAATGCATCCATGAACTGTGCACATTGTCCTCTACTTGTTGCACTGTCACACACAGCAGAAGACTGAAAACTTGTCCATTTTGCAGAGTAGAAGGGAAGGAAATTAATTTTCCAGCATTTGAGACATCAGTGTTAACAAAGCTACTGTAATCTGCATCTATAGAGGCATCTTAATTCACTTACATCATCATTGTGAGAAGGTGTGCAGCTCTGACCTCAGGTCTGTGCAAACACTCAGACTGAACAATCAACATTTGAAATTAAAAGTGAACATTTCAATCAGGACTGCCTCCTAATATTCCCAAAAACAATGTGAATGATTTGCCTCGGTCTGAGTTTACCACCATGAACATATTTTTTCTCATATTTCCTTTGTGGTTTTTTTGTGTGTGTGTGTGTGTGTGTGTGTGTGTGCGTGTGTGTGTGCGTGTGTGTGTGTGTGTGTGTGTGTTTTCTCTCTGTACTGACCTGAACCTCTGAGTCAGCACTGACAGGTTGTATCTGGAACCAGGTGTCTTTGCCGAGATATTTCTGCAGGTCCTCTTTCTTCACTGCAACCTTGCCTACGCACACATAAACACACAACACCGACAAAATGAGATGAAAACATAACTTGACTAAGTGCTTGACTAAGTTTTCAGATGCCAGCTACAACAAACGCTTGAAAAACACCCACACACACTCACATGCCCGCTCACGTACTATAAATCCACACACCAGTTTCTTTTTAATGCCCGTAGGCACCTGGTGCAAAAATGCTAACAAAGTGCAATGTCAATGCCCTGGAAATGATCCTGTCATGTCTACATTGAAACTAACAAGTTACACCCACACGCACGCACACACGCACGCACGCACACACACACACACACACAAAAACAAACACAAGAACAGTAGCCGTGATGGTGTTGAAGATGCAATCACACCCAGAGAGAGATTTTCAGTTTGTGGTCTGTGGTCTCTCATACACACATACACCCATGAATATTCAACTGACACACCTATTAACAGCGCTCAAAACATCTGTCCACACACAAACAAACTTTGTACTGAAAGTGAAACTAAGGTCATTAAATGCCACTAAAAAAATAATTTGACATTTTGTGAAAAACACTTATTTTGCTTTTTTGTTGAAAGTTTGATGAGAAGATCAATACCACGCTCACATCTGTCTGTTTAATATGAAGCTTCAGCAAGCTCCCGCCTAGCTTGGTATAAAGACTTGAAACAAGGGGAAACAGCTCGCCTACTGTGAGTGTGTGTAATTTTGTCAGTATTCATTCATATCCTCACACCTGATTGCTTGAGTGTGATATAATCATATTTGACTCATTCACACCTGTGACCACGGCTCATTTTAATATTTTAAGATATAAAATATTTATACTGTTACAGATCTAAATGTTAAATTACAATGTTTAATCTCCATGTTATATGGACATAAATTAAACCTTTATTAATTAATAATTTTTTTTTTTTTTTGGCCAAGCAGCAACACTGACATATCATCGGCTTTTAACTTGGTATGTTGAACTTGTTAGCAAAGCTCATTTACACTTCTAGCTTGTTATCATCCATTTGGAGTCATGTTTCTGGCCACTTGCTCTGCAATGAGCTGAAACTCGCTATAAAGCCAAGTAATGGTAATTCCCTTTCACATCTGATACATATCAGACACATAAAATATCCATTACAGCCACTTTAAATGTAAGTGTAAAATAGAAAATAGACATAACTGTGTCATTAGCACACACACTGTTTAGTTGCTATGGAAATGACTAAACTGCTTTGATAAAATAATTTTAGAGTTGAAACAACAATTATTTTCAATATCAATTTATCTGTTGATTTTTCGTATAATAGGTTAATCGCTTCGTCGTTAAAATGTCTGGGATTAGTTAAACAAGAATATGATATTTTCCAAAGCTCAAAGTGACAAGAGTCCAAAAGCTAAACACATTCAATGTTTGTGAGTTATGCTTTATAACACCACAGCAGTACTAGTGCTGTTTCATAAAAGTAAAAAGCCACCTGACATGCTTTAGTTGCTGTAAAATCTCAGTGAAGCCTGCTGTGGCTTATATCTCCTTCCAAACACTCACCATGAATCAAGAGAGTCTCGATTCATCTTCCAAGCTGGGTTACAGTTGGGTGTGAAAACATGAGTTTACAACAGACGGAGCAGCTGTTTACTCACCGATGCTGGAGTCCCTCCTGAACACGTCCCTGTCGAAGATGTAGAAGGAGAGGTGTCTGAAGCTTCGTGGGATCTCACAGTAGAAGTCCTCCCCGTAGAACGGACTGGAGGTGATGGGAGACACAACACAAACTGTGATTAGATGCTCCTCTTGTCTGACAGAGCGTGTTTTTTACCACAAACACAAATGCAGTTTGAGACATTTAGTTTCAGCAGAGTGTAGATCTGAAATGTCGGGCTAATTTTATTTGTATGTATATGTTTGTCGATTAATCAATCGGCAGACATAAAATCAAGACCACATGTATCTACATGTTGCCATGTCGAACAGTAGGCCTGTTTGTGACCAGTGGCTGGAAGGTCCATCAACCGCCACACTCTGCCTTACCTAAACAATGACCATAGAAATCACGGCAATGAGAATCTCGTGAGCTGAGCCTCCAGGGCTGCTGCCAACAATGACTGACGTCTTCTGTTACTCAGTAGACATAAAGACAGACAGAGGCACGGCTGCATTTACAAACCATCCCATGAATACAGGATCATTAAAAGCATGTAGTTCAACTTTATGCAGGAATGAGCTCTTCATCAATCTGGCCAAACAAAAAAAAAAGGTCTATTCAGCCATCCATAATCTTTAAGTAATGCAATGCTGTGATAAAACATACAGGATCTGCTGAGAACTGGAGTGACTTTTTAGGTTTTGGTCAAATCTTAAATTTGCGTCACATCTTCAGTGTGTCGTTCACGGTATGCTAAATCTTAAGCATACTTTAAATACTATTAAAGTTCAATAAGATAACTTTAGACAACAAAATACTTTAAACTGTATACCATACTTAAAACCACTGCCGGAGTGGAATGATAAGAATGTCCTCACACCCAACACACCATGTATATGTACAGTAATCTTTTAAAAAATATTTTTTATATTTAGCATTTATGCCAGTAAGAAATTTATTAGTACAAACAAAAACTGCTACAAAAAAAACATCAAGATTTCATCATTTGCACTTCCATAATTAAGGCTACATGAATAAATATTCATATGTATAATTTCTCTGCATTAATGGAGTGTTTGTTTTGCACCTGGCATTTACTCAGAACTCTGATTGGACTTGTGTTGATCATCATGAATCTCCTGTAGTTTTGAGTAACTGGAGGTACTTCTGACTGACAGCAGAGAGTATACAGGTCTCTGTTGACTATATTATTTCCATGCATACGCATCCCCTGCTTTTAAAATCGTGATAAATAGATATAGAATAGATAAATCGTGAATAAAATCGTGACACTGTTGTGATATTGTGAGGTGCTGAGAGACTCTTGCCATGTCAGAGTGTCCTGGTAGCTGAATGGTTACAGTGCATGCCAGACAACCACAAAATCCACAGTTTGATTCCCTCTCGTTCCCCTTGTTTCCTGTCTGCTTCTTCACTATCATCTGTCCAATAACGGTGAAATATGCCAAAAAAAATCTTTAAAGCAAACACACTAACCGTGTCCCTTACTCATGAACATATCTGTAATTTTTCTGAACTGTCTTCCAGGATTTTCTCTTTTGAATGTGCTCCCTTCCCAGCTCCACCTTTTCTCTTCCTCCTGCACTGTCCATTCTCACTCCACACCGCTCGACAACGTGCACTCCAGACTGAATGAATGTGGCTGCTCCGTATTCTTTTCTATTCTGATATCTGATTTATTCAGATTTATTTCATTTGGCATTTTTAACAGTGGCCTGATGCTCCGGGCCAATCAGCTGGGGAGGCAGCGAGTTACACAAAAAATGACATTATCATCCCTGAGTTTTGATTTGACTTTCATGATTTCACATTTCTGTGTATGCACACTGAAAAAATGAGAAACAAAAAGAGCTAGATGTAGAAAAAGGGTGAAAGGGCCCTCGGCATACCAAAGTGACTTCTCGACGATCTTGGTCCTGAAGACCTCCTCTTGGTCCAGGTTGACAGTGCAGTAACAGTCCCTCATCCTGTTTGGCCCCGGGTATGGAGGGATGTTTTTTGCTTCTCCTGCAGAAAGAAGAAGGAGGAGAAAGAGCAGGAAGGAGAGAATGAGCAGTTATTATTTAGGAACGCTGTTGTAAGCAATAACAATGTGTTTATTCAGGCACACTGCTGCTGCTATTACTTATTTATGAACACTGAAAGCAGGCTAAGGCTTTTTTTAAAAAGCATTATGTAAGTTCACACCTGTTTTAGCTTTGAATGTATGGGGGTGGGGGCTGGGGGGGGTCTTGGCTGAGCTGGCAGGCTGTATAACTGTATAACTCTTTAACACACGTTCATTGTCATTACATCACCTAATCCGACAGCAGGTATAATGAGCTTAACTCTGCCAGGACGAGTACTTTCGCACCGGACACAAATATCAAGTAACAATCACAAAAGTAACAATTTATCATTCAAAATCACATGTGACGACTGTTTTTGTGCGTGTATATGTGTGTGTGTGTGTGTTTGTTTGTATATGTGTGTGTGTGTGTGTGTGTCTTGTCTGTGAATGGAAGAATCTGCGTGGGATATTTCCTGAATCCTGCTGAAGCTCAATCTGTTCATCAAACATGTGTGACAGATAGCACTCCCTTTCACAAGAATGTGGTCCAACCATCCACTGAGACAGACATATACACACACACACACACACACACACACACACACACACACACACACACGCACACACACACGCACACACACACACACACACACACACACAAAACCACAAAGGTGGTGCTCCAGTCCCCGAGGAGCAATATATCCTCCTTTATGAAGCCATGGATCCATATTAGCTCATGTTTGTCGGGACTCTGTTCATTATTCTGTGTCTCTTTGCCCCAGGGACCCACAGAACTCTGTAGTCTATAGTTACACATGTGTTAACCCAACATTGTCATTGTTTGCTCCAATAACGCTCCATTATCTGCACGGGAATCTGATGCTGCCATTCAGCCGACAAGCTGAGCTATGGCAAATCTTACACTGTTATTTCTGACTTTAAATGAGTGGCTTCCTCTGGTGAAAGCATGAGTCAGTGGGTGGGTGCTGCTGTTTGCAAACTGACACTTTCTCCTAAAAACCCGATTCTCTACAACAGTGGTTCCCCACATTTTAGGTTTTAACCCCATAAAATAGAAATTGTTAATCTACTTTTGACTATTCCTTCTTAAATTCTTTCTTTTTAAGGATTTCTAGAGGCCTCAAGAGGAGAGGTGTACAGTGTTTCACAAGAAAAAGAGCAAATATCTGAGAAAAGTCAGAAAAAAAACATTATGAGACATGATGAGAAACAATTTTTTTTTGTTTCTCCTCCGTGTAATCATTTTGTAACCCTTTGTATTTATCATGGAACACATCTCCACTTTGGGAACCACTTCTCCAGAAGAAATAATGTAAAATTCTACTACTGGTGTCGCCTATTTGTAGCTGCTTAGTTAGGACTGTAAAATAAACTTTCAAAACAAGGAACTCGTTTCTGCTGCTGCACTCAGAGACGGTTCAACTATACATAGCAGTAGAAATCTTAAGCTGCTTTATGCCACAACATATTGCTGTTATACACACTGCAGTGTTTTACGCCCTGCAGCCGACCCTGAAGGGGGGAAGGGGAGAGCGTTGACATTTGACACTGGATAACCGCCTGTAAAACAGCAAAAACAGATTAAGGAAGTCATTTTTCCAATCAATATATCTGCACATGAATTCTGCCAATCAAATAAATTCTATGAATGGGAAACGCTACAACACTTCCATCCAGTTCTGACAGGTTTTGTCTAGGGTTTCCCAAGAACAACAGTATAGCACTGTGCCAGTTTAATGCTTCAGGAGGAAGAGTTGGTGTTGCAACGGTGAAAACGTATCATGTGCCGTCACTCAGAGGAGGTTAGTAATCACATTAGTCATGAAGCATAAGATAAAACCTGTGATTTATTTACACACGTAGGCTTTTTTTGCAGCCATGAGACCAAACAGTGGAGCAAAATCCTCTACTGATATGTCACCATCTAAAGGATGTTTTCTTTTTGACAACAAATACCATGAAAAGACCAAAACTAGCAAAATGTTGCTGCCAGTTGTTTTCTTTGTAGCCCTAACCCGGTACAGCTTATTTCTCTGTGCCATAGAGCTCCAATGTACTGTAGAGAAAAATCACCCTGCAACATGTTCCTTCATTGCAATGAACATGGGTGTTGTAGTTTATTTTGAGTAAAACCTCCTGCCATAAATACTCACTGGTGCCCTAAATTTGTATTAATCCGCAGCTGAAAACAGTCCCTGACAAATGCACTATTTACTACTGCTTGAGTCATATTTGCTAAAACTACAGTTCGCAGCTGTTTTAGAAAATGCACAATTTTTTTCGGTCGCAGCCAATGGGCTTGGATAGGGGAAGTCAGAAAGTATACAGGTCGGTTGTGCTTGAGCAGAACTTGTTTGCTGTCTAGTGTAATCGGAAATTGAAAGTGTTAATAGTTGATCTGATGAGCCACACTCAAATGAGGCTGTTCTCAACAGAAATCTGAAAGCTATGTGGGGAGGGGGTTTCCAAAGCTATTCGACCATCCAAAAAGCACTTCTGATAAAGCATACTGGCAGCTTAAAACATGTTTTCCGTTTTGGTTTGCTTTTAATAGCACTTGTTGACAATAAGGAACCTAAAAAATGCCAGACTCCTCCTTTATTCCTGCTCTGCCCTTCTACACAACGTGCTCTTCCTACTGAAGAAGTCTTTGCAAAATACATTATTTCAAGCTGCAGTGACAAATGGCCAGTTACTGAAGAGGAGCTCCCTGGTATCTCTAGCTGTAGTCCACAATGCTTCACAGAGGACAAATATAAAATCATGCTGAGACAGAGGCGATCAAGTGCCCGCTGTGGGGTTTGTAATACAACACAGTGTTATGACCGCTTCTCCGGAGGTTGATTCATACACTACGTGCATCACTACACAACAAGTCACAATACCAACACTCACTCACAAATCAAAACTACACCTGAGCTGTAAAACATGTTGCACACGCTACTGCTTCAATTAGATTTTACAGAGAGCAGAGTGATGACGCACATCTCTCTTATCTCTGTCCTTATCCCTTTACCTCCCACTGTTATTAGATCTCCCTCTTGTCTCTGCTTCTCTCGCACTTATTCGCCAACATTTATTTTATCTCCCTCCTGTAAATCCTCCTCATTCACCCTGCACTCCTGAATCCCCTCCAATCTCTTGTTTTCCTCTCGCTCTCATTCATGACCTGTGAGGTCCCTTGATTGGATTGCACCATCCAGGTCATCCTAGTAACCAAAACATCATGGGATTACCATGGCTTTCTCAGCTCTGTGTGTGTGTATCTGTGTGTATGTTTAATGACTCATCTTGCAACGTAAAAACAAATCTCTGTGCCAAAATGAGAGCTACTGGAGAATGGAAAACATCTACTAAAAAGGACATGACTGCATATATATATATAAAATCTAATATGTGTTAGAACATCTTTTACTCCATATAGTGTATTTTTCTCTCCAACCCATCTTAGGTGGATGAGTGCATTTTCTGCATTTTTCCAGCAGCCAGGGGTTTCAATTCATGCTAATACGACATGAAAATCGACCTGCAGAGACTTGAAATTTGTCAGAGATACTTTAGGTAATCCATCACAAAGAACATCTAGTTGTCTTAAATCTCCTTTCTTTGTTTAGTTGATGTGTGGTACTGCAGGTGAAAGGTTTTCTGAGTTTGAGTCAATAGTCGCATTACCACACCAATCTCTGTATTCCTTTTTTTTTTTTTTTTTTTTTTTTTTTTTAGCGCTGTGCCAGCACTGGAGAGTCAAAAATAGTCTATGGTCTCAAATATAATTTAAAGTTTAACTATAATAACAGTGTAACTTTACTTTATTCATCTATCAACTGCAGTTCACTTAATGGCCACCAGTGTCATGAAAAATGTATTTTGGTACATAAAGTACCTTTAAGCAAAATCCATGTATGTGTAGTGCTGGGCAAGTTACTTAAAAACTGTCATCAGTTACTAATTACTGACTAATTAATTAAATGACTTATTGAAAAATGAATTACATTACATTAATTACATTAATTAATGCATTACATTACTAATTACATCATTTTTTGTTACTCAGCACAGCTCTGTCAAAGTTGTCCAGAGTCACATCTTCTGCATTTAAGACATGTAGGAACAGAAAACAAGACATTACAGCTCACAGGCAGGCAGCTGTACAGTTTGGAGGGATTTAATGAGAATCCAGCAGGTAGCTTTTCCTTGGTGACTGCAGACAACTCTCCAGAAGACCATTCACAAACCCTCCAACTGTAAACAAAACCAGGTGACTCCTGAATGTACGCATACTGGTGGCTCATGTTAGCAAGCCAGTTAGGAACCCCGCTTGGTCAGGACCCCTTCGCGTCACCTTTTTAACACACTGGGTATCACTTTACCGTCATTCGTCAGTGTGCAGAGGCAACGTATTTTTTAAATGAATGAAGTGCTACATTTATTAATGGCAGTCGAGTTGCCAGGAGGCGGTTGGAGTGGATGGCAGGAGTACAAAGCGCACAACTGTCACACAACGAGACCGGGGTTCACATTCAGAGCCCTGTCTGTGGTTAGGTTCAGGCAACAAAAGCACTTTGGTTAAGGTTAGAGAAAGGTTGTGGTCTGGTTTAATACAGAAAAACTTCAGTGTGACTTCAAAACCATAATCCCGTCTGCTTGACTCATGAATCAACTTTAACGCAGCAGAGAACACTGAGTCTGTCGGACTACCCAGCACATTAACAAAGTGAGCTCATCAGTAATAGCAAAATATGCAATCTGTAGTTATTAGGCTGAAAGATGTAAACCCACCAGTAAGATCCCTCAAGCAGCATTAGTCCA
Source organism: Seriola aureovittata (assembly GCF_021018895.1). NCBI lineage: Eukaryota > Metazoa > Chordata > Actinopteri > Carangiformes > Carangidae > Seriola > Seriola aureovittata. The sequence goes on from NC_079364.1 coordinate 11,870,510, forward strand.
GTCATTATCACAGTTATAGAAACAGGGGTCCCACTTTCCTGCTTCCTGCTTAGGGGAGAGGGAAGTGCTCCACAGTTGTCTTATATTTCTGGATGAGCTGATAAGAAGCAGCCACTAGAGAGTTTGTCAGTTTAAGGGAAGTTTACAACAACAGTAAGGGTGGAGTATACAAGCTTTGGTTTTGCATACATGCCTGTTTATGTCTGATGGAGAGTTTGTTACAAAAGGATATACCTCTCCCGTAAACCTGCCATTCAACACTTTAGATTAAAGACTTTATTGTAAAACCATAGTGTGTAATCTCCTGTCTCAGCCTGCTTATCAATCTCTCTTGATGAGTTGCTGTGTTCTGCTTTCCTTTCTGTCTGAAGCCCTGTTTTTTTGCTTCTCATCTACGTAGTTTGTCCTGCATAGTCGTTTTCGTTTTTTCTTTTTCAAAATTAGCTTTAACCTGATTTCACTTTCCTGTATTGCTAGTTGCTTCCCCTTTTTCATCTCTCCCTCTTTTACTTTCTCTCAAGGGTGTGTTTTCTCTCTGATTCAAAACAAGCAGAAAATAAAAAAACAACAACAGCAGCAGCAGCTTTCTCTTTTCATCAAGCATCACTGCAGCTGCCCTTGGAGAATATCTTGCCCTAGTATCCGAGCAAAACAACACAGAGCAAAGACACTCTTGGCACGTGTGTGTGAACGCTGTGTGGCGTGCACGCAAAGAAAAACACGGGGGCGGTGAGCAGAATTGCGGCGAAATAATGATGACAAGAACACCCCAAAGAGGGCGAAAGTGAACAGGAGCAGATCGACGCATCAAAAAAAGGTTAGACTCCCCACCTCAAAGTGAAGGAAGGAAAGTGAAGAAAGGGAGGCGAGAACAGCAGAAATGAGGAAGCACAAGTGAGTCAAACAACGTAATGAACGCAGTGAACGTGTAGCTTTGTTCCTCTTCCTCCTCCGTTGACTGCTCTCAGACGGCCGCACTCGTAATCTTCCCTGACGTGAACACATTCGAGGATACACAGGCGTGAACGCTCTCAGTGGCTATATGCTCGACTTGCAGGCCTAAATGAAGTAGAGGCATTAAGGAGGTGAAGAAATACAAGCAGTGTACTCAATCAAGGGCGAGAGAGGAGGGAGACTGCAGAGAGAGAGAGAGAGAGGGAGGGAGAGAGAGAGAGAGAGAGAGAGACGTCAGCCAGATAGAGAACTGGAGAGCGGTTAGCTTTGGAGAAAGCTACAACAGGAAATGAGATGAGGAGAAAGGAATTTTGACTGGATCCAAGATGTAGTTTAAAAAGCAGCGAACAACCCAGTTACCCCTGAGAGTGTGTGTGTGAGTGTGTGTGTGTGTGTGTGTGTGTGTGTTTGTGTGTGTGAGGCAGAGAGAGACACCGTGAGAAAGGAAAGAAGGAGTGAAACTTGTAAAGCACAATATATTATCTCAGTATTAATGCTCAATCTCTGATGTTTTGAAGTAGACAGTCAAATCAAGACCTGAAACAAAACTGTAAGTCATTACTTTTTTTCTGAAAAGGACTAAATATAAAAACATTACATCCTCTCACAAGCACACAGACACAGGCACAGGCCTACTCTGTGGATGGCTTTGATCCCACAGTAAAATGTTTCTTTATCATTGAAACTGGGGCTGCAACATACAATTATTATTATCTGATTATTAACAGAGTTAAGATCAGGTCTTAAAGGGTTTTTCCTGTGACATAATAACACACTTTCACTTGTGAGAGACCGACTAAAAAGATAGAATAAAAAGAATGAAAATAAAATTGGTGAAGCAGACAATGTGATATCCTGACTTTTAGTCCCTCCCTATGGGCCTGGACCCTACACTTCCCACAATGCAGCTGGATAGTGTCTTTTATTAGACCTAACCTGCCTGATTAACACTCATGTCTTTCAAACCCAGACCTAAATCAGCACTCTTCTGTGAGGCAATTTTGCTGTGCGGGCCCAACAAGACCTGTTCATACGGACAAATACAAAAAAAAAAAAGATAAAATGGCTTGATTCTATGTTCTAGCTCTTAGGTCTAATTACAAAGTAAAAGTCTGGACAAGCCAAATCAGTGAATTATTTTCATGAGCAGGAAGCAACTTGGCTCAGCCAGACAAGACCACATTCAGACTGACAGTAGCCCTGTGGGGGAGAGGCAGCCCTCTCAAGGTGCTGCTTTTGCCAATCAATTCCATGTAAGCGAACACCTCTGGTAAATGACTTTGTGTGGCGTGATCGACAAAAAGGTAATATAGCTGCCACTAAGGGCAAAACCAAAACAGAAACAACGACAAACCTCCACAGTCTTGTGTTTTGATACCAGAAGATGAAACCACGACACTCATAACCAAAAGCTGCATTCACCGCTTTGAAGCTACCACACCTAATCTTGAAACCCACTGTGGCAGAAAACGTCTACAACCCTGGTGTCCCCATTTCATTTCCACTCCACCTGAATCTTTTAGCTATCAAACCCTCACCCGCTATGGCTGTGGTCAGCTTGTACGTCAGTAACAGAGAAGTCAGACAGTTACAAAGCTTCATTACTGCGGCAAATTACTACGGCAGCGTAATCCACTTCTCCACTGTCCGGTTATTATGTTTATAACGATCACAGTTTTGCCAAAAACAGCTAAAGACACAGATTCAGGCAGAGCAGCAGCATGACCTGTTAGAGGATAAAACTACAAACCTTTTTACTGTTGCCTTTCATGGGCTGAATGCTTGATTACAAATACAGAGTTTGGGTGGAGTATCACTATAAGTGGCTTAAAGGTCAGATAAATAAGACCTCATTCTGTTTGACATGACACAACACTGAATATACTTGTCCTTCAATGAAGCTGAATTTACATCTGATACTGAGCCACAAGCCCAGGACACTATATTTCTATGGCTACATCATAACAATAAAACTGTGCGCATCTTTTAGAAACATCTTTAGAAACATTGGAATTAAGCCCGACATATTTAGTATCTTTACAAACTTTGTGCTCTTGACTGCCATTCATAATCATGTTCTCAGTACTATTTAAAACACTGACGAATATATCAACCACAAACCAAGTGATACTTCCCAGATGAAGCAAAACATGTTGGAAATTAATAATCTACACATTTCCTGTCAGTGTCAATACCAGATGTTAAACCAGATTTCTCTGGCTTAACAGCTGGTTTGGTTTATTAGCTGGTCACAGCAGCAGCATTCACATCTCACTGTACCAACCTAACACTTTTAAATGCAGTTCTGCTTGTCCCAAATTGTTCACCAAGAATAATAACCCCACACTGAAACCAGCTGAGCTGATTAAGTTTCCACACAACCACAACATTTGCTGGGGCAACATGAGGAGGAACAGTGTGGAAAAAAAAAAGGGGAGTTCACAGTTAAAGGCTGGCTGTGCTGCACGCCACAGTCTCTGTGATAAACCAGTGTTCAGTTACTGATCAAACTCACTCTCTGTCTAGTGCAGCCTGGAGCTAATGTTCACACAGATTTGTTAGTCTCAGTGGAAAACTTGAGTAAAACTAAAATACACAACCACAAACATAAACGCAGGCATATGCAGTGAAGTAAAACTGTATGGGGACAATCAACTTTATAGGCTGCTCGCATGTAATCAGGGTCAAAAACCTGGTATGTTCATTCAGGATGTGAGTGCAATCTTTCAAACCAGAGTGGTATCACGGTGGAGTGTAGTTAGAAGAGCAAGAAGGAGGCTGAACCGACAGAGCTGGTTTCACAGCTTTCGAAAGACCCGGTCAGGACACAGTTTAACCTCTACTCTCCCTCCAGCCTTTTTATCAATTTACATAATTATCAAATTACTCTGTTACTCCTTAAAAATAAGGTCAAGTGTCCCCATTTTTTCTCTGCTACACACAGACGTACACACGCACTCACAAACAGGCTTGGCATGCACGGTGGTGAGAAGATATGATATCTTTTGCAAGCACAGGAAAAGGGAGAGTAAGTTGAGTGTAAGTCCCTGTAATGTGGCAAGCTGACATTGCTGGTGTTGCCAGAGGAGAGGAACACTGTTGCAAAACCTGATTTACTCAGCATGCGTGGAGCCATTTGTTACAGAAGTTTTGAACAAACTTTCTGTTGAGGTCAATTCGCTTTTTAACACACAACACACAGAAATGATCTAAACTGCTTCTGACACTTGAATTTCTCTCTCTACTGTACAGCATGGGACATGTTTTCATGCTTATGTCATTGTCAGCAGGTAGAGGTCATCCCAGGGAGGGATCGAGTCGACTTTTCCCACAGGGCATCTGAAGGACGTCCTGAAGGAGTGGCACTCTGGGTGAGCTCTCCAGCCCTTTATTTACCCCTGCTGACCCTGCATGCTGGGCCTACGGCAATACTTCCCCACTATTCCTAGTATTGTGTTCTCATGGAGGGCATGTCGCTGAGTGCAGGAAGAGCTACTGTACCCAACCCGGATTATTCCACCAGCCTAAAGCTGCGTGGACCGAAACACGCTGTGCGTCTAAACAGTCAACACACATGTTTACAGCAAACTACTTCCCAGAGAGCTGTCCTTCCAGGACAAAATGGAGAAGTTAGCATATATATATACAGTATATATTAGGGGTGTAACGACTCTTCAAATCCACGGTTCGGTTCATACCTCGTTTTTTTTTTTTTTTCCCAAACCACTGACTTGACTTGTGTCCAACTTGCAATCTCAGGGTTATTATCCATCTTGATCATGGATTGGATCAAAATATTAATGTGACACACGCAGTTGGAAGACAATAAAATAGACATAAAAAATATACAGCTTGCCCTAACTTGTTTCACCACTAACGTAGTGAGAGTTCAACACCACATGTATCTATGTACACATTTGGAGGTGTATGCAAACTACTTCCCCCATGACACACAAATTACTAATGTAATCATAGCCTCATATGAAGCTTGTTATTCTTCTTAACAAACAAAATGGAACCTGAACCCTTCCCCTAAATAAGAGTGGGAGTCCGATGAAGCGTTTCTAAAACATTCCTCTCCCCGTTACTCCACGTCTCCTATTCAGTCTGGACAGTAGGAAGTTTAGGAACCTCTGTTGGCCAGCTGTCAAAGGAAGGGGGGGGGGGGGGCTCTGTCACTACAAACCAACTTTTCCCTCCTAGGCTCACCCCCCCCCCCCCCCCCCCCCCAGTAATCCAGCCTGAGCTGCCTGAATTCAGCCGCCCACTCACGTTTCCTGGACCCCCAACACTTTACCTCCTCTACACTATGTGTAATCTAGTGTTTCTTTTACTGTGGTCCACTCTGTGTTGAACGCTATTTCTACTATGTCCACAATTACACTTGTATTGTTACAGCATGGTGCTGAGCCAACACTATAAAGCCTCAGCAGTGCAGATCGAGTAGCTTATGAGGAGGACTGATGCCAAACGGTGCCATGTTTAGTGGAGATCTGCTCTCAAGCCAATCCAATAATTTATCCTTGGCCACTTCACCTAGTGCATAGCAAACTCTGGAAGGATCTAAACCTTTCACTTGGGATTAAACAGCAAATTGTAAATATATGGAAACAATACTGCTACAGAAAAGTCTGTATAGCTAGCTGTTACATAATATTTTTATATTCATTACTGATCAAAATGTGTAAGTCACTCATAGTGCTCAACAGCTCTGCAGTTCCCCCCCAGTACTATGGAACTTTTCTAGCAGCTTTAAGCTAAATTGCTTTGATTTCACATCCCACATCCTCACTGTTTTGGGTCATTCTCACTGCTCTCATCCGCATCATATTAACTGTTCACAGCGAAAGAAAAATTTGAATAACAACAATAACTGTACACAATGTAGCCACCGGCCAGTGAATATATGGTGGTGCAATTAGCAGCTAAAGAAACCGATGTGGATCCCCAAACAAAGGGGAAAACAGATCAAATATTGGACTTAAATTTATCAGGGGGCAAACAATTGTCATGTGTATCCTTGAGGTGTGACAAACATCTTGAATACATTTTCTTTTTTCATTAAACATTTGGAAAACTGACTTTTTTCCTTTTTTTTTTAAATCATGTATGGTTTACAGCCATGCTCTCTCTTTGAGGTATAGTTTGATCTACTTCTTCACTACCTTTGTTGGCACATTGTTATGTTTGTCGGGACACTACATCAACAGAACAGTGTGAAATGCAAAATAATGTGGCATACGCTGCCTGCGTGTATATTTGTATGCGTGTGCGTCATCAATAGGGGCCCACTTATGAAAATATCACTCCATAGTGCTGCTGGTGGTCAAAAAGCTTTACGTTTGGGCTGAGCCTGGCTGCACAGAACGAGCTTGTAATCACTGATCCACTGGCAACGAGGTTTAAGGTGTTCATTCATTCATTTTATGCATTACTTCGAAGGAGTGTACAGTAAATGTTCTGATGTGTTTACCAGAACCCTGATCTATCCAGATCAAACTATGTTTCTAGCGGTGACAGAGAAGTCGAATACACATATGTTCTTGTTAATTAGTGCAAAGTCCCGACTCCAGCTGTGCCACTGAGAAGTCCCGTCCCTCTGAGCACTGACAGACGACGCACAGGCTGCTCCTGTATGTGAGACGCCACCTCTGTCCCTCACTCTGTGTCTCACTACATCTGCTTTGTATTAGGTTGTTGCCATGCAGGAAAAAACACAATTCTTTTGTAGTCTCTTCCAGCCAATCAGGAAGTGAATTGGGGGTAGTTTCCTGTTTCCTGTGTTCCCCAGACAGTACGGACTTGGGCCTGGTAGCCCCGTTCGGTTTCCGAAATTCATGTGTTCCTCCAGGAAACTGAGAGGAGTCATCATCTGGCGGAGCATAACAGTAATAACTTCGCTCTCTCTCTTTCTCTGCTACAAATATGTGGCAGATTTTCAGCTCTGAGTCATCAGCCAACTGCAGCCTCATGCCAAAGGACAAGACTTTGATGAAAACAATGTGACGCAAGGGTTACATTACTGGGAGCATAGCGCCATGGGGATCAGACTGACAGCAAGTACGACTGCTGCTAGGTAACTACACAGTGTAAACTCAACTGTCGACTGACTCCACTTGTACTTTACTGGGGTATTTCCACCTGATTGGTACTTCTACTCCACCACATTTCAGAGGTTCACTCCACTACATTTATTTATCCATCAGCTGCAAGTAACTAGTTATGATGACTGCATGACAGTTATTCTATTGATTAATCTGCTGAATAATTTCTTGATTAATCGATTCATCTTTCAGTAGTGAAAAATGTCCATACCAGTTCCTGGTCATCTTCAGGCGTCCTCCTTTGTCCAAACAAACCCATAGATATTCAATTACACTAATAGAAAACAAAGGAAAGCTAAAAACCTTCATATTTGAGAGGCTGTAAAAAGCTTATTTGTTATTCAATTATCGACGATCCTCTAATCAACCTACTACAACACTAAAATATACTATTTCAGAAATGCATACTGTAATAATATATAACACTCACAGCAGGGCCGAGCGATAAAATCTCACAGGTGTCATTTTTTCTGTATTGACTGTTTTTACTATTGATACTTCAAGTACATTTTGGTCATACTTCTGGACAGTGTATTTTACTGTACAATAAGGTAATTGGACTTTTACTTATAGGATCTGACTACTTGCTCTACCACTTCATTTTAAGCAGGTTAGTTTATAGGAAAGACGTTTGTGACACACAGAGGTCCACCAGTCTTTCAGTTTTCATTCACAGGAACTCAATGCTGCTGGATGACTGAACATTCATTCAGAAAGTGCAGCAAACTAATGAGGCCATTGTGATTTAAATATTACAACTCTCCCTGGAGTTACAGGTCTGAGCATATTATCTCACTGAGGCTGGACTATTTAATTAACTCAACGCAGGGTGGTTCTCTCTCCAGCTGTTTTCCAGGGACTCTGCGGCCAATTTTAACAGCAGGTAAGGAGCTTAAAAATACAGTCTAACTTTGTATATCAGCTCAGTCGAAAAAAGCGTCTACCAGAGTGTTTCTTTCTAATGCTGGCTGGCATCACCACACTGCCACACAGCTTGTATGTGTGTTTGTTGTCATTTTTTTCCCTCAGCTCATCCCTTCTGTCGCATGTTTTGAGTCAAAACAAACCAGACAGCACAGCCAGGATGAAATGGGTGCCAGATGTCAGTGAAAAAGAAAGGAGACAGTCCCAAACATCCCATAATGACACGCGATAACAGTTAGAGCTCACTGAGGAAATGATTTGCTCTGAATGATTTGATATAAAAAAAGTAAAAAATGTGTGCATGTTGTCAAACAGGTAAGACAGCAGCATTTCAGACTTCCCCTAACAAAATCTATCATTCAGGAAAATCTTCAGATTAATCGATAATCAAAATAATCACTTGTTGTCACCCGAACTGTAACATAAAAGTAAGCTTATGGTGACCATATTGTTCTATTATCATTTAATATTATCATTACTATCATTACTAGCAACCTCTGAGACACATGTGGGTATATAAAGTACTGCACAGTTTCCATTGTGTAATTACTACAGTGCTACGACCAGGGCACGATTTTCTTGTAAACGGTAGTAGTCCGAATTGTACTGAAAAACTCCCCACCACAGCATACACTGCAAAATGTACTTCCTCATGGTTACATTTACAAGACATGCATGCACCACATGCCTCCTACAAACCAGGGGTACCCACTGGAGACCAGCAAGATATCTAAATATAGAAATCTAGGCTAACAATCAATAGCGAGACAGTCAAGCATAAAGCTGTTTGGAGGGGGAGGAGGACCGAGAGAGAAGGGGGTGCAATAACATGAATGGGTGGCTGCAGCTAAAGTGTAATAAAGGTTTATTTGATCTCAAGTGCACAGAAAAAGGCATCTGGATATTTACAGCTGTGGAGCTTTTATGTCGCATAGTCTGCTAAATATCACCCAGCGTGTTCTAATCGATTCAAGTCTCCATATGTAGACCTCTGAGACACATGATTTGGATTCTAATGCCAGCTGCCAAATTCCCACAATTTTCCCACAAGCCTGTAAAACCTCTGAATTTCTCCCCTTTACATTTTCAGTTGTACAGTTTGCAGTTTACAGTCTGTGCCCTGAAGGCAAGTGTGTGATTTGAATTACAATAACAGGCAGAACAAGACAGATCGGGGTCCCTCCAGTCTACAGCCCTCATTGCCTGCCTGCCTGGCCCGTTAATATGGAGCCATCCATTGAAGCGCTCAGACTGGGGGTAGGGATTTTTCTTCTTACCTATTTTTATTTTAACGCTCTGGAAAACCCGGAGACCTTCCTCTTCTACCGCCATGCTTTCACCGTGGCTCTTTCCCTTTTGACGACTAAATGAAGACAGTCCTCCACGGTGGTCGGTTCTGGCCTCTCCAGCGCACGGATATTCCAGGGGTTTTGCACATCTATGCGCCTCGCACAGCGATCATACTCCGACCCGACCACTGCCGCTGCTGACTGGTTGAGAACAAGCAAGCAGCCTCGGCTTCAATCCCGCAGCAGCAGCAGCAGCAGCAGCAGCGCCAGCGGAGGTGTGGCTCCACACAACACCGCCCACACATGGGTATGGAGGGTGATCAGTGCTTGGCAGCAAAGGAGGAAAGACAGTGGTGTCATTGAGGAAACTGAACAGTCGAAAGTTCCGCCCACTCTCTAAACCGGAAACTGACTGAATCTGGATGTATAATAATAATAATAATAATAATAAAATTGAAATTAAATGAAACAAAAATCACCAATGAAAATTAAAATAGCTCTTACATATCTGCACTGTAAATCTCTTGTCCTGCATCCTCCTGCACTTGAGCAGCTTGTCAGCCGCTGTCAATCAAACACAGACATCAACATCCTTTACCCATTTCAGTTTTAATCAACCAATAACAGTACTGGGGAAAAAAAACAAGCCTTATCTGGACATAATGTTGTCTTATCTAGAATGTGAACAAGATCTTTGCACATTGGGTTACTGCTGTGCAAATGAAAAATACTAAATGTTTCCCAAACTACTCAGTTTTCTCATAGCTCTGATTAACTAATGTATTTTCTCAATGAGAATAATCTTTGTTTCCCTGCTAGAATAAAACACAATAATGGTAATATTGGTCATCCAGAGCCATTTTAAAAGGGAAAATAATGTTTCTGTATTTGTTCATGCCTATCACCTGTATCACCTGTACCTTTGGCATTAATCACCCATAGTACAAGGCCTATAAAGTTCCTGTCCCTCTTCAGCATTAATCACCCCTCATATATTGGCTGGCTAGACCCTGAATTGACAAGAACTGGCTCATAATGTTGAATGATTTAAAAAAAAAAAAAATAGTTTAGTGTAGGCGCTGGCAAAGCTAGGTCACCATACTCCTGTACATCAGCATTTGTTTGTACACCCCACCCTCTCTGAGAATTGACAATGCATCATCTGTGGCTGTTCAGTGAGTGTGAGTGTTACTCCCCCTACATGGGCCCCACATACAGCAACATGGGCCTGAGTCCACTGGATCAGGGAGAGACTGCAGATGCAAGAAGCAACATAAAAGCTTTTTACTGTTATTTCTGTGGAGCAAATTATCTATTGCTGTTCCCATGATTTGAGGTTTACAGGCTTTAAACTGCCTTACACTCGTTTCAGTTACTGTATGAACAACACCAAACTCAGGACTTGGCGTATAATAATATGCCATAAGTGCAACACAACCTCATTTTCAAAACAGGCATCTTTGGCCACTGGAGCCTAAACTGAATTGAATGTTTCATGCAGTAAAAATGTAAATTTGGATTGAGTCTGAGGATTTCTTTTGCAGGACACTGATGGAATTGTGAGACACAATGCGCAAAGATAAAACAAAGTCCCTCACTGCTTAAACGTAAACATCAACCTGCCATTATCGAGTGTTTGTTGGTAACTTTAAAAGAATCAAGTCTATGTATCTCAGAGATCCACATATATAATTAAAAATGACATTGATTTATCTGAATCACCACCAAAATCTTATCTGACAGACAAGAAAGGAGCAAATGGAAACATAACCTCCAATTAAATGTTCTTAAAGGCCATCACAAGACAAGACAGCAATAGCCTGGAAAGAATAAATGGTCCTTATTTTCCTGTTGACACTGATCTTTGGCCAAATCTAACAGATGGAAGAATGGACGAGGTGCTGGCCCGCTTGTTGGGAGGGATGTCTGGACAGGATTTAAGATCCATTCAGGTGAAAGGTGCAGGGTTGTCATCAGCCCACACTTGAGCCTATTGGGCCATGCCTCTGAGATCACTATGACCACATTCCTCAAAATAGCCCGACTCTGGTCTGGAACACTCTACAAACCCAGCTGGCCAAGCCCAACCCAGCCGAGATGTGGGACTTAAAGAACAGTTGCACAGTCTCTCTACAAGGAATGACGGTTAGCTGCAGTGCTTCTGCTGCCGGCCAAGGTGTTGGGATTAGCTGTGACTCCTTTAGAACAGCTCTAAATCTAATTAGGCTACATGTATCATCTCACCCCTCACCCTGTCAGACCCACCTCAGAAAGAAATCACAGTCACCTCGTAGCAACAACCCTGCCACGCACTACAGCTAACTGAATGTTGTGGGACGTAACTAAGTACATTTACTTAAGTACAGCACTTAAATACAATTTTTGAGTATTTCCATTTTAGCTATTTGTGCTACTACTCCTGTACATATTTTAAATAATGTATTTTTTACTCCACAACAGCTTTACTTTCTGGTGACTTTGTAGATTTAGATCACATGCAGGTCAAATGATCCAATATTTCACAAAAAAGAGCAAAGATGAAAGAAAAGTACAAAAAAACAAATGAACACAGATTTGTGTAGCCAAACTTTGTTTTTCTTCTTTTCTGCCCCTCTAATCATCTCACCGCTCCTGAGATTTATCTTGTGACCCTTTGGAGGGGCCCAACCCCCTGGCTCAAGCCCCCCCTGTGTTCCTGAAAGGATAAACAGTATAGCTAATGGACGGATGGATGGATTGATGTATTGGTACTTTAATGGAAGTGAAAGAGCTGAATACTTCTTCCACCAGTGCAGATCATTAACACAAGACATAATTAACAACTACATTATAGAATAAACTTCCAAACGATACCTAAAGCCGTTAAAATTAGCCCCAGTTTTATCAGCTGCAACATTAAAGTAACACTTACACATTGATGCATCAATAATTACAGTATAATCCAAAAATATTTCATATGTGAAATGGGCCATTCTGCCAAATGAGCAATTTTACTTTTTGTACTTTAAGTAAATTTTGATGCTGATATTTGAATGCATTAGTTTTGCTTGTATTTGACTTTAACTTGAGTAAAGGATCTGAGTAATTTTCGCACTGCTGACTGAATGTGCATTTGTGCCTGTGTGTGCATATAAGTGATGCAGTTAACGACGTGGTTCGTGTGCATTTGACTATCTCTGACTAACTCTGTGGCTATTTTCCTAGATAATAAACATGGTATTACCCATGTTGTATACATAACCACTCAAGACAAATTTATTTTGACGAAAAACTCGGTGACAGTTTGGGGGAAACAGTAATGATGTAGGTCCTTTGTGTTAGCCACATCCTGTAAGGCAAGAGCTTTGGGCTCTTCAAGTTGACTTGGCCCAGCAGGTAAATCGAGAACTCTCCTCTTGACTACAACTTTACATGCACAGATGTACAGCCAGGCAAACTGCCATAAAATAAGACTACATTGTTAGGGGCAAGGGTTGCCACTATCATGACATGCCAACCAAAGTAGTATCATATTTGCAAGCAAAAATGGCAGGATGGGAGTACAGTTTTTTCTAGCTGCAGCACGACATCACATAGGGAAATAAAGCTTTAAAGATGTTCATGACATGCATTTATTTCAGTTTAGCTGAAGAGACTACGCCCTGTGGTAAACCACAAGGCTTTGTATGTAACTGTGTGTGTGTGTTAGTTAATGGTTTAAAACAGAGAAACAGAGAAGCCCCACATATTGTGGCGGACTAACTTATCTCCAGCAAAAAAAAAAAAAAAAAGAAAATGAAACTATTAACCCATGTGTCCTATAAGCATGGCATCAAACGATGTCTGTGCAACTATGAACTATGTGCATGTCTGTATGTGTCTGAGTGACAACACCACTGAGAGAAAGAGGAAGAGAGGGCAGACGCCGATTTTAAGGAGATTAGTAAAAGGATGCTCACCGTTGTTATTACGTACAAGCCAACCACCAGAGCAGCGTTTGAGGGCGTTGGCCCCTAACTGTACACTCATAACTTACCCGCCCTACTGTGGATGGTGCTTTTTTTCTATTACAAGTACACACCGTAGCATAAACTGTACAAATGTGAACAGACATGGTATAGGTTAGAGAGGGGGAGAGAATATTGTGTTGAACAGATGGAGATTGAAGATAATCCTGGTATTATGGAAAAGACAAATAAAATCTCTATGAATAGAGCATGAATCAAATCTTAGAAGAACGCATGTGAATTGATTATTGGAAAACATACAGCAGCAAACAACTTTAATTTAAAGTCTCTGAGTGCACAGTTATTAATATATCCAACTCACATAAGAAGAACCTCTGTGTTGATCAGATTGGTTGTTTATGGTTTGATTGTTTACACCCTCCTCAGTTCTAGGAATTGCATATGTAGAAAATAAAAACACAAAAAACAGAAACCAAGCTGTGGGGTGGTAGTGTGGTTAGAGAAAGCAAAACAAAGAACACATGCAGATATGCTGATAGCCCTCTCTTCATCCTTTCAGTTAAACCAATGATGCAGAGATTTAACCAAACACCAACTTTGTTTTTCATGTGCCACAGTCTCTAATTATGACAAGAATAGACTCTATGCAATCCATTTATTTTACATTCAGATTCAGTTACAATCTCAGTTCAGGGGAGATGTGAGTTTTAGATAAGCAAACTCGGAGTGATTCCTCAAAGGATGGTTGTTTGCATGAAACCTGTGTTGATTAACTTGTTTGATATGTAACTCTTCTGACATCAGTGCCCATTAGATTGTCCCTGACAATTACACAAAATCCATGTATTTTGAAATGTAGCAGCAGCAGCACCGCAGCAAAACTTTAATGAGCATAACTTTGGTTTAGTTAAGTCAAAGAGCACAAAACTGTGACTTCAGTAATCACACAACTATCTGTAGTATAGCACTATCTAGTGTGCACTCATCATAACTGCAGTGATCCCAAGTTACTAAAAGATTTACAGTACAGGATGGAAGCAGTAGTGGCCCCTGGGCTAGTTTCACAAAGATATTTTAGACCGGTCTATAGTTTTATGCCAGTCTTAATTTTGCCCTTATATTTATCTAATGCAAGGAAGTATATATGTATAAATAAAGAGAGGCTTATTATAAGCCTTACAGGTTACAGGAACTATCCTGAGCGAGAGTTAACAGAGGTCCCGAGTCTGACTACATCAAAAAAGCTACAGCATCTCAGTTCTCAAATGAGCAGCGATTTTATATTACTGGTTGTTCTAAGCATCGTTATACTCCTATTAATGGTCTTAACTGTAGCATTTTGCATTTTCCCAGACAGCTCAGCCAGTTGTTTTTTTTTTGGTCTTAAAAGTTTTAAATTAGTCACAATTAGACCTAACTAATCAAGAACTAGACAACTTTGAGCAACAGATCAACAAAATTCAGCTGTAAGACACTGTTGTTGGTAGATGATGTACATCAGAGAAATCATATAATTAAGAGAATTTAGCACCAAAATGACAAGTGTAGACAATGCAAATATAACCTATGCCATTTTTATTCTTGCTGTTTGTTTGCACCCCTGATGAATGTAATGGACCTCTGCAGCTTTCTGACATTCAAGAGCATTTATAAGTCAAAAGATATTTGACAAATTGTTTTTATTTTTAAGTTTAAAGGTAGAAGTAAAAATGAAGGATTTTTACTTGGGAAACCTTTACCTTTAGGAGTGTGGCACACACAGTACCTGAATACTTATTCCCACACTGCCCTCAGGGACCAGATAGTTTATAGTTTTACTGCTGGATAAGGCAGCCTTGGGTGTTCAGCAGCAAAATAACGGCAAAATAACGTCAAAATAACGTCATGATATAATGATATAAATGTAGCTCAAAAATGATAAGCGACAGTTTGTGTCAAAGGCTTGTTGAATGAGGGTTGCAGGGAAATGTGGCTGCGCAGGATAACCCCACGCACTGCCCCTTTAACCAGCTCTCCTCCTCGTCTCCCACCGTGTGTCTCTTCCCCATTTCGCTGCTTTGTTTTCATTGTCGCTCCTCTGAATAATGGCTGCTCATTCTACCGAAGAACCGTTCCCTTTCCACGGGCTGCTCCCCAAAAAAGAAACCGGCGCCACGTCTTACCTCACCAGGTTCCCCGAGTACGATGGCCGAGGAGTGCTCATCGCTATCCTCGACACCGGCGTGGATCCCGGGGCCCCCGGCATGCAGGTAAACCTAACCAGCTGCCTCACGTTAGCTAGCTTCGAGCTAGCAAAGCTAAAGGCCCTACTCATTCACATAATTTGTACACGGCTAGCTAGCTTGTTAGCATGGACAAATACACACAACAACCATAACAACAATTGTATAGCTTTGTGACAACTAAAGCAACATAAAGTAATCGATGAAAAATACTTTTTTCTGTTGCCTAATAGTGTTTCGGTGCTAGACCAATTTACAGATAACCGACATAATGGTTGCCAGTTAGTTGGCACTCATGCTAGCATGTGAGCCTGGCAGCTAACAGCTGAATTTTTCCGCTTCTGTCTCCTCAGTTATCACAGTTTGTCCAGTCAGATGGTTAAATTGTGTTTGGCTGTTGCGACCAGGTTCATAGAAGCTACTTCAAATATTTTACAATTGGTCAGCTGTCAGTAATGAGCCGTGACTAGCTTCATGTTAGCTGCCTAGTCACACTAGTTCAAGTAGTTAGCCTCACGGTGTTAAATTAATGAATAAACACCTGCTAATTTTTATACAGTCATGCCTCTGTAGCTAGGTTAGTTGAGGCATTATGACAGTAAATTAAGGTCAGCTACTGATTTCCAACAACATATCACCTTGCTGCATTCGTGCTTTAAAGGGCAAATATAGAATCTGACCCCTTCAGTGTGTGTAAACAAATATATATGGGAGTTAATTCACTTTTCAGGTTGGTTTGTACACGACTCAGCTTGAAGTTCAGATTCAAAGTGACAGGTTGTTGACAGGTTTTTAGTTTATGATGTCCACAGTACTCCCTGGTCAGTATCAGTAACTAAATCTGCATGTTGCATCCTGTTCAGCCTGATTTCCTAATTCATTTTGGCTTCTTTAGGTTACAACTGAGGGGAAGCCAAAGATCGTCGATATCATCGATACAACAGGCAGCGGTGACGTGAACATGACCACAGTGGCGGAACCTAAAGATGGTATAATCACTGGCCTCTCTGGTAGAATACTTAAGGTGAGTAGACACCTTTTGATATTAAGATAATAACCGCTGTCACATAAGAAATATTCTGTTGCAGTCATTGTCCTGCATGTGATATAATTTTGTTATGTGTAATGATTTCTTTAAGACTAACTACACTCTTCATTAGGACCTCACTGTACATATTTTTCTTCATATTGCTCTCTCACTGTGTCTTTTTATGTCTTCCAGATCCCTCCTGCCTGGGTCAATCCATCAGGGAAGTATCGCATTGGAGTTAAAAATGGCTATGAGTTCTTCCCTAAGGCCCTTAAAGAGAGAATACAGGTAGGAAGACATGACATTATTACTGTACTAACCATCTGGTTTTGAATTTGAACACTATGGTTGTGTTCAGTGGTAGATGTGCATGGACTGCAAGAAAACTTGCACATGGGCAGGAATTTAGAGACTGTCCTCTGCTGATAACAATTTCCCACAAATATTTTTCAGATTACACCTAACGCATCTAATAATAGGAACTTTGTAATGAATGAATGAATGAATACAAATAAAAGAGTTGAAAAACTGGACTAATTGGATTCCCAGAGTTTATATTGATGCAGCCATTGCAGTGTACAATTTAACATAGATGAAAATGAAAGAAACTGGAGACTTTTTGTCATCTATTAATGTTTTTAAGACACTGTTACTTTTGTCTATTAGAAAGAGCGAAAGGAGAAGATGTGGGACCCACCACACAGATCAGCACTTGCTGAGGTCTGTCGCAAGACAGAAGAGTTTGACCTCTCTCATCCAACACCGGCACAGGTCAGACCTACGAGTTCTTGAGTACTCATCAGAGTTTGCATGCTAGTCACAGTAATGTGACATTTTTATTGCTCTGATTTCTCTCTGATGACACTCTCACACGTATTTTTTGCCCTGCTTTCTCTCTCAGATGGAGAAGTTGCAGAAGGAAGAGCTGCAGAGTCAGTCCGAGCTGTTGGCATCTCTAGAAAAGAAGTACAGCGACCCTGGTCCTGTATATGACTGTGTGCTTTGGCATGACGGTGTTACATGGAGGTACCCACATCTACTTTTTTCCTTATTATGCATGATGTTTTGGACCATTTTTCTTCACTGTCTACTCGTTACCACTTGTTACCTCTTGTTTTCTTTAGGGCTGTAGTGGACACTTCAGAGTGTGGAGAGCTGTCCCAGTGCACTGTGCTGTGCTCCTACAGAGAGACACAAGAGTATGCCACGTTAGGAAATGCTGAGATGCTTAACTACTCTGTAAATATCTATGACGAGGGAAACACACTCTGCATCGTCACCAGTGGTGGTAAGTTTTCCCTTTTTGTTTCGTCTTTTCTCATGATTCAGTCAGTAAAGACAAAAAATGTTCAGTGTAACGGATAAGGCTGCACATTGTGTAGAAGTTCACTGTGTTATCTGCAGTCTAACTTGCTTGGGTGCTGTTACAGGGGCTCATGGGACACATGTGGCAAGCATTGCAGCGGGCTACTTCCCAGAGGAACCAGAGCGCAATGGTGTGGCCCCTGGTGCCCAAATCCTGGCTCTGAAGATTGGAGACACCCGCCTCAGCACCATGGAAACAGGCACAGGACTCATCCGCGCGGTATATAGCCCAGACTCTGTCAAATATAGTAAATCTTAAACAGTTAAGCTTTATTTTTATACCTTTTTGTTTTTTCACCTATTCATTCATTATCTCTCTGTCACTTAAAGATGATCGAAGTAATCAACTACAAGTGTGACCTGGTTAACTATAGCTATGGGGAAGCCACACACTGGCCCAATTCCGGGTGAGTACGATGTAGTGGTAGCAAGGGGGTGTGTCATTGAGTGGGTTAATATTGTGTTGCACTCTTAATGCTCGCTCATTTTTGTCAATTTGTTTTTCAGGAGGATTTGTGAGGTGATCACAGAGGCTGTCCAGAAGCACAATGTGATATTCGTTTCAAGTGCAGGAAACAACGGCCCTTGCCTCTCCACAGTCGGCTGCCCGGGGGGAACCACCAGTAGTGTCATAGGTACACACGCACCGATAAAATACATATATTGATACACATATATATTAGATTAACTGGGGACACATCCAAAGTACATAGCATCTGTTCTTTAGCCTTTTCAGTCAAGCTAACACTTTGATCTATAACTTTAAATTGCATGCACTCTGTATTGTGAGGTATAAAATCACCATTGATGCACAAGGTTTATAGGCTATCCTGTTTGTTTGTTGAAGACCAGGAACAGAAACTACAATAAGTGGAACATATGTGATGGCCAATGCAATATAGAGATGTCTTAAGAAATCGTAGCAATTGTGATCTTTAAGTCTTGAACAATGTGTTTATCATAAAAATCAAAATAGTAGTGATCGTAAAAAATCTGATACATTGTCAAGCCCAAATATGTGTGTTCTGTTTTTTATATAATTTGCGTTCATTAATTCTCCCTGCTTTGTTTTCTCCACAGGTGTTGGAGCGTATGTGACTCCAGACATGATGGTGGCAGAGTATTCCCTGAGGGAGAAGCTGCCTCCCAACCAGTACACCTGGTCGTCTAGGGGTCCCAGTACAGATGGGGCCCTAGGGGTCAGCATCAGTGCCCCTGGTGGTGCCATTGCATCTGTACCCAACTGGACTCTTCGTGGTACCCAGCTGATGAACGGCACATCCATGTCATCCCCTAATGCCTGTGGAGGCATCGCCCTAATCCTCTCAGGTGTGTCCAGGGTCATGGACTGATACTAGATGTGGGACTATATTGCATGTTTGGAAGTTTGCATGAATACAAATCTAATGCTAGTGTGTGATTTTTGTGTGACAAAGGACTGAAACAAAACGGGATCCGTCCCTCTGTCCCTGCGGTGAGGAGAGCATTGGAAAACACAGCTCTGAAGGTTGATGATATTGAAGTGTTTGCACAGGGCCATGGCATAATCCAGGTAACTTGACTGTATTGCTGTTTTTTTTATTTTTACTGTAATACTTTGTTATTTTTGTACATTTTCTTGTGTGCCATTCAGTAATTTCCTCCCTTTCTACCTCTCAGGTGGACAGGGCATTAGACTACCTCACTCAACACGCCTCTTTACCCACGAGCCACCTTGGCTTCTCAGTAAGTGTGGGAACACAGAGAGGCATCTACCTCAGGGACCCAGGCCAAGTTCTTGCACCCTCAGATCATGGAGTTGGAATTGAACCCATCTTCCCAGAGAACACAGGTGCTGTTCATACTTAACAGCACAATCATCATGAGCATTTCTTTTGCTTGTTTTTTTTTTACAGCATTTTATTTTAGTGTGGATGAGTGTTTTCATTTCTTTTTACACATTTGTCTTCCCCTTTCATCCATCACAGGAAACTCTGAGCGAATCTCCTTGCAGCTACACTTGGCTCTCACATGCGCTGCCCCATGGGTCCAATGCCCCTCCCACCTAGAGCTAATGAACCAGTGTCGTCATGTTAATGTCCGCATCGATCCTGTGGGACTGAGAGAGGGAGTGCACTACACAGAGGTAGGGACAAAACAGTGGAGGAGGAAAAGATGTTTCTGTGTGTGTTAATGTTTATCTGATCACTGTGAATGTCTGTTTTTTTCTTTTTCTTTTTTCTTTAGGTGTGTGGGTATGATACAGCAGCGCCTAGCTGTGGCCCACTGTTCAGAGTTCCAATCACAGTTATTATCCCTACCAAGTGAGTTCTTGTTTGTGTTTCCTTTTAATTAGAGGTTTGCATGAGTGTGTGTTTGTGTGTTTCTCACAGCTCTCTCTCTGTCTTCCATCAGAGTGATAGATAGTCGTAATCAGGAGGTGTGTTTCACAGACATCCACTTCAGACCAGGCCAGATCAGACGCCACTTCATCACTGTTCCTCAGGGAGCCTCCTGGGCAGGTCAGTGTCTCTGTGAGATGAGGGGGGAGCTTTGGTGTGTAAGTGACCCTTTCAGCAGGATGTGTGCAGGTGTTGAAAAGTCTTAAAAAGCACAGAATTCACTTCCCTGAAAAAAGGCTGTAGAAGGTATTAAAAAGTCTTAAAATTACAAAGGTCTTAAATATTTGCTCTTGCCTAACTTGTAGACGGTAACATTAGTGACATTTTTTTTTTGTATGTGGTTGCAGGTTTACTTAGTTATTTTTAATTGGTAATTCATCCCTCCGTTTCTTCTGTTTGTGTGGGTCCAGGTCACATTAATGGATTAATTATATTATCAAGAATTATTTTTATTCATAGCTGTTAAGTACTGAAAAAAACATGATATCTCAATAAATGTATGTACTTGATAAAGAACTGTAGGCCTTATATTTCATACTGGATTTCTGTTATTCTTTGACTGACTCTGGTGAAATAAGTATTAAATTGCATTCTGTGTGGCCTTAAAACAATCTTATAAAGTCTCAAATTTAATTAGTTGAGCACTACTGAAACCCTGTATCGCCAGTAGCATCATTCAAGTCTCTAAGTGTTTGTTCAAGGTATCAAATGTTGAAATTTGTTCTATTTTGAGTCACAAACGGATGATGATACATTTCAGTTTAGTAATGGTTATGTCGAGTGGTGCCTTTCATTTCTGTTTTCTTTTTTTAACATTTCGATTTATTTTAGAATTGAAACTGAAACAGTGGTATTTGGTTTGACTCATTTTGAAAGTGGTTTCTTTAGGAGGTCTTGATTGAAGATTAGTCAGTGGTGAAAGATGTGACTTTTATTTTTCTTCTAAGTGGAGATAGCTGTGCATAATCAGAATGTGACCTTTTAATTTAACTTTTTTCTCTTCTGCCTCTTCCTGTTGTCTTCCTCCACTTCTTTGTTTCACCTCTTGTTTTTTTCACCCTGTTCTTCCTGTTGTTCTGTTTCCACCTCTGGCTCGGTCTCTGTCCTGCAGAGATCACGCTGACCTCTCATTCGGGAGATGTGTCGTCAAAGTTTGTTCTCCATGCCGTGCACCTGGTCAAACAGAAAGCGTACAGAGCTAATGAATTCTACAAATTCTCTTCACTATTGGAGAGAGGCTCTCTAACTGAGGCATTTCCTGTGCTGGTATGTATATTTTATTTATAATGTATCTTTTTTTTTTTTTATGAGGACTTTGCACATAAGTCATAATGTAAACATACCAGAGTCAGCTAAAACTAAAGGTAGTTGCTATCTGTACTTCTATAGGTGCTTTTAATGGAAGTCACTTAATCTCTTAGATGCGTGCACATAAAAATGGCATAATGGACTAATGTTTGTGCTTTTGTCTCTTCTCCAGTCAGGAAGGGTTGTAGAGTTGTGCATCGCGCGCTGGTGGGCGAGTCTGGGTGACGTCACAGTGGACTACAACATCACCTTCCATGGACTGAACACGTCTCCTTCTCCCCTGCACATAGTAAGAGTTTCACCTATATGCATCTAATGGCTGCTGCTGATTTTTTTTTTTTTTTTACAAGAGGAGGGGAGAGGACTTTATCTTTTTAGATGAAGGAGGATTTTATCAGTTATCAGAAACTAACAGTATGTATGTTAACTTGGTGATGAGGAGGAGGTTATTTTGTTAGTGTAGCGTACATTGTTATTAAGTTAGTGGGGAGGGGAGGTCTTGAGCCATCTCATATGTAAGGTAGACACACCAGAAAGTGAACTACAACCTAGACAATAATAATTTTTGACTCTCATCTGTGTCTACCTAGCATGCCTCAGAAGGAGTGACAAGTTTTGATGTGTCGTCACCTCTGAGGTACGAGGAGGTGTCCCCCACTATCACCCTCAAGTCCTGGGTCCAACCCCTCAGGTAAGTACACAAACACACATATATTTTGTTGTTTGATAACAGTTCAGGTCATTGTGTGATCCCTGTTGTTGCTGCTGTGTTTGTAGACCCTTAAGTTCAAAGATAAAAGCCTTGGGAATGAGGGATGTTCTCCCTAACAACAGACAACTCTATGAGAATGTCCTCACCTACAGCTTTCACCAGGTACTACAAGCACAACATACAAAAAAATTAAGTGATTTTTCTTTTTTCGTGTGTATATAATCCTCTTTTGTTCTTTCCTCAGCCTAAGAGTGGAGAGGTAACCCCCAGCTGTCCCATGCTGTGTGAGCTGCTGTATGAGTCTGAGTTTGACAGTCAGCTCTGGATGCTGTTTGATCAGAATAAGAGACTACTGGGCTCAGGGGACGCCTACCCACACCAGGTTCGTTCAGCCACATGAAGAGCTTTCCCTTAAGACTGCATGGTTTTTTCTTTCCCAGATGTTCACATATGTCTGTAGTTGTTACTTTCTTTCAGAAGGTAGGATTCAGTGCTTTTACATACACTTATGTAACCGGGTTACAGTCAGCATTTTCCAGTAAGCTGATTCCAATGTCATTTAAACAAGAAAGTGTCTGTAATCAGGGTAGGGGACTTGAGAAACATGATATCCCCTGATAAATTTCTCCTGGAGAACACAGATTTCTCTGCCATGAATACCAGCAACCAGGTTTCTAATCGGCTTTTTATAAGTGCACATGTGCATGACAAAAGACTGTTGACAAGAAAAGTAAAGGCCAGTCCATGGTTTCCCGTCAAACATACATGGACAGGAACGTGCACATGAAACTAACACAAAGTAGCCTTAAGAAATCTAAATAAGTGGGTCCCCATGCCAGACACATTTGCGCTATGTGGGAAAGCTCCGCTCTGTCTCACTCTCACTATGTTGTCAGGCTGTTTCAACACACACACACATATACCAAAACAAAATGTCAGGACCTCGGGAACGAGACGGCATCTGCCACTACTACAGTTCAAATAAACAAGCAAGCCATGCTTCCAGAGTAAGCTCAGGGGCAGGAGAGAAATCTGATTACTGATCTGTTTCATGTATACACAGATTTACAGTAACCAGGTTACTGCAGTGCATGTTAACTGAACTGAAACATCTCCCCTCTGTCTGTTTGGCTTCCCAGTATTCCCTGAAGCTGGAAAAGGGGGACTACACTGTGCGTCTGCAGGTCCGTCATGAGCAGTCCAGCGAGCTGGAGCGCCTTAAGGACCTTCCATTTGTGGTTTCTCACCGTCTGTCCACCACGCTCAGTCTAGATGTCTACGAGACGCATCGAGGTGCCCTCATGGGCAAGAAGAAGGCAAACTCTTTCACCCTGTGCCCTGGTGCCACTCACCCGTTCTACGTCACAGCCCTGCCAGACGACAAGTGAGTCAAACTAGAGAGACTTTTCCTCTGTATTGTACAACCTTAAAAGGGATTTACGCTCGATACAGAAAAAACTGACCGAACAGAAGAGGTCTAACAGAAATAAAAATCTATTTTTAATTTTCTCCTAGGAAATATTCTCAGTCCTCCATGAGATATTATTGAGGAAGAAGCAGCTGTGACACTCAGTGCAACTGCAGATCAGTCAGAGTCTTATAAACTACAGGAGACAGATTAAATTTACTTTGAAATGAAGATTATATTCAGGGTAAACAGGAGAAAATTGTATCATTGATCAAATGTAAGGCAGTGCTGTATTCAATGTCTGATCATCTTTTTAGGCAGGGAAAGAGTGATGTTTACTTCCTCTTCAGTATATTTTGTTGAGGCTCTTAAACCCCAAATATTCACTGGATAAGAGAATCTTTTTTTTTTTTTTTTTTTTTTGCAAAAAAATCCTCCTTGAAAATGTAGTTCTCTACATCCATGATATCAAATGTGTGATAATTTGGTCTTTATTCTTTCTGTCACTGTCTTTTTCCCTTTATGTCTCTCTCTCAGGATCCCTAAGGGGACGAGTCCAGGATGCTATCTCACAGGCTCTCTCGTTGTCCCCAAGAGCGAGTATGGCAAGAAAGCAGTGAGTGACTCTGTTCTTTGTTAATCTCTATACTTCAGAGCAGTGGTCAGTCCTGCTCCTCAGGACCCAAAGTCATTGGTGCTGGTTTTCCTTTCTGCCAAATTCTGGGACTTTTACACATTGTCGGGTGAATGCTGAACAAAACAAGTGGTAAGAGTGTGGCAGGTTGCCCTGCCCAGCCTGCCCATCCTGGTTAATGATGTAAAATCGTAGTACTTGGGGTCCCGATGATCAGGATTAAAGACCAGTGCTCTCAGCTTTATTCTTTTTAAAATTGTGTCCGGTGTGTGTCATCACTTTCAGACCTGAGCTGATTAGTCTGGTCTGTTGCTTCTGAAATTGGTTCCCATCCTTTTCGTTAATGCATGTCATTTTTCTTTTTTCACTCATTTGCCTTTGTCCATTCTCCCAGAAAAACAATCTGTTGTTGCTCATGCCAGATCTCAATTTATTTATTGTACATTACTGACTAATATTAGAGAACCTTTTTTGGTTGCTAACATGGTTAAATTGAAATTAGTCTTAAAACTGTGAGAATTACCTGCTTCTGGACCACATTGTCTCTATTTTAAATACCTAAAATTGAGAGAAAATTTCTTCAAAAAAGCAAAGCAAAAAGAAATGATTTGCTTAAATGGTTTTATACTTTATATATTGTGTGTGTCTGTGTAGTCTATAAATATAAATAAATCACAAAAGATGGCAGTGGTTAAGAGCAAAACTACCAATGAATTGAATGAAATATCTCTAAAAGTCAACAACAAAAATTAGACATTTACTTTTATGCACACTGCAATGGCAAATGTTTTATCCCCAGAGCCTATTCTTACTCTCCTCTTGGGCTGCAAGTGCTCACCTTTTACGTCTTTGAAGAGCTGTTCATCATACATGTCTGAATATTTTTCAGCTTTTGCGTACGTGTTTGTGGTTGAACTTCCTTTGCTCAGTGGCTCCACTGCAAAAGGACATTGAATTGAACTTCAGAAACCATTTACAGATCAATATTGTGTCCAAGTTTTTCATGATGTTTCACATTGCATTGCTTAAGACCCTTGTTTTGTTTGAGCAATTTGAAGAATTCTGCTAATCTCATGTGAAATACTCGTATATTCCACTGACAAGTCAGTCAGATTTGTTAGATGTGAACACAAGATAAGAAAGAAGAAAGAGTTTTACCACTGTGTTGTATGTTTAAGTCTGACAGGTAGGTGACAGGCTGACTCTGAGTCTCTGAGTGAGGATGAAAGATAAAATGAAGAGCGAATCCTTTTTGGTGTGTTTGTGTTGTCTCTTCCTCACTGTGTGTTATTCTGACCACCAGGGGCAGGCCTCTGCAAAACGACAAGGAAAGTTTAAAAAGGTACTGGATGAGCTAAAAAAAAAAAAACAAAACAAAAAAACACTGTACAACAGAGCGTCCTCTGCTGTCCTACCATCTGGAAATGGCTTATTCCTTACCTTAAGATGGGATTTGTTACTTCTGCATTAATCATGTCAAAGCATGTCAATATTGCTGTATTGAAATTTACAACAGTCTAGTCATAATAGGTATTCATTTTGATATGGAGTAGTTAAAGTTTTCTGGTGGTCAGTAAAATTATTAATATATATCTAAATATCAGCATCAGTTGATAATGGGCAGTACTTGTATAACTGGGTATTTAAAAGCATTTTTCTTAACTGATTTAAATGGAGAGAACCAGAAGGAGGTGGTTGGTAGGGTGAGAACTGGCTGATTCAGAGTAGAAAAAGAGGTCATGGATTTTGTTGAATGTATTAGTTATTGGTTTTTCCTTAAACATTTTTTTTTTGTGCTCATACAGGATATTGTACCAGTGGTCTACCATTTAATTCCTGCTCCCAATAAAACAAAGAATGGAGGGAAGGAGAAGGACAAGGAAGGAGACAAAGAGAAAGATGTGAAAGACGAGTTTGCAGAAGCCATGCGAGATTTGAAGATTCAGTGGATGACAAAGTGCGTACAGTTTCTATTCTGTTTTGTTCAGCAACACATTGCTTCCTTTATTCTTTTAATTCTCTCTCAACCATGTGTCCTGTCCTCTCTTTGCTGCTCAGGTTGGACTCCAACTCCATCTATGATGAACTGATGGAAAACTACTCAGATTACCTTCCACTGCATGTGCAAAGACTGCACCAGCTGGACTCAGAGAAGGTGATAGTGCACACAAGCAAGAAAAAAGGGAAATGGAGAAAGCCCTGTCAGGAGCACGGAATTATTTTGTTCCTGAAGTTGGAGTCTAAACTATGAAACTATCTCTGCTCACAGTCATTTCTCCTTCTCCTTTTCGTATTCAGGAGCGTGTCAAACGTCTCAAGGAGGTGGTATCAGCCGCGGATATTGTCATCTCCCACATCGACCAGACGGCCTTGGCTGTTTACCTCACCATGAAGACGGACCCTCGGCCCGATGCTGCTTCTATCAAGACGTATGTCACACTGGAGAATAGAATTAAGAGTAGAAATATGAACATCATTAGAATCCTTCATCAACACATACTTAATTGATAAAAGGGGCAAGCAGAGCAGGAGCAAACATGGCTTAACTACACAAAATAACTCTTTGAATGCATGCACTGAAAATTACATTTGTGTGATATCTAACAATAATTCAGCATCTAGAATTAGATTTCCTTTAAAAATGGCCTCAACATCTGTGTTTCAGTGACATGGAGAAGCAGAAGTCGTCTCTGCTGGACGCTCTGTGTAGGAAGGGCTGCGCTCTGGCCGACCAGCTCCTGCTGCCCGCCGCCTCACAGGAGGGCGCCAGTGCTGTCACCACAGGAAAAGCACCAGTAGAGGAGGAGGTTGGGGAGCAGGTGGCCAGCAGTTCTGACGACACCATTCATAACGTGGCTAAAGCCCTGACCGATACATTTTGGGAGGTGCAGAAGTGGGCGGAGCTAACTGACTCCAAGGCAAGCAAAATGTTTTTACAAAAGGCCAAAGTTATTCCATTGTAATAGAGGCAAGTTAAGTTAGTTAAAGGCTCAAGACTTTCTTACTTCCATACCTGTGTTATTCAGCCCTGAGTCCATTGCCTGCTACTGAAGACACAAATCTCTATAAAATGGGTCATGATTATATAAATTAAAATGGCTAATTACTTTCATAAGGCGGCTGGGCACAATAGGTTTAAGCAAACGTTAGTCGCCTGTTGTTTCATACACATTTGGTACAGTAGTGAGTATTTACAGCAGCAGGATGGTGTACTGTACGTGGGCCTCACCCAGTGCAACAGTGTGGATTATGGTATTTTAATAGTTTTTTTTAGCTACAAAGCTACACACACAATACTTATTGGGATTAATTCATTGATAGTTATCATGTTTTAATACCCATGTATGTTAGCTGTGAATTTTTCTCAGTTTTATAACATTGTGTAAACAGTCATTAGGACCACACTTTCTGAAGGTCGTACCTAAATCAATGTGCTTTCCCACAGTTTCTCTGGATGTACTGCATATCTCCAGAAAGCCACTTTTGTATTAATTCAGTAAATGTTACGCTAATATAGTTGGTCTTCCGACTTTTTTCCACTGTGCAGGTGTTGATGTTTTCATATAAACACGCTCTGGTGAACAAGATGTACAGCCGAGCCTTAAAATATGCCTCAAAGATGGTGGAGGAGAAACCCACCAAAGAGAACATGAAAAACTGCATCCAGGTATGAGAGACGTCTGATATCTGTTCAGTCATACATTGTCGGAGAGGAAAGAGTCAAAATATCCAGGAAATATCTTGAGTGGAATAAATTTTAAACGTTTGTGATTGAACAAATCAGAAGAACAGATGGCAAAACATCAGCTTTGTTCCATGAAAGTTATTTCCTTTTTCTTGTTTTCCAGCTTATGCGACATCTCCGATGGACACACTGCGCAACCTTCAGTGAGAACTGGCTCCCTATTATGTACCCTGCTGACTACACACCTTTCTAGGCACAGACACACACATGTGCATGAGCAGCATGGCCATATATGGTCCATTACATGGCAAGTTAGACATCATGTCCCTCAGGGTCACATGGTCTATGCATCTGACCAACCAGCTGCCTCCTGAGAATTACTTTGTTTTTCAAATTCAGATGTAGGTAAACACCAAAACAAAGGATAACACGGTGTGTAAACAATTTGATGCACTCGACACCTTTTATAAGGCGTTAATCCTGTGGTGGAGCCATTCAAACCAGAGGGTGTTTAAATGTCTTGCAGACCATCACAGCTCTGCCGACCATGTAGCGTGACTGCCTCAGCTGTTTGTTTAAATATCATCGACTCAAAAAAGGTAAAGAAAATTAATGTTAAAAACTCTTGCCAAGGCTTGCTGATACTGTAGCTCAATGATATCTATGATTGGTGTTGTCCTTTATTTTGGTGTTCTCTACATATTTGGATGTTTTCACATCCACCTACCCTCCTCAGTTGTCCGGGCTCCATATCATATTAATGACCTCATTCTCTCATGTAAATACTGTAAAAGGGCCAGTGTGGGTTCCAGGGGTGCATCCCAATTCTTAAAAGAAAAAACTGTGATACTATATGGTCACTCTAAAAAGAAAAACAACACAACTTCAGTGATAAAACAGAAGAGACTCGCTGCTACGTGATGTTCGGACATACAGACATGCAGAGTCTGTTTGATCCCTGAATTATAAGGGAGGCTCGGACAGAACCTCATTTCTTTTTTCTTTGTTTATTGATCGTTTCAGCCTGTCCAGGTTGATATAGCTAAGGATTAGTCTTGTCTTGTGTTTTTAGGCTCTGACTCGCATACACAGTCTCAGACCACACAACAGTGATGAGGTGCCTTTCTACATGTACCTTACCTTTTTTCTGATGGGATGAAAGATTAAGTGCGAGGGTTTTGACCACAGGAAGCTGCAGAATCAATAGCGTCAGTTGGCACTCAGTCAATTCACCCATCAGCCTTTGGTGTCAAATGTGATTTTTAAAGCTCACATCAGCAGTGTGAAGTGTCCGTGCACTGTATGCAGATTCGTCAGGAATCCTCAAACGCACTGTCATGGGTTCTACTTAACCTCCAGAGGTGTTGGCCGCCCACTTCACACTGCAGTTACCTGAGCGGCACGTTTGACGACCATCAAACAGACCTCACTAACATAGCAGTTGTAAGCAGCGGTAGGATGTTCAGATCAGATTTCACTGTAAAATGTTCACACAGTAGTAGAGATGTTTCTCTGCAGCATTCAAAATGTTGCACTTGTACACAGTGTCATAAAATGATGTACATACACACGTAACATAAAGAATATTAAGATGCAATAGGTATATAATACAAATATTATTCTACTTATGTATTTTGCATATATGCATGTCTTCTAGGATGTAAGGAAAATGGTTTTATTTGGAAGCAGATTTTAGTTTGTTTCAATTTGAAAGATTTTTAATCCAGAATAAGATTTTGACAATATCTACTTTCTGAGTGTGTGTTTGTGAATGATTTTATGTGTACCTGTGAGCATATTTTGTGTACATGAACAGAACTGAAATGATAGCCATTTAGAGGGTGGTTAAGCATGAGTTTTTTTCTTCAGATACCTTATTTACTTGAAAGGATGATGCCAGTGTTTTTGTATTTTTGAACTTTTTAACTTAAATGTGTAAATCTGTGGAATTCCCCATTGAAAGAGAAAGTCTACCATTTGTTTTCAATATCATATGGAAATTAATGGGAGACAACAACTGTACAGAATGGTTGGAAAAATGTGTCTGAAAATGGTCAGCAAAAATGTCAGGTTTACATGATTTTTAGTTGAGGAGCTAGAACTTGCAAAAACACTGGTATGGTCCTTTTAAAACATCTCACCTGAATCATTTAACAGACGAGGACATGTGGCTCTTTGTTTCCTCAGCGCCATCCAAAAGAGGACCATGCTTAAGATACAAACTACATATTCAGTTTTTACCTTATTATTTTCATGATTCTTGACCTTTTTCACTTATAAATCTGTAAAACAAGCTGTGATTTCCCGTCACAGTCTGCAGTATTGTGAGTTTAACCAAAGAGAGATTTTTCCCATGTTAAGTTGGTTTAATTGTAAAGGAGGTATGAAGGCTGAAAATGCAAGTACCAGAAAAAAAAAATAAAGATGATAAAATTGGACATAATATTGAATAGAAGAAGGAAAACCACCGGTTTAGATATAATTGCTTTAATTAATGGAGTCCTCTTACCCTGATGTTTTAAGTCCTCTGACACGTAGAAGGTACTTGCTTAAGAATGTAAAAGCAGCTGCTGCCAAGCCAAGGCCTTCCGCCCTCATGGGAGTAAATAATCTTTTCTGGGATGGCCATACATACACAGCAAATCAGTGGTCACAACTCATGTTTACCCAGGGATAAGAACACCTTGCGTTTCTGTTTTTAGCTGTGATGTGTGTGCACTTTCTGCAGCAGCCTCAGCACAGGCCCCTCCACATGCGCAGGGGTTTACTGGAGTCAGTTGGGTTTTCTTTTTATTTGTCTTCATTTTTACCTTTTGCAACTTCTGTTTTCTCCCGCTTCTTCGTCCTTTTTCTCCCCTGTGTTTGGGTTTTGTTTTCAGACAGATGTTACGTTCAGGACTCAGCTGTCAACAGTATGCGTTGCCAATGACGGTCTCTCCGAAAATGGCCTTAACTTTCACCACAGGACTGTACCGTCCATTTCTGGCACCAGACTTCTCATATCTGTTGCTCTCACTCTGCTGGTGTCAGGAAAGACTTCAGAAATGCTTCTTCTGGATGTTGAGTGTTTATATTTATAGTCATAAAATCTAGTAAATGCCAATATTTTACAGAATGTTATGAGATAAGGTTGTATGCTCTCAGTATTATTTTATACCCATTCTTCCTCGATGACATATTGGAAAGACCTGAGCTACTGTCACACAATTTTAAGTCACAAACAAGGAAAATGACACTGAATAAATATTATTTGGAAGAATTAAAGCATTCACTGGTCATCACTTGTACATACATCAAAATACAGCAAATTAGGTTTTTCAGCCACCTGATAACAGCTTCTATATTTTTTCTTGTCTTTTCTAATATGATAGAATATTATACTTTTGGACAGGAGTTTTCCCAGAAAGACAAGATAAAGTATAAGAACAAGTTAAGAGACAAAAGGTCTTCCTTCAGATTTTTATTACTGCATTAAACAAAATGTAAAAAAAACGAACAGGCATTTCATAAGTAATGCAGACACAACTAACTATAAAACTTTTAAAAATTGAAAAATGTCCATCATACTTTCACATAGCCCAGTGTGACCTATTAAAACTGCTTGTTTCATTCCAGCAACAGTTGGTTTATTTTCATATATAACAAAGGAAAACATTAATTCCTCACATCTGAACAGCTGGAAGCAGCAAGTGTTTCACATTTGTGTGCTGAAAAATGACTAATTGATCGATTATCAAAATAATTGATTCATTTTCTGTTAAAACAATTCACAGATCCACACTAAGAGCAATGATATGATTCCAATGCACAACTCTGGGACTCGTGTGGCACAGATTTGTCCTTTTCATGCTAATACAGTATTAGACCTGAATCACAGAGGGTTAAATAAAGATCATTGGCATCTCTATAAGGAACAGTGTAGGTAAATGGACGACAACGTGCTTGGTGTGATGCAAGCTGGACACATCTGTTGCACATCATATCCCCTCGTTTCCTGTCTGCCTCTGTATTATCAACTATCCTTTGAAAACAAACAATAATGTACACTGAACAAAAATATAAATGCAACCCTTTTGTTTTTGCTCCCATTTTTCATCAGTTGAAATTCTAGATCTAAGACTTTTCCTAAGCAAAGGATCTCTCTCTTAAATTTTGTTCACAAATGTGTATAAATCCATGTCAGTGAGCACTTCTCCTTTGCCAAGATAATCCGTCCACCTGACAGGTGTGCTTTGGCTGGTCACAATAGAAGGCCATCTTGAAATATGCAGTTTTAATTAGACATTTATTAAGCACTGAACTGTAGATTTCTCAAGAATCGGGGATACAGATGTGCAATTTTTGGGGGAAAGTGTCACGGATCAAAAACGAGTCAGTATCTGGTATGAATAACTTCTGTATTTTGTTCATGCAGGAGATGAAGAGAGGCTGCCTAACAACAAATCCAAACGGACACTCCACTGATATTAAGCAGAATACTATCGTCTACAAAATATAGAAGATATAGAAAACATCTTTGATGCAGGTAACACTTTCTTAAAGCAGAGCTTTTCTATTGGAATCAGGCACAAATAATGGTGACTGACGCCTCCCTACTTTTGACTGAGCCCCTTTGACTTTTCAACCAATGTTAAACACAATCACTTCAGACGGTCTGACCCCTCAGGGCCCCTGGGCCTGTACCTAGTAGGCCAGTCAGCATCAATGGATGCTTTTTCTATCTCTCAGTGTCTGCATGTTCCCATGAAGATCTTCATGTCTCCGTCTTCAGCCAGTAAACTTGTGTGAAAGGCCTTTTTAAAGTTCTCAGTGAAAGTCAGATCATTCTCCATCCTGACCTTGTTGGCCCAGATCACAGTCGTTCCTGGTCGGCAGAAATGCTTCATGGTGGCCAGGAGCTCGTCTAAGAAGTCGTGATGGTAGACCACATCAGCTGCCAGAAT
The DNA here is from genome assembly GCF_021018895.1 of Seriola aureovittata. Classification (NCBI taxonomy): domain Eukaryota; kingdom Metazoa; phylum Chordata; class Actinopteri; order Carangiformes; family Carangidae; genus Seriola; species Seriola aureovittata. The sequence goes on from NC_079364.1 coordinate 11,903,416, forward strand.
GTAGTCGTACCGGTAAATGGATGTAGGGTGGGTGCGCTCCAGGTCGTAGCCCCAGGATAGAACTTCCACCTCGGGTGTGTGTCTGCAATGCTTCCGGGTGTTCCTCATCACATTGGCCCTGAGGTTACTCAACACCTCCGGTAAGTCTGTGGACGTGACTGAAGCTCCTGAGGATGCAGAAACATGATGCGTGTCACTATCATCACTACAATAACAGGAAATGACTACACTGGCGTTTGTTGTGTGGTGACGCAGCTGTTGGCAGAGACAGTTAGTTGTTGTGGTTTTAGTGGGAAACTTCTCCAAATACATCCAATGCAATGCTTTTCACTGGAAGAGACAGACACTTTCATATTGTTGTTTTCATTGTGGCCTGTAATAAAGCCATAATGCTGTGCCTTGGCCATTTGTGTCTCCGCTTGTAACTTCATTACCACATGAGAATGAGAAAAGCCTAAAGGCAACTAAAAGATTACTGTAACACAATACCTATGTCATCAGTGTTTCAAGTCTGGTAAATGAATTGAGCAATATAGCTTCATGAAAGAAGATTGCACTGTACACGCTTTGGAAAACTGGTGGAAATAATGTGAAGAATCTATTATCACTAAGTGTGCTTAGGAATTTATCAATTGTACCTTGGTTGTACACAATTTCTGTGACACACAGCAAGGTAAAGCAATAGTTCAAATACACTGGTTCATGCTATATAGTGCAAGTTAACTGCAGCTTGTTTTTACAGTATGTGCACATATACTAGCTCTAGTTTTAAGATGAGATAAAACGAGCATTTACTGATCCCAGAGAGGAATTTCAGCTATTTCTGCAGCAAAAGGACAGAAATAAGTAGAAAAATAAAAACTAATAAGTTTATGAAATGAAAATAAGAATAGATATAATAGAAACAATTCAACTATTGCTGAACTATTGAAGAGCAATTAAATCCCACAGCGAGCAACACACATGCAGTACCCATGACAACGAAAAACAATACTGCCTCAAGTGGAGTGACATAGTGATGTGTTCAGTAACAGCAAGAGTAAAGTGATACCATTTACTGTATCAGCATACACCTGTGTGTATTAGTTATATTAATGCAATTTAATCTATAATGTAATAAAACAGCGTAACATATGAACATGATATAGTATAATATGATACAGTATGTATCATTACATACTGTAAAATATGTACATGTAGATATAGTATGTAATAGAAAATATAAGCTGAAATAATGTAGTAAGATAACCTGATATAGAGTATAGTACAGAATATAAAGTTTAATATACTATGAAAATAAAAAATTAATAGTAGATATCGTAGTATATTATATAATAGAATATAATAAAAGATTAATTCTGAGTTGACATTCTTTGCGTTGCGTTTGTGTTTACAGTCATGAGGACTTTAGTGACGGCTCACCAAGCAGACTGGCCACGATGGTTACCAGTCCTGTTCCTGCTCCCAGCTCCAGCACCTCCTTCCCCTGCAGGTTCACCTCATCCCTGTTGTTGTCCAGGAAAGAGCAGAGAGCCAAGGCCTGCGTGAAAAACAATGAAATGAATAACACAATGGAGGTAAGATGTTAAGATAAATGTAGCATTTTCTCCTTTTATGAGAAATACTCACCGCTGGCCACATCACTGCTCCATAGGAGTCTATGGATTCATAAATGACAATGTCCTGCCCCACATAATGGTAGACATCTTTGCCAAAGGTGCTCTGGATGCTGGAAACCCAGGCTGGTACTCGGTCCTGCTGTACAGCTTTCTGCATCAGTGACATGTGCCCTTTAAAACAGAAGTAAGTTTCCACTCAAAATCAAACACAATAAAGACAAAAATATAGATTTACAGTGAACAAACATCAACGCAACGATGATGTGGTGCAATAAAAAGATGAACATCAGAACTTTGACAGGCACAGAACATAATATTATTTTGTATGCGAACCAAATAACCTCGCTGCCATGGAAAAAGTGAGTCTCTGCCTCTTGTCCTATTAAAGTCAGACACTCTACACCAGTGGGCAAAGTACATCAGCCCTTTGGTTTCACTGAGGATTGGTAATGTTTTTGGCCTCACCGCATTTTGGCTTCATCAGATTTTGGCCTCACCATTAAGTGTCTCACATCTCACATCTCACATGTTTTTTCTCCTGCCATTGACCTTGTCAGACGCATTAAAGTCCTAAAATAGTTTTTTTCACTTAAGTAAAAGCTGCCAGAAAGCGGTGGGAGAAGATTCCAGGTCCTTTGGTAAAGGTAGCAATAGCAAACTGTGAAAATACTTCACGGTACAGAAAAGTCCTGCATTCAAAACCATTATGAGGAAATTTTACTTAAAGTATAAAAAAACAACTCGTTATGCAGAGAAGTGCTCCCAGTCAGTGTTTATATGTTGGATTCATATCATTAATTTGTATGTTGCATGAGTACTTTTACTTTTGGTACTTTAAGTATATTTTGATGCTGTTACTTTTGTACCATTTGCAGGACTTGTACTTGAAACAGAGTATTTCTACACTGTGGAATAGAAACCTTTGATATTTTCGACTGGATCAAAGTGGTGCATCGACAGTTCGACAGACATTGTAAACAGTTCTTCATTAAAATGACTTTCTACTGAAGAAGAAGTCCCTGGTGTTTGATGTGGCGGCAGATATCTCAAAACCTGAGCGAACAAAAGGAAATCTCTCTTCATCTCTTCTTGGTGAGGTGCAAGTGAGAAAATGTTTTATCTTTTTGTGATGTTGCTTCGAACACAAGGTAATGGGGTTTGTGATAAGCAGACTCGTGCGATACGTTTTGGTAGACAAATGTGCATTTCCACAGATCATGTAGATGACTCACCTGTAGTCTCTACATCACTGGCTGTGGTGTTGCAATTTGAATCATTGTTCTCTGGTTTATTCCTCTCATCCTCTTTATATTCATCATCTTTAAGGACCATTGTCGCCTCCATCTCTTCCTCTTCCTCACACTCATGCTCATGTTTTTCTTCCTCATCATCTCCTCTCTCTGCCTCTAACATGTGAGGCTCCTCTGTTACATCATCATTGTTTTCTTTACCTTCACTTTTTTGTTTATTGACACAGTGAACCTCATCCTCGTTGTGTTTTTCCTCTACAGGCTTCTCTTTGTTATTCTCATCTTCATCTTCCTGTTTCTCTCTCAGCAGATCTTGGATTTCATCACCTTCTCCCTCTTCTTCTCTACACGTTGCCATGAAGATCTTCATGTCTCCGTCTTCAGCCAGTAAACTTGTGTGAAAGGCCTTTTTAAAGTTCTCAGTGAAAGTCAGATCATTCTCCATCCTGACCTTGTTGGCCCAGATCACAGCCGTTCCTGGTCGGCAGAAATGCTTCATGGTGGCCAGGAGCTCGTCTAAGAAGTCGTGATGGTAGACCACATCAGCTGCCAGAATGTAGTCGTACCGGTAGACGGATGTAGGGTAGGTGTGCTCCAGGTCGTAGCCCCAGGACAGAGCCGCCACCTGGGGAGTGTGTCTGCATCGGCCAGTGGTGTTCCTGCTCAGGTTGACTCTCAGGTTGCTCAGGACCTCTGGAAGGTCTGAAGCTGTCACCCATGCACCTGAGGACAGGAACAAAAAATGGATTGACGGATTATGAGACAGTGGCCTTCTGAGCACAGATATGTAAAAGGCCCCCCACCCCTCTGACTGTATCTAGGAGCACGACATCCAAACTAAAAGTTGTTTTGTGTATTTGTAAGCAATTCACTTAGTTTTTATTTGTGGTGGTTTTGTGTCTCTGTGTATATCACTGTGCATGTCATGATGGTCAATTTGCGTCTCCTTTTGTGTTTATTTGGGCTCTTTGTAGTTGTTTTGCATCCCTTTGCAGTCATTTCGTGTCTCCTTACTGTCATTTCATCTCATAGTCCTTTTGTTCCTCTCTGTAGCAATTTTGTGTGTGGCTTCGTAGTCTTTTGCATCTCTTTTTATTCATTCTGTCTCTTCGAAGTAATTTTTTGTCTCATTATGGTTCAATTTTGTGTCTCATTGTGGTAAATTTGTTTCTCTTTATAGTCATTTTCAGTCATCACTTTGTATTCAGTGTGCATCTCTTTGTTATCTTTTCATTGATTTTGACAGTTTAACAGTCGCTGCATAGAGAGGCTCTGGCCCGGTGGCTGCCTGAACCCTTCAGCCCTTGGGCCTCTGCCTGGTCGGTCTGTCCAGTAATCCGTTCATGTGTCTCTGAGAACAGGTTCATGGTGCTCTCCTCTTACATACCCAGGAGCGCCGCTACAACAGACACAAGGCCAGTTCCTGCTCCGATCTCCAGCACCGCTTTGTCCACGAGATTCAACTGCTCACGGTTAGTGTCAAGGTAGTTGCAGAGAGCCAAAGCCTGAGGACAGTCAACATTAACACGTCAATATAATATCAATATTCAACACTGTGACATTTAGTCAGTGCTTTCTTTAAGTTTTGTAATGTGTCAGTTGATTTCAGAATCAGAGTGTAGAGAATAGAGAGTATGGACAGGTATAATGGGACACACAGGTTTATGGCAAATACATGAACATAAGTTTCCAAAGCTGAAAAACACTGCTACTCACCGCTGGCCATATCATGCCTCCATACGAGTCCAGAGCCTCCTCGATGATGATCTTGTGCCCAACATAATGATACACCTCTTTATCTGTTTTGTAGTAGAAACATGGAGCCCAGGGCGGTTTTTGTTGCCTTTGAACAGCTGATTCCTCGGTTTGTGAATCATCTGAAAGATTTTTTTAAAAAAGCCTGCTCTCACATCTGTGGGGTCTGACTCACAAAGTGTAACACTGAGTGTTTCATCTTACATTTTTCCTTCTCTTTATCTTCTTCATCTCCACCTTCCTCCTCCTCCTCTACTTCTTCTTCTCCCCCCTCTCCGCTTCTCATACAGTTGGTTTCCTCCACAGAGTGACTGGACAGAGTATCCATATAAAATGCTCTGTAGACTTGGACAAACTGACATTATCAGTTATGCAAGAAAGAAGTAGAGAATACATCTAGTGCATTTGAAATTGAGCTTCATTAGACATTTTTTTCATGTAATATGTGCTTCTTTTTTCTTTATTAACTTACCTATGTTTCTAATTTCTCTCCATAATTTAACTGTTGATAGACAAGTCTGGGAGAATACAGCCCTTCAATGTGACATTTTTAAGCAGAGCACAGTAGATATGAAAAAACTCACTTTAAATTTTTTTTAAAGATTATTTTTAGTCAGAGAACATGGGAGACACTTTCCCAAATCCTAACATACAATCCAAATTTCTGTTAAAAAAAAAACAAAAGTAATTCCCCCATAACTTTTACAAATATAGTGAAAAACCTCAAGTCAGCCACCCTACCTGTGACCTTTGACCTGCTGCTGCTTTATTTTCCAGTGCAAGATCTCTGGAGCAATACGACTGCATCCGGAGACCTCTGAGTGCGAGATTTTAGAGACTCAGCATCCTGCTGGACCCACCCATCATCATCACAAGGGCATAGGGGTATTTTTAGAGCCATGCCCATGAGAAATCAACACAAGAGGGATAGAAGCACACGTAGATTCAAACACACACATACACAGACACACACACACACACACACACACACACACACACACACAACAATAACAGAGATGAGTCAGAGAGAAAACCAAAAGCAGTGAGAATGGCAGGAATGCCATGAGACCAACAGCCATGGATTTCCGCTGAAGCCTCCACGGTCTGCAACCTCACACTGGATACAGCCTGATATGGATATAATATGAAGGAATACCTGTAAAACCTGGCTTCTACACTAACTACCGACTGATTTCCAGCTACAATGACCAAACACAATTTTTATGATTTGGATACAGTTGTGGGCTCCACTCAGCCAGATACTGCACATTACACTGGGAATGCATCAGTTTCACTTAGTAGTCTACAAATAGTCACAGAGACACACAGGAGGGATAAGCTCTCTTGAAAACCAGGCCAATGCATGATTTGTATTTGGCTTGATAGCATCTTGGCAGGCAGCCGTTAGGTGTTTGTGCTGCCACCAAAACCTAAAAGCCTCATAAACTGATTTCAATTTCTGTTAAGTTTGTGTCTCTTCTTCTGCAATGCTTTTATCAGCTTTTTTTTTCATCAAGCCAAGAGTCTATTTAAAAAAGGTAATCTGGAACTTTCCTGTGTTGTATGCTTTTCCTGCAATGGCTTCAAGTGCTTCACCAGAGATGGGAAGTAACAGGATCAGGCTGGCATGCAACCCCTATGTACCAACCCCCCGTACAGAAGAAGGGGGCTCCTGTAATATAAAACTCAATTAGATTTCCATTGGTTATATTTTGACAGCGCTTCACCAAGAGGTATCACCCAGTTTTGGTTTAGTCAAAATAAATCCTCTCCCATCTCAAAACCTGAACTGCATCCAGGACCCGCGGGTGCTTTGACACGTTAATGAGGAGTGGGAGAGAGGACACAGTGGTGAGGTCATTGCCCAGCTGTGTTGTAGATGTGGAACAGCCTTATTTGGTTTTTCAGCTTGATGACAGGGAGCGTTTTAGCTCTGTCTCTCAAAAGGATGTGAAAGGATGTTTGTCAAAGAGGCTGTGAAAACAGTCATGAGGTTAATGGATATCTGTACAGGTCTGCGGCGGGCAGTTTTCAGCTGTTGTGTGGTTGTTTGTTTTGACAATGACTCATGGTGTTTCACTGCCACTGGCTTTAAAGAACCTCTCTGTTCCTCTCTAATCCGCCTTTTCACCACTCCTCTCTTCCTGCAGCCAAACAACACACATCATCACATGGTGGGCAAAAAGACAAGGAATCACAAGACTGAAGATGCCCCTTAAAATGTTGGAGGATTTAAAATCATATATTAGATATCAGATTTAATGGGTCACATTAATTGCAAGTGGCTCTAACTTGACTCATTCCAAGATATTCATGCAAACTGGTGAGTTTCCAAAACACAGAAAAATTGTGCGACATGTTGGTGTTCATGTTACTGAAGCAGCACATACTGCCCTACATGGACGTGATCTTAAATTTGACCTCCTTAAAAGTGTTTTACTGGTGATGTTACCCAAGGACGTCTTATAGAGGTGTTAACATAAAAAAAAGAGCAATATAAACCTTTTAAACAATTTTTTGTAGTTTTATATTCACTGAGTTTGTTAGATTCGCTGAATACATTTGGTTAAAGGAAGACGGTGTTTAAGGTGATATAGTTATAGAATATATAGTTTTCCTGCTGTATATTATATTATGAAAAGGGATAAATCCCGACATGGTCCACGTGAAGTCAGGAGAGGTTGTTCTTCACTAATGTGACGCTGTGACATCATTTGTAGCACAGGTGTCGTTGGTTAAGGTGAATGCCTTGATGATGAATCCAAAGCAGCCACTTATTAAACACCAATATGAAAAAGCCTTGAGTGTATCCAGACATATGGAGTTGACAGTTTATTAAAGAACACATAAATGAAATGCAAAGCAATAAATGGAGGCTGTCATGTTGTTAAATGGTATTTTATTATATTGAAATGTGTCTAATAGACAAAAATAAATACACCAATAAATACCTTAAATAATGTAATACAATGCGTAAAAATATGATATTTTGACACGTCGAACTATGAACAGCATGAGGTATCAATGTTTAAGACATTTATACGACACCCATGGAAACACTTGACATTACCGTTACAACACCAGACAGTTTCCAAATGTGACCTGATTCAGGAGTAACACTGAAACAATAAAGAGTTCTCTCTCAGGCAGCAGCCTCTCCCTGCTCTCTGGTCCTCCTGTCCTTCCTCCAGGCTCGGTACAGTTTGATACTCAGGCTGGGGAGGTCGTACAGCTCCTCCAGGTGGAAGCGCTGCCGGAAGCGATCCACAAAGCTGTTCTCTGGGTCCAGGCGGAAACGCATAGCCCAGAGGATCTGTGTGTTTTCCTGGCACAGGTGGTCAAAGGTATCCATCAGCTCCTCCAGGTACGAGTGGGCGTACACCACGTCGGCTGCCAGGATGTAGTCGAAACAATGGGTGGCGCGTGGGAAACGCTGCTCCACCTCCTTACCCCAGATGAGCTCGGTGACCTGGAAACAGAGATTGTTTAGGGTGGATTTAATCAGTATTAAACCAACATATTCGACCTCCGAAAGTTTGTTTTTTTTAAAAAGAAAAAGTCGACTTTTGTTTCACTGGAAATATCACGGAATGACAGAGTAGATTTGGTCCTTAACCCAAATATACACCAAGACAAACAACTAAAACGAAACAAAGCGTAACATCTTGCTGATGGTTGTTTTGTCACCAGTACCTTGGCTGGATTTTTGAATGTATCTGAATATATTTCATACATTTATCAACCCTACAGTATGAAATATAAATATAAACACCTACCAGAGGGATGTACTTGCATCTGCCCTTGGTGTTGCGCATAACATTGTACTGGAGGTTCCCCAACACATCTGGTAGGTCAGTGGAGGTCACCTTAGCACCTGAAGAGAGACAGTGCAGCTGAGTGTTAAAGGCAATGACTTAAGTCAATTAAGTCAGAGGGACTGAAAATCAATACGTCTCCCAAAGATGATCACTGGATTGTTTAGTTTGCGTACCTAACAGGCTGGATACAATGGTGACGAGTCCGGTCCCAGCTCCCAGTTCAATCACATTTTTGTCTGTCAGGTTGTATTTGTCCCGGTTGGTCTCTAAGAAATGACACAACACCATCGCCTGTTGGGAGAGACACAAGTTTACAGTTCACTGGCAGTTTCATCCCGAAGAGGCCATGCAGCAGCTAAATGTTGGGATGAGTGTGTAAGCTTGGGCGCACCGAGGGCCACAGTACAGCTCCGTACAGGTCTGTGGACTCTTTGATGCGGATCTCCAGGTCAGAAAAGCTGTATCCCTCCCAGGCCTCCGGGCCAATGACAGTGGGGAGGGAACGCCGAGCCATTATAGCGTTGGCTAGCTCTGCATCCACAGGAGAGACGGGCATGGAATTATAAAAATAAAACATTTTTATACAGTGTTTCTCAAACCAAAGTTTACAAAGTGTGATATTGTAAATGCAAAACTGACCCAAGACAGACTAATGGACTTTGCTCACAGCAGATGCCAATAGCAGCAGCACAGGTTACAGGTATTCCAGCTCACTGACATTATTTACTGATACACCTGATGGTATGTAGCTGTAATTAATGTTATTAGTTGCACTTGAGCTGAACACACTGCTGATTTGTTTTTCATCTTAAAACGACTCGTCTGTGTACCTGCCTTGTTACTTGTGATTTATAGAAGTTGCTATAGTTGCACATTAAGTTGCACATTAAAACTGTATTTGCAAAGGGAAACTGTTGATGCTGCTTGATTAGAAGATGCAATAACTCCTATGAAACATTTTTCATAGTGAGGGCTGTGGATTATTAATATTAACAGGGAGTTTTTTTTTTATCTGGAAAGACATGCTTTATTTTTTTTAATGCAATTTTTCACTGTGAACCAAAACCTAATTCTCCTCCATTGTAGAGGACTGGAAGCAAAAATCTTCATAGATGGGGTAATTAAGTTTAACAATCCTACCAGCTACAGTCTCAAAATGACTTTGATCATGACATAATCGATAACATGGTTTTCTTTCATATCATATTGCCAGTAACATTTAATTCTCCGATCTATAAATAAATCACATTTAGGCTCATAATGCCTATCTGATCCTGTTGTGTTTGTCTGTAACATCATGCCAGTGTGTCAGGCACCAGCTATGTGTCAGTGCTCAGGGCTACTCAGAGGGTCTGACACACAACTTCAGTTATGCAACAGTGGTTTAGAGAGAAGGTCAGGGGAGCCCACAGAGCAACAATGCAAAGGTTGAGTGAGGTCCAGGAGTTCAATTTATAGCTTTTGTGTGTGTATAAATATCTCTGTTATTTTTATCAATAACAAGCAGAGACACAGTTGTTTACAGGGAATAAATATTTCAACACATGTCTTGCAAGCTCTGACATTAGATTTATACTCAGCTGGTTTATGGGATTCAACTTTTACTATGCCGGCATAAAACCTCTTGCAAGTTTCAAAAAGAACATGTTTGCTTCAAATTTTGACCTTGACGCAACTTCCAGCACTAATTAATGCCACTGAAATAACAAAGAAAAATCTTTTCTTTTCCTGTTGTATATGACTCCAAACTCTCACCTTCTTGTTTAGTTTTGGAGTCCTCCATGGTTTTGGGCTGCTGAGTCTCCATGTCTGAAGGAGTCCAAGCAGGAGGAGGGCAACGATGCCCAAAACAGAAAAAACCTTTAGCAGCCAACTGCTGTTCTTGGTTTGTGATCCCAGATGAAGTCCTTTGGATTTAAGTCGGTCTGGATCCAGATATCTAGCAGGCCTTTAACCTTCTATGGTTTTAAGTTCCCCACAAATACAGTGTTTCCTAACTTCTTGCTCAACCCCTCCACATATCTCTCTCTCCCTGGGCAATGCTTCACCCCCCTCTCTCATGCTGTAAAACTGACTGACAGCAGCACCTGCCCCACCAGGCCGGAGAGGGAAAGGAGTAATATGATTATAATTAAGAAAGACGAAAAAAAAAACTAACACATTTAACTAACAAATTAAAGCAGAACCTAATGCAGATATAACTGATTTTTTTCATATGAGTAAAAGTGTATACACGTGTGTGTTCAGGGCAGGAGTGCAGGAGTGTATGCAGTAAGTAGAGGGCAGCTGAAATACAGCCTGGCAGAAATGTAAGGGATGTGTGGCACCTGTCTCATTCTCACTGTGAACACCTCGGCACAACAAATGACAAGTTTGAGCCAAACTGACGTCTACTGTGGAAATACTTTATGCAATATATTGTTATCCCCTCACAAATGTACCACTAATAAATAGTTTACAAAATACATATTCTATAACACAGACAAAACTTAATTCATACTTGTTAATGACATGATGCATTTTCACATTTCCATTGTAAATGTCAAACATAATATGACCGACATTATTTAGGAGTGTGTGACGTGTTCTGCGATTAATATTTAATAACAATTGCAAAGACTTTTTTTTCACTATTTCTTCCCTCTTCCCTTTCCTCTCCCTCTTGTGCTTTTCCCTCTGTGGCCTCGTCGGCTGCCTTCAAAGACAGATCGGGCTGTAACCATAGCGACTTCACAGCCACCATCGCTGTCCTCGCCGGAGCTGCTGCTGCCCCTGACCCTTTGAGGTAGACTCTTAGTAGACTGAGGGACGACCTTCACTGAGAGGGAGTCCTGGCTGGTGCTGCTCACATCCTTGAGAGGTGTAGGCGAAGATTCACCAATCACCTCCGACCCCAGAAACCCTCCTCCTGCCACAGGATTCTCCTCCTCTTTCCCCCCTTCTCCTTTCTTTGCATTCTTGTTTGCCGCCTTCCCTTTCTTGGGTTTGACTGGGGAAGGCTTTTCCTCCTCACTGTCCTCCTCCCCTCCGTCTCTCTCCTTTCTCTTCAGGCAGGTGACTGCTCGGCGGAGTCGCTGGCTGCGGATCGCCTGCTTTTCCTGTTGCTCCATGCGGAAGAATGAGTCGATCCGCAGCTGAGTCTGAAACCAAACAGTGAGAGATAGAATTAAGATGTAAGATGACATAGTGGTTTTATTTCTGTCCATCCTGACTCTTTCAAATTTACACAGTAAAACTGGAGACATTCAAGAGACAGGGATACTGAGACAGTGGACTGAGAATGTGACTTTGTTAGAGCAGCGGCTCTCTACCTTTTTTGTCTTATGAGCTCAGGTATCCATTCACTGGCACCAATGATCATGTTTCAATTATATTCCTACAAATGGATTATAGTGAGGTTTTTTTTCTTTCTTCCATTTACTGCCCTGAGATCTCTCTCTGTTACCTGCTGGGCGTTGAGCTGCTTGATCACAGGCTGAAGAGTCTCCTCCGTCTTCCGACTGCTCCAGCCGAAACGACTCAGACAGAACGTGAGAGATTGGCTCAGGAAAATTCACACGTTCATAAACACACGCACACAAACACTGATCCGGTAACAAAGGGAGAAAGGATATTCTTTGATCATGTCGAGTTGTGGGCGTCCCCAGCAGAAGGAGCTGTCTGACTGGTCCACAGCCGGTTCCAGGTAAGCCTGAGCCACCACAGGGTTGGGGAAACCAGGCTGCAGTTTTAGGTCCCTCAGTTTTTTCTTCACCTTCGTGTCCCGAGGATCACCCATGAGACGCTTTTTTTCCTGAGCCTCTGACCACCATTTACTAGAAGGAAGAAACAATAACCAGACACACACAAATGTACACACATATTTTGTCAAAACTTGTAACTGTAAAGTCCAAAACACATATGTTTTGGGATATAATACATTTACATTAAATATTTAAGTCATGGAAGGGAAGTAATGTATATCTTTTTAAAATTACAGAAATAATCAAGCTGTAACCCCTTTATCAATGTAGAACTTGTTTTGAATTGTTAATAAATGATTCATAAATTAACTTTAACAATAAGTTTATATTACACATTTGTCATGTATTTGACAGAGTAGGGAGAGACTGGAGGGATTAAGTATGAAAGGTTTGGTAACACTTTACTTTAAGTCCCTCTATTCAGCACTTAGAAGCAATGAACAAATGTAATAATATAATAAAATTTAATTTAATTTAATAAAAAATAATATATTAACACACTATAAAGTAGTTGTAAGCAGATATAAGAACATTTTACTGTGTTTATTAACGTACAATACTGGTGAACAATTACAGCTTCTCCTATGAAAACATTTCATATTATTAAAACTGTATTTTACTATATTATTTGTACAGCATCCTCCACTTATTTGAGTTGCTGACAGACACATTAATAAACAGAATTATCTGCTTCCAACTTCCACCAAACCCTGGAACAAACACACCTAAACTGTGTTAGTGGCTCCAACCCTGGCCCTGGGAACTCATTCAGAATCTCCATGCCAGTCACATATCCGACCCCTGGCACACCCTCTGTGTAGTCACTTCCAAGCAGGTAAGCCAGATTTATCAGTTTAGTCCTGTCCAGACCTGAGAGAGAGAGAGAGAGAGAGAGAGAGAGAGAGAGAGAGAGAGAGAGAGAGAGAGAGAGAGAGAGAGAGAGAGAGAGAGAGAGAGAGAGAGAGAGAGAGAATGATTACAGATTGCCATAATCTGGAAAGGAAAGAAAGAGTGTGGTAGAGAGTAAAAGGGTAAAGGCTTGTGTACTCTGTGGTCAGTTTGCTGACAGCCCGTCACCAACTAACACCTGTTGTTGATATGTCCAATATTAGCTTATCAGATTCCTGATATGATGTGTTACCTTAGCACTATTTCAACACCCTACTCTCCCATTTCAGTAGAATAAAAACTGAATAAATATGTTCCTCTGGAGCAGCGTACAGTCAGCATATGTCAGTCTGCAGGTTTCAGAGACTCATAAAATGACATTATTTCATGCCATTTCGTGGTGTTTCTGCATTCAGCAGGATATTGAGTCGTTACTTGATTAAATCGATTTGATTGAAAGTAGGCTGTGATGTGCAAAAACTGAGAAAAGTCAGTAAAAAAAAACTTCATGGGGAGAGAAAATGGTAGGATTTAGATTTTTTCTATGTGTATTTTGCATCAAAATAGAGAAAGAGAGTCCACTTCATGGATCTTCCAACCTTATTGACGCCATTATGTGGTAACATGATAAATAGGACATTAATTGACTATATTTGAATACTTGTAAACACACACAGTTGATGGCGAGCACTGACCCAGTTGGTTCTGCAGGTCACTGTACTGGTAGTGTTCGACATATTTGTTCTGGCTGAAGAAATTTTTATACACATGTCGCCCTCCGAACAGCCACACATCTGAGTCGTCTGTGATGGTCCCATGAGTCTGGTCGGTGCGGTCGAGAGCTGCACACTGAGACTCGGCCTCCGTCGGCGCCACCAGGAACGGCACGCCAAACAGACGCAGCAGCTCCTGGTTTCACACAGGAAACAGTCACTTCCTGTACAAAGGCACTATATCCAAGGTGACAACTCTCAGCAAGCATCTTGTGGTTTGTGTGTTTTTCATATCATTTTAGAAGCCTAATTCTTTTAAAGCTTTCTTCTCATTTCTAGATGTCACTGATACTATTTGCCAAGATTTTAATACATTTTGGATTGTGATTTTAAAATCTGCAGCAGTAAATTCCTAAGTAGTTTTTCTTTTTGCAAGTTAATTCATTTAAAAATAATCCTTTCCCCTCAACAGACAGTGAGTAAATTCCTTCCTGAAAAATTCCTTCGCTCTTAGCAGCTCGTTATCAAAAACAAATCCCTGGTGACCGCTGGGGATTAATAAAGATCCGACACTTTGTTTCATATTAGTAGTGATTTTATGCAGGAGAAAACGCTGACAGCTTGTGATATTTAAAAGTGTGAGTGAGTTAACAGACACACACACACACACACACACAGCAAGTAATACTGAATGCACGTCATAGCTCTGGGAATTTTTGGCAGAGGCACCACAAAGAAATTTATCCCACAGTTGGTCTGACACCTGCTCTGGATTGTCATATGTGAGTCACAGTGACAGAGTGTATGTGTGAGTATTTACATGTTCTGCTTTAAATTTTATTCTTGTAATCACAATTTTTTTTATAGAAAGTTCATACGTCGGCTATTTTCCTAATTGTATCGTGTCTTTGGTTCACCTGGCTCTCCAGGTACATCTGTCCGGTGACTGTGTTCGCCATCCTCTCCTGCTGCTGTTTCTGCTCCCTCAGGTTGCTCTGCTCCACCTGTAGAGAGCTCTCCAGAGCCTCCAGCTCTTCCTGCAGCACGCACGCACGCACGCACGCACGCACGCACGCACGCACGCACACACACACACACACACACACACACACACACACACACAACCTTGGCATCAGCCCTGGCTCATATACATTATTCTGCTGACAGGTCTAAACTGCAGCTGACCAGTTCAAACATGTCATTCAAAACCTGTCTGCCTTTCTGCGCTGCCATGCTGCAGCCCCCTGAAACGTTACATGAAGTGTGTGTGTTAATAATGGACTCTTTCTCTTTTTGGGCTAGCTTCTATAAATGTAGTGAGACACTTAACTGACATAACAACAACAGCAAACCAATAATTCAGCAGGTTCATATTATCTTATTGCAGATATATTGATATTTTTGTGTATGTCAGCTGATAAATAACAAAGAACTGAAGTACGAGTATGTCAGAGATATGTTTAAGGTAATTTAGAAGTGATGGCATTACATAATTTGACCACCACCAGAAGACATGTTTATTTTTCAACTGCAAAATGTCCTTAGTAAAGTATATTTTATGCAGTTTGGGTGAAGTAAAATCAGACATTAAAGTCTGACTCTCAGATTTCTAAACAATACTGTACGGCTGCAACTAAAGATTATTTTCACTATCAAATAATCTGGAAATTATTTTCCGGATTAATTGATCAGTTGTTTGGTTTATAAAATGTATAAAAAAGCGAAAAATGCTGATCACAACTTTCCAAAGCCAGGGATTACATCTTAAAAAAAACTACCCAAAACCACAATAATTTCAGTTTATCATGACATAAGACAAAGAAAAGCAGCAATTTGAGAAGCTAATGTGCAGCCATTTAGCTAGGTTATCAAAAATAATTGCAGATAAATATTTTTTAAATCAATTAATGTGACAGAAATACTAACCATATCCAGGTGTTCCCATTCATTGACAGCCGGAGTTGAGCCAGACTCCGTCTCTGTCGCCTCCTTCAGCTCTTTCTCTTGGTTCTGTCCCTCTGTGGCGTCGTCTTCTTCTTCTTCCTCCTCTTCTTCTGATTTCAGATCAGCAGCTGGAGCCTCGTACAAACTTTCCTCTGTCCCATCCCCTTGGACCTCAGCTGGAGCTCCTTTCTCTCTTCTTATAATAAGTGAATCATCTGCATCCTCCTCTTTAAATTCTTCTTCTGAGACTTCGATGAAGCTCTCTGAGGAAACACATTGCACAGCACGTTTAATGACATCTACTTTTTAAGAAATGATGAATAAGTCTGATCTGACTGGCTTTTACCTCCTGACTCGCTCTCCTCACCGCCCTTTGACTTCACATCATCTCCATTCCTTTCGTCTAGAGCTTCGGTGGACTTCTTCCTCCTCTGCTCTAACACTACAGGGCGAATTTCAGTCTCAGCACTGAGAGGTGCGTTTTGACTGGAAGCAGCAGAACTCTGTGGAACCAGATCCCCTTTCTTTGTGATCCGTCTGTGTCCCGTTTCTCTTCTCTCCAGCTCTTCTTGTTTCTCTGTCCTCGTTCTACTTCCTATCCTTATATCCTCTGCCAACGCTCTTTTCTCTGTCTCCTCTTCTGACTGAATCTCTCTCGCGCGAGGTTGTTGCTGCACTGCGAGGTGAAGAGCTTTATTTCTCTGACCAATCACTTCCTCCATCTCATCTTCAGAACTACTAACAAGCAAACTATCTTCCACATGTACACTTTGGCCGGGTGAGTTCTCCTTAAAGTCTGACTTTTTATCATTAGGTAAAGACTTTGCATCATCAGGTCCGGTCTCTTCCTCTGAGCTGCTGATGACCACTTGTGGTGCAGGGCGATGAATATTCACCTGCAGTTTGGTGGATGAGCCATTGATTGGAGTCCTACGTCCAGCCGCACCGTCTTCCTCCTCAGCCAGAACTTGCTGTATTGCCAGCAGTGTACGTGGAGACACTCTACCATGCTTCTCATCCTGGTCCACCTTCTCCTCATCCGAGCTGTCGTTCATTGCAGCCTGGATTGCCTCGAGTGTACGAGGGGAGGGCGGTGATGCGTCTCCAGGAGCTGGTTTTGATGCTGAGGGTTTGGAGTCCTCTGAGGAGGGGCCCAGCACCTCCTCCTCCTCTTCCTCACAAACAGGACGCCACAGGGGCTGGGGTCTGTCCACTGCTCGTCTTTTGCAGCCTGACAGGGAGCTCCCAGACCAGGGTGCAGCTGCAGGTTCGCTCTCGGGGGCAGTCTTAGTCTTTGTGGAGCCTGAGCAAGAAAAGTGTAGTAGTGTGTTTAATATGATGCAGTCTCTTTTAACAAAGAAACCCTGTTAAAGGAGAACTCTACAAATCATGCAACCTTTACTCTACAACAACCGCTGTCTAATTCACACCATAAGAATATAAATTAATTTCCTACCTTCCAGACAACCCCTGGTTTCTATGGATTTAAACATGGCACCAAAGCTACAAATACAATTTAGAGGAGTAAAGTATTACACTGAACAGTTGCTGTACTACTTTATTGTACTGTGTAATAATACAGTTGTGAGCAGTGACTATGTAGGGAACTGTTTCTTTTCTTCCTGTGAAATACTTGAAGCTATCATGGTCCTGACATGACTGAGTACACGCATCAACGTAACTGCCTCACTTTTAATGAGGATATAGTGGGAATGGTCTTCTGAAACCAGTCGATGTGACTCTACGCTGCGATCCTGCTGGTCCCCGTCCTGTTGGTAGAGCTGTGGGGCGCCGCCGGCACTCCGCTGGCTCATCTCTTTCTGCACACTCTCCAGACGCTGGTTCAGATGGTTCCTATGCAGCAGGCCGGCCAACTGGTACTGGGAAAATTCTCCCGAAAGCTAAGAGGGAGTGAAGAGGTGTCCGTGATGAGAGGAGATGGGCGATTGTGCGTGAGTTTGAATGATGGGTGATCTTTACCTCTGGAGGTTTCTGGTACATGGTCCGGCGACGTTTCGAAAACTCTTTCATGTCTTTGAGTATCTCGTGTTTCATTTCAGGAGGCAGGCTGGCAAACTCCTCTGAGTTGATGTCCACTGAGTTGGGATCTTCATACAGTTCTCCCTGGAACACGGAGAGCAATCTGGCTTCAAATGTCAATTATCAACCAACATAAGAACATACTACAGTGATATGTGATGATTTCTTTTTTTTTTTTTTTTTTTTAAACGTGACTCTAAACACTTTCAAGATAATGACATGTACACAGTTATGTAACAATCGTTTGTAAGAAGATATGATGGACAAACAGAGGCCTTCGCTGTTGATTTCATTTCACTGTATCACTTTACTGTCACAGAGCCAGTGATATTAAAATACTATTAAAACAAAAATTCCACATAATATTTCATCTCTTAACATTAACATTATATTGATATATCCCCCTACTAAAACACAAAGCATTTCAAGATTATTATTTGGTGGTGATGCTAGATAATTTGATGCTCTAGTGTGTGACATAATTTCACCTGATAGATGTTATAACTGTCCATCTCCTCCGACTTTTTGTCTTGCTCCTCTTCTGAGCTGCAAGGTGAGGGGAACACATTGAAATGATGATAGTACCAGTATTACACGGGTAAAATAATATTAAATAAAGCAGTACATTTTGCTATGTGCCTGTCAATGATTAATGAAAATTAGTATTTCGTTATTTGTTAGCTCTGTTTATGTAAAGGAGGTCCTGAAAACAAAACTATATAAATAATTTAAAAAATTCACGTTATGACCATGCAGAGGGTGGCTGTAAAACTCTGGTGTGGACTGCACATATTCTCACTGAATTACTCTCCACTTTATCCATGATAACAGGTGAATAGTAACCTTTCCCAGGCATCTGATCTGCTTTCGTCCTTCTCCTCTGCAGGCGGCAGGGCTGGCAGAACATACATGTCGTCCACCTCATTTCTCGTCACGCTGGAGAGGCTGGGCAGAGGATCCTGACTGTGGCAGGGAAGAAACAAGAGGGATACTTCACACAAAACCACTGAGATTACAATGACTCTGCTAAGAGAGTAGACAGTTCATCTTGAATCTTGTAGTTTTTTTAAAGAGATGATCTATTTAGACAGTAGACAAGGAAAGAGGAGAAACACTTAAGATTTTAAGACTTTATTGGGAATTAGGGGAATTAACAGAATACAAAGTATATAAAAAAGGAGAGATATAATAACAGTATCTGGAAAGGCACGTGCTTAGAAATATACGAAAATAAAATAACAATGTAGACCAAGTGTCTTATGTTCATAAAAACACAAGAGAAAGCTTAAGCAGGCTTGGTTTCTACAATGAATGTTTGGTTGTCATGTGGTTCCAGAGACTGAGGACATAACCACTCAGCTCTTTCTGGACACTGATGTTGTATTTTTCTTTGCCATCCCTCCACCTTTACACTGCCACTGTCCCTCACCTGCGGTCTCCAAGTGCAGCTTTGATAGCTTGTCTCTTCAGGAATGTCTTGAGGAGTTTCTCATTGGTCTGTTTGGACTCTCGGGTCAACTCCTCCTTCCGCTGCCTCCTCAGAGCCTGCAGGAGAGCCACAGCCACAGCCACATGAAGTGATGGATGTAAATTACATCCCTTTGGTAGGAATGGCCTTTATCTGTTTGTTTAGAAAACATTTACACAAAATGTTTACGTGGTTCTCCAGCAGCCACTGGACCTACCAGAGTCTGCTTCTTCAGCAGAGGTGCGTCGCCGTCAAACACAAAGACTGGCCTGATGCGGAAGAAGAGCAGCTTACAGATGCGGTGGAAGAGAGTGAGGAGATGGGCGTTTTGGACACTGTTGCCATCACGGTCTCTCACCCCCTTCACAGCCTGGTTCAGCCATATGCTGATGTCTGGAAGTGTCTTGTTAAGGTTAATGTAATGGCTTAAAAGACGTCAGTTACATCAATACAAGAGACAACATACCATGGTGAAGATACTATTAGTTATTTAGTTTTTGTCTTATTACTCAGTTTCACCATGTGCGCTCCCTCCTGGGAGATGACCTAAGGACGACAACAAAATAATGTTCAAACAATTCCAATATTTTTTTTAATACTTCATTGCTGAGTTGGCTATATTAGTGAAAGTTATGATTAAACAAATTCTAGGCTTCATGTGGCAAACCTGCTAATATGCTTCTTCTTTTTTTTTTTTTACATAAATGTTTCAATACAGAATAATCAATGTTTTTTTTCGACAGCTGTCATGCAATGTGACCCGGTGTCTCCAAATCAATACCACAAATGATTTCTACATCGGCAAAATAGGACACCGCTTCATATTGGTGCATCTTCTATTTCATAAAATAATTTTTATAGAAAAGGTATGCCTTTCTTTCAATAGCTTTTATGTAATGTGACCCAGTGACTTCAAATCAGTACCAAAAATGTATCATAAACCTTTTCATATTGGGTTTTAGTGTTGATTATATTTTAAAAGTATATAATAGCTCCCATGTAATAGATCACCAGGTTGAGGATACCAACAGCAAGGATCTTTCCCTCCAGTGTCTCAGGGTTGATGGGTTTCCCTGTGCTCTCCAGCAGCCTCCACAGTCCGTGCACTCCCATGACAACTGTAACAAAGCTCACCCAAACTGTGAATGTCAAAACCTGAAACACACGACAAATAGTGAACTATGCTCGACTAAACTGAGCATTTTCTTGAATCTACTCCTAAACCACTGGAGCGTACCAGAGCGGCACTTTTCAACGTTTATGGTAACAGTATTTTTGTCCGTAAAGAAAATATTGACTACGCACAAAGGTTCCGAGTTATTCAAGTCGGCCCACATTCGCCTGTGACACCGCCAGCTTCCGGCAGCATCCATTTTCTGATCTGTGATCAGTTTTAACAATTACTTAACAGATGGAAATGTTGGTAGAATAACGCTGTGACTGATTGAAGATCAGTTTTTTTATTTTTATATATAACTATTATTTTGCTGGGTAAGTCTATCAGGCTTTCATGTACAGTATTTTTGCTTCGACAAAATAGACGTTGTAGCTAATGTTGATCATAATGGTTGCGGTTAGACGCTCGATTTGTAGTTTTGATCTATGCACAGGACTGCACAATGTGCTCCCTATACGAGACAGGAAGTTTTGCCTGTGAAGCTCAACGCAGGGAAAATCGCATTTTAGCTTTCGTCAGAAGCCAACCATATCCGGTCACAAAATAAACAGCTTTCTGCTGCTTACAGTGATTTAATCGAGGAAGTTGGAGCCATTTTCGCCCGGTACGTTATTTCACGGGTTTTCTGAATTCCAACATGTAGCTAATAGCTAGTCTTGTGGTGTCACGTTACCGTAATTTGTTTTGTTAAACTTTCTGTTAACGTTAGCAAGCTAGCTAACCATCGAAAGCCACCGTTGTTATCATACTGCAGCTGTTAACCCTGACCTTTGACTAGCGGCCTTCTTTGAACGTTGTCACAAACACTAAGTGCTGTAAATAATAACAACAAAATACGTTCTCCTTCGTTTATCATCACAGGAATAAGAGTCCCCGGGTTTCACCTAAACTACAGGCTCCAAACCTCCACCATGACTTCTGCTGTGAGAGGTATGCATTGTTTTCTTCATATTCACATTTCACAAACAGTGGTAAAAACGTCTGCATTGTCTGAGTAGTTTGAGACCACTTTTGTTCAAGACATACCCTCACTAATCCACGTTTCCATTGTCTTTCTTCACTGTTTATTAATCAAATTTCATACAGTTTGACTTATATAAAGGCTACTAAGCAGGGGACTGATTTCCTCTTATCCAACTTGCAGAGTTAGCCTTTTTAGACTAAGAATAATATGTGTAGACCTATCTTGAGCTGCATTGATTTTACGATCAGTTGATCCACAGATCAATGATAATTGATTAATCAATTAAATTTTTATGGTTTCACTGTCTCAAACGTTACAATTAGATGCTTTTCTTTGTCTTATCATAGTAAACTGAGTGTACTTGCAGTTTTGGACCATTGGTTTGTCAAAACTTCCATTTTGAGTTTGCAACTTGGGGGAAATTGTGATTAATCAATTAACCAAGCAAATAAAGTGTAAACATGGTCTTATTTACTTTCTACAGTTTCTGCCACTGTGCCTGTCCGAGGCGCCGGCGATGGCATGGAAACTGAAAAACCGCCAGCCATCCTGGAGGTAATCACAGACACACTGCCACCAGGTCTGTCTCCAGTTCCCCCCCTGAAGGTGGCTAGCCCAAAACGCAGCCCGGAATCTACCCATGCTGCTCCCCCTGCTGCCCCCCAGCCTCTCGGGGTGCTCCACTTGGGCAAGGTGAGTCGAGAGGCCTGCACAGAGGTGGAGGCTGTGAGGATTGTTGTCCCGCGTGCTGCTATTAGCCGGAGCAGCCGTACAGGACCTGCTGAGGAGAAAGGGGAAGCATGGCAACATGCTGAAGAGCAGGGCTCTCCCCCGCTGCCTCTGGTGGAGGATTGGAGAACACAGCTGGAGAAGCTGCAGAATTCTGAGCGCAGGCTGCTACAGGACAAGGAAGGCCTTTCCAATCAGCTCAGAGTGCAAACTGAGGTAACGCCCCCATGAAGCATTTTTGTTTTATTAAGATATTAGACATGCTAGGCTCTGCACAGCCAGGTTTATTGCTATTTCAAGACTCAAAATTCGCAGAAAGTACGGCTAAGTAAAACAGTACAGCGTAGTTAGTACAGGGTATTCATGCCCTTTATTGTCAACAAGACTACTGTATTTTTGTTCTTTTCAGTGAATGAGTGTTTTTAGATGGATTTAAAAGAAACAGTTTATTTCCTCATGCTTGTCTTCAGCGGTGAAAGGAACCTGTTATCCTTTATTCATTTCAGGTGAACCGTGAGCTAAAGAAACTGTTGGTGGCGTCGGTGGGCGATGACCTTCAGTACCACTTTGAGCGTATGGCACGGGAGAAGAACCAGCTGATTCTGGAGAACGAGGCTCTGGGCCGGAGTCTGGCACACACCGCAGAGCAGCTGGAGCGAATGAGTATCCAGTGTGACGTTTGGAGGAGCAAGTTCCTGGCCAGCAGGTTTGAAATAGACAAAGTAATTGTGGGACAATTAGAAATGGTTGGCAGTGAAAAGGGATGGGAATTTTTTTTTTTTATTATTTAAAAGCACCACCAGCTGCTGACATCTCATCAGTTTATGTGCATTGCTCAAAGAAGACAACAATGATAATTTTTTCTGCAAGTATCAGTAAAACAATGACTGTTTATCATGCTGAATATACACTTATATGAATATTGTCTCTTCAGAGTCATGGCAGAGGAGCTGACGAATGCCAGAGCAGCTCTACAGAGACAGACCAGAGAGGCACAAGGTGCAATTCAGGACCTGCTGTTAGAAAGAGATGAGTTCTCTGGGGACATGGTGCTCACTCACAGGTAACATAAGCACTGATCCATCATTACTAAATTAAGTAAATTCTTTATTATAATGGATCACAACTGAAAAATCCTGAAGATGAGGCAAAGAAATGACACTTAATCCTCTTAACTTTAAATTTAACTTCTCATGACTGCCTGGACGTTCATGTTGCCCCATTATATCCTTTGATCTGGCCACAGGATAAATAATATAGAGTCATAACTCCACTTCTAGCAATTACTTATATTGTTATATTTTGAGAAATTGAGCATTCTACTCTAGGTGTCCACCGTTCAGTGCATTTGTTAAAAAAAGCTACTGAGATGTTTATAAAATTCATACAAGACATATTTATATTTTCTGTGCATAAGCCCGTGTTTTTAATGGATTACCATGAATTAAAGTTAGCAAGAAGATAACTACTGGCATAGCTTTATAGTGGGAAGGCTTGATGTTCATGAGGAATTAAATTAGCTAGGTAACGTTAATATTTTTGCTCATTATCAGCTCACCATGCGTGAATAGTGTTTTTACAGTGAAGTTGTATTTTATATTAGAAATTAGGAGAACAAGGAACCTTGTTTTTGCACCTTCACCCATTTTATTGAAAATTAATATACTGACTCTGCTTTTTAAAGGAACTTTCAAATAATCCTTTCTGCTAGGAAAACTGAGAAGGCTGTATGAACATTACATCTTGAGCACATAAGGTTTAAAGTTCATAGCTAAGCCCGTGATACTAAAGCACGAATCAAACATTGACAACCAATTTGCCAATGCAAGCATAACTTCAGTGCTCCATTTCAGAATCATACAGTGTGTGTGTCAGTGGTCGTTGACTGCCAGTCAGACACAAATGAAGAGCCAAAGGTGAAGGACCAGCAGTCATCATAACAGAGTCCATATGCTGATGTTGCATGCTTCTCTGTTGTCAGATCTCTGGAGCAGCTCCTGGTGTCCCTGCAGTGGGGCAGACAGCAGACGTATTACCCCAGTGCACAACCCCTCAGCACAAGGGAGCTGGCAGCAGCCAATCACAAGCTAGCAGACGCCATCAATGCCCACCTGCTGGGCAACACCAGCAGCATTAGCGGCGGCAGCAGCAGCATGGTGAAGAGCAGCGGTGCGACAGCTGAGCAGCTCTGCAGCACACCGGCCGAGAAGATGGCTGAGAAGGTACAAACTCCATATCCTTGTACAAATGTGACCATTTTCTAATATAAGTCATAAACTCCAGAGGTTCATAAGTGTGTTGTCTTTTCTGTCTTAGGTGCTGAAGATTTTAGATCCAATTTCCTGTTCAGAAAACAAGATAGAACCTCCACTCAGTGACTCCACCCCATCAAATTTCCTCAGCAATAAGAAAAGCATCGGCAGGTTTCACCCCTACACCCGCTATGAGAACATTACTTTTAACTGCTGCGAGCGCTGCACAGGAGACATCTTGGTGCTGTAGAGGTCAAATGTCCCTGTCTGGCCCCAGTGCAGCATCAGAGTGTATTTCAAATGGTCTGAACAGGAGTGAGTCTTTCGCCTGTGCTACCCATTTCAGTGCATAGCACCCCTGATTGTTGTAATTACGCAATTTCAGTTTATGGTTTTAAACTGTATCAACCTGCTGTTTATTTAATTCTCTTCAAGAAGATTTAGTTTTTGTTTTTTTTTGTTTTTTCAGGAATCATGATGTTGATTGCATTTCAGAGCCGTTGCAGCCTGGTTTAAACCATGGAAAGTGCTATTTATTGCTAGGATGTGAGGTCAAGATGAGTCAGTGTTACATGGTGAACAGACACTGTAAGGGTGTCTGCTTATTCAAACTTGACCATTAGGATAGTGGGTGTTTAAGTTTTATTTACATATTCACACAACAGAGCAAACAGGATGTCATACATAAGTGTGAGTCTGAGGTATGCCAGGGTAGCCAGGTGCGGAAATACCTTCCAGGAAACTAATTGCACCATGTATTGTGACTGTGCAATAACAAGAATAAGTGAGCCTCTTACACTGCAGGGGACTCTCAGTTCCTCAGTATGATGGTGCTATTGTAATTTAAAACATCGTATTAATGTAATTTGTATATTGCGTGCTGTAAAGATATATAATATACATTCAGTATTTTCTAAGTGTATCACCGGTACTATAACAGACTATTATTATTATAAGCCCTGATAATGTCGAACACACACACACACACACACACACACACACACACAGTTCCAGTTCTTTGCAGGGTTTGACTTTTGTGTTGCTTGAAAAAAAAAATTGGAAGCAACATATTCAGAAAAGTTATTTGATTTCCCTTGAATCATGTCATATTCATTCGGGTGATGTTTTTGTAATTATTTAAAAAAAAAACGATTTTTTTTTTGCCTCAGAGTACATTACTATGAAATGACTAGTAATTTATTGCTTATGTCTTTTTACAGTTTTCTAAAACTATGTATAATATTTTGGTTTACTTCATCCGTATGGATACGTGATGGTGACGGTATGATTTACAGTGAAAGCACATCTTGAAAATATTTATACATCATATGTACATCACAACAAAATAAAGACCAAAGTAGTTTCTACCTTTCTTAAAATGTGTTGTTCTTGTCTTGTTTATAAGCCTGCAGTAGAACAGTCAAAAAAAGCACTAAAAAGCATCTATGAAAACATTTTATTCACCACTTGTCTCTCGTTTCTTTTTACATTTCTTCATACAGTGCTTGTAAACATACATGTCCATATTAACCCAAGTTAAAACTGCTGTTGACTTCACTCATCATCCCACCACGTCTTGCTTTTGCCTGCAGCTCTTCTTCCCTCCATGCTGCTCTTAAACGATGTCCGGACTGTGCTCACAGACGGTTTGTTTTCTCTGTTACTGTGCACTCCAGCCACTCTGTCTCTGTTGTTAAACCTAAGCTCTTTATTGGACCTGTTAAAACTTTGGTCCACATTTTTAAATGTCCTTTCTGTATTTCTTTCTCCAGATCTAAATGGCCTGTCACCTTTCTCTCTCGGTACATGATTTTTGGCTCCCCTTACTCTGTTATTGATTATCTCTTTTTGTGTGTGCTGCTGATGGAAGCCATCGTGCTTCCTCTTAGGCACAAAGTTCAACGCCTCCTCCCATTTCCCTGTGTCCTTGAAAGTGAGCATGATGCGGATCATCTGGTCCAGAGTCAAATTTTTGGCTCCTATCTCCCAATAGAGGAACTCATCCAGCGGTAAACGGGCTGTGGCCAGTTTCAGACGCTTGGCGTTGGCCAGTGACAAGCCTGACTGGATGGACCGGTCCACCATAGCTCCAATGATGTAGACCTTGGAATGGTCAAAGGTGCGGAGGACATTGGGGGAGTCTGCAGTGAGGTATACAAGCCGTTCACGGGGGAACAGGTCGACGTGCTGGCGGTCAGTGCTGGTAATGAGCAGGCGGTCCCAGGTCTCTGCACCGTATCGTTTGAGCAGCTCCTTCTTGTAGGCTCCGTCTGGCTGCAGGTTGCAGAAGTGAAGGTGGTAAGGCTCAGTGGCACGCCGGTTACACCCTTCCACCTCCATCAGCTGGGACACTGTGTTCTCCAATTCCTGTCTGGACATGTTGGACTCATAGCTCATGTCAAACACCAGTGGCTGATTGAACAGCATGGCTTGAGCGCTCCTCCAGGCCAGCAGCTTGTCCAGGGAGCGGCTCCAGTACATGAGGAGGAATGTGTTTTTCAGTTTCTTTGTATTGTTGGCCTGTTCGCTTTTCTGCTCCATTATGGCTTCCTTCGCCGCTTTCTTCTTCTGCTGCTTCTCCTTATAGGTCCTTTTATACCTCTCCTTGATGGCCAGGTACTTCAGGTACTTCTTCCTGGAGGCCTTTGTGGTGAGCCCTGCCAGCGTCTGAACCTCCTCATCAGTCATCTCCTGAGGTACAGTCTTCCCAGCCTGCCGCCACATCACAACCATCTCCCTGGTTGCCTCCAGGGAAGAACTGTCCTTTACATCACCTCCTGGTTCATTGAGGTTTTCATCCCCATCATCACTTTCATCCTCTTCATCATTGACTTGTTGTTTCTCTTCTGATGCAGCTTTTGATCTCATTATAGATTTCCATTTGTCCAAATCTATTGTGTCTATTTCCTCTGACGTATCTCCTTTAGGCTCGAGGGTATCTTTCCACACTGGGTTCCCAGTATTGAAGTGGCGAGAAAGGACGGATACTTGATGATGACAAACTGGGAAAAACCTCATGAGCTGCCTCTTGGTAACACAGGATGCCACAGAACGACTGCATCTGTATAGTTCCTGAAAAGTCTGGGTGGTGAAGAGCCGTAACATCGCAATGAATGACTCTTAACTGCAGCTATGTACTGAAACTAGGAAATACAGGCTGCCACTACGTCTTGAAGAATTTAAACGGAACAAAAAAAGTTACCGGTGTTACTCTGCTTCTTTTCCATTTTATAAAAACATAAGAAGTGATAGCTGCACGCTGTCAAATGTCTTCAATATTCCCCAATTTGACTTCATTGGTCTCTACGTCCACGCTTGTCAAAATAAGGCGAAGGTCACGTTGCCGCACGGTGTCACACTATAAAATGTCGTAGCGAAATGACACTACTTACCTGGTCTTAAATCTTTATTACCGTTTTCTTATTGTAACAAAATGTTTTAACCGATAAAATGTACTATAACTTTAATTCTTTAGCGTCGATATAAATGGCATTAACAAAAATATTACAATTTACAATAACGTTAATTTGCTGTAGTTTCCAGGTGGAATTTTACAGTGTTGTACGGCAAGGAACGACGTCATTTCCTGCATTTCCTGTAGTAACAAAATAAGAGGAGCTAATTTTGTTAGCCTTGAAAATGAGTTTGTTTCTGCCCAAATTAACTTGCAAAAAAGACATAGATGAAGTTATCAAAGGCGTGGCAGAAAAAGTCGTAGTTTTGAGGTTTGGGAGAGACGAAGACTCAGTTTGCCTCCAGCTCGATGAGATTGTAAGAAAGACTATTAACGTAAATAGCCAAACGGATTCTCACTGGCGGTGTGTTTTGCTTTTGCTGATTTTGTTATTTCTGTTTTCTCCTAGTTGTCCAAAACTGCCCACGACCTCAGTAACATGGCATCGATCTACATCGTTGATGTGGATAAAGCCCCCATCTACACAAGATACTTTGACATCAGTTACATCCCCTCCACTGTTTTCTTTTTCAACGGGCAGCACATGAAAGTGGATTATGGGTGAGCGAACCAAGTGTCTGGTAATTATACAAACCACACTCTGGATCTAAATAGAGCTGAAACTACTGAAGGTTTTCATCATCGGTTTTGCTTATTCTTATTGTCTCAATCAGTCTGTTAATTGTTTGGTCAATAAAATGACCATCACAGTTTCCTGGAACTTGATGGTATCGTCAGACTTCTTGTGTTGTTCAGCTAAAGGTCCAAACCCCCCAAATATTCAGATGCAGTTAGCTTAATAGTGGTATAAAATGTCCATCACAATTTCCCAAACTGAGACCAAACTGACATCTTTAAAGCGATGGTCAACAGTTCATGAACTATGTAGTTTAACAAAAGCAGCAAATATTTTAAGGTTGCAACTAACAATTATTTTCGTTATCAATTATCAGTTCATAGTCCAGTCTACGAACCATCAAAAAATAATGAGTGAAAAAATTAGTCACATCTTTGCAGAGCCGAATGTGATATCTTCAAATGACTTGTTTGGTCCAACGATTGAAATGATTAAGCGGTTATCAAAATAGTTTGATTATTTTTCTGTCAATTGACTAATCTGTTAATCAACTAATCATTTCAGATCTACTTTAATGTCACTCTTAAACCATCCTGCTCCCAATCTGGTCATTAAACATTAAGGCTCAACACATACATGTACAATCTGTAATTGGTTGATAATTGTTTTACTATTTTCTCTTTCAGCTCCCCTGATCACACTAAATTTGTCGGCAGTTTTAAGACGAAGCAAGATTTCATGGATCTGATTGAGGTCATATACAGAGGAGCCATGCGGGGGAAGATGATTGTCCAGAGTCCCATAGATCCTCAGAATATTCCCAAATATGATCTCCTCTACCATGGAATTTAGACTAAACGTGTCCACTGTGTGGCCTCATGATCATAATGATTTCTTTCTGAGTGGCATCTACCACTGCCTGTTGGTTAACTCACAAAAAAGAGCTTTGACTTTCAGACACTAAACAACCGTCTGAATAAGTTTTAAGCTAAAGTTCCTCAAATTAGGAGCATTATTGAACATATGAATTTTCCAATAGAGGGCACACATTACATTTCCTTTTATTTTTGGTCCTGTTGTGAGTTTGTGGAGTTTTTGACCACACGAGACACACAGGGGCGCACGTACTTTGACACGATACACGTTCCAGCCAGTGGTTTCACTCTGTTCCATTGAGCAAAAGGTTACAAGTCAAATCACAGTAATGTGAAGGTGCTGTGAGACAGTGAAGTAGAAAACTGCAGGCTACTAAACATGTATGTAAACAATGCAGGGTTCAAAGTTTTAAGAAAAATTTGTGTTTTATGAGGAAGGAAACACGACAAACATATAACAAATGCACACACAATCTAATAGGCTTTGCTAAATTACCGTAGTCAAATTTATTCACATCAGGACATTTTTTGTTTTCTCATTAGTTCATGTTTGACAGACAGGGTGTGAGTTCTGATGAATTAGTATCTGCAGCTTTATTCTAACTTTATTTTTTTCTTGTGAAAATGTCCAGTGGCATTTTGATATTTCCCATGGAAAACAGCTGTATATCAGCAGAAAAAATACAATTAATTTATCCACTGTACATACTCTGGTGTTATAATAAACTTTTATATTTTACCATGCACCATTGTTTATACTTTTTAATCTTTTGTTTGGATGTAATGTAAACTGATGCTTTTCTATGTAGAGAGGAGTGGGCCATGTCTTCATCATACGAGCATGTCGAAATATGTTTTTCACTGAAACCAATTGAATGATCATGCAGGTGAATCAGCACCACTCCAAACAGTTTGAACACAAATGGAACATGACTTTCATGAAGGTTGGATGTATTGCAGGACTGTTGTATTATACTGCATTAGTTTCAGCCAGGTGTATGTAATAAACTGAAAACTGGCTGAAATATTTGAACTATTGACTAAATAATCACAAAAAAAATCAATCGATGAACTAATAGTGAATTAAGTCTTAGTTACAACCTTATATCATTATTATGCTGTTATAATATGGCTATCACTGTTTGGTGGCCTATACACTCTTCAGGCTTAGATTCACCTGTGCTCTGCAGCCAGTTCACTCTCCACCCTTTTAAATCTAAAGGTCTATTTCCACATTCACAGCTGAGTCCACACCGTCTCCTCTCCCCTCTGATAAAGACCTGGGTGCTGCATCGTGTGGATGAGCCCCACAAGATGCAACATGGGTTGATGATGATTTGTCAATGGTGCCATTCCTCTCCTTAGCCCAGACTGCATACAGAGAGTTGGACCTGTAGTCAAACTGCATTAAAAGACAAAGACACGGGAGACAGAGGTTATTTGTGTATTTAGTTTTCTAGTTTCCTTACTTTTCACATCACATCTGCAAATAATCTAAATCTGCCTATCGTTAAAAAGTGATGGCTCACCTCTGACTCTTTCTCCTCTGTCGGTGCGTCCTGCGTTTGCTGTCTTTTGCCTAAATAGATGTGATGTGATGAGACAAACAAATACCTCTCCATAATAGATGTATTTATGATAATCTTAGGTTAATAATTCTCACCTTTGCATTTAATAGCAGCCCCAACACTTACACAGAGCAATAAAACACTAAAGACACCCAGAACAGGCCACTGCCACTGGACTCCACCAGCAGAAGATTCCTTTAAAAACTCTGACAATGAAAAGCAAATTTCTCATGTGCACCACCATCAGACAGGTGTATACGAAAGAAAGTAGAAAATACATTTAGCTCCTACTTGTTCTTACATTAGTTTTACAATCATCTCTACCTTCAGCATGTCTTGTTACGTTGTGACCGGCTCCAGAGCGAGGGAGGCTGTGTTCCCTGTAGCTGTAACCCAGGCTGTTGGTGTCCCTGCCCCAGTAATAGTTGTTGGTACGCAGCGGGAAGAAGGGGGCCATGTAGGCCTGCGCTCTCTGGGCTGGAGGGACCTGGTCACTGTCAGGGTAGGTCGCCTCACCGTGGTCCTGCAACCACCTCTCGAGAAGCCTGACATCCATTTATACAGCACAGAGAATACTATAAAAATCTTTTTAATAAATCATTGTTTTTGTTATTATGTTAACTTAAATTAGTTGTTGACTTGATTTTGAGCACAGCACCAAGTTGGTCACCTAAAAATGTATGTTTGTTTTCTAAGATTGAAGGACAGATTCACATTTTCTTAAAATTTGTCTTAATAGGGGAAAAGTCCACAGCCCCCATTCTGTGTAAAAATGCATTTCAAAATTTGATCGAAGCTATTGTGAGGCTTCAGCAGTCTGAGTTAGACAGGCTAAATGGGTATCTTCAGAAGTTACAGCCATATTAGTGCCAAATTCCTACTTCAGAAAGTAGCTTTGGAAGACTTTTTTTGTCTACCACAAACTGCAGAAGTCTCTTATTAGCTTCAGATTAACTTTAAAATACATTTTAACACTAAGCAAGGACTATGGATTTTATCCCACATCACTTACATTTAAACCGCTTTGTGAAGAGGACTCTTTGAGGTCAGTATGGGAGGAAAAAACACAAAATCACAGCAGCCAATAACCCTTTCAATGTACATATGGGCATGCTAGTATTATATACAAATAGACTTCAAAAAATCTTTTATTATGAATTAAAACTACATGACCTACTTGTCAATGAAGCTGTGGTGTAGCATGAATATGGGGTCATTGGCTGCAGTAGGGACCAGAGACATAGTGCCATTCAGGTATCTGTGGACCAGGTTGTGCATAGAGGCATTCAGGTGTCGTGAATCATCAGGCATCTCAAAACCTCGGAGGACAGAATAACACATTAAACTAGGTTTTTTTTTTTGCCTATTTTGTTTTACACCTTACTATTTTATCGCTTTATGTTGGAGAATTCTTTCTTGTCAAATAGTTGAAATTCTGGTGGCAGACATTTGAAGTAAAACTATAATTTGAATATTAGGCAATTTACCTTCTAGCTTGTTCCTGAAGCTGTTCCTAGATGTTTTGTCAAATGGAGGTGTGTCAAAAAGTGGTGTTGCCATTGTGTCTTCAACATCACCAGCGGTTGGCAGTGTGTTGTAGATTGGATCCTTTCCAGGGTTACGGATCAGATATGCAGGAGCAGAGGCGTCAGTGTGGATGCAGATTATACCAAGACTTTCCTGAAATGGACATATGGTCTGTGGGGCAAAAAGAAAGATGAGTTGATGAGAAGAGAAAGCACGGGCATTTGGAAAAGAATGAGATTGATATCTAACCTTCCACTTGCGGAAAAGGGAAGCACTGTCAATACGGCCATCTTGGCCAACTCCCCCAAAGTACTTGTTGGTGCAGATGTTGCAGTGGTTGGTTCTGGTCCAGTCCCAGTATGGGATGTAGAAATCTTGGTTCCCTGTGAGCTCCCTGATCTCCCTCTCAATGAAGAGTAGGAACATTCTGTGCCAGAAGAGGAAAGCAGGGCCCCTGTGTGCAGCATTACTTTCAGAACCAGCGTAACTCTTAGCTGAGTAGTAGTGCATCCACACATACAAATCATAGACACTTGTGTTGTGAAATGCGTAGTTCCCATCCACTGTTGTGTCATTGCTTGTAAGGATCATGTAGCGGCTGCTGGGGCTCTGTTTTGCCTGGTGCAGGTTTGAGAGGAAGGTCTCCCTCTCAGAATCTGTCAGATCTGTTATTTCTTTCCTCTCCACGTGATACCGTTGCAGACACTGAGGTCCCCTCCAACCCGGGAGGCACTGACCACAGTCAAATCCATCATAGTTTCCCCAGCATGTACATACTGAATCATAGAAAACACGAGGCCAGTTCACCCTGTAGTCCACTGGCTTTGGGAGGTCCCTTGCAGGATGTGGTGCACAGACTCCTCGCCCTGAGCTAAACCCACAAGGGGACCCATTCCAGAGGGGGCAACACATCCGGGTCTGCAGAACCTCTGGTGTTGAACAGGCACGTGGAAACTGAGCCTCAACATCTCTGAGGCTCATCAGACATAACAAGAGGACCAGGCAAAACCCTTGAAATGATAACCACATGGTGGAGGAGATGGAGAAAGATCACTGCACTACTGAGTCCCCCATTAAACCCCAGCAGGATACAGCAAACTCACCAGCTTGTTACTGGCAGCTTCCTTTAAAGGGGCAAATGTCATATGACTCTTATATGTTGTCGTGCTGCAATATTTGAACAAGTGGCACGTAGGCATTTCTGTGAAGACAGCTGTTCAATTAAACAGCACTGTCTCTTACATAAGTCTGTGTGTTACATCACTGGACCAGGCAAAGAGGCTCACCACACTCCTCTATACTGTATGTTTTTTATTCATGGTTAATTTTTAAATAGAAGTAAAAGTAGACAGCTCTGTCTTATCAGCTGTGTCAACATAAGACCCAAAAGTTCATCTGGTTTGGTCAGTGTCCTGTGTGTGAGACAAAAAGAGAGAGATAAGAAAGAGGAGAGGGAAAACAGAACTTTGGATGGACCAGCCACAGATCACTCATGGCATAGTCCTTTTTCATTCATGTGCTGTTTGTATCACGTGTTGTATCCATCTGTCACCGGAGGAGGCCCGTCAACACATGTCCTAGAATGACATGATGCAGAGAGCAGTAATGCTGATGTGTATGGTTTTTTGGGAAATTTGATTGTTGGCAAAAAAAAACATATTATCAGTTGTTTAGAAGGCCTGCTTGTTGAATCAGCAAACATTTTGGCAAATAAAACCACATTTCTGTTAAATACTGGCTACATCTGTTATTTGAGAGGTGGGAAAACAGCTGATAGCAATGTGCAAATAAAATACAAGAAGAAAACTATGAGCGGATTAAACACATTTCTAAAGATTTTTAAAAAGTATTTCCAAATTCATTCTACAGGATCATAAGAGCTAAAGTCCTGTCCCACTTCAAGGTTAGCCCCGTTCCCATGTGCTTTAATTTTAATAAACTGTAATTGCCTTCGTGGATATTGTTGTCTTTATGAACGACAAATAGCCTACTGGATAAGCTATGTTATTACTGATCTGGACAGTAACATTGGAGCATCTAACAACAACACATCAGGTGAGGTCTTTATATTTCTTACATAGCCAAGAAGAACTTAATGTACATGGACAGAAAACTTCAGCCTCTTCCAGCTGGACAAAAATATCGAGTAGAAGAAGCACTCACACAGACAAAATGACTTGCTGCCGTTGAATAGAATATGGGCAGAAAACACTATATTGCAGCTTGGGAAGAATGATAAAAGGAGCCCTCCATGAGAAATTATACTTCAGTACAAATTAAACCTTTTGTTTACAGCAGATACGTTTTACCTTTTACATTACGAATAATAAAAGAAAATGGGAACAACACTTTATACCTTAAAAATAAATTATATGGAAACTCCCATTGTGTCTTGCACACATCATAAATAGTGAATTTTTGGCCCCAGTGACATCTGTGAGCGGAACCATTTTTATTGTGAAAAACACTCGTACAGGAAGTGTCTCTTCTTCTGGCGGAACACTGGAGGAAGTCAAATCTACAGCAATGGTAGCGACCTTGTACAGAGCGTGGTGTCCACAACAATTTCATTAGTTAACCACCTAAAATGCTCCTATATCAAACACACGAAGTGTCGGTTTGTATTTATAGTGCCCCATTTCAAGGTTAGCAAGATGTTTTCATTCGTCAAGGCTGCTGTCGGCGGATTGACCGGTATCTGTAAAGCCCCCGGTCACCGACAAGGTAACGTTAACGTTATAGTGAATTTTATAAGTCTTTATTGTATATGATGTATATATTTATTTATTGGTTTATTTAACAGGTACAGTGCACATTGGAAAAAACCCCACTGGTGTTAATCTCAGAGTTAGCTGAAAGGATGTTTTGACTTCTTCATCTCTGGACAGATGTAACATAGTCACCCTGAAAAACAACATACAATTAAAACAGTGACTTAAGTGTAATGTAAACATGCAGAACGATAGTATAAGGGAAGTGTAATAGATAGATAATATGTAGTCTACTGTACAGGATGGCTAAGTTGTCAAATACAACACAGTAGCAAATAATACACAGAGCAATCAACTCATAATTAAAGTAAAATCATGAATCACTGATACAATAATTGTAAGGCCCCAATAGAAGACATGCAAGAACTGTGGTTTAAAACAGGTACAGGGTGACATA
This sequence comes from Seriola aureovittata, assembly GCF_021018895.1. Taxonomy (NCBI): domain Eukaryota; kingdom Metazoa; phylum Chordata; class Actinopteri; order Carangiformes; family Carangidae; genus Seriola; species Seriola aureovittata. The sequence continues at coordinate 11,938,945 of NC_079364.1, forward strand.
CTGGTGATAACAAGGTGATAGCAGGACAAGTGCACAGAGAGACTGAAAATAGCAAGGAGCAATTGACTTTACTTGTTGACAAAGCTGACCACCAATTAACCATTTTATATGTAAAGGCATAGGAACAACAGCCTCAAACAAGCACAAGCAAAAGTTAGAATCATCATCTTTTTTTTTTTTTGCCAAACATGTCAACATGTGTCCACTGCTGTTTATTCCACAGGTCCTTTGTACAACCATTTGAAAGTCCTAGCTGCTGGGTTTAAAACGTATGAAATCCCTCCAGACTACAGTGGTAATCATTCATCATCTTATCATTTATTTGTTGTGATGTTTTAAATCAATTTTAAAAAAAAATTGTTTATGTCTTATTTGCATAACATTGTTATATGTATACATGTATACAGTTCTGGTAAAGAACGCACAGCAAGGAGACATGTTTGCTTGAAACTGTATCTTAATGTGGTTTTCATGATTCTTCATCCTTGTCTTGATTTTTTTAATTTTCTGAAGATGTGGTGCTGCCAGAGAAACCCAAACTGAAGTTTATGAACAAGGTTCCTAACCTTAAAAGGGCTAGGAAAGAAATGAAGAAGCTGCGCGATATCCAAGGCCAAGCTAAGGCAGCAAATGCCTTCACTACAGGACAGTATGCTATTGTGGTGAGTGCATTTATTTTGTGTAAACACTGTTAAAGTCTAAGAAGATTAAATTACCTGCAGTATTTTTAAAAACTTATCTTTAATACGAAACCTTCAGTAACTGTGTATTACCAGACTCATAATACCAACTGTTACATATGTCACAGTCTAAACAGGATACAAGTATAAAGTGCTTTGACATTTCTTTTTTCCAGGACAGAATTATACCGAAACCTCTTGCTTTAGTTTTACATTTATGCAAAGTAGAAGATGACTCACTCTACATGAGAAGTGTAGTGAGTCAAATATATAATTTGACTTAAAATATTATCCACTCTTGTGTCAAAAACAATAGCATTTATGACCATTTATGTCTTAGGGGAATTATCAACAACATTATTTTTCCAATTAGCCTTTTCCCTCACACACATTCTAACTCTATACTCATGCCAGGTGAAAAATACGAAGTGGTTAATCAGAGCATGATGTTTTCCTTTTTCTCTGTCTCACTCTCTGACACTCAGGCCATGGGAGGAGGCTACCTCCATTGGGGTCACATAGAAATGATGCGTCTGACCGTCAACCGCAAGATGGATTCCCGGACTACATTTGCCCGCTGGCGCATCAATGCCCCGTATAAGCCAATTACACGTAAAGGCCTGGGTCAGCGCATGGGTGGGGGGAAGGGAGCCATCGACCACTATGTGACACCTGTCCGCTATGGTCGTTTCATCGTGGAGGTGGGAGGAAAGGTGGAGCTGGGGGAGGTTGAGCATATCTTGACTGAAGTGGCAAAGAAGCTACCCTTCCCTGCCAAGGTGAGATGACAGATACAATAACAACTTTTCCAGTTGCTGTTCTAATGAATGTAATATATTCTGAAAGAGTTTCACTCAATGTAGTTTGAGTACTGAGGTCTAAAAGCGATGACTACAATTCAGTGCAATGAATAGTTTGCCTAGATGCCCCCCCACCCCCTACCCCTTGGTATCTACTGTATGTGTTACAATCTTTTTTTTACGACTTACTTATTTCAGGTAATGAGCAGAGAGAGCCTAGCAGCCCTGCAAAAGAAACAGGCTGATATGGAGCAGAACAACCAGAATCCCTGGACCTTTAAGATGATAGCGCAGGGCAACATGCTGGGTATCAGGAAGGCAATCAGTCCATTTGATCTGCACAACCATGGACGCTTCACAGGCAAATTTCACCTCCCGGGAAGGGTTTGACAGACACAATGTCATACTGTGACACTATCCAGACTACACCGTTGAAGAGGCAACCAACATTTTGGAGACCATGTGTGGGGAATTTTTTTTTTTCTTTTTTTTTTTTATGGAAACATATTTGTGAATTTGACCTTTTGTTAAAGGAGCTTTCTTTTCTTTATCTGTTTAAAAAAAATAAAATAAACTAGATTATGTATTTCAGTTTGACATGGTGACTCAAATATTGTGTGACAATATTGTATTTCTGTCTAATCAACAGCAAAAAAGATAGATGTGAAAGAATTAACAACAAATGAAAAACAAAATAGTTAATTGTACAGTATTTACTACAGATTTACTGATCAAAAAACGAAATAAATAAATAAAACGTATGTATGTAATAAGAAAAAATGTAACAGCTATAAATGTGTTTAGAAGAGGCTGCCAACCACAGTCACAACCAGTCACAGCTCTGAAGGAATGATGGTTTTCCATGGCTGTCGCTAGAGGCGGTGGTCATACCACTACATACAGCACCCTGTCATTTGCTGCAGATCATTACACTTCTTATTCAGAGATGGGGTTGAAATAAACATGAACATTTTTTTTGTTAGTTTGTAGATTTTGAACATTTTCTAATGTGTAACATTGAACAACTACTCTACATTTCCTATTGGGTTTTGACAGCACATCTGCATGAATCTGGACGTATAATTCTTCTGCAGTTCACGTTGTTTAATGAAAAATGCCAGTTTAGGGGGTATTGCCTAATTTAATTGTCCTACTTGTGCAAATATCTATTGACGTGTGTGAGCTCGTTGTTCACTAGCTGATGCTGTTAACGCTTTACGTTTGTTATTGTCCCATTGAATGAAGACGTGCAATTCAATTCAGCGCACCAGTTTCAGTCTCAGTTTGTTCCATTATTCAATTTGTTCAATGAAAATTGAACAAGGAAGTCGAGAGCCGGAAACAGAGACAGCTCGTAGTCAAAGTAAGGCTTTGAACATGCGTGCTGGCTGCAGCAGTCAATTTAACCAGAGACAGTACCGATTAGAGGTTCTTTGATTTAGCGGTTTCAACGTGAACAACTGCAGAAGATTTTTACTTCATGCATGGACCTCTGATATATGTGATCACTTTGTGCATCTACAAAATATATACACATATTGTGTTCAAAAGTTTTACGTCATTGTTATATTATGCCGAGTGTCTGAAACGTTACCATTTCCTAAAATGGCTTCAAGCTACATTGGTGCGTGTTTTGTGCCCTGTTCCTATTCTCACAGGTAGCGTTTGCGACCTAGTGTTGCGTTTATAAATCTGTTCTAGGGAGGGAAGTGTGTTTGCCGATACGTTGCCGCAACTACTTCTAATTTCAGTGTAGACTATCAAGCCTCCATATCAATTTTATAGCACTGGTAACTTGAGTTTAGGAACATGGGGGAGGAGCGGCTGCCTGACAAGCTTAACTCCGGGAATTTTGCTTCCCAAATTTCAAGCATGCGTGTTGTGGGCTGAACTGTTCGAAAACAGCAGCGCGAAAAAGTAGCTCGGCAGCCGACAAATGTTAGCTATCTGTTTAGTTTGCGACTCTACGTGTAGATGTGTATGACATCATTACATAACCATAGGTAGCGATAGCACCAGTTTGTTGTTGCTTTACTAGTGTGGTTTATTTACGTCAGCGTAGCCAGACGCTACATTACCTTTTTCATTACGCTTAAATTATCGTTAACTAGCTAACAGGTATGAAACCCACACGAGGTTCTAACCGAGCGGCATCAAAAACACCAAACTTAAAAAAGAAGAAAAAAACCGACGAGACGACGAAACAACAAGAAACAGTGCACGAGGTAAGATGATGTAAATGTTGACTCTATGTCTGCGTTGTCCTGTCAGTTTGTGGATAACCTACTCTAAACGCATAATAACATTTTTTTTTTACTTCAGGACCTGGAGCTCAGCGTCAACAACAGCGGCAAGAGCACCGACCCAAAACCAGTACAGAAGAGGAAAGGTTAGAGCAGCCTCTTTCTGCACGGTGTCCTACTTCTTCAAAATGTAAAAAAATATGAGATCATGCAGGGATAATGGTGGAGCACACTGTCCACTAACCAAACAAACCGCTCCGTGTTCACGCACTGTTTTTCTTGTGTTGCTGCTGCCTGTGTCCCGAATAGCCGAGGGCTCTTCTTCAGCACCAAAGAAAACCAAGAAAGCCAAAGGGCAGGACAACTGGGTGCTGATACCGCGGTCCTCCGTCACTGCTCTGGAGAACATAATGGACCTGTCAGTACTGTGAGTTTCACAGCTTAACACTTTTATTATACGTAAGGCTTTTGTTTTCACTTTTAATATTATAATTTTTCTTATTTTGGCATGTACTGTATGTTCTGACATACAATGTTATACAATATACAAAAGTTTATTTTGATGGTTTTTGAAGTGAAAACAACCCCTTCAGCAAACTGACATAAAAAATGATCCATTCTTAAAATGATTATGCAGTGGTAGTTTTTACTTTACAAACTTAAAAAATAAGTAGTGGGCCAAGAAACTGAAACTGAAATGTGGCTGGCTTAGTAATACAAAGTAGACCTCAAAACCCACTAAAATGAAGATTTTTGGAACATCCCTCACAGTCCCCTGACTTCATTATCATTGAAAATCTGTGGGAAGATCTAAAATGTGCTGTTTTGAGTAAGCCAGCCAAAAAATATCTCAGAACTTTAAGTGATCAGCAGGAAGAGCAGGAGAAAGAACAGAAAGACTCTTAGCTGGTCACAAAATTCCTTAGAAATTGTGATATCTCTCAAAGGGTGTGGGGGGTTACTAAGTAGTAACTTATTAGGGTGCCCAAACCTTAGTGCATGCAATAATTACCCCCCCCCCCCCCCCCCCCACCAGTAACATCGCATTAGCATTTAAAGAAAAGCTTTTTAATGTCTGTTTGCTGCAGAGGTTGTTTTCACTTCTTTTTGTTAAAAAAATTAGCAAAATCTGTGATTTGCCTGGCGGTGCCCGAACTTTTGCATACAACTGTATCTGTACATTTAAGGTTGGTATACATTGTTCCCCCTGACCAACCTTGAAGGCACTTCAGGTACAGCCAGTAAACAATAGCCAAAATCAACTTTGTAAGAACTTTTTTTTTTCTTGTGTTAACAGAGCAACTCTTGCTTTGAGGCGGACAGAGAAGAAAGAGAGCCAGGAACATCTGAACATAATGAAAAACAGGTGAGCACAAAGTCAGAAATGAAGATGTAAATAAATGGCATGAACTTTCTTTCCAATGGTTGTATACTTAATAATCCAACTGTGTTCAACTGATACGAATTACATTGAACACAACTCTAATCAGATGTAAAACAAATCTCATTCACTTCTTTTGTTGCAATTTGCTTTGGATCATTGATCATCACATAATTTTGTAAAAAGATGACATGATGAATTATCATATTATTCCGATTCCAGTGAAAATTGATAAATGAATCAAGTGATCCACCAACCTTTCTCCTCAATCTGACCTTCCAGTATTGATTTAAATATCATTGTTTCAAAGTAAAGAACAGAAAAAAAACTTTGATAGTCAAGGATTGTCTCAGTTGCACTTTGTTTTGTTTTTCTCTTTTGCTCATTTATTTTCCAAATGTTTAGGTTCCTTGCTCAGTGTGCACAGCTCAAAGTTCCAGTGCAGAAACAGAAGAATTTGGCGCGTTCATCTCACCGCAACCAGGAGGAGACCAAGAAGTCAGTAGTTGGAAAGAAGACTCTGGACACACTGAAGGTGAGAAACACTGCAGTCTGAGGAGGGAGGAACAGCCAGACTGTTGTTGTTTAACTGTGATGATTTCAAAATTGAATCTGTTGGATTAGTTTTACTTTGCGGTTAGTATTGAAATTATTACATGTTTAAACAATTAGTTGTGATATTAAATTAATTAGCAACATTTTTGATGATCCATTTATAATTTCTTAAGCAAAGCAAACATTTGTTGGTTTATTCTTTATACCTGTTGGTTGGACAAAATAAGCAATTTGAAATCCAATGTCACCTTGCAGTTGACATTTTCACAGTGTTGTGGTATTTTGAAGAGTAAGTGATGAACTGATTATTAAATTCACTATCAGCAGATCATTCAACATTTAAAATAATAATTTAGCTGCAGCTCTAAACAAAATAAACAGCAAGGTAATCCAACAAGCAATTACATGTGTTTTGAAATGTATTTAATCTGCTTCTGTAGCTACTCTGTAGTACAAGTCCCATGAAAATAGCATAAAGTATGTGTGTGTCAGTGGATTTATTATCTCTAATATACCAAAGGAAGTGGCGTCTGTGGTGTCTGTAGCATCTGTTCATTTTGTTGTTTCGTATGGGTTTCCAGGGAGACTTGAGGGCAGTGGTCCGTGCTCTGGAGAGTGCAGAGGAGCAGACCACCTCTTTACAGCACACATGCAGCACACTGAGAGACCAGGTGGAGGAAGAGGAAGAGAAAGCTAAAGAGGTGCAAAACCCTCACACACGCATACAAAAATATAAACGTACCCATCACAAAATGTGTGTGTTCCCTAGAGACTTTGTTTTTTTTGGTTTAGTTAAAAGCTATTTAACATCATATTTTCATTTTCAGGCAGGAAACACAAATGTTTAACAGGATAAAATACCAAATGATTGGTTTGGATTACCATTAGTCCATCACTGTCCTGGTCTACTGTACCTATTCAACAAATCAGTTTCTCTACACTCAAATATGCAGACTGTATGTGTAAAGTTATATGTCTTTGAATATGTTTGGATGAGAAATATTCTGTCATAAAAATGCACCAAAGTCAAAATCTGTCAACTGTGTTTGAGATTCTACTTTATTAAATGGGCCATTTTATTACCACAGACGTCAGAATTGAGGTGACCCAGAAACAGAAGTGGTAGACTGCATTTCTCCACACAAATATCAACCAGTTTGACATATGTGAGTCTGGACATGTCTTTTTGGTCGAACAACATGGTGAAATGTTGCTTTTTTGTGGAGTCTGTCATAATAAGCTTGTTCTTGAGAAAATAAGTCTGAGCAGAAGGTACAGGAAATGTCAGTCTTCAGTTAAAAAAAGAGTATTGAACCACACCAAAGCAGAGATTTTCACTCAAGTATTTTGTTTTCCTCAACAATTAGATCAAGAGATAAAGACATTAAATTCTACTTATGCAGAATCTTCTTCCTGTCTCTGTTCACACAGTACTTACAGATAACTGAGCAAGCAGTTCTCAACCTTCCTCTTCACCTTCCACACAAAGATGAAACAACATTAGAGGTAAGTGTGAGTGGTGCACAAAACACTTCCACAATATCTAGTATGTGCTTGACTTGCCCCTATTGCACAATTTTACTATTTAACGCATTCAGATTGTTTTTTTTTTTTTTCTGAATAAGATCTGAAAATGTCTGAGTTGGCTGTTCCATTGCAATGTAACAGGAAAGTCTGAACATGTTCTCCATGTTGCAACTTCTTTGTAATGTTGCATGAAAAAAATTGACATCTGTGTTATGCAAGGCACAGAGAGAACATTATAATGTCTGGGTTGATCTTTTCAACTACAGGTCAAATCTTTATTTTTCTTTTAGTTTCAGACAACATTTTGTTACTACACATTTGCCAGAAACGCACACACACAAAATCATACAGTAGGGCTAAATATTTTCTCTTTTCCTCAGACTTGGATGAGAAAAACTGTACCAGACAGTGACTCTGAGACTACTGCCCGAAAACTGGGAGAAATTTTGCAGAATTCAGAGGCTATCCATGATGCCCAGGTGCTGCTTGTACATGCACACAAACACGTAGATCTGCTTTTCAGCCCCAACCTCACCTGAGTCAGTGGTGCACCTTTGTTCAGACGGATTCTAGACAAATCTCTTCCTTTTTTTTTTTTCCTTTTTTTTTTTTTTAAAAGGGAAGTTTACAGTTCTAAGTAGTGTGCACACATTCATTGCACTTTTGCTGTGTGGCGAAACATTTCTTGGTCATGGTGACTTGGTTCTACTTTTTATGGTTGTGGGACATTTGCAATAAACAAATACAGCCTGAAAATTGCAGCCACTATGTGTATGTATATCTGAGACCAATAGTAGTATTATAGTACTAAAGATGGCACTTGTGTGAACCCAGCAAAGAAAAATCATGTAAGAAAGTAAAATATGCAGAAAACTGGCATTCACACTCTGCAAAATGTTGCTCCTTGTTTCTTCTCTAGTTTTCTGCCTTCTGTTTTTTTTTTTTTTTTTAACAGCATTCAGTTAAGTGTGAACATTAAAAATTGAGTTGATGGTTACACTGTGGATACATTCTTTTGGTGGAAAGAAAGTTCCAACTTCTGTCATAATTTAAGCCCAAACACCAAAACAAAACATTTCATTAAAGACATCCTATACTTGTAAATAAAGCCTGATTGTTCATGATTGAAATTCTGCATGCTGTAGAACTCTTCAGAAAACACATACCTATAAGCACGTCTGCTGAGACTGTGCCGTATGTAATTAAATTAATTAATTGAATGGATACGATTTAAAGATTTTGACTTTTTTTATTCATGTTTTAATGTACACAGAAAATAAATGTAAAGTGCTACCATTAATTACAGTTTTATCTCTCTATAACAATGAAAGAATAGTTGTGCTTATATATCAACAGACAATGGTGAAGCCATTTTTGCATAAATCATGTCCAGTTATGGATGCGGTACAGTCACAATATAATAATGATCCTGCAACATATTTACTTTCTGCTCATTATGTTCAGCTTCAGTCTTTTAAGAGCTTACACACATACATTCAGTGGGTTAATGAATAGGTGCAAATAGCACCACACAGGACTTATTTTAACATGGAAATCCCATGCATGAATTAACAGAATATCAGTTCCTTGGACCATACTGAGATGGTACGCACAAACGACAATGGTTACTCTGGGGCCTGGAAACTGTGACATTAAGAATGTGTGGACTTTGGTTTGTTATTTACCAAGAAGGTGTTTCCTACGTCCCGTAGACAAGATGATTCATGAATTAATTTTTATGCCAATTATGACACTGCCTTCAGCGTGTCGCAACAAAGTGGCATTTTTACAGCCTTCAGTCATCTAGTTTTACTGGCCATGTATCTTCTTGTTCTTCCCTGACAGTGGAGAAACCCAGCCTCCTTCACTGTTTGGTGAGATGTGTTTTTGTCCTTCTGCACTTCACTGTTGTGCCATAGTTTTCACACTTAATGATCTGCCTGACAGATCATGGGAGTTGAGCTGTATTTCTCTGAAATGTTGAAAACATGGTTTCTGCCAGAATCTATCCAAGCCTTTAAATTAAACTTTTTCATGCCAAGGATCCCCGCTGGAGGGAATCTCCTGTCAGAAAGGGTTTGTTACATGGTGAAATGGCAGAATTGGGTGCAGTCAAACTATGATTCAACTTTGATCACTTTAAGTTATAGGCAAGTCAGTCAACAGGATTACATATCTGCGTGTTGAGATGAGCTCCGCCTATTTCTCTATCTGCTGTTTCAGAGAAATTTGAAAACTACTGGCCTACAGCACTTACTTTACAGTCACTTGACTCCTTAAACGTTTCTCTAGTTTATTTACCCAGCTCACTTTTTTTGGTGGGGGGGGGGGGGGGGGGGGCAATTTGTGCAAATGGAGCAATCAACCAACCAAAAGTAATATTTGACATCTTCCACTTTCATAGATGAATAGCATTTATGTTTTTGATATATAAAAGCTATTGCTACAACATTGTTGACCTCTCAGCTACATCTGTGAGTTCTTAAGTGACTTCCTGCGTAAGGACTCTGTGGAGTCATCATTGAAAAGTCGTTCGATAGTGGAGACAACTGAAGCTCTGATAGCACGGCCTAAGCCTCGGGCAGCAAACACATACAACACAGGATTAAGAGCACTCTTGATGTACACCAGGTACAGAGATATGTATGTGCCTGTCAATGCTCCCTTATACATCTTGGTCCAATCAGGTCGTTCGTCGGCCAAGGCGCGCAGGAACCGACAAACAAAATAGGGCACCCAGCAGGTGAGGAAGAGGAGCATGGTAAAAAAGAGCACGTGGTACATCCTGGTCATCCTGCGGGCAGTTGAAGGTGTGGAGGAGGTGGGTGTTGGAGGCACTGCTTGCTGAATGGTGAGTAAGACAGCCACATTACTTCCCAGGAACACCAACAGGGGTAAGATGAAACCTGCCATCGTCTCTGTGAGAAACAACCCCATGTTAAACTTCCCACTCTCTCTGCACTGGTATGTCCCGTTATATTCTGTCAGTACTGCGCTGTGGAAGTAAGGGACAGACAGGATGGTGGCTAACAGCCATAAGATGCCACAGGCCAGAGGAACAGCCCAGGACGGCCGTCGCAGTCGAGCCCACAGAGGCTTCAGCAGACACAGGCATCGCTCCAGGGCCACAGCACAAAGGAGGAAAGCTGAGGCATACAACCCCAGGCCTCTCAGGAACATGATCAGGTGGCAGAAGCCATGGCCGAACGGCCAGCTGTAATTGTGAGCGATATAGCCCAACATGAGAGGGGTACGCAGGAGCAACACCAGGTCAGCCAGGGCCAGGTTCAGGACATAAATACGGAAACTGCTGGCAGCACGTGTTTCTTCATTGCTGCCTCTGCGCACCAGGTGGCGATGACTCCGTAATCCAAGTGCCCAAACCACCAGCCCATTCAGAGGTATCCCCACCTTGAGGAGCCAAGAGAACACGGCTGGTAATTACATTCGAATGACAGAATTTTAAAGCAATAGTTTGACTTTGGGGAATATGCTAATTTGCTTTCTTGCAGAGTTAGATGAGAAGATCACTCTGTCAAATAAATATGAAAATACAGCCAGGAGGCGGTTTGCTTAGCTTAGCATAAAGACTTTAAACATAGGGAAACCCTATTTGCCCTCATTTGTTGGCCAGACTCCAGGAAATCACTGCACCCAAAGCTATTCATTAAATGAATGTTAACAGCAACATAGTAGGCTATGCTCACCTATGGCCCCAAAACCCCATAACCAACAGATGATTTCAACTATTATTGTTATCATTACACAGCCTCAATGTTTGCAGCCCTCTGTGCAATAGCAGTGTACAATATTGATGGCACAGGCTGGCTCTGGAGCCATAGAGGATTTTCTCACCAGGAAGATGATCAGGGTAGCTGCAATTTGGACTCCCCTGATTGTCTCTGCTTGCCAAGAGCTGCTGAAGTTGTTGGGGCTAGTTAGAAGCTGGTTTACTGCACGAACAGGAAACTGTGTTGCATTCATATTAGCAATTGAGGTGATGTCAAACTGGAGATGATCTGAAAGACAGGAAACATTGATTTGATATCACAGATGCATGCATTACATGGCTGTATTTCTCTTTTGAATTTTCTTCAGAAATATAAAATGTTTATCTATTTACAAGGATAATGCGCAACATGCATCACTGCATATGAATATGGTTTTCACATGTTAGTTTCACAGATATGGTTATGTCCACATCCTACACCAATATGACTACAGATACTTCCTTCCTTACTCAGTTTAGTTTCATTCCTGAGAATGTTCTCCTTCTCAACCTTAAAAATTGCTAAAATAGTAAGTTTTAATGTAGCAATGGAATCTGTGGCCATGATGCATCTCTTGACACGATTGTTGTTATCCACATCATATTAACATTGACTTATATTATTTTGCTGGAGACAGACCTTAACCATACATTCTTACCCCCAAACCCTAACCCTAACTTAATACTATTTAATGGTTAACCATGGAAAGACCAGCTTTTTCTACTGAAATTGGAGTTGAGTCCCCACAGTGTCAAAATATACATTGACATACACAGTAATTGTGTCAGGTGTTGTATTAGCAGTAATGGTTAAAGAGAAAAGAATCTGAGAATGGATTTTTTTCCTGCAGCCACTGCTGCCCCAGGGCCCTGCCTGAATACACATCTAGACTGGGCCTATTTGTGAGTAGCTGGAATGAGAACAGCATGCATGCAAACACTCCTCCTTTGATCTCCACACGGTAGCAGCGCTAACCTGTGCCGAGGTCACTGATAACAGTTGTGGTTCTATGATTAAAAGTTCATAAACTTCAAACTTCTGCCAAGAAGTTTAGGAAACAGGCTTTAAAGAATCCATGCCTTGTTAATTTAAAAAAATTGCTTCTTACCTCCTTTATTTGCCTTGTGTGTAGGAGAAGCAGAGCAGGAGATAAAGAAAAAAGGTGTGTCTACTGGCTGTTTAAGAGCTCTCTCTCTCTCTCTCTCTCTCTCTCTCTCTCTCTCTCTGTCCTCTGTATGATTGCAACACTCTTTCCTATGAACATATCTACACACATCAGGAACTCTTAGTTGCAATCATTTTTTCAGCCAATAAAAAACATTTCCCTCTGTGCAAACCAATTTTATCAACTGCTCTGTGTAATTAAACAAAGTTATGCATTAAATTGACATAACATTTCTCACAATGGGAAAAAGTTCAAAGCTGGAAAGCATTGAAAGGATTTTTAATTATATATTTCAGACAGGATGTTGTAATTAAATCAATAATTATCTAAAGATATACTTATACACATTATTGACAAAGATTTATGTTTGTGGACAGTGAGATGGCACTTATCACATTCATGGCATAGTGAGCTTGTGAAAGGAAAATTATAAATTCACTCCGTCTTTGGTCCCATTTCTTTTTTGTAGAGCATTTTTTTCATTTGCCATCTTAATCTGATTAGATCCTTGTTTTTTCCATAGTTGTCAAAGTAAAAAAAACAAACAAAACACATCCTGTTTTATCAGGTACACAGCGACATGTTCATTCCACATTACAATGTAACTTCTAATTTTGTCAGTCAAACAGTCAAATGTCTGTTTGAGGTAATTTATGATTCAGATTTTATAGGTTTTTGACATTTCATCCATCCTGAACCTAAAGTGATGCTGTTCTCCTCTGGGAGTGTGGGTTGTAAGTCTGCATTGATGCAGAATCAGTGTTGGAGGACTTTATAACCCACTCCCACTTAAGGGTCATTAGTTTGGAACAACATTTATATGTGGCGGAGCACACAAACAGAGTGGGGAGGGGGAGTGTGTAGGGGCCGGACTGGAATTGGGCCCATATTTGCTTTATTTATTTATTTATTTTTTGATATGATAATTTTTTATCTTTTCTGTCTGCTCCATCCTAAGTCTGCAGGAATCTATAAAGACTAGCAGATAGCACTATTAAGACTGAGAAACTGGCTTTGAATACTGGACAAAATTAACTAAATAAAAAAAAAAAACTAAATTCCAGTTTTTCGAGAATTCCAACACACACATAATACATTAAAAAGTAGCCACAAGCCTCCCCTATCTCAAAATATAGAACATGAACCCACAGGAGTTATAGTTACAGAGGTCTAACCCTCTAAAGCAATGTCAAACTGAAGGTTTTCTTAAATTTTCCCGTTTTTCAATATACACATTCTTCCATAATTTGAACAGCGTTTAATCACTATATATAATCAAACTAAAGTTGTACATTTTGGACCATTGTTTTTTCATTACTTTCATAACAAGACTTCACGTAGGCGTAAGTTGTGTAGCAATGCCACTTCCAGTGTGTTACATGATTTTGAGGTTGTCTGATGTCTTTGCGTTGGGCAGCTTATACGCTGGGTTTTAACCACAGTTTAGCAAAACTACTTGTTTTGACACATCATCAAGTTTAGCACACAGCTGAGGTTTATACCCCAAGTTTCAGTTTAGCTGGACAGCTCTCTAAACTGCAGCTAAGCTAGTCAATATTGCCAACTTTCTTGTTGGTTGATAAAGATGCTACTGGCACCAAAACTCTGTCCTGATAATTGTAGTTGGTTGATTCAACACAACTTCATGTAGTATTCAGCTCACACAGGTGCATGGTGTTTGGTTAGAAGTATGTGCTTGGGTTTTTGCAGAGGCTGTAAGTCGGCTATTAGAGCAGCTGCCTCCCAACATAGAAGTCTGTATATCATGCTAAAAATACTGCAATCACTTTGCCATGATGCTGGTCTTACAATTGTGGCTGCTGTTTAGGTATTAAGGCTCTTTGAAGTGCACTGTAGCACTGCTTTTCACCTAAATTGATGAATAGTCATGTACATCGGTAACATAAATGAAATCAATTCTTTGGACTGCATTTGTGTAAAAATTTGTCTTAAAATATGGTCAGATCTTCAACTAAGTTGCAGTAGTTACAATAATGAACAAGCACAATCCAATTTAACCAACAAAAAGTGCTGGGTTGTTTATGTAAACACATTGTTGAGTTGCTAATGCTGGGTGAAAGAGATTGTAAGGAGTTAATTTGCAGCTGAACAGCTGGTTGGGTTACTCTGACTGGCTGCTGGTTTATTCATTATCTTGCTCAGCTATTGTCCAGCTAAATAATTAAGCCTATAAGTTTGGCCTCCACAAATCTAATGTCAATGGAAAATGAAAAAGTGAAGCTTACAGTTGCTAATTCTGGCTATCAAGATAATTACAATTACATTACCTGCCAATGTTTCCTACTAACAACATTAGGTAAAAATAAGAAATAATATTTTCAGTAATATTAGCTGCTAGGTTTGACCACAAGTCTAATGTCCAGGTAAAATAAAAATATAATTTCATTAGCTTCTAATTTAGTGATGCACAATCCAATGAGAAGATAAAAAGACCTTCTACGTTCGGCCATTGAACATAGATTTCTTATTAAAATGAAAATAACTTTCAATAACTTTAGCTGCTGACATTGGCCTCCAATAATCTAATGTCAAAGTAAAATGAAAAAATGACGTTACAGTAGCTGCTTATTATGGCCATTACAAATTTATGTTACCTGCCAACGTTGTCAACTGAAAACATTTGTAGCAAGGTAACAAGAAAATAAATGACAAATAATGCTTCTTAAATGATTGCAAAATGAAAAGATGTCTAACCCTAACTTTAGCTCCTGAATTGGCCATAAATTATAACATCTAGTTAATATGTAATATTTTAAATGCCAACACAAATCTAATGTGTACATAAAATTAAAAACATAATCAAAATGTCAATAATCCTATAATAAGATGAAATTGGAAAAAAAAATCAAAGATGTATGTAAGTTGGACCCTTGAACATCAACTTTCCTGTGAAACTGAAAACTTTTCATTAACTCTACCTGCTATGTTTTGCCTCAACAATTCCATTGTCAGTGGAAAGCACAGCAGTGACTAACATTAGCTGTTAATTCTGGTTATCACAAATTTATATTCATGTGAAATTAAACAATGATTATTATGTTTCCTGCCAACATTGCCTACCAAAAACATTAGTAGAAAGGGAAAAAGAAAAAAACAACAACATCATAATGTTTCTAAAGTGAACACAACATGAAAAAATGTCAGCAACCGTAGCTGCTAAATTGGTCATTAAGTATGATATTTATACTGAACAAAAATATAAATCCAACCCTTTAGTTTTTACTCCCATTTTTCATGAATTGAAATAAATGATCTTAGATTTTTTGCCAAGATAATCCATCCATATGGATTGGATCACATGCTGATTACACAGTATTATTATTGCACAGGTGTGCCTTGGCCTGGTCACAATCAAAGGCCACTTTAAAATATGTAGTTTTATCACACAACACAATGCCATAGATGTTGCATGTATGCGATTGGCATGCTGAATGTCCACGAGAGCTGTTGCCCGTGACGTGAATGATCATTTCACTACCCTAAGCCGTCTCCAATGTCGCTTTCAAGAATGTGGCACTTCATCAGACCAGCCTCACAACCTCCGACCACATGTACCCACGCCAGCCAAAGTCCTCCGCACCTTGACTTTACTGCAGTTTGTCATCTAAGGTGACCTGAGTGGGCAAATAATCACCTATGATGGCGTCTGGCACTTCATAAATGAATCCCGGTTTCACTGTACCAGGCAGATGGCAGACAGTGTTGTATGGCATTGTGTGGGTGTGTGGTTTGCTAATGTCAACGTTGTGGACACAGTCGCCCATATTGGTGGAGGGGTTATGGTATTGGCAGGTATAAGCTACAGACAACAAACACAGGTGCATTTTATTGATGACAATTTGAATAGACAGAGATGCAGCGATGAGATCCTGAGGCCAATTGTTGTGCTATTCATCCGCTCCCATTGCTTTACGTTGCAGCCTGATAATGCATGTTTCACGGATCTGTACACAATACCTGGAAGTGGAAAACAACCCCGGGTCTTGCATTGCATGCATACTATACATGTCACCCATTGAGCAGGTTTGAGATGCCCTGGCCACAGTCAACAACCTGATCAGCTCTGTGCAAAGGAGAAGTGTTGCAATGTATGAGGCAAATGGTGGTCAGACCAGATACTGACTCATTTTCTGAGCCACTATCCCCCACACTATACATTGTGTGTATAGAAAAATCTTAGATCTTTTATTTCAATTCTTGAAAAATGGGAGTAAAAACATAAGTGTTGCATTTATTGTTTTGGTTAGTGTAGATAAAATGAAAAACATCATTAACATACCTGGTAATTTGGTGACCAACAATCTAATATTAAGATGGAATTGGAAAAAAAAAATCAAAGATACATTACCTGCTAAGTTTCGCCATTAAACATCAAATTTCCTGTTAAAATGAAAAAGAAAATTCAATATCTTTATTATCTTTGGGTGTCACAAAGTCAAAGCTATGGTGATGTTAAAGTCCTTTGCATTAAGTAATACAAAGCTATCACAGCCATCCTTCGCTCTGCTGGGAAGGAACAACTGCTTATATAGTCCTGAGTCAATCTCACCTAAAAAGTAAACATCAACAGTACAAACAACTATCATTTTTTTAAACAATGTTTAGAATATCTTAAAATCATACAAATATTTATTAACATATTAAACTATTGACTGCCCCCACAGTATAACCCGTCAGCACATCAGCAAGAGCATAAAAAAGGGAAGTGTTTGGCTGCCATCCCCTTTTTTTAACTCCTGCATATATATATATATATATATTTATGTTTGTGTGTGTGTGTGTGTGTGTGTGTGTGAGAGTGACATTAACTGTAAACTTTTGGACATTACAATGATCATGATAGCCTTAGCTCCTCCTAAACTTTACAAGGCTAGCATTATTACTTTAGCATGAAGCTAAGTTATGCAGTGTCACTAACAATCAGACATCACACAGGGAGCATTAGCTGCATAATGTCTAAGCTTTGGACATTATAAAGAGCCACCAAAGTTCTAATATTTGGACTTTATAAATCTAGCATTAGCTGCTAAAGTTTGAAATTTTGGACCATATAAGGCTAGTATTATCTGCTACTTTTGGAAATTTCAGTGGTAGCATTAGCTGCTAACCATCAGACATTAGAAGGCTACCGTGAGTTCTTAACTTTTGGACATAACAAGTTTTCTGTATATTGTTGTATCATCTGCCTAATACTAAACAAACAGAGAGGTGGTGGAATGGCTTCAGTAGAGTTCAGATATCCTAAGAATATGGCTGAGGTGAAGCAGTTCTATAAGGAAGAAAGGTCCAAAATCCTCATGAATGTTGTCCAAGTCTGATCCGCAGCTACCAGAAGTCATTGTTTGGGGTTATTGATGCCAAGGCAGGTCTGACCAGTTTTTAAATTTACCAGCACTGTTAATGTTTAATAGGTGTGTTCCAGAGATTACAATTGTGTGATATTATCTTAAGCACATTGTGTTTGTTTACTCTATACTTTCAAGACGTAGATGAAGATCAGATCACATTTTATGATAATTAATACAGAAAACCAGGTCATTCCAAAGGGTTCACATACTTTTTCTTGAAATTACAGGTGTAATTTCATACTAGAAGGCTGGCAATATTCAGTTTTTGTTATTGTCATCAAACCCTTGTCTTTCAATAATTTTTGACTTCCCCAGCCAGTCTGTTGCTCTCAGCCCCGAGTGCCGTCACTTCTCTCCTGAAAGCATAAACAGGTCACAAATATATACTTCCTAAAACAGTGGAGCACTGTAGTTTTTAATATACGTTACTCAAAAGGAATACATACATTTTTAGATATTTGGTGCGCTACAATTATTTAATGCAGCAGGATGGTGAGTGTGCTCTCAACTCAAAATAAACTACAGTGCCCATTTTCATGGTGGTGAAGGAATATGTCACCCAGTGCAACAGTGTGGTTCACTGATGTGTTATTAATAGTTCTGGCTTTAGCTACACACAATAATAGTTTTTTGGTTTTAGTTTTGACATGGAATTTGTTGTCAATAAGCAAATTTAAATAATCTAATTAATTTTTTTAATATTTTTATCTTTTTGTGAAAGAAGGCTCTTATGTCATTGATTGCTTTGATGACTTTGAAGAGACGTCCTTTATGAGGATTTTGTATTGATGACATTATCATACAATAGCTGACATTCACCAGTAGATGGCAGTGCTGCTTATTTGGTAAACAGTAAAGTCATTTTTGTGTGACTGGACTGAGACATGATTTGACTCTTAATACATAAGCAGTTTTAAAGGAAATTATAAAATTGCTTCAGTCATTCTAGGAGATTTTATCGTTGCGTCTGAGACATTGATGACATTTGATTAGTACTGAAATATATCTTTCACGTGTGTGTCTGCTCTCTCCTGAAACAGAAAATTTTAAGCAGTTTTTATAAGATCAATTCCTTAATCACTCACTTTGAAGCTAATTCAAACTGTATGAATACAAACTGATAAAAAATTTAAACACTACAGTTTCACTTTTTATTACTATAATCAGTTAGTTTGTTCATTAATCAATTTATATATTTAGAAAAACATAACTGCAATTTCATTGTTTATTTGTATCTGTTTTGCAGTTAGCATTGCCTTTGATCCATGGATGTGACTATTAATCAGTTAATTACAAAGCGACTAAATATTTAACCTTAAATGAAGGATGAGACTATTTCATACACAACATAATTTCACAGAAGTACACAATGACAAACAGATTTTCAGAACTCAAGCTTGGTTGGTTACCCATCTATAAACACATGTTTTAATGTGAAGCAATTATATTTTGACTGATATTGCTGCTTGTCACATGTGTGTTGGAGAAAACAGACAAACCAAATTAATAGTTTATACACATGTTCATGATACTACAGTTGCTTCAATTTTACTGTGGAATTTATTTATCAGTAGTTGTCAACTATTTATTCATTCCACAGCGATAAAGGCCATTCAGTATTTTTTGATAGATTTACACATTTCTTATGGTTACATGCGGGTTCTGGAATACATGTGAGGATCCCAAATATTTTTTGCTTATGTGTGAAGGTCACTCGATGCTGTCCCCTCATTTGGTTTAATAGATAAAAATGCTATGATGGTTGGTGGCTAAGTACCAATTAACTAAAGGGAGAAAAAAAACCAACAAAGTAATAAACTTGCTTTACTTATTTTTAACTAATCTCTTTCAAACATGCAGAAATTTATCAAATTAACTCTGAAACACGAACAGACGCAGTTGAAATGTTTTCATGACAACAAATTTCCATGAAATCAAAGTTACAAAACGTCATTATTTCAAAGCATATTAGGTACATAATATGAATGTTAATATATTGTTATTGATTTTGACAATATTTACAAGAAATCAAATACAATACAAGTTTCACATTAATTTAAAGACTGATGTTCTTGTGATGTGGAAAACTTTGACACATTGTGTGACATTCAATGTGTGAATGTTCAAAAAAATTAAGGGAACACTGATATCACACATTGGATCTTGATGAACGAATTATTCAAGTTGACAGTCTTTACTGATGTACATTGTACAATTTGTTGAGAACAAAATGACGTAACAACGCTCAATGGAACCAAAATCATCAATCCATTGAGGGCTGGATTCACAATCACACAGAAAATCAAAGTAAAAATTTTAAATCACAGGCTGATCCAACCTGTGTGAATTTCATCAGGTCAATTCCTTAGTGTGTATGCACTCCTGACAACGTCTGGGCATGCTCCTGATGAGTCGGCGGATGGGGTCCTCGGGGATCTCCTCCCAGACCGTGATCAGGGCATCAGTGAGCTCCTGGACAGTCTGTGGGGGTACTCAGCTGCCTCGGATGTACTGATACATAACGCCCCATAGGTGCACAATTGGATTTAGGTCAGGGGTATGTGAGGGCCAGCCAATGGCATCAATGCCTTTGTCATCCAGGAACTGCCTACACACTCTGGCCACATGGGACCGGGCATTGTCCAGGGGGATCCCAGGGCCCCCTGCACCAGCATAAGGTCTGACAACTCCCCAGAACATCACTGACGTACTGCCAAACCAGTTTTGCTGGATGATGTTATAGGCAGCATACCTTTCACCATGGTGTCTCCAGGCTCTTTGATGCGTGTCACATGTCCTCAGTGTGAACCTGCTCTGATCTGTGAAAAGAACGGGGCGCCAGTGGCGGACCTGTCAATTCCGGTGTTCTCTGGCGAATGCCAGTCGAGCTGGACGGTGCTGGGCTGTGAGCACAGGTACCACTAGAGGACGTCTGGCCCTCATGCCACCCTCATGGATCATTATGTAGGGCTCTGGCAGTGCTCCTCCTGTCCCTCCTCACACAAAGGAGCAGGTACCTGTCCTGCTGCTGGGTTGATTCCCTTCTACGGCCCTGTCCAGCTCTCCTCGTGTAATGGCCAGCCCCCCGTAGCTCCTCCATGCTCTTGACACTGGCACTGACTGTCTGCACATATGGATGTGCCATCCTGGAGGAGCTGGACTACCTGTGCAACCTGACTGGGCTGCAGGTACCCCCTCATGCTACTAGTAGTGACAAAGACACTGGCAAAACACAAAACTAGAGAAGAATCAGTCAGGAAGGATCAGGAGAGAGCAATTGTCTGTGGCCACCACATGCAAAACCATTCCCTTTCTGGGGGTTGTCTTGCATTTGCCTCTCCATTGCACATGTTGTCACTTTCATTTGCACCAAATCACGTGAAATTGATTCACAATCACATGTGCTTCCTAAATGGACAGATTGATATCCCTGAAGTTTAACTGACTTGGTGTTATGTGATGATTAAGTATTCCCTTAATTTTTTTGAGCAGTGTACTTTGAGCTTACAAAACCAGAAACTTTATGATTGTACTGTTTACTAATTCTTTTTCTTTCTTAAATAATTTCTTTCTGATGTATGTCCATACATACTAGACTATTGCAACTACATTTTATATATTTCAAGTAAAGTTTTTCCTTTTTTTAATTACATACATTACGTTACAATAACCCAATTACAATAACCTAATTTCCATGTTTTTCCTGCCATCTCTTCAAGCCCCCTCCCAGACTGTTAGTATTGATGTACCAAATAATGATAATACATTGCCGATACATAAATAAATGAATCCCTTCATACACAGTGTGGATGACTCTTAATATAATAAAAGTATTGTATCATATGATCTCAAGTGGAATCAAACTTGTGAACAGAATCTCTCAGGGCAAATTTTATTTTGTCAAGATTCATAAACTTTATCAGGTCTTAAAGCCAGAGGGATGACTTTCAAGGGGCTGGTCATTTCCACTTTAATCAAATTTTTCTTCTTGCCAATATTAAGGCAAATACTATAATATTCTTTAATTTAATTTTCTTTGAATAAAAAAACAGCAGCCCAATAGCTTGGTCTCAAGATTCTGCCTGTGACTTTGCATGATATATTCAAACTACTTGCCTAGTAAATGGATAGGTAAGGGCATGTCCAGAACACGTGAATCAAGTCTGCTGGGGCATTATGACACCTACTGCAAATATAAATCAGGATATTATAAAGGACTACACTAAATCTAATCAAGCTGAATCTAGCACAAGAAGTCCTTCTGTTTATTCCCTCCTATAAGCAGCATCACATGTTTCCTTCAAGTAAGTCTCCTCAGTTTCCATTTCCCAGCATACTTTGCTCTTACTCGAGGGAGAATCCATAAAAGACACAATAATATCAAGATGCAGGATGTAAAACACTTTACAAAATAGACTCAAGACATGAAATTGTAGGTACAGAGGTAAATTTTAGATTCTGGGACATAGCAAAGATATTCAACCAAAAATATAAAAAATAGGGAGGCTGTTTTTTAGTGTTTTACATTACATGGTGCAAAGACAAGAGACTTCTCTTTAGTTTCTGTTTGGAGACAGTGAAGCCAGTTAACAATACAAACCTATTATGTATGAAAAATAATAAATTGTATGGGAGTTACTGACAAGCCCTCAAAACCTCAATGTCATACAGTAATTATGAAAAAAATGACATTTTGTTGTGCTGGCTGTATTTAAGTTAACATTATAAAGAGTAGATGTAAAATCAGTTTTCATGGAACCAGTCAGTGTAGACGAATATTTTCAATAACCAGAAATCTGAGAAGCGTGAACTAGTTTGTGGCGTTGGTCTTTCCACTTCTGAACCAACCCACACTTCCTTTAAATGTACTAATTTTAGATGAAGGGAAATGAAAGAGCTCTGTGCTTTGTGCTTTGTTGCTCATTGTGTTTATGTAGATATTATTTAATATTGTTGTGGGGTAAAACAATAGCTGCTTTAGGTCTGAAACAAGATGGTAATATTATGATAATGAAATATATGTCTTCCAAAGAAGACAAAAAAAAAAACCCAAAAAAACTCCATCTGTGTCATGTCTGTCTGAAATTTTCCCTGTGGTGCCACATATGTCACACTTTGAGGACACACTAGACTGAGACAGGATGACGGCATAGAGAACTGGAAATGTTATCAGATCATATCAGCTGTATGTCTGTCGGGCCTCTCATGCATATCCCACATATGACAGGAAAAAAGAGTGAAGTCAGGCCCTCAGGTTGCCCACGTGGAAACACTGAAACAGAGCTCTGCGCTGAAGAAATACAGAGAAAAAGAAAGTAATTTTTTTTCGTCTTTTGACTAGACATAAATACAACACACAAAAATGTTTATGCGCTAATGAAAAAACTTTCACAATGGTGTTCATTTCTGGTTTCCTTGGTAGTAGGTAAAATTTTATATCCTCTCTCTTCAATTGAAATTCAAAAGAAGATTAGGATCTGCTTTCCCCTTAACAGCTAAATATGTCAGTTCCTCTTTGAGGTGACAGACAGACATACATTTTCACACAATACAAGATTTAAAATGAAAAGGGAGTGACTTGCTCACTTTATGATCTATAAGAAGGGGAGACAGAACCAGAGTGCCAGAAGAAGTGAGGATCGTATTTGAACTCTCCTCAGCTGGCATATTACACGTTGTGAATTTCCAGTAAGTGAAAGGGGGGGGTCCCTGTCACCACTCTGCTTCTTCCCCCACCTCTTCATGTTCTTTCAACCTTTTCCCTTCGAGTATTACATCATCAATCTGTCTTTTCAAATGTGTTTTCTCTTCATCACTCACAGGAATGTGATGTATATGACAAGTGCACTGAGTGAGATGTCAAAAAAGAGTTTGAATGAAGCCAAAGTGTGCAGCCAGCGAGTCCAACAGTGCTACTCTCAGTGCTGGAGAAGAGAGGGTGGGTTAGGTAGTGAGAATGGATGGGGAGGCACCTTGTCTTCTCAGAAGCAGTCGTATGACTTGGTTACTGAGTTACCACAAGCAAACACTGTGGGTAAGAAGATTCTGGGCCAATTTACAAGCAGCATCTGAGAAATGTAACGAGGAGAACATGCAGGATCACAGTCATTTAGTGGAAAAGGGTCTCTTTCAAAATCCCCGCCGACACTCCCATAACTGAAAAACGTATATCCAATTCATTTCACAACTCTGCTCAGTCATAACGTTCAGTGATTGTACAGGTGGCTTAATAAGAAATGAATGCTTAATATATGTGTGAGTAAAGGTGTAAATGTGAAAGTAAGAATGTAAGTAAAATAACAAAAAATACACTTTTTTATACACCACAAACAGTGACTTTCCCTCTAACGCCACCGTGAGGTAGGCATTTGTGATTTTTAGTGACATACTGTATCTCAGAAACTACTGAAGAGGTTGCCATGAAACAGATCCAGTTTTCACTTATCCTGTGATATTTCGCAACATTTCTTGGATGGACTGGCACAAAATTTTGTACAGACATTCATGTTCCCCAGAGGATGAACCGTGATGACTTTGATGATCCTCAGAGGTGAGGCTGATCTTTGTGGTTTTGAGGGAAACATCAGAATGTTAGCACACTTATTTTAGCATTATTTAGCTTACATCTATGCAGTGGCGATTGCTCTAAGACTGCAAGGGAAGCTCAGCTTCCCCTAAAATGTCAACAAAATAAGTGGTCAAATATGTACTGTTGTGTGTACATTTCACTGACTAAATATGCACTAGAACACGTTCATCTTTTGTTCAGAATCAGCTACTTATCACAGGTAACCAACACGACTTCCTTCTCATTCATCCCCGCAGCGCCACAGTGCTTTACACAGTGTAGACGCCGAGTGTCTACTGACTTCAGTGGGGAAACATAGAGTGGGTTGTTCCACTGCAGCGAAACTAGACGGTCATTGGATAAATGCTGGGCTTTGTCCCGCCCATCGGACGAATCAGCGATCTTGAAGTATAAGCATCCACCGGAGCATTTTTCAAGTTTTTCATTCCGTTGTTCGGAGTTGATCTGGAGACGTTACTGATCCTCAGCGACTTTGTCTTTGTTAAAAACGACTAGTGTTGTGTTTGGCGACTCTCTTCTGTCACTCTGCGAATTTACATATAAATAAACGGACACATTTTATGATGTAGGCTGAAAATGAGCTTCCCCTCCTTATAAGACCAGCAGCCGCCACTTCATCTATGCCTAATATAGGTTAGCCTCAAAGAGCTGCTAGCATGGCTTGTATGGCGTAACCCAAGTAACACCCTTAAAGGAGCTAAATTTACATTTTTGCTATTGCTACCGTAGTGTTAACAGCAACAATGAATTACTTAATTGACAAATTTATCAATCTCATATCAGAAGCCATGACTTCTCGATTCAATGGATCTCCAGTCTCTACGTCAAAAGAATACACCAGGACAACAACTGTGTGTAAATAAAGGAGTTTATTAATTAAAATACTATCTACAGAGTAAATGCAAAGTGTAATAATCATAAAGATGAAAATAATAATGAAATGAGCAGTGTGATGAGTTGACAATGGTGGGAGAGAATATGTTATGGCGAACCACTATGGCTATACAGCTAATGATACTACGTCTACGAATGAGATTTGATTATTAAATATTGCTATATTTCGACATCAACCCAGGGTGTTAAGACCGGCCTACTGTGAGTTGCACTGTAGCTCAGGACCCTTGGCTGGAACCCAGGCGGCTGTGGTTGCCGTGGTAACCCTGGAGACGCAGGATCTAGGTGGATTCTCCTGGAGGCCGTGTCCCATTATCACGGTGACGGATTCTGCCGGTGTTTCAGCGATTCAGCACTGGTGGAGTTTGCCAGGAGACTTTCTGTCTTGGGCACTCTTGATTTCTGGTCGGCTTCTCTGCAGGCCGTTGTGCATGGGCAGATGGGTTATCTGCAGGCGCCTCTTGCGGGTTGCTGCGAATTAAACTCTAATGCTCTTCACTTCGGCTGGATAACTTCAGAGGAGACTGGCGTTGACCAGATGACTCTAAAGTTGTCAAAAAGCTTCAAAAAGGAAAACTTGATGATGATTAAAAGTTACAAAATAACTCTGAGGCACTTCTGTTGTTTTGGTTCAGTTGGTCTTGGCTTATAAAATTAAAATATTGCGCGTGTAGACAAAAGTAATGTTACTCGGAGCCTGTGGCAAAGAAATAACAAAGGAAAAGGTACGGAAATGGCTAATCATAGTGCCAGTGGTTAACTGATCAAACAACAATATAAACATTTTCTTAAACCTAATAGTCTATAAATGTGGATTACAGAGCAGTTCTTAACTGTAATAGTAATAATATGGACATTCTGGATGTCATGTAGTGTGTGTTACCTTGTGTGAAGGATGCTGACAGTATGGTCACATGAAGGACATTGTCACTGGTCATTACCCAGGATTGGAATGTGGGTTGTAGTTCAATTTGATCAATTTGATAGTTTGATGGTGGGAAGAGTAATAAAGTGTCAATTTTGGGTTCATAACTCTGCATGTCCTTACAATGAATTTCTTTAATGGCTTGTGACTGATGTCAGGCCAGGTATGTATGCTACACTACATAGCCAACGTTAACATTAACAGCTGCTTACTTACCAGTCTTGAAAAAACATTGCGAGTTCAGCATCAAACGTTATTCCTTACTCTTCAAGAGCTTCAAGAAAACAACGCCAATGTTGACTCTTGTTTTGCTTCTGTTTCTATTACTTTCTTTAAATTAGCATGCTAACCAGCTAGGCCCGGTTTCCGATAGTGAGTTACTGTAGCATCGAGTCTGCCCTGAAGTAGTAGCACTGCGCAGAGGGTGTATTATAACCTCTTTTGTTGTAAACACAATGATTGCTGATGTACTTGGCCAGTGACTGTCACCACTATCACCTTCTCTTGGCAGAAAAGCTTACAAATGGCCCCTTTAATCAGGTAGTATATGGTGTGATCACACTGGATAAGTGACTTAATGAATGAATGACTCAAACCAGACATGACGCAGATAAAATATGGTAAATTTTTGAGTGATCTGTTAATGGATACTGTTCTCCCATGGTGCATTACACAAAGGAAATGGAGGAGCTGCTCACGGATGGAAAAAAATCAAAAGAAGTTGTGGGTGGTGATGAAACACCTCCAGAAAGATTTTGGAGAAAAAAACATAAGTATTTAATCTTGAGAAAGAATTGCTTTCTATTTCTATTGTGTCATTTCCTATTGGTTTAAAGTGTCCACACAGTATAGTAGCACATATGTATGGAATTAGTACTGTAGTATGGATATGGGTAACAGCCAGTTCAGTCTTGTTTTTAAAGGGAAAGTGAGGGATCACCAACTGTGAGTGTGTCTGAAATTTCTTTATTTATTCATCCATTCTCTTTATTGAAGCAGTAGAAAATATGAGGAGGGGAAACCCTGTAGAAAATCTTTGGACAGTTTGATACAGAGTCAGGTTTGTTTCCACACACAAACTGTCAGGCCTTTATGTCAAATTTAGTATTTTTGTCAGATATATTTAATGTATTACTATAATAACTGCCTCAGTCGCTCAGTCATTTTGCTTAAATGGTCCCTAGCTTTAAATTTCTCTAAATATCATATTAAAAATCCTTTAATGAGACTGAAGAGGGGAGTATTACATTTTTACACATGTTGCTCTAAATGCATGGAACAATTTTCCCTTCAAATCTCTGATGTGCTTCATATTTGAAAATATAATTGAATTTAAATTCATGATGTCAAACTGCCATCATTCTTGATTAAACTTCTATTGCTGTCAGCACAGTTGGCATAACCGTAAATAACCTGTTTAAATGAAAGAAATGAATATATATTGTTACTTCTGTAGGCGGCATTTACATAAGATAAATGGCATCTTGCTTAAAAATTTGTTGCGTGATATTCTTTTTCTTTTTAATAGTCATTCAGTTAGAAGGGGATTTTGCATGACTCACACAAGTGTATAAAAGAAATGTAAACCCACATTTTGGTTTACTGCTGAATGGGAGACAGAGAGAGAGAGAAATGCAGAGGGCGGAGGGAAGAAGAGAGAGAAGCACTGAGCAAAGGAGAGAAACACCAGTTGCTGAAAGAGGAAGTGCTGTGGATGTGGTGACAGGTCAGTACCTACCTAACTACCATTATAAGACTCACAGACTTAACTTCCTGACAACATCTCGACTTAAATTAGAATCGATTCTTAACTAGAGTTGACATGTAACAGCACCTGGCACATCCTGTTTTTGCTCGTAATGTCTATGTAGGGTGATGATAGATACCGAACTTTACTGATAGTACCAGCTGCCCCACACCTGGACTTTTTCAGTCTTTTAAAACTTGTCTGGGTAGCTGATTTAGCTCGAGTCTGCACTGCTAAACTCTTCTATCCCATGGACACTTAAGAGGGTCCACACAGAAATGTATTTCAGATTTCTATCAGACAAGTCAAAAGAGCAGACATAGACATAGAATTGTTGGTCAACGTGCTCGAGTGTCTAATCTGGAGTTAATTTGATTTTTGTTTTATTTTTTATTCGCTTAAATGAGTGGTAGTTTTCTTGTAATCCACTCTCCAAAATCTTTGCTGTTGTAACTGTAATAAAAGTTACCACAAATTCACAACAACGCGTAGTCATTGGCTTATGAAGTGAATACTTGTGAATGAGACTCTCTTGTTCAAATGTATAAATGATCTCTCAAAGCCAACCAGTAACTGTGTGTCTGTCACCCCCTGCAGGACATCCCCCAGCAGTCTGAACAACAGTTCTGAGGTAAGCATGGAAGTGATGATACAGCCGTCAAGTCCAGTCCCAGGTTGAGGTTAATGCTAATCGTGATAGGGGTTGTTCATTACCAAACACCTAACATGTTAGCATTAGCTTCACTTTGGGAAAAAACCCCACCAACTGGAGACCTCTGCTGCTGCTGGTACTGCTACTGGGACGGGAGCTCATCATGCAACTGAGGAATATGATGTGTATGCAAATGGGTAGTGAAGCTGTAATGAACTATGTATTATTACTCTATTCTCAATTAAGCTGTTGAGCAGTTGAGATGCTGCTGTCATGGGACATTGAAAATTTCAAGCTTTTAACCTTAACACACCTTAACACTGTGCTTTGGGTTGACCTTCTCCTCAAACCTAGTTTTCTGACGCTGGATAACACATTTCGCTCTAAGATACCATGGTAATCTTCTGATTTCATCATTCCTTTGTTACATTCAGTGCCTCTAGCACTAGAGGCAGCAAAAAGCAGCCCCACGGCATGATAGAAAATCCACCATGTTTTACCACAGGTAGGGTGTTCTTTTCCTTATGGGCTTCATTTTATCACCCATAAACAAACTGAATTCCCAAAGAGGTCTACTTTGGTATCATCTCTTCATTGAACATTATCCCAGAAAAGACTGTGGCTACTTTAGTTTTACCTTTTTGTGCTTTTCTTTCAATAGTGGGGTCCTCCTTGGCATTTGCCCGTGGAGCCCTGCTTGGTTTAGTGTGCTGCATGTGGTATTGGCTGATTGCTCCAGGTTAGCCTGAAGCTCTTTAAATGTCTTGCGTGGTGTTTTTCCACAATCCATACCAACCATCGCAGATTTCTCTCACTGAGTTTCATCTTAGCACTACGTCCTGCAAGTATCTTGACAGTTTTATGTGAAACATTGTGATAACATTACAAGTTGTTCTTTTGTTCAGTGACCTTGGACAAGTGATTTAAATATTACTGTTGTATTTATTTCTTAAACAATACTAAATGATGTACTTAATTCAGGGGTACCAATAATTATAACCAGTACTGTGTGTATCACTTATACTAAATAGTATAAAGGAACACTTTAGTATTCTGTATGAAAGTAGTAGTGGGTGCAAATGCTGGAAATGCTATATTTTGACACTGAAAGCAGCCGGCATGGTGAGTACCAACCATGTATCTCAAAATTCAGTTTTTATTTTTTCAGAAAAACTGAAAAAATTGAGTGTTCCTCTATAGGTTAAGTAAAATTCTCATACTTCATAAGCTACATAAATCATTGACAACCATGTGGCAATAAATGCATTGTCACAAGGATGAAAACAGACCTAACCAAAAGCTGATGTTTTAATATCAGTCGTAAATTGAGCATTCATTGCAACGTGTCACCATGGTGATTCTTATTTGTATAATAGATCATGATCTGCCCTAAGCTGTGTTTGATTTTTCTATTGTTAATAAATTGGCCCCACCAGTGAAAATTGTATTTGAAATTACACCAATTAGAGACAAACTAGGAAAAGATGAAAAATAAAGAGGGAAAAATAAAAAAAACAAATCTGACTCAGTTTAACTAGTGAAAGAAACCCCCCCCCCAGTTCATCATCATACAAAGCAAAAACTTAATCGTGACACTTATGAATTTACAGAGATTTGTTTTGTGATTTGTGAGTTCACATTGCTTCATCTGTATTGTGTGCCTTTTGTTGCTTCGTTGTTTCAGACAAATGAATTTGTGTCATGTTTGGAATCTGCCTTGTAAATGTACGTT
This sequence comes from Seriola aureovittata, assembly GCF_021018895.1. NCBI lineage: Eukaryota > Metazoa > Chordata > Actinopteri > Carangiformes > Carangidae > Seriola > Seriola aureovittata. The sequence goes on from NC_079364.1 coordinate 11,968,974, forward strand.
GGCAGCTGAATGCAAGACAAGAAAATAAAATCAGTACTAAATATCTGAGATTTGTGTTTCTGAAGTTTGTTTTAGTAAAACCAAAAGTCGGACTTCTATATTTTTGTGTTTACATGAGAAAAATATCTCTGCATCTGCTTTCTCTGTAGTCCATGTCAACAAAACTCGAGGTTTAAATGAATTATAAATATGAAAGATGTTGCCAGCACTTTGAACACATACAGCCCAGCCTGTTCCCGACAGAAAGGCAGACATTTCTGTGCAGTTCAGCCGTCATTTGTGGTGCTTTAGTCTTGTGACAGAAGCCCTCTGTAATCTTTTAAACCACTTTGACATTAGTTCAGATTCGCTGAAAATGAAGGAGATTACAGCCTTGGCTCCTTAAATGCAGAATATATAGGATTTTAAAGAAAATCCCAACTCATCCATTCAACAATGATTTTAAATGTATTGATCCATATTGCAATATAAAAATCATAACAACAAAACATGAAGCTCAGGATGTAGTGGAGGATTTCTCGAACTCAGCTGCTGACTTTTTTTTATTAGAGGAATTTAAACAACTTTTTGCAGTAGATGGTCATCTCTATGTCCTGATCTCATTAAAGTCTATGTATCCAGGGTAGAGTGGGTTCATTTAAGGTGATTGGTGAGTCATAGCTTTCACTCGTATTTCTATTTGTCACCATCAATGTTTCCCAACAACAGGGGAGACCACAGAAAGCTTGATTAATCAAATCTGTACTCTCAGGTCCTGAATTCCCCCCATATGGTGACTTATAGTTGTCACCATATGGTGACAACTATAAGTTGCAGGTCAATGTAGCTACAAAAAAATTAAAATGGCATAACTTAAGGCAACTGGAATTGGTCATCAGTTAAAACGAGAAAGTTTCTAGATACACAAAAAGTCAGTCTGTAAACAAATTCAAACACTGTGTTTTCCCATAAAAATCCCCTTACATCATACACTGATAAAAATATCCTGCTTGATCTACTTAAAAAAATTAAGGCAACTTTTTGCATCAGATTATTATGTAGATCAAGCAAAGCTAGTCTTTGTATATACAACTTAATTTTAGCAATTCTCCCGGCATATTTAATATTTTTTATTTTATAAACTGTCAAAACTGACACTATCCAGTGTAGAAAATATTAATGTGCTCGTACAAGAGAAGCCATAAAGTCACAGAAATTTAAGGGATTTATTGACTTAACGCCATGAACGACAACAATCCATTCACTACATTCATTAATATGCTGCCAAGTAGCTGAAGTGTTGAACACACAAATAAATGGACAAGGCCATCCCCTAGACCCTGTCTGCCAACAGTATGTACTCTGAACAACAACCACAAGTCATCAGGTATAAATATTTAACTTGTATTTAAAAAGATTCTGAAATGCAGTTCAACCAATGCACAACTTGAAGTAAGGTCTTATTTTGAACTATGAATACAATACATCAACATTGTATAAGATCTCCTCCATGAGTCATGTGTTTCTCACTCCTGAACAGTTATGTTCCTAAAAATGCTCTTAAGACCTTAAAACAACAACAGCCCCATATGAAGACCTCGGTGACACTGATTTTTCTGAGCTGACCAGGGCTGAATTTTGTGCCATTAAAAGCACAGAGAACTGATGGAATTCACACTATAATGCAATACATCCCCAAATAAGCAAATACCAACAACAAAATAGATCAGTGTAACCGGAGACAGTGCACTTCGAGACTTCAAGAACCTGAGAAAGTGCATTGGGAGAACCTGGGAAACTGCAGTGTAAACACCATAACTGTAAACATTGACCAGAGGGGGTTACTAAAACCCTCTGCCTTCAACCAAGTCTGTATGGCTTTTAGGAATGTAATCTGACCTTCAGATCATGAACCTTGGAGGACATCCTGTTGTTCACACCCTCCAGCTCTAGGAAGATCTTCTGAAAAACCTCAAAGGTGTATTTCAGTGTCTTAGGGTAGCTTGGTTCCATGGCATAGATAAGACCCATCAGGTAAGTACAAGCATGTGCCACATCAGGATTACCAAAAAGGACCTCTGCTCCCTTGATGTCTATTCCTGTACAGGCTCAACAGTTTGGGCGTGTATTGGTCCAACTTCCTCATTAATGTGGACCGTAATGGCTCCCTCCTCGATCTGTGAGAAAGACCAAGAGTGAGATGGAGAAACATCACAAAATACAGAAAGAAACCAATTAGAAAGAGACAGGGCAAGAGAAAAACTATTTAGCTTGAACTGAATAGTGAGTGCACCCTCCAACAAAGAAGCGCTTGCTATTACACAGGTAATCAGATAGAAAACTGCTGAAAAGTCAAAAGTCAAAGAAACCAAAATTTGTGACACAGAGAAACCACAGGAGGAAACCTAAATATACAAAAAAAATATTGGGCCAATGAGGTCAGTATGCCAGATTAGCTTTGGACACACACGACCATATGTATGATGCCCTCGAGGCTTACACCTGGCGGGATAGCTACTTAGCCAGGCACCACAGTTAGCTTCAATTCAGTTTAGCTTCAGCACCTAATTTATAGCCCCGTGCCAACCTTATCTGCAATTTAAAACACAGTCCTTGGTTTATAACATGGTTTATAACACCGTGTTAACATACATAACAACATAACACAACAACAAGATATATTCATGCTAAGATACAAACTTTATTTTGTAATGTTAATATCACAGGTTTAATTAAGCTACATTTATTTTTTTTTTCCAGTGTAAACTGTCAGTCAAGTACATTTTATTTAACCCACAATCCATCACATGTAGAAAAAATCCCCCCAAAAAAACACTTGCAACAAGAAAACATAGTTCACCTGAAAAATAATTACTTAAATATTATATATAATAAATATAATATAATTAATAAATAGTTCATATGATAGATAGTTCTCTCACAGATGTGAATATGTGGATATAGGATATATTAAGACTAAGTGCCTTTGGGAAAAGTGGGAAAAATAACTTCTGATTATTTTACACGTTTTTTTGTTGTTTTTGTTTTAAAGGCGGTGGGAGTATAAATACAATCTCTACCATTACCACCAAAGAAATAAGGGGTTTTATTGGTGTTGATTTTTAAAATTTCAGTTAATGTAGAGGAATGTACATGGGGGGGGGGGGGGGGGGATGCCGACCAGCCCCGGTCTCCTGTACGCATGAGCCTGTGTATGGGCGGACCGGTCAGTCAGCTGATGACTAAATACTCCACACAATCTCTGTCCTCAATACACGGATTTCGTCACACGAATGATTTCCTAGCCAATTACGCACAATGTGGAAGATTTCATACAACTGCAGGAGGAAGAGCGGCAACTTGGTGGGATCTCACTCAGGAATGTGTCGTCTGCGCGCACCTGGGGCCACTGGAGACATGCGGAGGCAACAGATTTTAACCTGTTTTCACTCTGTTTTATGATACTGAGCCGTCGTGTACCTGCCTGTGATGGGGAGAAGCGCATGGAGCTGCGGTGCCGTGATCCTGCTGGCCATGATTTGCTGGTGTCGTGCCGCCACTCTGGAGTCCATCCACTGGACGAGTTCCAATGCAAAGTAGGTGGATGCTTCAGTTTCACACTCGTTGGATGCAACTTTCTGCTGCTGCTTTGTGCATGTGGTGTGACCTAACTCATTGATTCAACGTGAAACAGAAGAGAAGCAAACCATTCGCTGCAAATCAAGAGCTACAGTGTTGATATGTGAAGTAATTAGTCGCAGACCACAGAAAATGAGTTAATAACAATTTTGATAAGGGATTAATCGTTTAAATTTATGAAGCAAAACTGCCACTGTTTTCAGCTTCTCCAGTGAATGGATTTGTTCCTTTTCTCTGTTCTGTATCATTGTAAATGATTAAACTGTATTTTCCCCATTAACTGATCAATTATTTTATCAATAGAATGTTAGACACTATGAAAAATACTCCTCATATATTCCTAAAGCCCAGGGTGCTGTGCACAGTTTGCTTGATTTGTCCCATCTCCAGTGCAAAACCCAAAGATATTCAGTTTACTATCACATGAACAAAGGACACCAGCAGTGAGAAGCTGAAACTGGAGATTTTCTTTTTTGCTTGAAAAATGACTGTCATTCAGTGATCAGAATAGTTACGGTTTAATTTTCTGTTGTTCCAGTAAATTGATTGGATAACTTATCTTTTCAGCTTTAAAATTGAATATCTTTGGGTTTTGTCCTCACACAAAAACAGCAATCTGTGTGAGCTTTTTTTTTTTTTACTTGTGATGGGCATGTTTCAATGATTTTTAATTCTTTATTCATTGGATACTGCCAGGAGGTATTAGAGCCTTCAAAACTCAAAGATCTTGTTGAAAACTTAAAAATGTTGTCTCTTTGTGCAAGCAGAGCATTTAATAATGATGTTTCAGTGTGTACTGTTTAATAGGCCATTTGCTATTAGATTTATTTCATTATGTCTTTGCACTGTCACCCTCTTGCATACAGGTTTACTCCAGGTCAGGGTCTGATCCTGTATCCTCAGATAGGGGACAAGATGGACATTGTGTGTCCCCGGGCAGACGCTTCCTCGGGGGGGAGCGAGGAGTTCTACAGAGTGTACCTGGTCTCCCGAAGTCAGATAGAGAGCTGCACCATCGATAAGACGGATACACCCCTGCTGAACTGTGACAAGCCTCACCGGGATGTCAAGTTCACGTTCAAGTTTCAGGAGTTCAGCCCCAACCTGTGGGGTCTGGAGTTTCTCAAGGGGAGGGACTATTATATCACCTGTGAGTTAGTCTAGATAATACCTGCCACACCTGTCACCTGTTGTTTTTCATCTTACAATCAGTTGAACAGAGACACGGGCTGCTTGTTGCTACAGGTGGAACATTATTTGAATCAATGCTAACAACTGTTTCTTTTTTTTTCTCCTGGGGAGAAGAGGAGGCCATCGTCCTTGGCTCCCTCTCAATTTGTCAGTTTGCGTGAGAATCAAAAAAATGTGGCCTCGTTATTGGACCGCTGTCGGTTAAACCAGCATCTTAGTGGCAAGTGATGCATGAGATAGAGAGCAAGTCTGACCATGTAGCCTCATCCACCTCGCCACGCTCTGACAGCACACACTTCGCTCTGGAAGGCCAGTGTGATTCCAAGGGCTTACATGCCCCAAATCACACAAGGCTTTTACAGCATCAGGCAGATTTGATGGGAGCTTTCATGGCAACGTGGCTTGTTGCCTGCGAGATGTTGTTATCTGACCTAAATGCTGCTAACAACTCGATGTGTGTATGTATGTGTATGTGTGTGTGTGTGTGTGTGTGTGTGTGTGTGTGTGTGTGCGTGTGAAGGGGGATTGACAGGGGTGAAGCAGAGTTCTTGGTGTGTGTGTGTGTGTTTATGTGTTTTTGAAGATGTTGGTATTTTTAGTTATTGCTATGTAGGTTATGTCTTTAAAAGGCTTGCTACTAAATGAATACATTTATTTTTATTTATTCATTTTGCCCACCACCACCTAAAGCTGAAATTAAGTCGATTCATCGGTCAGTCGATTCAAAAAGAAAATTACATTCAGCTGGCTGATCCTGGTCCTGCAATAAATCCTTCATGAAGGTTATAATGTTTTTATTGAGACTGTTTTAGAGAGCTGTTGATTGTGTTCATTTTTGAGGCTATAGTTTGCGGTGCTGTTGAACTGTATTAATGTAATCAGTTTCATCAAAAATTGAACATTTTAACCTTCATGATTTATTGCAGGACTGTTATATTAGACTGCCTTAGTTTCAGCTAGATGTGCACTGATAATCGATTAATCATAAGTTATTTATGAAGGAAAATTTGCAACAATCTCTGGCTCAATAAGGGTTTTATGAGGATATTCTTAGTCTTATGTGATAGTAAAGCAAATATGTTTGGGTTTTGGACTGTTGGTCAGAAAACACAAGTAATATGTTGAAGATGTCACATTGGGCACTGGGAACTTTTGATGGGCATTTTTAGCTGTTTATTATTATTCAGAATTATTATTAGGTGCAACCTTAGTTGCATGTTTTGTTTTTATGTGTAATTATCAATATATTATTTGTAACATCATAATTTGTGCTATGTGTGTCTGCATCTTCATGCGCAAGTGATGCAACATGCAGCAACTTAAACAGTCTTCAAAGAAATCATAATGAAACTATGTGTTGATAATCTTGCATTCGCGTAATTGCGTGAAATACAAACTTAATGTTTGCCTACTCTCTCTGTATATCAGCCACTTCTACAGGGGCTCTGCAAGGTCTGGATAACACCAATGGAGGGGTGTGCAGAACTAAATCCATGAAGCTGGTGCTGAGAGTCGGCCAAAGTGAGTAATTTGTCTGTGTATGTGTGTGTGTGCCAGCATGTGTATAAGGCTTGGGGTGTGAGTGCAAGACAGACACAGCTGTCTGACAAACAGTGCTAAAGGAACAACTGCAACAATAGTTTCATTCTCGTCATTATATGTGTAATGCAATAATGTCGCCTCTCTGGAATTACTAAGTGGTCAGATAATCTCGATCATCCATTCATTCTCTTGAAGAGAGATTGCCATCGTGAATTATCTCAAATCCCTAATTCAAACCACTGGCAGCTTAAGGCCATCAGTATTATCTTGCATGCCATCGTTTGGACTGGTTATTGCAGTCAAAAGTATTTTTTTTCTTTTTTTTTTTTGTATTAACATCAGAATAGCCAATGGTCCTTTTTTTTTTTCTTATCTTTTTGTGCACTTATCACATACATTGAAATTTAATAAAGCAGATTCAGAGCATATCCACTGCCATTACTTTAAAAGAGGAGAAATCTCTCTATAATACAATATTCACACAGAAACAAATTGAACTATTTTATCTTATAAACCATCAAAACAATATAATAACAGTGTTATTTATCTATGTATAAGGTAAGTGACTGTATACATGAAGAAACAAGGGTTAATAGTGTACTTGTTTATACATGTGATGTATTTTGGTGTGTTATTGAACTCCACATGATCAGAGAAATCGACAGATGCTGCATTTCTGTGTATGTTGCTGAAATGTTAAAAGCTAAATGTGTTAAAGCCTCAAAATACAATTTTCTGCCCTCAGAAATGTGAAGTATTATTCATATAAATTATTCAAGGGAGTTAGAGATGAAAAATCAGCATTTTGTGTGTTTCTCAACTGATCATAACTGGAAATATGGGGCTGTTTTTCCGCTGTGTTTACAAGCACTACTGGTGTAAACAGCAACAGAAAACATTAATAACTCAGATTTAGTTGTAATCTCTTGTTAAGGTCTGCATATATTAAAAGTGCTGTCAGTCGTTGCTGTTTCCAGTCTTGTGTTTAGATCTTCAGGATTGCAGTGACCCGTCTGTTTGGATTGTGCCTTTAGAACTGAAAGTGTAGGGAGCAAAATTTAAATGAACATCAGTGGTAAATGAATGTTAATGCAGTGAAACAAAATTTAAACTTGTGGGCTGGCTAACAGTGAAACATACAAAAATGTTGTTTACTGTATGTTGTCCTCATAAATCTATAAATGAAATGAATACATAAAATTATTCTAAATGAAATTTCATTTTACTTTACTCAAAGGCCATAGTATGTTCATCTTGCAGTACAATTCCTGGTTGTATTTGTTTGGGGAAAACTGCCTGTTTTTTTTGCTGGCCTCCATATTTTCCTTCAAACTGACATCTTTCTCTACTTAAAGACACGCTCCAGGGATTTGGTGTTGCACTCCCATAAAGCTGAGGGACTTGTGAGAGACTGAAAAAGCAGAGGTGGAAGAAGTATTCAGATCCTTTATTTAAGTAAAAGTACCAATACAGTTATATAAAAATATTCCGTAAAAGTAAAAGTCCTACTCGAGGAATCCAACTTAAGTAAAAATACAGAAGCATTAATAGCAAAATGTCCTTAAACTGTCAAAGTAAAAGTATTCTCTTTGTCCCTGACGCGGATAAATGATCATATATGACATTATTAGATTAAAGCTGATGCATCAGTATGGAAACATCAATTTACTGTTTTAGCTGGTCGTGTTGCACCATGGTGGTCATGGTGCTTTGTATTCAGTTAATTAGTTTAGTCCTGTGGTTCTAAACCTGGGGGTCCTCCCCTCCGAGGGGTCACAAGATAAATCTGAGACGTTATGAGATGATTAAGGGAGTAGGGGAAAAGGAAAAAACAAATCTGTTTCCATTCTTTGGACTTTGGATGAAATTTGGCTTTGTTTTGTGAAAGACTGAATAATTAAAAATTAAACCACTGGTTTAATTTCCAACAATGTGTTGTATTTTGTACACTTGTTGTATCTTGTAAAATCTTAATTTGAATCTAAATTTGAAAGTAACTATAGGTATAGCTGTTAAATACGTGTAGTTATGTAAAAAGTACAGTAATTTCCTTCTGAAATGTTTTAGTTTAAAGTAAAATAAAATGTAAAAAATACTCAAGTAAAGTACTGATTTCTTTAGTATGGTATTTGAATAAATGTATTTAGTTACAGCAGCAGTTGCATCAGTTTGAGAAATCCTTTTAGTCCCTACTGGGGTAAATCTCCAAGAATGCTGGATCCTATACATTTCCCATAGAGGAATTAATTCATACCTTTCATTAAATCCTCCCTGCATGGTAAATTCCATAAATGTATAAGGGTATATGCGCACATCATATTATTCATGATTTGTCACTTGATGTAATTTTCTCAGACCTGACAACACTCCTCCATATTTACAATCAGTCCAGAAAGAAAGAAGCTCATCTTGCTTTGATTCTGAGAAACTGACTCAAACATTATTTATTCAACATTGTATTTTCAACAGGAAAATTTTGTCATGACATGATCCCATGGCCTACACCACAATGACAAATGAAAATGAGACGTGAGGAAGGGTCCTAGAAGCCATATGTTGTGATTTTACTTATGTCAGCTGCTCAACTGTCCGGCTTTATATTCCAGGCTCCTCAGACCCACCTTCAACACTCCAGGAGTCCCCCACCAGATTCCCACCCTCACGACCAAAGCCCAAGGCCAAGGACACCTCTGCAAAAGAAAATGGTATAAAAAAAACTGATATGGTTCCTAGTGAAGGTGTAAGTCTTTAGTAACAGGTCACAAATACATACGTTCATATTTAAAAAATATGTTCATAAAGAAATGGGGCTTTGTAGTTTTTAGCAGTTGTTCGGCAAAAGGGAATAAATGTTGCATTAGTTAAGGATTGTTTTCAGCCATGAATTTGGTTCATGGGTGAGTATTTACAGCAGCAGGACGGTGTACATGTATGTGGGATCTACTTAAATTAAACTGCATCCCATCGTAATGAAAGAGCATGTGCAGTGATGTGGCTCACTGATATGTTTTTGATCGGTGGCAGAGAGGAATATGGTTTATCATGCTTTGGCTGCTCTGACAATACTTGTCAGAAGGATCAATTAATTGTTGGTTTAAAGTTTTCATGGGATTTGCTCTATGTCTATGTAATTTGATGTAAACAGGCACCAACATGCAAAAACACTAATATAAGCCCTTAAGGAGGAATATACCTAAATTTCCCACAGACTCACTGAGATGCTCCACAAAATGAAATATTTTGACCTTCCTGTTCCATCTAATGCGTCTCATGGATCTGCAAACAGACACATTTCAATAGAAATGAAAAACAGTATCCACGCAAGGATCAAAAAGCATTCTCTTTACTATTTGGATTTATCAATTCCTCCGTATTCTAGTTTATATACAAAGCTTCAGTGACCATGGCTCACTGGCTCACTCAGTGATAGAAGACGGCACCAGGCTTTTTATCAGTGTGACACTAAAGATTACAGCATATTCTCCAGTGTCCAGCTTTGACAGAGGTTTTTCATGTTTACACATACTGATCGGTCCTGTACCAGGGCATAAACTGAGTGAAACTGTTTTTAAATCCTTGCGTTGCATGTCCTTGTTTACTCTTTCATCTCAGTTTCTCCTTCCTTTTTTTTTTTTTTTGCCTGGCCTCTCCTCTGTCTCTGTTTGACAGCCGCGGGATCAGAAACAGGACAAACAAACCCCAGCGGCGGCTCTGAGTCAGGACTGTTCATGTGGGTTTTCTCCGGCTGTGCGATCCTCCTTCTGGTCATCATAGTTCTGCTGGCCCTGCTGTGGAGGTACCATCACCGTCACTGTGTCCCTGAGAGCCAGCAGTCAGCCTCCGTGTCCCTCAACACTTTGGCTGTGCCGAAGCGAGACAGCATCAGCAGCGACAACAACGGCTCGGACCGCAGTGATGTTGTCTTTCCTCTGCGATCTTCTGACAGCATGGTGTGCCGTCACTACGAGCGCGTGAGCACCGACTATGGGCCCCCCGTGTACATAGTTCAGGAGATAACACCGCAGACTCCCACCAACATCTACTACAAAGTCTAGTGTTTGCTGCTCTAATGTCAGTCTTTGACTAATATGTTGATAATAAATTTCAGCCCTTGTGGACACACTCTCACAGGCTGTAATCTATTACACAATGCTCCCATGGCTACAGTTGTAAAGTTTGTAGCGTGTGAAGAAATGTGGGGAGTTTCTCCGAGAGCGGTGTTGCACTGACCGTCGACGGACAAATGTCAGTCTTATACTTGCTCTGGTCACACTGCACCAAGTGCACAAAAAGCTGTTGTACCACTTTGTTTTCTTAGTGAAGAGACAATCAGAGAGAAAACTGGTGTGTCATAACACGTCATTCAGTAGTTGTGTTCGGTTAGTTTTTTGTGAGATACGTGCGGAAGTGTTCAGCAAATACCAATTTGTTCTGGTTTTTACAAAGAGATCAGTTGTGTCTCTCTGCCACTGAATGTGGCGGCTTCAGATGTACAGTATATGTGTATTTTATTTAATTTATTGATAACTCGTTGACAAAGATTGATATTGAACTCCTGCACACTAAATTTGCGGGCGCTTGAATATAGATTTTTCATAACCGAAGTGTGTAAACTTTGTTTGAAATGCTGTTCAGTGAAATGAAAATCATGATTCTGTGGCGTTTATTAAAGTAAAAACAATTTCAAGGGATTCTGTACTCATCTTTTTATTTCGTGTCAACCTCAATTTAAACATCGATAATCATTTTTAAACATTTTTTAACATACTGCACTATAGCCAGGGACTACAAAAATCTTCTTTTGAAATTTAATTATTACTCAACACAGGAATGGTTTTGTTATTGGTTACAGTTTAAAAAATTGGACAATTTGTCAGTAGTCTCATTTTTACTGTCACCGTGACACACAGGCTGAAAAGGAATGGAAAACAATGGAGAAGTGAAAGTTTGAACCAGAATAAATGCAAATAAATCACAGCGCACTCCCTCAATACTCCTTGTAGTTACAAAATTACTAAGCAGCACATGATGACTTAAAGCGGTAAGTCACAGCAGCACCACTATTTGCATACGGCTGTTATTAAAATCCTCGTGGTCCTATTCAGCATTTATAGCCAGTGTATTATATTGAAAGGACTTTCAGACATTTCAGCTGTGGTTGATGTGGAACTATTTTAAAACTAAAAACCATTTATTTTCTGAATGATTTTTGGAGGTTGAAGGCATAAAATTAGGCCCTGCCCAGAGGAGCATGTCTCTTCATTACACTTCTAATGGTGCTCCTGGGATAGTGACTGTCATTCTGCAGCTTAGAGCAGCATGATGAGTTTCTCACTCTGTCTTATTAGGTTGAATGGACAAACAAATGACATCACGCAAAATACAGTTTGATATAGTTTATTGGAAAGTTTGTAACCTCTCTGTGTAAGAGTCTTTAGTGTCTTAATAGTAATCTTGCACATAGCAGGACACAAGATACAAAAAGGAGGCTTTTTATTTCTTACAATTTCCCCTGAACTTCTCACTCGGCTGCACTGTAATATTTGCTGTAATCTCCCTATAGAAAAAAATTTCTGTGAAGGTGAAGAAAATACATTTTAACATGAAACCACTTAGCATTTAATTGTCTCACAGTCTCTCTTGTGGCGCTGTACACAGCATCCATGGGTGAACATGTTTCATGCTCCTTCGGCCACATCATGCAACACATTTTCAACCTGTCAGCTTCCATGAGCTTCCTCTCCACCAGGGACACTGTTGCCTCTGAATGCAAGAAGCCAGCCTAGAGGATGTGGAGGACATGTGCTCTGTGCATACAACAGGGAAAATACTCTGCTAATATTAAACAGGGTCTTTCCAGGAAGATTAAGTAAACTGGCTATGTAAAAAAAAAAACATTTTCAAAAAAGGACATTTTGACAAAATTTGCAGTAAAACTTTTGAGAGAATTAGGTTACATTCTCCACAGTGAACCACTTTTCTTTTTGGCCTGTAGCCTGATAGAAAAGGAGCTGCAGATGACAGGTGTGGGCGGCCTCATTCTTATCCTGCAGCAAAACGCAATTTACCCTCTGGCCAGCGATGTATTTAAAATATCTGAAGGAGAGTTAATAGAAAATGTGCCAAAGATAACTTCATTACTCCTTTCTATAATTGACTTCATTAATAGACTCAACATGTCTTGGCCAATCTAAACCACTCCTAATGTTTTCAATGGGGAAACATATTATCCTCACTATACAATGACCTATACGCTCTAATAAATGACACTGCATTTGTAAGTCGATTTTTCGATCACTTTGAACTGCTTGTGCACGGCTCATGCTCGCTACATTGTGAAAAAAAGAATATAACACAAATTTGCTTTTGACTCTGAAGCACTGAGGAGCGTGGTCGTTGTCTGTGTGCATGTGTGTGTGTGTCTTCCCACCCCCTCGCTCGGAGTGATCCTTGCTCTTGTGAGATGTTTTTGTCCCATGTGAAGCTTCACAGCTGAATGGGCCGCGGTCGGGAGAGGTGAGTTCAGTTGACCCCAGGGTCACACGGAGACAATGGTGGCCAGGCTTCTATAGGAAGAACAAAACAGAGACCCCCAGGCTCATGGCCCCTGTCGTGGGCGGGGCTTGGATATGGTAGGCCATTTTAGAAAAAAAGGGGCAGAAGTGGTGTTGCATGAGAGGGGATGTTTTGGATCTCAGGTACAGGCTTGAATATCATAAGTGCTACCAGCATGTGGTTTTAAGTTCCGCATTTTACCTGGGAAGTCTTCTCTCTGCTTGGTTTTACAGTGCAGAAATAACAATGATTTTATATTCTTCATATGTATGACGGCTTTTCCTTTATCTTCCTTATCTAAATGATATAAACTAGCACATGAAAGGTGCGCTAAAATGCTTTTGCAACTGATACCTGCTCTGATAAATCTTTTAACTGTCATTTGTGCAGAGAACATAGAGCTTGAAAAGGGGTGGGGGGTGTTTAATAAGGAGAGGCATAGGCTTTTATCTGACCCCATGGGACAATGTGAAGTCTACAACCTCCCTGTGTCCACCCACCCCCCACCTCACTTCCATATGCAGAGGAACTAGCCCCACCACTGGCTTTGTGTTGGGGGTTGGGGGTCATGACTGAGCACTCCCACTCCCACAGTGTGCCCAGAGGAGTGGAGAGGAACAGATATTCTGGTATTAGGGTGAAAAGATATCTAGTCGTTGGTCAGTTGGAGGAACGGTGAACACACAGCACTGGTAAAAGAGGACGATAATATCTCGCACTGCGTCTTTCTGAGTTAACAGAAACATCAGCGTGCATCACATAGGGGCTCCACACTGAAACAAGTTGAAATCTTAGACCTTTTGATTTGCTGCTTCGCTTCAATTCTTATGTCTTTTCTCTGAATCTCATTGGGTTATGTAAAGATGACTTTTTCCCTCTCGTTTTTTTTTTTTTTAAACAACAGGAACCCCGATGGGGAAGTTGTGGTTAGTGTTGTTCTTACAGTTGGAAACCCATTATATTGTTATAGTACAGTATTTAGTTCCCTCTGCTGGCCAGCTACTATACTGTATCATGCAAATGTTTTCGACAATTCACAGGGTTTAACATATTTCAGCAGATGATAAAAGGTAAAAGCTGTTAAAGCATTTCATAAAACCTCGGTTATACTCTTAACTACTAACTGGCTCAGGTTAAGGGGGAAAGGTGGAAATGGATTTGGAAGCTTCCATGGTTGAAGGGACTATCTCTTGTTTCTTTGTTAGCCTGCACTTCGATGCAAACATATTGGGTATTTTTTATTTTTTAAAAACACTTATTTTATCATTTATTTCATTTTATTTACATCTTTGTGTTGTGAACGAAAAAAATCAATGGAAGGGCTCTTCTTTTTTTTTTATAAGCTACACCAGTTGCTCTCCAGTAGTGTAAGAAGTATTCAAAACATTTAAGTAGCCTACCAATACAACTGTGTAAAAAAAAATGAAAATATTGGAAAGTTTTACATTTTCAAGCCTTAAACAATTATTTAAATGAAACTGCATAATTAGTTCAACTCACCAACATCTGAAACATGACAAGTGGTCCCATATGCCCTTTTATTCTGGGAGGAGTTTTGAATTGTATTTTATAAGCTTATCATAGTTTTTTTCTAATGTAAAATCTTAATTTTAAAAGTAAGGTAAATGTAGTGACTCTCCTGCAGTGGTGGCTGTTACTATTTCTGACTGTAAATGGTGCAGATATAAAGGTGAGTGAGAAATGCCATTTCAGTACATGTTGTATTCATGATAAAATGATCTTTAAGATTTTGTCTGGTAATGAATAACTAACTGTTTTTCATCGAAGTGCAAACCTTCATAAACATAATTGAAAACAAAAAACACTGAAGATTGGGAGCTTATATTCAAAACAGTCCACAAAACTTCCTGTGCACAAATCATTGTAATTGATACAAATGCAGAAAAGTCAATTTTGCAGAGTGCAGCAAACATCTGAAGCGTTTACTGGAGGCTTGTATTGATCCAAGCCTTGTATGTCACTATAGAAGTATTTTAACAATTCTTTGATTTCACACATTCAAATGAATCTACTCAGATTTTACTTTTAACAAGATGCAGAGAGAGTCTGGGCCCTACATCCTGTTTGAAGGCCCCAAATTAGTTGGAGTACTTGACTGCTCCTCTGTTGTGGTTTGTTGGCTTATGCCTTTGCTCATGAAGTCTCCACAACATCCAGACGGTTTGTTTTAAATCTGAGAAGAAAACAAAACCAGGGCATGAACACAATAACTGTGAGCTCTCTGTGAGCATGAAATGTTACAGATAATTTAGTTTATTTGAGAGGAACTCAAATCACAAAATGATCCTTAACATTTTATAATCCTGAACAAGATTTAATTACTATAATTTTCCACACAGCACTCACCAAATATCTTATGTTTTATATAATTTGGGTTATTGGTATATTTTCCCTTGAACTATTCTAAAGGAAAACGCAAAAAGATTACTGAGAGACATAAAAAAATGTCTTTACTGCATTAAAACAATTCTTTAAATTGATTCTAAAAACTTCCTCATCTATTTCACTTATTGTGTCCTCATTTGTTATCAAATTTATATTTCAGTTACAAATGTTTTAATTTCATTCATTTGTTTGAACGTATTGTTGTAGAACTTTTGTGGATTTTTGTTGTTGAGGTGTTACCCAGAGCAAAACTTAGATTCCAACCCACCACTCATTGCTGTATCTCTAAATAGTTTCAAAATAAAATACATTTTTTCAAAAGCTAAATTTAGAGAACTACATATAATCTGACATCACTGTTTACCTATTATGATTTAATTACCTGAATAATGTTTCACTGAACATTTAAGCCTTCAATTTCATAGACTTAAGAAAATAAAATTTAATTATCAATGAAAAAAACATACTTTTAATGGACCCTCATCCTAGTTCACAACCCACAGACTCTGGGTTTATGATGAGTGCTTAAATAATTTACTTTTTTTTGTTGCTGTTTTATACATAGGCTATTTTGGTCATATGAGTTTGCACACACTTGCTAATGAGTATGAGTATAACTGACTGACCAGTGGATTTTTCATTGCATATTTAAAAGTGGCCTTAATTCGTTTACAAAACTCTGAAAAACGTGTTTTATTTCGGGAATTATTATATTAAAAAACATTTTTTCTCTTTTGTCTCTCTGTATGGAGGCCGACCAAAATTAAACAAATGTATATGTGAGCTACAGGTCAATACATTGTTTTACATTATTTTTTATACGTGGTTTTAAAGTGTTGTGGTACAGCAACAGGTTAATTAGTCGTTTTATTCTTGTGGTTAAACGAGCATACAAATGTGGTCAATGTAGAATATAGTTATTTAATTATTTTGATTAAAATAAAAACGGATTCTCTGTTTTATTTAAGATTTTTTTTTTCTTTACACTGCAAAACTTAAATGTCCATCAAACTGTATGACTAAGCAGGCTGTTGTCCGCTATGCATGCATATAATTGTCACATTAAAGGAAAACAGCAGTGATCTGTGTCTATCTCCCTCTCCTTCCTTGGGAGAGGGTGGTTGGAGCTGTGTGTCGGAAGTACCGTAGTTTATGTATGCTAATGTGGAGAGTTGGGGGTTGTAGCTAGATATTTACGTTCAGTGGGAGCCGCCCTTCATTCACCCACATGGTTACCAACTGGTCGCCTTCGCGCCACTTTCCTAACCCCGCAATCATTTTTAACCAACGTTTCTGGGCTGTAAATTCACTCACGATCGGCTCGGATTGCACTTTGTGTGTCGTTTTTGTCCGTCGGTAGAAAAGTTTTCGGGATAGTTACGTATTTATTCCTCTCTTTTTTGTCGGTGAGAGACTACACGGCAGCCCAAGCAAGTGAGCGAAGATGGTGGATTTCGGCTGGTGAGTGTCTGCCGAGCGCATGTTTATCGGCAAGGAAGTCGGGTTTCGGGTTATTTTTTTATCTCTGTTTTGGTGAATGAAATCATCAGCGGTGTGTTTTACGCTTGTTTTTACGCCTTTTCATATCAGGCTAGTGGGGGGATATCCAAACAGTAAGACATAAATGAGATGTTGGCGATGAAAACAGTGTAACGTGAGGCGCATGGCAGCCCCCTCAGCTCCACCATTGAGGGAATGAGGGAGATTTGAAAAGCTTGTCCGGAGCTTTCTCCACTGCGCTTTGGCGACTAGTTAAACAAATATCCAGCCTCTTTACAACAACCCCGCACTTTAAATAAACACCGTAGTGCGATATTTGAAAAGTAAGTTTGTATATCAGGTTAAATCGCTGCTCAGACTCGAGTGCAGTGGTGTGTGAGTTAAAGTGCCCCCCAGAACAAAGCAGCAGCACATGGGGCAGTTTTAGGCCGCGCGTTTTAGCTTAGCTAGCTTAGCCTAGCCGCATAAACTTAACGTTGTAGTTTTGTGGGGTAAGCAAAAACATAATATTATAAATGCAGGAAACCAAGTAACATAAAGATAAGAGTAGGTAAATGTGGCCAATCCAGCGGCACAGATGCACCGTTGGCGTATTTTCAAACGTGTGCTCATTTGTTGTTGGCTAGCAGCTAATCAGTGTCGTCAAACTCAACTCCCAATTTTATTACCCGGAGAGCCAGACACTAAAATGAGCCAACTGTTTCACTGTTAACACCCTGGCTGCCCCTGTGCCACCTCCCTATGGCAGTGCTGGTAAACTGGAGTAACGTAAACACGATTTGCCATGTTTTCACAAGGCTAGCACCAGCTCAACCAGCGCAGCGCACGGCTGCTGTGTGCTGCTAGCCTCTGCTCCTGCATGGACGGTAGCCTTGTTTTCTAGAAGCTCCGAAACCGCAGGCCACGGTGTTTCCTTTTTAAATAAACAACACGCAGACTTCAATTTTTGTGTGCAACACAACGTTTGTGTTTAGCTTGGTCGGTTTAAAGTCATTTATGCTAAGGTTGGCGCACTTCGAGGCGCCATGTTAAAGGCGGTGGGGGAGGGGTGAACAACACCGTGCCCCGCGCAGGCGCTCCCGTGTCGCAGGGACGCGGGCCGCAGGCTGCGCTGCTCATTCATGTTTTCACTGACCTCGTGCTGCTACAATAAATCATAACATCTTATACCACAACAGCAGACTTTTGTAATTATCGATTAACCAATGCACATATATGATGGTAAAAAGATGCAGGTTACACGTTTTTAGATTGCAATTAATTGGTCACACGTGCTCACACATCTATCTGCCTATGTAACTTGTTGCAAGCCATAAAGTCATATTTATTGCCTGTAATAATCTGTCTTATGTGTCCTTTCTGTATTTCCAGATCCACTATGATGTGCAGGGCCCCAAACATGGAGCAGTGTGATCATCTTTTCCTGTGGTGCTGGAGGGCAGTGATGCTAAAATCGGTCTGTGTATTGTCAAAGTGCTTACAGTGCAGGTAGTACTATGTCATACCTACTGCAGTGGAGGCACTTACAGCAATACCCTGACACTGGTGTGCAGATTCTTTGATGTTACATGTCATTTGAAGTACTGTCTTTGTGCTAAGGTGCATCTAGTGCAGATAGTGAAATAGACTAGCACCTACTGCCCTAAGTGCTCCTTCTGGCATAAGGGGCTGTGATATGCACCACCAGACCATTTTTAATTTCTAATTGGGCTCAAATATCTTGCAGTTCTCTGCTAGTTTTGCATAGTTGCACTACAAGAATAGATGAGTTGTGCAAATCTATGCAAAACTGATGGTGGCCTGCTTGCTCTCCACCTGCTTAGATGTTTGGTTTTGGGGGTGTCACATCAAACACAATCTGATTTGCGTAATATGCCTTGAAATGTTGTTTAAAAACCAGGAGCATTTGCCAGTTCTCATACACTGACCTCAGTTTCAGCAGTACTAAAGTGCTTATAGTGCAGGTAGTGTTTTTCTCCTATCTACTGCAATGTAAGCACTTGAAGTACTTCTAACTAACTGCGTCTTTATGAAGATCTGATGTCTATGATAATCCAAGACTCAGCGGTTAATCATCACTTGGTCAGTTTTGCTGGTTTGCATTCAGCTTTAACTGATGTTCGCTGTGCAAATCCATGCAAAACTGACTAGGCTGATGAGTTATGCTTTGCCAGGTGGGATTGCTTTTCATCAAGATGTTGTTTTTTGCTGCATACGGAGTATTTAAGTGTGTGAGTGTGAGATATTTCGGATATGTGGAGATGTCCCTTCCTGTGCAGGTGGGGATTAGTAGCAATGCTGTGTACCTGGAGGTATTGCACTTGTCCCGGCCTGTGTAGGAACGAGGAGATGGAGCTGACCTGGATCCTGACCTGAATGTTGATAGGAAAACTGCTGCACTCAATTACATGTCCTGTGATGTTTTGGCCAGTTTGATCTATATAAACTGCATGTGTTTAGAAGTGGTTGATTGTAATATTGCTGGTAATATATTAAATTTCTTAAACATTTTTTTTCTTCTCAGGATGCCTTGTGTACATTTCACTATTAATCTTAAAATTGTTGAAGTACCCTGTACATGTTTTAGTAGGATTTTAAGTAGAAACTTTTTGAAAGGGTTTGAACCATGGTATCTTTTGTAATGCCACTTTGTAAGAAACTCTTTTACAAGGAACAACTTTTGATTCTATTCACACTTCATGCAATCAAATTAAATAATTTTCCAATATAATACTAAGTACTGTCATGTTGACCACAAATTAAATGTGTTCTAATCTCATAACATCAAGCTGTGGTGTGGTCTGCAGTGATTGCCCCAGATACACACTTCAGATGAGTGGCAGCAGATAAATCACAGGAGTTCACATTCAAAAGCATTTAAAACAGAACATGCCAATCAAAATGTATTATAAAATCATTTTGAGGCGAACCTGAAATCTGTAGTTTGGGTTGATACATTTAAAAAAAAAAAAAAAAAATCGTGTTACAAATCAATATGGCAGATTAGATTTAAGAACTTAAACATAACCATATATATTTATGTAAATGTTGGTGCAAACAACACAAGTTCGTTTGGACTGAATGAGGGACATAACATACATGCATTTTGCATTATTTAAGACCAGCACATCTGTACAGTCCTAAATGTTTACTTTCTAATTCAATCAAAAATAAAAACATGGCCTCTTATTTGTCACTTCAAGTGACTGGAAAGAAAAGCACTATTTAGGTGGTCAGATGCCATTTGAGATACTTTGGCAGAATTTTGCATAAATCCTGTATGTCTTCATGAATGAACCCGGGAATAAATCTCTCAAATTCCACGGTCCTATTCCTCAAACTAACTAACATCATTTCCGGTTTGAAGATTTATTTAGCCTACACAGGATGAAACTGTCATTAAAAACAAATCCTAGCCCTAGATTGAAGTTGGGAGCTGTCCACTAGATGGCGCTGTCTGGCTGCTGCTCAGCTGCAGATGCAGCGGCGGAGTGCAGGTAACGTTACGGTACCGCCTCTGCTGTCGGTCCAACCAACTTGGACAACATGCCGTTGTCTAGCAAGTCGCACCGCAGCAACTTTCTCTCTGTGTCTGGGTCGAAATGATCATCCGCAGCGTTTCATCGACAGAAACACAAACGCCACATGGTCGACGCTAAATCCTGAAACCTGAAATGTGGACGGGACTCACCTGAGACCCGGACTGCTAAAGGTTTAGAAACCATAATTTCCAACCAGGCTTCTTATTTGGGAGTATTACCCGGGCGTTTTATTAAAATGGGTGCACTCTGGACGAACTGCGTTTTCCTCCTGGCTTGTTGCTGTGGATCAGGGTTTGGAAGCCCAAACAGATGCGACGAAGTGCGCAAAGTTTTCCAACTCAGGCAAATTGGACCAATTCAATTATTGCCAATAAGTCCCCGACCAGGTATGTTGAAGTTTACCCTCCAGACTGAAGAGTAGGCTCGTCTGTGTGTTACTGTCTTGTGTGTGTTTTTTGGGGGGATGGCGTTCTTGCCAGCACACATGGTAACACAAATTGTTATGCTATTTTTTTTCTTGGTTTTATTTCTGTTATTTTTCATTTTTCTTCATTTACATCAACATGTCAACCACTGACTGAGAGAAATATTCTGGAGAAGTTATTCGACCTTGCTGTAGAGCTCATTAACTGCACTGTAGCTTTTAACCTGTCATTTTCTGTCTTAAGTACTCTTTGGAGTTACAAAACACCTTTTTAAACACATTTTAGAAGCGTGTGAGCAGTCGTGATAATAATATAGACACTAGAGGAGGAGAGCTTTGAGCTGTTGAATTTGCTTCTGTTTGTTTGACTTTTTAAATCAAGATATTAAAAGGAAATACTGCAAGAATGAAAACTCAGAGATCTCCATTCCTCCCCTGTTGGAGTGATATCTAATCTTTGGGCATCTACTATGTCAGGTTCTTCATATATGATGAAATATTTCAAATATGCAGATTTTCAACCCATTTTCAAGCAACAGGAATATGTTTGGAGCTAGATTGTACCAGTAAAACTATATCACTTATTGTTTACTTCACTACATTACCAGCAGTGCATGGGCTAGTTAAAAAAAAAGTGCTGTTTTAACTCTGTGAAACCAGGACATAAAGGTGCTGAGGTTACTTGTTGGTTGTGACGAAAAATAAACCAAACTCTGCTCCTTTTCGGCTGTCTAAAGCAGATAAGTGTTTTGCTGGGATAAACATGAATCATTTTGCATGAACTTAGGTGAACCAGGCTTCACTTAACTTTCTGAACACCACCCATAATGTGATTTCACATGATAGTTGTGTGGGGGGGGGATTACGGGGTGTGGATATTTCATGTGGGCTGTAATTGAGTGGACAGCTTGCTGCTGCTACCACTGTTCTCTGTGCTCTTCTTGGAAAAGTCAATCTTAATGGTGTTGACTACCATCCTGCCACAAACTGCTCCCTATAAACTTCATCACTGGTCTCCTGTGCCGCTGTGAGGAAACAGATTTAATTGACAAAAAAAACCCTCAAATGCCTCCTAAACCTCTAAATAACCCTTATAATACCATCACCACTGCTGCCCTTTAAATGAGCCTGCGTGGATTTAAACCCCTGTTCTGTTTCTTTGCACATTTGCAGACTGAAAATGACTTTCTCTGAGATAAATTGTGTGCAGTGGGGGCCTCCTGCAGTTTAAGCGATGATAAGCTCCTGCCTCAGTAGCTACTCACCCTGTAAAAACACTTGCTACTGTTTAAAGCTGCACCTCCACTGACCTTTCAGGCAGTAGCTAAAAGGTCTTCCAAGTCCAGATTCAGTCTTGACATTGTAAAGATGGAAATTGTTTCCTTGATGGATGCAGATTAATGTGCTGAAATGCATAAGATAGTGTAATGGGAGATGGCAAGATGTAGAGTTGATCCTTGAGCATGATTTTAGAAGTTATCTATAATTGAGTGTGGGCCTGAGAAAAATAACCTCCAGAAATTCCAGGAATCCGAGAGGGTGAGTGAGCTGTGTCCATGTTTGACGCTGCCTGCCTGATAAGAAGTGCCGAACAGCCTTCAGTTTAGGTCAGAGCACAGCAAGTCAGAAGTCTATCACCTCGGCCCAAACAAAAACTGTTGTCTGTGCTGTTGGAAGTGGAAATAGTTCTGGGAAGCGTTTAAGTTAGAAAAGCAAGGCCTGGGGTGTTTTCATGTTGTCCTATCTGGAAGAGTTTGAATTCCTCCACCACGTGTGCCATCGCCTGCTCGGCTCCCTCCTCACTCTTGAACCTCGTAGGGAGCTGATATCGTCTCTGGCAACAGCTCTGCCTAGGCATGTCAGAGAGGCTTTTTCAGAGTTTTAGGTAGCTTTCAAGATGTTTTGATTGCCCCGTATGTGTGCAGATTGCTTACATTTGTTCATGGGGGGAAAATCTGAGACATCACTTTGTGAGGCGATAACGCTTTGACTCAGATCTCCCCTCAGGATCTAGATGTTTTGGTTTTCTTGCTCCACTAAAGCAATTTTTCACTTGTGCACTGCTAGAAAAACACAAGTATTGTATCGCTTCTTACCTGATGTTTTAGGTATGTCTACCACTGTGATGGCTTTGAAATAACTTCTGATGTTTCACACAGACGTGATCTTGATCTCCTAATACTTTTTAAGAGTGTGCCTAGTGTTGGTCGGTCTAGACTGAGATATCTGAACATGGATTGTCATGATATTATGTACAGACATTTATGGTTCCCAAAGGATGAAGCCTGCTGACGTGGTGTCCTAACTTTTCCTGTAGCAACACCAACAGACTGACGTTTACTGACATGTCTCAACAACTGTTGGTTCAGACCCTCATGTTCCCCACAGGATGACTTGTGATAACATCACAACTAGCACAATCAAACAGTTTAAATTAGTCTAATATGGGTAAATACCTACAAAATGTGTGTTTAGTGCTAATTAGGAAAGGCTAGCAAGCTAACACTATAAACTAAGATGGTCAACATGGTAAAGATTATCCCTGCTTAACAGCATCATGGTAGTATCGCCAAGTTATGTTAATGTTAACATGTAGCTCAAAGCAGTAAGAAGCACAGCTTCACAGTGCAGCTATAGCATTACTGCAGACTCTTGATCTCTTGCTGATGCTGCTAAAGGGAGAAAAGCTGCTTGTCAGTTTGGACAGTTGCCAGTCAGATAATACTGAAGATAGTTGGACACACTCATTCGTACCTCTGGGCAATTTAAGGTGTCAAAATCCACCTGACTTACGTGCCTTTGAAATGTATAAGCCCCAGTTTAGGCTTCTCGTGTATTAACATTGCATTCGAGTAACAGAGATAAACGTTAGTTCCTCAGAAAAAGAAATAAGCTACCTGGTGGTGTTTGAAAGACCCAGGAACCCAACATGTACCTGTTCTGAAGGTATTTCCAAAATCCAAAAGACTTTTTATCTCGATGAAAAATATTCTGTTTTTTGGACAATAACAATTTTTTTAACACTCTTACCCAATTTCCTAACCCAATCCTTTTAGAGTTGCAGTGTTTCATCGATAAGTCAGTTGAAAGAAAGTTAATTGGCAACTACTTTGATGATCGATGAATCATGTATGTCATTTTTCAAGCAAAAATGCCAAATTTTTGACTTGTTTTCTGATTTTTCCTTGACCAAATGGTTAATTGAGAAGCAAATCAGCGGATTGATTGATAATGAATATAATTGTTTGTTGCAGCCCTAAATCTGTTTCCTCATCCAAACAAAGATGGCAGCCATAAACCACATGTGTCTTGAATCATATAAGATGAACTACACATGTGTTATCAGTTATATTTGATTGCGTTGATGTTCATTTATATTATTTTGTATGTTCTAACAATACAAAACATAAATATATGTCCCTTGTATTTCGTAACAAGTGCAAAGACATATCATTTCTCACTAACTGGATTAGGAAGGACAATTCTGGGTTTATTCACCCTGCGTCTTAGTTTTGTTCTAGCCTCTGTCCATAATATTCTACGATCATAACATTTATTCCCAATGACTCTTAGGTTCAG
This sequence comes from Seriola aureovittata, assembly GCF_021018895.1. NCBI lineage: Eukaryota > Metazoa > Chordata > Actinopteri > Carangiformes > Carangidae > Seriola > Seriola aureovittata. The sequence continues at coordinate 11,993,331 of NC_079364.1, forward strand.
ACCTTCAGGTGTGCATGTCCAAGAACATGACCTGCTGCACCAAAAAGATGGAGGAGAAGTACCAGTTGGCGGCCCGGAGAGACATCCAGAACCTTCTCCAGATGTCCAGCACCAGCATTAAGTTTCTCATCGCACGCAATGTGGCTGCATTTCAAGGTAGGAATTGACTGGGTTTCTCCGCTGTAAGGGTTAAGCTTCACAAAAACACGTGCTGAGATAAGCTCACTCATGTTTATGTGGATAATTGTATGTGTGTAGATGTTTGTTTGTATTTCCGAGTATATGCTGAGGAGTAATGGTTTGTGTGGGTGCTGTAAAAACAGTGGATGAGTCAGTCTGTGTGTGTGCGCAGTGAGGCTCCACTTCAGAGCGAATAGAGCAGGGTCTTTCCTCCTTCCACACTCTGATCATGAGATTAGAAAGGTTGGCTGTTCCTGTAGGAGACTCAGGAGACCATCTGTATGGGTAAATATCTGTCAGAGATTTGTACAGGGGCCTTTTACTACTAGCCTCACTTCCTGTCCAAGGTGCCCCTGCTACACTGTATCCTGTTAATAAAATAAAACCCTCGTATTTAGAGTACTGGAAAACAGATTTCCATCTTTGCATTTGTTTTCAATCTCTTTTTCTCAATCTTTTCCTGTCTTCTCCACTCAGCAGTGACTGACAGTTGACTGGCAGGCAACAACTTGCCTTCTGTCTGCGTGCTGTCCCTGCCCAGTGTGGGATGTTTCTCCCACTGGAGCTGATAGCTGTCATGTGACGGCTGGGATGGGTGGGCAGCAAATACAGAGCTTATGACTTGAATGTACAGTCTCAGACGTATCATTAAACCAATTCACTTTAACGATGTCTCTCAGTTTAAAGATGTGCTGTTATCCTCCTCCTAAACTCAAATGATTTATAGGAGCGTCTCGCACGATCACAGTGTTTTAGTTGTGGTTTGCAGGGGCAATGCCCTCATTTTGTCATCAGATGTTTCATGTGTGTACTCAGGTTTTGAAGTTGAACTAAAATGCTTAGCATCTATGCTGATGTTTATAAAGACTGGCACCTCTAAAATGCAGTTAACTGAAACCAAAGTTGCAAACATTGCTGACCTTATGAAAGTTGTTGTAGTGCAGGGTTTTTCAAAGTATATTTCCGTTGTCTTTATCTCTCACTAGTTTATAACTTTCCTACCCTGACTGGCACTCATCCCCAAGTCCATTACTCTCAACTGAGGACATCTTTAAAAATAGGTCACAAATATACAATTTTCACTTATCTAAAATGGCTAAATAATTTCCTCAAACAGCAGAGCACTGTAGTTTCTATCAGACTTTTCTCAAACAGGAGCAAAAAGTGCATTTGTTGTGGACTATTTTCAGATGTGGATTAATACACATTTGGTACTGTAGTGAGTGTTTAGTGTTGTGTTTTACTCAAAATAAATTATAGTGCCCACATTCATCATAATGAAGGAACATGTCACCCACTGCAACAATGTGGTTAACTGATGTTTTTGGCAACAGTGGAGCCCTATGGCTCAGGCTAGTTAAAGCACTTTAACTATAGTCAATTGTTAGTAGCATCAAGTCATTGTTGTTTTTTTTTTATAGTTTTTCTTTGACAATAGGAAAAATATAGAACATCACCAGCCTTATCCTTTAATATAAGACTCCGTTTGAAACTTTTGAAGGTGTATTTTTCCTTCTGCCTCTTAAAGTTGTTCTAACAGTCCAGGAACTGAGGCTTTTGTTCACACAGGGCCGCAGTTGAATACAGCTGCAGGAGCCGGTAGCGGTTTGTGAGCAGCACTCACATGATTTCTTCTGTGGAATGGCAGAGAGTGTGCGCTCCTGCCAAACCAAACAGAGTTCCCTGTCAACATCGGCTCGCATCAGTCAACAAACACTGGCGGCTGTTCCAACATCCAAGCTGCATAATACAAGTGGCAACAGAAGTTCAGCAATTAAAGTTGCATATTAGAGTCACAGCAGCAGCATAACCGCTCTGAATATTACATTAAGGCTATTATGTACCGTTTTTCAGCTATTCTTGAGATTTAGTTAATTGTCAAACTAGGGTTGCAACTATTTTCATTATTTAGGAGTTTATTATGTATTTTTCTTTTGTCTAATAATTTATTTATTGAAAATTTTCCACCACCAACTGTAGATATGCTCCTTGTTTGTGTGCATGATACAAACAAAAAAACACTCGTAAAAAACCTTGCTCCATAGCTCTGCCAGCAGTCAAAACTTCACAGGATACCTTTTATTGACTAGTCCTTTCATCTGCATCTTTTCTCTTGAAAGTTGTTGGTTAGATCACATATGTGCTCTTATGACATTGTTGGTTAAAAAGTGATTTATATTCTAATCTATTCCTGCTTTTATATTGTTTGTCTTGCTTTGAAGCAAATCTGTGCTGGTGAAAGCTGATACTTGTTCAAATATGGTTGCAGACTTTTTGACTCGCAGCCTAAAATATCTGTTTACACACACACACACACACACACACACACACACACACACACACACACACACACACACACACACACATAGACCCACACACAGACACAGCGCCACCCACGTGGCATTGTTCTATTTGGCCGTAGAGGTTTTAGGAGCCTTTGTCACATGGAAAAAAAACTCACTGTGGCACCATATGTATGGGAAGCACGGAGGGACAGAAATGTCTGGCAGGTTCTTAGATCTTAACAGAGTGGAAAAAAAGAACTGTTGCACTGTTCATGTGCAGACATAAAAGAAACACAAGTCAAGCATTTAATCTGTCTTTCCTATCCAGGGAGTGTTCAATTACGCTGAATTAATATGAGTGAGTTGTTTGTTATTTGTGGCTGTGGGTTTTGTTTAGAGTGTTTTGAGATTATAATAGAAGTGGAAAACAGCCAACAACTTCACAGATCATCTTGAAATTGAAAAAATATTTTACATTGACGGGCTGCCCTCAGCACTTCTTATTATTCCTGTAGTATTACTCTTCTACCTCACCATAGACTTTTGTGGAGCACAGGAAAGATTTGGCTTTTAAGAGGCGGGTGGGTTGTGAGTATGCAGAGAGACAAGTCCCATAGATTGATTCTCAAAATGATTGGCAACCTGCACTGTAATTTGAGAGACAACAGAGAACAAGCCGAGTGTATAATGCATTACAACCACAGACAGGAAGAAGGACGAGTTAAAAGAGGGCAGGCTAATGTGGTCATTTGTTTTGAGCGAAGCCTTCAATTAGGCGTCTTTTATATGATGCAGCTGAAGGCAGAGGGGAATGAAGAAATTAGAGGAATGTAGATGGATAACTGTGAAACACTCAGGAGACACTGAGAAATAAAACGAACCTATAAAATGCTATTTAAAATGCTTTTTTCTTGCGGGACTTGATGCTCATGTTTTTGTGCTTGTAATGGGCTACAGTTAAAAAAAAAAAAATCTTCAAGGGCATCCTTTATGTAGAAAAAGTGCTCAATACTTTCAGCATAATGAGTAATGCAAATAACTGAAAACAAGCGCTGTTAATTATGAGTAGAGCTTCAAAGCAGAGCTCATCCCACAGTAATGGTTCATTACGTTTCTCTCTCTTCTTCAGAGAAATATGGCACAACATTTCAATATCTCGTCCTTAAATGAACCTGACCGCTGCCTTTCAAGTCATTTCACAGCCAAAAGATAGTTGGGCAACTGGGGAGGAAAAAAATAGAAAGAATAAAGACTAAGCTGATGGCATACTGTCAAGCCAACGGCCTTTGAGCTTTCCAGCACATCACTTCTTCCCCCCCCCCGCTCCTGCTCCTGCTCTGTCAGTAAGTCTCTCAGGACTGCATGTTTTCATTCACGGGTTGTGAGGTTCCTGCACGTCGTCCGCACAGTGCACAAATATGCACCCTGCTGAGCTGGGCTTTAGGGGAGATCTTTTTTCATCCTGCGCAAGTTTGTCTTAAATCCATGGCAACCAACCTGTGCAATCCTAGTGTCCCGTAGGGCTGGAGCCAAATAAAACTCAAACACAGTGAATCAGCTGTTGAGATGCCTGAGAAACAGTGTCTGAGGAGGGCCGCTCAAATCACAGTGTAACCGACGGTCTAACATCACCAGATCAGAGGAATGCCTTCCTCTGGGACGAGCTTTCATTTGAAAAGCTGTGTCTTGCCTTGTGTGGACTGCAGAGCTGAAGGATACTCCAGTTTTATAAATAATCAGTGTGTTGCTCCTTATGTGATGTAAGGAGGGAAGGATTTTGTTATGTGGTCCCTGCTGGTGTGACAGTGAGTAACGGTTCAATTGAGACGAAATATCTGTGACAACATTAAAAAGATTTCTACACACACTGAGGAGGAATAAAAAATGAATTATTTTACATTTGTCATATGTACTTGCGACAAATACATATGATGATAACTTATCATAAAAATGTGAACTATAAACTAGTAGTTTTGAACATTTTGGCTTGTGGCCCCTCAAAAGAATAATTAATTATTTGGAGAAATAGGCTCAGTAAAACATAGACAGGAGAAAGTGAAAATGTGTGTTTTTAATGCCTCATAATTCATGTTAAAGCATACATGACCACTGGATGAGCAAGTTGAGACCGACTGTTATAAATTCAATGCTACTGTTGCTTAAATGTCTCTGGTGTGAAGCTGTTGTGACTATTAACATTCTGGGGCTTGTGGTATTCCCTTCAGTCAATCTGTCATTTTGGTTTCTAGCCTGGGGAGAAAAAAAAAAGTTCTAGTCAACATGAGACATCCAGCAGACACAGTCAGTCAGCCTTTGCTTTTTTTGTTTGCATTTTTTCTAATCGTGAGCTTCTGCTTTGTCAGGAGCTCAAGTGGTTCTGATGAATGTAGGATCAGACAGTCCCAGGACCGAGTGCTGGTATCGCTGAAGTGGAAAGCTAGCCTGTTGTGCTATTTGCACCGATAAATGCTAATTGTGTTTCTGTTTACCAGCTTTTAAAGAATCAGCTACACATTTTTTACTCTTTGAAAAAGGGACATAGTTGAATGGCAGTGGCCCCACAGCTTGACTGAGAGGAAACCACAGTCAGCTGTCAAATTAGTTGGGGGGGGGGGTGGTATTTTGATTTGTGCTGATTAGACGGATGATGTTTTAAAGTTTTATTTTTTTTCTTTTAGCAGAGTTTCCATTTCAGTGGATAGATTCTGGTTGTGTTAAGTCCAGTAAAGTCAGCACTGAGTTGGCTAACGCCCATACCATATGACCACAACATCCTGCTGAATCCTATAAAAGAATATTTTTAATTTGATTGTAAAAAGGAGACAGAAATGACAAATAGACGGTCACCAAATTAAACTAACCTTCAACTTTGACTGCCAAATATGCTGACCTCTGATGCACATCGACTGGCATTAAGATGTTGAGATAAATTGTAGTTTTATCTGTTACAACTATGACCCAAAAGAAGAAATGAGAATTACTTTTATGAAACTCAGGAATGTGTACCTGTACACTGCAATCTTTGCCCCGAAATCATCGGTTACAAGCTAATACCCGACAGGATGTGGATTCCAGGTTGGATTGCTGTGCATTACTGTGCATATAAACTTAGAAAAACACCCTTTTTATCAACTTTGTCACGGTACATTTTTCATCTAATCTCGTTTTGTTTTAAAGGTGCTATAAGTAAGTTTTCTATGCCCCCGATTTCTTGGCAGGGGTGGGTGGTGGTGGTGGTGGTGATCGCTTGCCAAGAGCCTCAGCTATTGTGGCGTTTACAAGACAAGTGGTTATAATATGCCCTCTGATCAGCCCTACTACTTCTTACTCTCTTGTTGAACTGAAGAGAGGCTGGACGATACAGTGACTCACTATTACAAAGTAGTATTACGAGATGGGACGGGCCAGGTTAGCATGCCAACTTCAGTATGAGAAAAGGAGTGACATGGAAGAAAAACAAGAGTCAATAGTAACGTTCTTAGTGAGTAAAGGAATCAAGTTTGATGCTGAACTTGCAATATTTTCTCTGCACTGGTAAGTAAACAGCTGTTAATGCTAACATATCCTAACATACAGCACCTTGCTAACGTATAGCACCTTTAAGAAGCAGAAGGATTTTGTAAACCCATAAAAGAACACTTATCACTCCATCAGTTTTTACAAAAAGTTCAAAATCACCACATCCAGGGATAGATATACAGAAACATATTCCTTGTTTATTCAAGTCTGAATGAATCTAAGATAGTTCCCTGTGGCTGAATATTAATGGTGTTTTGTTATTTCAAGGCTCATTTGGCTCATTATTTATATCACTGGTCAGTCTATCAATATTATTAACAAACTGAGTTCCTGATCTAACATGCTTTGGCTTTCGCTCTTTCATATGCATGTTGTGTGTTGCAGAAAGTCTGGTAAGAGTCTGAAGGCCCTGCTAGTAGCCCCTAGAGGCAAAACTGGATTACCAATTGGACAAGGCGGGCAACTGCCTCAGGGCCTTGGGCTCTTGGGAGCTTCATTAATTGCAAATTTGTTTGGGCCTTAAGGCAGGCCCTGCAATATCACCTGTTTAGTCTACCTGAGAAAGACAGGCCTGTGTCGTAATCTGTATATTCTTAAATACACACAAACCCAGAGTCAACAGTTGCACACAACTTATTTTTAGGGAACTAATCCAACCCCTAATGCTACGCCTTATACACACAAAGTGGCTTAAAATATGGTGACTGATGGACATTGCTAGTAGTGGAAAACAGGAAAACAATCAAAACACTACCTGTATTTATGGGGACAGTTAAAGCTGAAATCCATAATAGTTTTTCTTAATCCTTATTTTATCATTCTGTATTGTCAAGTGGGGGAAACCAGTGGGGAAGGAACTGAAATCAATCATTGTGCTTGGAGATGTAATCTACTGTTGAGGAGTTAAGATCGAGTTTGTCAAGCTGCATTTGTAAGGGTTTACAATGGCAATATCATTTAACTATATACAAAACATTTGTATCCACCTCACCTTTTAAATGAAATGATTCTTTCTGTGATGTGTGTGTAGTGCAAGATCTGACATAAAAGATAGTTTGGATTGTCTCATTTGACTAATTTCCACTGCTGACTTGTCGCCTCGGCAGTCTGAACATAAACACATTTCTTCTATATTTGCTTTAATATTTCAGTGTGATTACCAGGCTGCCCTTCGAGGGATGTTGTGCAAAAAAGTTGCTCTAAAAGTGGTGCTGGAGGAGCCACCACATTTACCTAAGTGCTCCTTTGCAATCCACATTTCTCCAAGAATTCAAGTTCAAAACCGTAATTTCATACCAAGGACAGATATTGTGCTGTGACCAGCCTTGAACAACACTGCATCACTGTCTACAGTAACACAGTGTTCTCTTCCAGTAAAGTTTCTATGTTGGTCACAAATTGGCTGCTCGCCTCAGTCAGGGAAAATATGCTGCTTTTTATAGGACTCCGCATTTTAGGATCTTTTGTCTTGAAAATGAGCATTCCTCATGTTACATTTCCCTCGAGAAACACCAGGCTGTCTCACATTGAAGCTACTTTTTGTTGTATTCATTCAAAAATTGTTACTGTACACCCGATACAACAATGTAAGAGGTGTGAGATAAGATGCCAGTTTAACATTTTGTCTGGGACTGAGCTGGATAACAAACATACAGTTCGGTAGTTGCTGTAAAATAGACGTTACGTCTTTGTAAAAAGAAGATGGCGTATCAGTTGGTCATTTTGTTCAGCAAGTTGATCCATACTGAAATATCTCAACAAGAATCAGATGGATTGCTGTAAATTTTAGCACAGACATTCATGGGGCTCAGAAGATGATTACTAATGACTTTGGCGACCCCCTAACTCTTCTTGTAGCGCCACCAACAGCTCAAAGTTTTCACCGATCCTATAAATATCTGTGGATGAATTAGCACAAACTTTTGTTCATGATATTCATGGCTCCTGGATGATGAATGACTTTGTTGATCCCTCGACTTTACCTCTAGTGCCACCTTAAGGCTGACAGTTGTGGTTTGAATGGGTTGTCATGAAGTTTGCAACAGACATTCACGTATCGCCCTGCATGAAGAACTGAAATAACTTCAGTGATACCTTACCTTTTCATTTAGTGCCATCTTCAGGTCAATATTTTAATGTGTGCAACACTTTGGTTTAAGACCAAATACCTGCAAAAGGAATGACATTCTTATAAACTGCAGCTGTACTTTGTGTTTACTGCTAATTTGCCACTGTTAGCATGCTAACATGTTAAAATAAAGTGATCGTGGTAAATGTTACACCTGCTAAACATCAGCATGTTAGCATTTTTAGTGTGAGCCTGTTAGTATGCTGATGTTAGCGCCTCTATGTCTAAGTCTGAGTGTCACAAGGCTTCTAGCATGGCTGTATAGTCTCTTAGTCCTGTTTTTCCATAACATTAGCAAACCAGTCCCTCCATAGAGACTACTGTTAGATGTTTTTGTCAAGCATAAAAAGCTATGAGTGTGAATGAAAGAGGGAATTAAAGGCAGAGAGACTTAAATGATATGAAAACAAAGGTTCCAATAGAAATCAACCTTGCAGGCTTTGCAATATGAATGTGTGATGAATACTCGCATACATTGAATTGAGTAGTGGTTGGATTTGTTTAAAGATTTCATAGGTTGATTCTCACTGCTGGCCTTCAAATTCTTTCTAACCTGCTCTCTGCTCCTTTGTGTGGGACCTTTCATTTAGCTGAGTCTTTGTCCACCAGGTCTACAACCATCCTCTCTTTGTTGTCACTCTTACAAGAGGTGTGTGTGTGTGTGTGTGTGTGTGTGTGTGTGTGTGTGTGTGTGTGTGTGTGTGTGTGTGTGTGTGTGTGTGTGTGTGTGTGTGTGTGTGTGTGTGTGTGTGTGTGTGTGTGTGTGTGTGTGTGTGTGTGTGTGTGTGTGTGTGTGTATTCCAGCCGACGCAGGGGCCTCTCCTCGAGATTCCCACAGAATTTGGGTTTGGCTTTGTGATTCAAGGCTGGACAGTTGATCCAGGGGAGGACAGAGAGTGAAAAAGAATGCGAAGAAGAAGAATGAGCGACTGATGGAGAGAAAGTTGGGAGGATGCCAGATTCTATTGAAAGTCTTTGCACAGCGTTTGAAGTCAGAGGATAAGGATTTAGAGGGAAGCAGGATTATTCAGAGTCAATACCCTTCAACAATCCAGGCGTTTGGTCTGCTGCAAAGAAACAACGTAGTCAGACTGTTTTTCCCTCCGTTTCCTGTTGCAGCTCCTGTGTCAGACATGCTAGTTAGCGTAACACTTTTCTAATCTTGTTATTGTTCTCAGTGCTTACACAAATAGTTTGACATTTTGGGCAATTTGTTCATTTGTTTTTTGGCAGAGAGTTGGAAGAAAAGTTGGATACCACTTCCAACAGTTAAATATGAAGCTACACCTTGCAGCTAGTTAGCTTAGCTTAGCATGAAGACTGGAAACAGATGGATAGTGCTTTTCTGGCACTGTTCAAAGCTAACAAAATCCCCTTCCCAGCACTTCTACAGCTCACTAATGAACATGCTATATCTTGTTTGTTTAATCCATACAAAAACAAAAGTGTTGCAGTTTTTCAGGATTATGTACACGACTATTTCTTGGCTGAAAACTACTACCAGCCAAGAAATAGGCTGTCAGTAATCTCCCATTTTTAGTTTTTTTTTTTTTTCACAATGTCTTCTGTATGGATTAAACAATTGAGATATAATATATTAATTTAGAGGTGGTAATAGGTCAACCCTGTCTCCTAGAGATTACATTCATTTTCAACTTTATTGCAAAAACCTCTAATACTGTTGTTTTGGTAAAATGTTCACGGAGAACATATTTGTTTTCTGCCCCAAAAATTTTGGAATTTCTTAATGAATTATTAATTAATTTCTTTAACGTTTTTAATCCTTTCATAGTGACTACAGTATTAACTTACTTTTTATGATTATGTTTAGGCCCTCGCAGCACTTGGTTAAGATTAGGGGTCTGGTTTAATCCAGAAAAAGTTAAGTGATTTCAGACAAAGTGTGTTTATTTATATTTAACCAAAACCAGGATCTGTCCTTTACTTCTGCAAAGTGCTTCTTTAGCTTAAACCTAACCACACATGGACTCTGGGTGCAAAATCCCATCTTTGGTGTCATGCACCCCAAATCTGACCAAACACCCTCCTAGTGACCCTGGTGGAGTTCATACATGTACTGCTTCATTCATTAAAAACAACAGCTTGCTTCTGAACATAATATCACCAGTGATCCTTATCCATCCATCCATCCATCCATCCATCCATCCATCCATCCATCCATCCATCCATCCATCACTTATCTGGAGTTGGGTTGCAGAGGTAGCAGGTTAAGCAAAGTAGTCCAGACGTCCCTCTCCCCCTGATACGTTTTCCAGCTCCTCCTGAGGGACCCCATGTAGTTCCCAGGCCAGATGAGGTGTATAGATTACGTTTTCACTGCCAAGTAATTGGGAAAATAATGTAGTAATATATATGGATGCGTAGGTGGAAACTTGCATAAAGCTAAGCTAGCTGCTTCTTCCTGTTTCCAGTCTTTATGCTGCGCTAAGCGGCTTCTGGCTCTACTTTCATATTTAACTGACAGGCAGAGGAGTGGTATTGATCTTCTCATCTTACTTTCCATCTGAAAGTAAATAAGAGTAAATGTCCTCTATGTCAATATGTTTTCATGCACAAATGTTTCTGTGCTGGAAGGTATATAGCATATGGTCTTCCCTTTCAGATTTTAATCTGTGTGTGTGTGTGTGTGTGTGTGTGTGTGTGTGTGTGTGTGTGTGTGTGTGTGTGTGTGTGTCTGTGTGTGTGTGTGTGTTGTGTGTGTGTGTGTGTGTGTGTGTGTGTGTGCTTGCGTGCATTCAGTTTATTGCTACACAGGAGACCCAGATCAGTTGACACACTTCTTCAAATACTGGACGACTGCTGTGTGTCCCAGATGTGCGCATCAACAGTCACGCACACTCGACGACATGAATACACACGCACCCTGACTTTCTCTGTCTTACATTTTGTCTCTGTCTCTTTCAAACACACACACACACACACACACACACACACACACACACACACATACACACTGCACTGCAGCCATGCTGCATAGAGATGAAACCTAAAAATACACACACTTGTCAGCACTTTACATTGTTTGTCTCCTGTGTGCCCGTTTGAAATGGAGATTTATGGCCGCTGGCTGTTGTCTTAGGGCCATTTTCTAGATTAGATGACAAAGCATACTGCTAAACAGGAGCTGTATCTTTACGACAGATTTACACAGTTTTTTTTCCCTTTACAGATTTACACAGGGTTGACCTGCCTGGAGTCCAACAAGCAGGGTAATATCCCAGTGTGATGTTTGTGCAGGAGAGCTGACTGTGCAGTGAGCAGCAAAGACTGAGCTCACACTCCCAGCTCTCCGCACAAACCATGTTGCTTTGATTTGGTGGTATGTCAAGTGAATGGTTCGGCCCATAATAGCTGCTTTTTCTGGAAGTAGCCCTCAAGTTAAACCAGTCATTCTTCAAATAATTTAGAAGTCCAACTCAGGGGTAAACCAGACAAAAAATTAGGGCTGTTCTCTGGTACATCAGAACATTTGGCTGAGAAAAAAATGACTCTGTAACTGATACTGAGACAAATCCTCTAAGTTTTCAGCACCAACGCACTGCAGTTTTTATGAAAACATCAGTGTCATTTTTTTTAAACCCCAGCTCACTTGAACTCTTGGCATGTTTCTTAGGGTTGTGCGTCTCTGTTTCACCGCAGTTGTTTGGAAAAGAGAAATCACTTCTTCTGTCAGTTTGACGGAAGGAAGTATTTCCTAAGTAAGGAAGGAGTCTCCAGGGATTAGGCTGTAGTCGTCTGGGCGATGAAATCCTAAACACAAGCAACACACCAAGCCTACTGTCTGCCCCCCCCCATCCTGTCCTCCTTCCCTACATGGCAGATATAATGGCATAATTGTCCTGCTTATCACTAGTATCCTGGCATGACTGACAAATGAATGTTGGTTTTACTCCAGTCCAGTGTCTGATGTGCCTGTTCAATACTGTTTGATATAAACTTTTCAATCCTCCTCTGATTTTTCCCACGGCTCAGAGATGCTTAATAGGGCAGTTTGAGTTTTTTGCTCATCTTTTCACATGCATGATTACATGAAAGTTTCTACATGCGTATGCCACAATCTAAGATACTCCTAGATAAGCTGAGCCACTTCTCTCAGGCTCATTCATTCATAATGAAACTGCACTAAAGAGTAAAGTGATTTTATTTGTTTTGTTAGGTTTATGAAATAAGGTTATGCACATGATGCCAGGACACAAATGTGAAATATTAGTGCTAAAAACATACACAGACGGGGCGTCGTGTAGCGTAGTGGTCTAAGCAGGCGCCCCATGTGTAGAGGCTACAGTCCTCGCTGCAGTTGGCCCTGGTTCGAATCCCGCATCGGACGGCCTTTCGCTGCATGTCATTCCCCCTCTCTGCCTCCCCGTTTCCTGTCTCTCTCCACTATACTATCAAATAAAGGCATAAAAAGCCCCAAAAAATATACTTAAAAAAAAAAAAAAAACATACACAGACAAAGTATAAAACGAAATCAAGTCGGTCTGAATTCATCAATTTGTCGTTTGGTAGAAAATTAATCGCCAACTATTTTGATAAACAATTATTCATTTATCATTTATTGAAGTCCATTATCAAGAAGCGTGTTATATATTCTCTGGCTCCAGCTTCTTAAATGTGAGGATTTTCTGCTTTTCTCTGTTTGATGTGACAGCAAACTGAATTTGTTGTTTAATAACTGTAAATAATTTGAGGACATCACCTTGGCTTCCAGGAAAATGTTTTCTCTCACTATTTTCAGTCATTTAATACAATGATTAACTGATACAATTATGACTGATGAACTGATGAAATTAACTGAGAAAAAACAAATAATCAAGGTTAATCTGTGTTAAACATAATTGGTAGTTGCATCCCTAAAATCTATGAAAGATCCTCACTTTCCAAGTGACTGTTACTACTCCATTCACTTAAATAACAGCTGCGACACAGAAGTTTTGTTGATCCTGGCATAAATAATTTCACTGAACTCAGATCTTTACATTACCCTTGAAGTGTAAATCTGTCACTGTGAATGAGAATCAGAATGTTAAAAGTGTACACTTAAAAATAAGTTACAGTAATAGAAACAACATGTTAATAAAAGGAGAGCTGGGACAAGACAAGATAGCAAGTCTTAGTTTTCTACATCAGCTCCGCATTCTTTGTAGTGAAGATAAGACCTGAGCCTTGTTCTCTGATAACAATCGATCTTAGAAGTTATGAGGGTTTTCTAAGAGCTTTTCTACGATCGCTCTTAAATTTCTGTACGTGTTCCCCAAAGCAGCACTTAAGAGCGAGTATATGCGCATTCCATTAAGAGCTCCTCAATGTCGGCTGTCTGTTAAGCTGAGGATGATGGCGAATGCACTTTCCTTTTTTAACTGTCTGTAAGCTGGTCTGTAAAATTACATCCCATCACAAAGCGTAAGGGTTGTAAACAACACAAAGAAAAGCTTTATACTTGGAGTTGTCCAATATGAAAACAAAGATTAATGTGCAGTGAGCAGTCTACAGCTTGCAGCTTGCCTCCTTTTTATATTTCATGTTACTGAGTGGAAGTTTAATGAAGTTAACTTTGATTGATTTAGTTGCCACTTGAGGCACGTAATGTTCTACTCTTAAATTCACATTAAAGCTAAAATCAGGGGCGGACTGAAACAATAATTCAGGCCGTGAATTTGACTCCATCCCAGGCCAACCTCATGCAAACCATCAGACTGCTAATTCTGTTGGCCGACTCTGTTTGTTGATGTAACAGGTTGCTATAACGGGAATATGCACATACTCTAAAGTGAATTTCATTCTATCATTGTTTGTGTATCGGACCTGCTGTTCATAAGCGGGTGGCAAACAGCATAGACAAGAAAAGAAAAGAGAGGATATGGAATCTGAAAATTTACAATTTAACCATGACGATAGAAACTTTCAGATCAATCATGCAAGTTGATTGTTGAATTAATTTGCGCTTGTGTATTTGTTAAATGTTACTTTGTCATTTTTTTTAATCTAAACACTATCAATCATTTTACATTAAACATCACTTACAACATTTGTTTTCATGGTAAAAGATCCCTATAGAAAAAAAAAATTTTCCTCCTCCAGGTTATGAAGATGCTCTACAAGTGAAGACACTTGTTAATCTATGATCATTTCTACCAGCATCTTCAGTCACGATACTTTTCGGAAACAACTCTTAAGCTTAAGGAAGTTCATTAGATCGTTTTTTAAATTTATTTATTCATTTTTTTATGATTTGTTTTTTTTTTTTTTTTTTTCCGATCATCACAGCCTTAAGCTGCTGTTGGGAAACAGGCCTCTGTTTTCCCACTGTCACATATTACAATGGTTGCGCTGCATCTGTTTGTTATTATTATTCTTTGGGCAACAGGCAGTCGAAGGAAAGTTACTGTACTTCCACCAATGAGTGCAAAATGAAATGGTAAATTAATCTTAGTTTTACATAATAAGAGCTTAAAGTCTACAACCTCCTCTGAACTGGAGAATGCACAATATTTAACTGAATATTTTTCAAAACCTACCAAAGCAAGGCAAATATAACTAATAGCTAAAAACTCCAAATTAATGAATAATACATGTCAAATGTTACTGTTTTGTATTAATTACTCCCCCCCCCCCCCCCCCCCCCGTAGTCTGAATTGCCACAACAAAAATGGTTGTAAAAGTGTTTTTGCACTTTGCAGTTAGTTTTGCAGGGATACTGATGTGCCTCTATTTAGCTGAGGTCTATTGTAATTAGAGCTCCAACAATAACATAACGAATCCTCTTTTGTAGGCCAGTCGACCGGGTGGAATTACACAGCTTACCACTTTCAGACCCTTGAACCTAATGTTCTGTATCATCTTTTTATAAATCTGATGTAATTATCCAGTTCAACAGAGTAATCACTGGCGTGCTGTGTGCATTAGCCCCTCTATTGAGGCTTATGACAGCCCTGTTGGCTCCTTCACTGGCATCTAACAGCTCCCTGAAGGCCAGCCGCAGGAAACCTTCAACAGCCTCACACAGAGCCACCTTTGAAAGCTAATGAAAGCTTTATTATGATATTATTATTTTCACTCCGCCTCTTAAAACTGTGGCTGCTCACTCTCCACTTCTCTCTGTCTGGGTTACTACGTGAGTGTGTGCTTTGAAAATGTTATATGTGTGCTAAACGTGAGCTGTGTTTCTACAAGTGCTGCATGTATAAAAGGATATTTGACCTATACATGCCACACACACACATACACACACTTCCCTGTGACCCTCTCTGCCTCCTTTCCTGAACGGCATATTAAAGGCTATGTTCACAGCAGAGCTCTGTGCTCTTTGAAGTGTTCAAGAGCTGCAACAGATCCTCAAATATTGACTTTTAAGCCTTCTGGAGGAGAGAGAGAGAGAGAGAGAGAGAGAGAGAGAGAGAGAGAGAGAGAGAGAGAATTTTGAATTTTTAAACCAACATTTATTAACTGTACATAAACAGATTACATTATATTAAACCTCCACAGACGTTACAATGAATTGAACACTAGCTGTCCATCAGCCACAGAGCAGAGCAGCTCCTCATGACCCCAGACCAGCTGGAACCTCTGCAGGTCCTGAGCTGCTCTGTAGAAGCTGAACTCTACCAGCAGTCTGGACTTCACCAGGTTCTTAAAAACAGGAAGCACATCAACATGTGACTCCTCCTTCACCTTCCTCTTGCGACTCACATACACCGCCATCTTTGCCAGTCCCAAGACAAAGTTTAAAAGGTGACATTTGTCCTTGTGTTGGCGAGTGTATTTAAAACCCAAAATAAAAACCTGCTTCGTAAAAAATTCTCCACACTTGGTAAAAAAGTTCTGTAACAGTGCGAAGAGAGGCGTGAGCCGTGAACACTCATAGAAACAGTGGAACAGCGTCTCCCTGAGACCGCAGAAGGGACAGCCCTCCTCTACAGCAGCATTAATCACTGCAATAAAAGAGTTCACCGCCACAATACCGTGGAGGATCCTCCACTGCAGGTCCCCATGTCTTTTAGAGAGAGGAGGTTTATATAAAGACCTCCATGCCGGTCTTACATCAGGACGCAGTTTCAAGTAAGACCTCCATGGGGTGTCGCTGCGCCCATTCAGTGTCCTCCTGTTCAAAGTTTTAACCATCATCTGGTACAGAGTCTTTCCTGAGGCGCCCTCTAGAGACGCTCCTCCACAGTCAGCAGGTCCAAGGAAACACCCAGAACAATCCTTAAAATCCGGGAACAAGGTAATGGCAGGATACGGATCAGAACAATCTGGCTCCAGTGCACCGTCACAGAAGTCAGCCAACAGTGCCACCTGATGACCGGTCAGCTTCTGTCTCCAGTGCTGTAGCAACTGACCCACGACCCGTGTAGACCTCACCCGCAGCCGAACAGCCAGTCCAGCAGGATCATCCAGCCGTGGTCCAGCCAGCTCCAGCACCTGCCCCAGAGTAGAAACCCCTGCAGTCTGAAGCGTCCTGGACAGGGTGGGTCCAGCCCAGCCAGGACAGTCCAACACTCCTCCAAACAGCACCGGCTCCCTGAGGAGCCAGTACACCGAGCCGGTCTGTCCCTGCCTCTGCCTTCTCAGCAGAGTCCACACAGAGAAAAGACTTTTATAAAAAGCCGGCAGAGATGAAAGTCTCATCCTCTCAGAGTCCATGAGGAACAGAGGCAGGTCCAATCCCAGACCACCAAACTGCCGCAGGATGCAGCAGGACAACGGTCTCCACACCAGGTCCGTAGGCCCAGTGAGCAGTCTCTGAATGAACTGAAGGCGGAAGGTGGCTCCCCTGCTGGCCAGATGGACCAGGCCCTGTCCACCCTCCTCCTTTGGTAAAAACAGAACACTCTGAGGAACCCAGTGTAACTTGTCCCAAAAGAAATCAACTAAAACTCTCTGGACCTGAGACAGAAGAGAAGCTGGAGGATCAACACAGGCCAACCGGTGCCACAGAGCAGAAGACACCAGATTGTTGACAATAAGAACCCGACCCCTGTAAGACAATTTAGGTAAGATCCATTTCCATTTCATTAGCCGACCTTTGACCCTTTCTAAAACATTGTCCCAGTTTTTCTTTAAAAACGTTTCATTTCCTAAAAACACTCCCAGATATTTTAGCCCTCCTGTTCTCCAGACCAACCCTCCAGGTAGCCTGAGCCGATCCCTCAGCCGGTCCCCCACCATGACCGCCTCGCTCTTCCCCCAGTTCACCCTAGCTGAGGAGATAGAGCCAAAACGGTTCACGGTGTTCTCTAAAATATCAATATCAGTCTGGGAGTTGACCAGGACAATGACATCATCAGCGTATGCAGACAGTTTAAAAGAGACGTCACAGTTGGGGAAACAAACACCACTCAGTCCAGTTCTCAGCTTGTGAAGCAGAGGCTCGATGGCCAGAGAGTACAACATGCCAGACAGAGGACAGCCCTGTCTGACACCCCTCTGGACCCCAAAGGGAGCACTCAGACCCCCATTCATTTTCAACACGCTCGCAATGTCACCATAGAGAACCTGGATCTTGGCTATGAAACCTGGGCTGAACCCAAAAGCAGCTAAGACTTGCCACAAGTACTGGTGTTCAACCCGATCAAAAGCCTTTTCCTGGTCTATTGAAATCAGACCAGTGTCTACAGCCAATGAGCCAGAGACCTCCAAAACATCACGAATTAAAGTGACATTGTCACTTATCAGCCTGCCGGGCACACAGTAAGTCTGGTCAGTGTGGACGACGGCAGCCATCACCCCTCTCAGTCTGGCGGCCAGGACCTTGGACAGAATCTTATAGTCCGTGCAGAGCAGTGAAACAGGTCTCCAGTTTTTCAGCTCTTGCAGGTCACCTTTCTTCGGTAGCAGGGTGATGACCGCCCTCCTACAGCTCAGAGGCAGCCGTCCTGTCTCTAGGCTGGCTGAGATCACCTCCAGCAAGTCCTCACCCAGTACTGACCAGAACGCCTTATAAAAGTCCACAGGTAGACCATCCAAGCCTGGAGCTCTGCCACTCTGCAAACTCATCAGAGCCGCAGACAGTTCAGGAAGAGTTAACAGAGACTCCAGCTTGTCATTGTCCTTTGCTTCCACCTGAGGGAGACCAGTGAAGAAGCTGCTGCACAATGAAGAGTTCGATGTGAATTCACTCTTATACAGATCGGTGTAATAGCTGGCCGCTAGCCTCCTGATCCCAGCAGAGTCTGAGACCACAGAGCCGCTGCCAGACCGTAAAGAGTGAATCACCTTCCTCTGACCATTCCTCTTCTCCAAGCCAAAGAAAAACTGAGAGGGGGCATCCATCTGCGAGACGTCCAGAAATCGTGACCTGACCAGAGCTCCCTGTGCTGCAATGCCCAGCAGGTTGGCCAGAGCCGACTTTTTGGATTTGAGGGAATCTAAAAGCCCTCGATCTCCTGTAGAATCCACCAAACCCTGCAGTTCTACCACCTGAATCTCTAGGTCCTGCATAGATCTGGTTAAATCTCTGGTGACATTGCGAGTGAACCTCTGACACAACTGTTTGATCTGAGCTTTGCCCACATCCCACCACTGTTGTACACAATTAAAATCCCTCTTACAATGTCTGTGAGCAGCCCAAAAACACTCAAAAGCTGCTCGGAAATCCTTGCTCTGAAGCAATGAGCTGTTAAAATGCCAGTAGGCACTCTGCAAACGCACATTTTTGATTAAAACAGAGCTAAAAACAAGACAGTGGTCAGAAAAACCAACAGGGGTAATGTGACAACTGTTAAAAATGTTCAAACTGTGCTTAAAACCGTACAGACGGTCCAACCTGGCCAGAGATATTTTATTGTCTTTGCAGTGACTCCAGGTGTACTGCCTGTGATGTGCATGAAAAGTCCTCCACACATCTGACAGCTCATGTGCTTCTGTCAACTGTCTGAACCTGTGTGACGAAGCAGGATGAGGCTCATGGTGGTTTCTGTCCAAACTGGGATTTTCAGTACAGTTAAAATCACCCCCCACAAATAAATATACATCTCTGTTACAGTTCTTGACAGTCTTACATAAAACATCAAGGACTGCTACTCTTTGCACTCCATTGGTTGGAGCATAAACACAGATAAAAACAGCACAGACCCGTTCAAACTGAGCAGTGACCTTAAGTATACTGCCTTTAATTACTTCGTCCACAGTATATGAAGCAGGCAGGAAGCTCCTGGAGAAAACAATCCCCACTCCTCCACTACAGCTGGACTTGTGGCTCAGGATGACCTCCCCAGAACATCCCCTCCTCCAGTCACTCTCAATATCAGGGGTACTGTGTGTTTCCTGAACCATCATGATATCAATATGTTTTAACTCCATTAATTTAAAAAGAGCAGCCCTTTTACCCTCATCTCTAGCTCCATTAATATTTAAAGTGCCTATCTTAAAATCACACATGGAGAGAGAGAGGAAAAACACAAGAAAGTAACATAACAGAAAATAAGAAAAACAAATATTATTAAACATCATCATGGAGCTCATTGGTTCTGATCTTATGAACCAGTTTTCGTAGTCTGTGGACCTCCTGCTCAGATATAACATCATCTCCTAAATTTGCAGATTTTAAAGTAAGGGGTCTTGCAGATTTAACAAAGAGTTTCAGATCAGGGAAAAAGTTCTCTAGTTTTACCAGCCTGTGGCCTTTAGTTTCCCTCAGAAACTTTGTGATGTCCTCATGAGAGTAAAGACTCTGTTGATCGTCTTGTGTCAGTGAGAAATCACTCTCAGACTCCATCGACTTCCTCACTTTCAGGTTCCCTGCTCTTAAAACCTTTGCTCTGTTCTGAACAGAGTCCTGATTCTTCCTTTTCTGTGACACTTTTAACAATTCATCATCTGACATATCCTCGTCTGCAAAACAATCCTCATTATCAGACGACTCACTTTCACTCAAACCATTATCAGCAGGCTTTGACCTGTCTTCAGTCTGAGCTGCAGAATCAGACTGATCACCTTTATCAGCCCCCTCCTTCCCAGAACAAGCAGGGGGGGCACCATCAGCTGGATCCCCGCCGGGAACGGCAACGCTCGACCCGGCGCTGCCAGCAGACTCAATCGGTCCTGGAGCCGCCGATCCCCCGCCGGGAGCCGGAACAGCAGAAGCCGGAGCCACCGGAGCCACCGGAGCTACCGGAGCTACCGGAGCCACCGGAGCTACCGGAGCCACCGGCTCCGGCTCCGGCTCCGGCTCCGGCCCCCGACGAGGGGCCGCCGGCCCCCCAGCAGCAGCCGGCCGCCGCACCGCTTCCCGCTCCGGGCAGGAACGGAGCAAATGTCCTTCTGCCCCACAACCGAAACATTTCATGGTGTCAGACGAAGCGTAAACCATATAATTAAACCCTTCCACCTTAAAATTAAAGCTGAGGTTCAGCTCAGTGTTTTCTCTCAACACCATGAACACCTGTCTGCGGTGACACACCACATGTTTCAGCAGGGGAGACTTGCAGCCTAGAGACACCATCTTAATAGGAGACACCAGTTGTCCATATCGAGCCAGTGCAGAGGACAGGGTGTCATTTTTAATAAACGGGGGAGCGTTAGAGATTGTGATCCTTTTAGCTGGACTAACCAGCGGAGGACAGGGACAAAGGTGTCCTGTATAACGACACCTGTCTCCACCACAGCGTTGACTTTCTCTGTGCTGTCTAAAAAGATCACAATGGCTCCGTGCATGCGGGAGGCAGACCGCACACTCCCGCATCCCACCACCTCTCCCACCGCTAAACTGGCCTCCTCCACGGAGCAGTTTACAGCCGGCACCAGTTTGATAGCATGCCGGCGTGTTAGCTTCTCATACTCCACACCACCCTCCACCACGGGCATACTGCCCCACCGTGCCGGGAAACCGGCCCCCAAAACAAACTACACCCCAACTACACTTAGTGACAAACTACAGCAACTGTGTGAAAGAAAAAGAAACACATAAAACTGATAGAAAAAGGCAGAAAAACCTCAAACACACCAACGCTCACTCACCACGCTCTCACTCACTCCGCCATTCACTCAGAGAGAGAGAGAGAGAGAGAGAGAGAGAGACAGACAGACAGACAGACAGACAGACAGACAGACAGACAGACAGACAGACAGACAGACAGACAGACAGACAGACAGACAGACGTGTCTCCTGTGGTAGTTCAGATGGGTTTTGTGACAGGAGGGCTGAATTTGCTCTGGATAGATATATGTTTGTCAACTGTTCATGTATGTAGGGAGGGGTGTTTTTATTGTCAGGGGGCAGGAAGTACACAGAGATAAAGGCTGGTGGTAACTGAGCCTGACTCCAGGCAAAATAGATTAAAATGACTCATGTCTTAATGTGGCTTTTTTTGTCATTTCCTTTCCTTTTTTTTTCTTTCCTTTTTTTCTTTCCTTTCCTCTCCTTTTGTCCTTTCCTCTACTCCCTTTCCTCTACTCCCTTTCCTTTCCTCTCCTCTCCTCTCCTCCTTCTCTCCCTCCACCCTTCTCTGAAAAAGCCAGAGCACACTTCTGTAACACCTCTGAACAGGCGACTGTTTTCAGTTTTATAACAATGCCCCCTTTATTGAAACTGAAGACGGAAGGAAAAACGTCCCAGGGCTTTTTAACTTTTCTCAGGAACCTTTTTTTTTTCCTGTGCTGTCTGCAGGTCAGAGTGGTCAGTTAGTTTCTGTTTGCGGTTGAAAATTAGGCCGATCGACAATCCAGACGCCTGAAACTTATGTGGAGAAGCATTTTGAAATGGGAGAGTTTAACATGGGCTTTCCCTCGTTATGTATTTCTCCCCCTCCTCATGCAAACATGCTTGCACATGTCTTCACACACACACACACACACACACACACACAAACACACACACACACATAAAAGGCCCCGTTTTACTTGGTGGTTTGTTTGTAGATCAGAACAGGCAGGTACACTGAGCTCACTCATCCACACTGAATAACACTTTGTACCTCACCTCAATCACATGCTAAATCGGGACAGTCTGCATGCGTGCTTGTTTGTGTTTATGATACTGTTGTCTTGATGCAAAATCTTCATTTGCCTTATCTGTTCTCTTGTCACTCCTCTGTCTGTTCATGCCTTCTTTTGCTTTCTGAGCAGCCAGCTCAGGTAGATGTAGCCAGGTGTGGCTGTCAGACACTCCGGCTCAAACTTGGAGAGCTCTGTGTTGTGTCGTATGATCACAGAGCCGCCTTCTCTTCTTCACAAACTAACATGCTTGTGTGAAAATTTGTCATGCCAGAAGAGCTAAAATAAGATTATTTAAAAACTCTTATCAAGACCCTGACAGTGCTGCGTTCGGTGGATTTTGATGAATAAGTTCTTTGTCGTAAATGTGTGCTGCTGCTTCTTTTACAGATTACAGGCAGGTTTATTTTTACACTCTGTGTCCTGCAGCTTAAGAGTCTGTTAGTTTGTTAGGATAACTCGGTCAGCCCAGATCAGCTTCCAGTTTACAGCCTGAGAGAAAGGCAGGTAACGTATTGAAAAAATATGTGATTTATTACCAGCTGAATGCACACATTTGTGATTTATATAGAGGCAAAGTGAAACTAAATTCTTAACGTTGGTCCGAATAAATTGGCCTACGGGTCATAATCAGGTAAGTGCATGTGGTAACTATATAGTTTCGGCTTGTGGCCTACATCGGCTTTGACCTCTTTATATCCTAATATTTCTATATGTTTCATAGACAGAACTATAGAATTTGGTGCTAATATTAGGGAAAACGAAAATGGTGTGAAATTTGTATCCTTTCAATTAATTGGAGGAAAACCTTAGGAAACCTAACCTAGAGAGTGTATGCAGGAGATCAGCTGACCATGTGTCGACAGACAAGCACACAATTCAACTTTATATAAAGAAAAGAAATCCAGTAATAATAATCATAGGAAGTTAACAAGAAATGGTTAGGAAAAAATTGAACACTTAAACTAAAGTGTTACTGTGCCTGTTGCTCTGGACTTCATGGGAAGCGAGTTTTAAAGCAATCAGTGTCTGACCTTTTTCTATTTCTTTTTAGTTACCACAAACTTTTATGCAGAAAACAATGTCATCAAACTACATCCTGGAACAAAAAAGTCTGGGGTACTTTTTTTCATCCTAAACTATCCCACAATTAAAGACATACTATTCTGTTGACTGTACTGACTGTGCCACCCTTGGCTTTCATTGTGTTTTTAACTCTGGGATGAGCTGAACCCACAGAGCCACTGACTCATCCTTTCTAGATGGAGAATGGCCTTTTCTGCAGCCTATCAGATGTCACTGGGCTCCTCTGTTGTGGTCACAGCCATTCAGAGAGGATGAATCATATTAGTAAAAGCCATCTTTGCGCAGCTCGGCGGCTCAGCAGCTCAGCTGAGGTCAGCTGCCGGCATTTGAGAGCTGTAAACCTAGAAACAGAAGAATCTTCAAAGTAGCTGATATTGCTGTGATCAGTTCATGCATTACAGTGCACATTTAAGGATGCATTGCAATATAGTACAATAACTGTATCAACCATGTCTCTGCTTATTCTGTGTTTTTGTGTGTGTGTGTGTGTGTGTGTGGGGGGGGTGGAAGAGAGAGAGAGAGAAAGAGAGAGAGAGCAGGAGTTATTGGCCTGGTTTAAAAGGCTCTTTTTAAAAGGCAACTACAAAGGCACATCTTCTTTCTCATGCAGCTGACTGATCTTTTTTCTCAGTAACACATCTATGAATACACACACACACACACACACACACACACTTCAATATCTGACCTTAATATCGAATAACAGCCTATTTGTTTGAATGCTTTGTGGTTTGAATCACATGTTGCTATTTTTTTGTTGTTAAGTTGACACCTGTAACAAATCATGGTAACCATGAAAGTGATTTAATTTTCTGTATGTGAGTGTATTAAAATAAAAATGTCTCCCTCTGGTGGTGAAAGGAACACCTGGCATTCTCATATCATTTCACATCCTCAACCACCTTTAGCCATACTGTTTGGGCTGCTTTTACCTTATGTTATAGTTTCTGTGCTGATTAATAATTTTTTGCTTTTTTGTCAAAATGTCAGTGTTTCCTCCCAAAGCAGTCAGATACAGAGGGGCACAGATGGAGAGATGGCATAATCGAGTGAAATAAAATCAAAATTTTTCTAGTTTAGTGCCAATTGCCAGAAGCCCTGACCTTAAGTGTAACTCATCACTCGGTTAGCTACCCCTGTCACAGTTAACGCGATCATCCTACATTAAAGAAAATGAGAAGTGCAGCAATTATGGGAGAAAGGAAGAAAATGGGATCAAATTTAAAAGCCTTTTAGACATGGAGAAAAGCTCAGCTGTTGTGGAATTTAACTGAAGGGGCTTCGTGATCGGTATATTACAGCCAATATATCTGGATGATAACCAGCGATACCCAAGCTTTCAAACATTAATTCATCATACACTGATCAGCCACAACTTTGGCTCTCATGGCTAAGCTTTGTCTTGCTTGTCTTGGTGTTTGTGCTGTTTTATTGCTCTTTGTCTGCGCCGTGTGGGAGAGCAGGAAATTTGGTGGAAAACTGTTTTGAAAGTGAGTCATGTCCAGTGCTGATAATGTTTTTCATTGCTTTTCTGTTTTTCTTCCCATGAGGGAAAAAAAAGTAGAAATAATTCCAAAATAGATCACACAGTCTTGTTTTTTATTTTTTATTTTTTTACACCAGACCCAGTTTCTGGTGTACAAGTCAGTTCAGGTTTCAAAGTTCAGAGTAAATGTGTCATATTTAATAATATTTCTGGCTATTTACATAGTTATAAAATGTTATCAAGACTCAGATTATCTGTGAATATCTAACTACCAACACACACACACACACACACACACCTATATACCCACTCTGTGTCCAGCTGCTGTAGTTAATCCAAGCCGACTAGACCTTCAGTAACAGTGTTTTCTGTCGTGCTGCCTCAGCCGCTTCTCTGCGTTCATGTCTGCTCTCCTCTTATCAGCCGGGTCATTGACACTTAGAACACACAGAGGGAAAACAAGCACACTGTGGCATCCTCATTATAAATGTAAGGAATTAGAATTGTTATAATTGTTAAAAAAATATGAAGATATAGTGTAAATGAAAGTGGATAGAGAGATAAAGTTGACATGGGGAACTTGTTGGCAAGAATCTGCTTATTTACACATCCAGCAGACTTAGATAAATAATATCATTCAGTTGTCTTTCTGACCACCTGATGAATAAAGTCTAATACACACTCTCCTCTTAGCTCTGTTTTGGTCTCCACCGGCTCCTGAGAGAAATATCTGTGTCTTTACTCACCAGCTAGTTACTAACTTTGTCTGTTTGTCTTTTGGTGCTCAGCAGCGAGAGTAGAGCGGCTTTATCAGGGTTTATCTGCTGCTCCTGAAAACAAGGTTGATGAGAGCAGTGAGAGTAAACCACAGTAAAGCTGCTGGCTTTAAAACAAAAACAATGAGCTGAAAGGCCCTAAACTCCACTGAGAATAGGGTTTTTTTTCACTATGAAGAGACCCTCTCACTTTACACTTGGTCATGCGATCCATTGTCGATGTTAAAATATTGATTACGGCAGTTTTAAAGACACATATTTGGCTTATGTGTTTCAAAATGTGAGCAGAGCGCCAGAGAGAGTAGACTTAAATATTTCTGTCTCAAAAAGGTAAAAGATGCACCTCCTTCTCATCCTCCTCTTTATAACTCTGCTACATTACTCTTCCACTTTTTACTTTCCTCCTCTCCCTGAGATGTTTCAGTCCTCAGGCTTGCCCAGAAGCCCGGCCGCTGGTCTAGGCCCCCAAGTGTGAGACTCAGCTTCACATAATTTTCTTTTCTTTTTTTTTTTTTTTTTGGTGTGAAAAATAATGTCATTAATACTGCCCGGACGGCTAGCAACGTCTCTGTGGGTGGGTGTTCCTCTAATAGAGCAGATTTGTTTAGACAGCAGAATTGCTGATCAGCTTATTATCCATGCCTTTTTAAGTCTGCCTTTATGTACCTAGCTGTTACTGGAAAAAACTGTTACGCGAGTTGATGGCAAGATTTACGTCTTAGGAAGCAGAAGAGGAAGAAAGTGCTGAGAGACGTAGACACAACAGAGACAAATCTGTTTACTTCACAGATTTTCGTTATGTGGTCTGACAGGTGGGATTCATTAACCCTGCAAACTGATGTGGTAAACCCCCCCCCGAAGCATGAGCTTGTAATCCCTGTGGGACTCTTCATAACTCTGCCTGCTCTGCTTCATACATCCCAGAGCTGCAGTAATCTCTAACTGTACTCCACGAGCACATATTTCTTTCCCTCTCTGTTTTCTCTGCCTGTCTGTGCTCCTTCCTTGTATCTGTCTGTTTCATTCACACAGGCACATGCACACATCCAAACACCCACAGCATCGACACTGCACTTGCACAGCTGTCACACTTGTTGTCACCTCTCTGTGTTTTCCGTGCTGCTTTCTGACCAGAGTGCTTGCTGTGTGGGAGTTGCAGCTTTTTTTTGCTCATCCACACATAAACACACATCTTCCAGTCTCGGATCTCGTCAGACCTATCACGTCCGTGCGAGATCACAGAAGACCTGCGAACCAATGCAGTTCCTGGTACCTTAGTGTTTAACGCTGCCTGTGGACATGCCAGACGACCCCCCCCCCCCCCCCCCCAAACCCCAACCCTCCTTCACAGTCACCCTCTCCAGGGGGCTTTCGGTCAGTCTTTCCACATCGGTGAATATTGTACAGCACTTGACCGTCTAAGCCCTCATCACACTGGTTACCCCACCCAACAACCCACCCACCCACTCACCAGACTTTCTGCCCCCCTAGTCAGCTTCAGGCCTTCACCCTATTTCCCTCACACCTCATGACAAGCACATGATGTGAGAATGGCCATGGCTCAGGTATTAGCTGAGACAAACTGAAAAAAGTGAGACAAAGGGATAAAGACAAGCTTGTTGCACTGGTGAAACACTTTGTTGAACTGAGGTTGTTCCTTTATGTCTGGAAAAACATGCAGGGCTTTTTTTTTTTTTTCTTTTCTTCATGTTTCAGAGAAATCATGCTCTTAAGTGTAATCTTATGATAGTGTGTTATTGCCCTCAAGTACAGATCAAGTACAGTTCCTCACAGTGAAGAATACAGATTTAAAATAAAAAGAAAAGAAAAAAGACTAATATTGGACCATGCTGACTTTTTTTCACAGCAGACATTTTGACTTGTTATAGCAGGAAAAAAAAGGTGATTCTGGATTCTGTTTAGGGGAGCTAGTTTCAGCCCCCTGTTGTTATGCATGCTGGTTCACTGTCATGACTTACTGGGATGCTTGATGGAGCAGCTGGGGTTGGTGCTTCCCTGTAAAACATCATGCCATCAGTTCTCTTGAAGCTAAAGGAAAAGTAGAATACGCTTATTTGCTTTCTTGAGTTTGATAAGAAAATCAATACCACGCTCATGTGTTGTAATATAAGGTTGGAGTTTAGCTAGCTTAGCTTTAAGAGTGGGAACAGCTGCGTTTATATTTTGTGTGTCTACCCTTAAAAAAGAAAAGAATTGTGGTTTTGCAGGGAATTACTGCAATGTTCAAGTCAGAGTCATCTGATGCTAAAAAAAAAAAAAGTGCACAATTGCTGAACAAACGCAAGCAAACAGGGCTGTCTCAAGTCAGCCAAAGTCCATTGTTAAAGTTAATTAAATGCTCGGTGCTTTACTGGACAAACATGGTATTTTTAACTCGCATCCATCCAACTCCACAGTAAAACAACCGTAATTTCAGTTCAAATTAGACTCCTGCGCCATTAATAGCGTTTTATAGCAAAAAATTTGCTTGCAGCTGCCATCTTGAGCTGTCTGATGACGTGAATATGGAAATCTTTACCATCATTACCTTCCCACTCACATGATGTGAACGAGGCACGTGCGCGGGACTAAGCTAACGTCTCCTGGCTCCGACTTTATATCTAACAGACTTACAACCATTCCTAAAATGTCAAAGTCTTTCTCCTCACTTTAAATCTTGGACTGAATCAGTGGGAACCAGCTTTTATTTCTATCCTCAAGTGTGTCTTTGGCACACCTGAGCATTTCTCTCCCCCTTACGTGACTGTTGGATGCCATATGATGTTGCACAGTCTGCACACTTTTCCCCAAACAGCCACTCCTAAAATACACACACGGAAAGACACACGCAAACAGAGCTAGATATTGCTCACAGGACTGGGTACAAAGCTGTGGCAGTCAAAACAGGAACAGCATGATATGCTTTTTCCCTCCTGATGCAGCGGCCTGAGCATTAGATTCCTTCGGACCAAAGTATTTTCAGCAGTGGAAAAGATTTTCATGTCACATACAGCTGAGCTAAATTTGTTTGATATTTACATGATGAAAATGAGTGGAACATCATGTCACAAGGATAGTGAACATATGTTTTTAGGTTTAAAGTGAGCATCTTATCCTTGTAAAGCTAAAGCAGGTAGTCTGCCATGTGTGCATGCTTGTATAATGACATGTGGGCTATATGCAAAATGTATGGATATTATTATAATAGCTCATTCTCTGATGAATTCATTTGTGAAGTTCCTATTATGCATCCTCCCGTCTCTCCTAACCTTTCTTCTCCCTCATTTCAGGCTCTTAACCTCTGCCTTTCTTCTCTCATGTTTCTCCTCCATCCTCTCTTCTCTTTTTTTATCCACCTGCTCTTGTTCTCACTCCAAGAACTCGAGGAGCCTTTCTCTCCTTCCCTCTCCCTCACTGCACCGCAAACTGCTTTGATAGAAGTGGTTGGTTTATTAAAACACTATTTATACTGAAGATCTGTTCATATTATATCACAACAGTGCCCACTCCATTGTATGTAACCTCTCTTCTTTTAAATTTTTCATTGTCAGCTCAGCTTTTGATTAGAGAACAAATTGCTTCCCACAGACTTTGCTTTTCTTTCTGGAAAGACACAGGAAACTGCAGCTTCTCTTCTCTTCTCTTCTCTTCTCAGCAGGGACAACTTATCTTTGAGGCAAGATAAAGATGATGATGTGTTGAAATGAACCCAAGTCCCCGTGTAATCTTTTGTCTCTCTTTCTCCTGCTGTTCATCCCACAGAGACCTTTGAGGTTCTGATGAGGCAGGCGGAGAATCACACTAACGCCGTCCTTCAGGAGTCTTACCGCAGCATGGCTGATCAGGCCGTGGGGCCTGTGCGGGAACTCTTCACCGACATCGGCCTCTTCCTGCTGGGATCTGAGCTCAGCGTCGATGACTTAGTGCAGCGATTCTTTGACGCTCTCTTCCCACTGGTCTACAATCACCTCATCAACCCAGGTCTCAGCGACATATCACCAGGATACGCCGAGTGTGTGAGGTCGTCAAGACGTGACGTGAGACCTTTCGGTGGGGCGCCTGGCCTACTGGCTGATCAGATTTCTCGCTCTGGTGTCTCTGGGAAGCTTCTTCTTCAGGCACTGCACCTTGGCATCGAGGTCATAAATACTACAGACCACTTACAGCTGAGCCGCGAGTGCAGACGGGCCCTGCTCAAGATGCACTACTGTCCTCACTGCCAGGTATGGATGCATGTCTGTGAAGTGAGTTTATCGATCTGAATTAATGAAAGTCTTCACCAGAATCACTGATCCCCCAAAGTAATTTTCTTCATAGGGCTTAACCCAGTCCAAGCCCTGCATGGGTTACTGCCTCAACGTGATGCGGGGCTGTTTGGCAAGCATGGCAGAGATTGACACCCACTGGAGGGAGTTTGTTCGCTCGCTGGAGGGCCTGTCAGCGCGGATGCATGGACCTCAGGATTTAGAGCAAGTGCTCCTGGGAGTTCACACGCTGCTTCATGACGCTGTCGGGCAAGCTCAGAAAAATGGACCCCGGCTCTCAGCACAGGTAAGGGCATCTTTGAGGAGACTGTACCGGGGCTCTGTGGGAGGTGAAAACCAGTATCACCAGTAAATCTGACAGGGTGAATAAGAGAAGAATAGATAAAGGATAAAGCATTTCAGTCCTGGGGTGATTTTTATACTGAATTACACTGCTATTCAAGTTGCTTACGCCATGTCAGATACACATGGGGTGAGGAGATCGGAGTTAAATCGCTTGAAATTGCACGTACCAGAGCAGGACAAACACTCTCCAAAAAGAGATCCATGTGGGCAGTGCAACAGCAGTCAGGAACTTAAACTGCCAGCCAGACAGAGAAAGACAACAGCTACTCCTCAGGCTTAGACTCATTTACCCACACTAGAAAGCCTTTATCCATCATCATCCATAGAAGTTGAACCATAAAGTCTTTATTTTCACATGTCTCTGTTGATGCTAATTGAGGTGAAGTGAATGCCCCTGGATATTTGTACCTGAACTGCACTGCCTCTGCTGTGCTAATTGAGACACCACAGCTCCATCTAGTGGTCGACTGGTGTGACTGCTGCTTGACAGGCTGCACAATGCAGTACATCCAGATATTGGAGATGATGGGCTTGGCTGCACTAATGGCCATAGTATAAACATCTGTCACTCCCGCAGCTAAAACAAGGCAGGTTTGTCATGCACCAGAACAGTTTAACAAGATTTGCAAAGTCTCAAAATGCAAGTTTCCACCCGGAGTGTTTAGATCTAAATTTGTGTCTGTCTCTTTGGGTAATAGGTGCATAAACTGTGTGGCCCACCAAGCAGGAAGCCTGCACAGTCAGCCAACATCCAGCACAGCAAAAGCAGAGAATCCATCCCTCTTACTGCAGCCATCAGAGCGTCTGGAGACTCGCTTGCTGTCAGGAGAAGGTAAGTGGGCGAAAAATGCCAAATAAATTATGTACACATAAAAAAAAGTGTCATTTTATGATGTTAGTTCACCAAATCTACAAATGATGTGTAAAACATTTTGATAAGCAAGTTAATTATAGGCGTGCCTCCATGTGGCTGCTTTTTCAGGGAATTTCTGAACAGTCTACGTCACTATCGCACCTACTACGGTGGTCTGGCAGATCAGCTGTGTGTGAGTGAGCTGGTCTTTGGTGACGGGATGTCCTGCTGGAACGGAACTGACATGGTGAAAAGGTTTGTTTTAAAGAATTTAACAATACAGACGGATGACAAATAGAATAAAACAAACAACGAGTGTCTTAATAAGTCAAAGAGCCATGACGTGACGCAAACAAAACGGCCTCAGTGCTTTTTCTTCAGCTGTTGGAGGGATTAGCAGCACTCGTCAAAAAGAGATCCCCCTCAGCTGTTACATACATGGTTTCAATATCTCCCATCTCCCGGCAAGTTACTTTCTTCTAACCATTCAGTGAAGCCTCTCATGTTTTTCATGAAAACATCTACATTTATGTTTTTCCAGTAATTTATTCACGTTTTTTCTTTCATTTGTCACCCTTCTGTTGTCTTTGTCGACCTACGTGTCACAGCATCCAGACACACGCGCCCAAACATTCAGAGGTATAGGAACTACATACCTCACATCCCTTATTTTAAGCATTCAAACTACAGGCAATCATGCATATGCAGTATTTTCACATGATCATAAAGTTAAAATGATAGAAATTATTATTATTATTATTATTTTTTTTTTTTGCATGTGCACTTGTGTAAAAAATAATACACATACTCGAGCACATGAGAAATCAATCCTTTGACTTCAAAGTTTTCCTTGTTGCTATTTCATTTTCATGTTTGAGCTTCTCTGTGCAGAATGACACATGAACAGTGTTGGTTTTCACACGTATCTGCTGAAAAGGGAAAGTTTTTCCGTGTTCACCTTAAATCTCAGTTTAACACCTGTATGTTATTGCAACCAGACTGACAGCCAACTTTGGTTTGATAATCAGATTACACAAATGTGATGTGGAAACTTATATCTGTTAATTAGGAGAAATCTTGTGTGTCTAACAGTGAAACTTTTGCAACAAAAATAATAGTGTCTGGATTTTTCAGTGAGGGAAGAAGGGGTAGATGTAATTTTAAGAATTTTTAATTAGGTAATCAAACTTTTTTTTATGAGGCGAAAACATACCATTCACAAAATATAATCATTGAAAGCAGTATTTTTTTGTGTTAAAAGATTTCAGGGGGGGATCCTTAACGTTTGTGTTTTATTGATATCATTAGGATATGAAACTAATCCTCAGTTTAGTTTCTAGTTATTGCTATAAAACAAAGATTGTTTAGGCAGAGATCTGATTTCTGGTTAAACTAAATCTTGTTTCTTTGGTTCAAAACCTAACTGGCCCTTTAATTTCTTGAAAACCTCCCCATATTCTGCTGGCAGATAGACAATTTAATGAGTTAACAGGGGTGGAGACATGTCCTTGCAAGAGGTAATATCACCTCAATGCACTTCATGTCATGTCATTCCCGTGAAATCTTGGTTTGCTTGAAGTCGAAAGGTTTTCAGTTCACTTTGCGATCCTGGAATGAGGAGGCTGTCTGTACACCATCTGACCCTGGCCCAGTTCACACAAACACACACACACACGCAAACAAACACCCCTCACATATATACTGCCCCCACGGACAAATTGACACCAATGTAGAATTAATCTATTAGCTGTTAGTACCCACAGACATAGATCTTGGATATGAATGGTTGTGAACTGGAGTAGACAAACTGGCCTCTTTCATAGTATCAGTCAGCGGCCTTGTCTCCACTACATCACAGCTCTTGATCTTAGCCGTGCTGTCATCACTCAAGGACCCCCTCATATATCCCCAGTCTGTGGTTGTTCCTCTTAACTGTCAGCCGCTGTCAGCGCTGTAGAAACAGCAGGTGGGCCTGTATTTCGAACCAGGGTGAGGTTGGACCTGCTGGTTCAGGTTAGAGCGTCCATTGTAAAGGATGACAGCCTTGTTGAGATTGTTTCACAGCTGCTGTGTGTAGGTAAGAAAGAAGGAGGCGTACAAGGGGAAGGAGGTCTTTCACAACCTTCTTAGCAACCGGAGAAATTCGCAGACTCCTCAAGAATGTGTGGTTGCGTGTTGCTCTAAAAAATGACATCGCTATGGAGACAAACCCTCAAGGTTAAGTGTCACTCTGACATTAACAGTTTACTCTTTTCATCTTTTATTATTTTCCAACACAACGCCTCAAGTTTCCATTACAAAAGAGGCATCCATCTTTGAGAATAGAGATGTTTCTCATGTTGGTGGAGAAGGAGGCAGGCCAGCAGGCTGCAAGCTGTCTATCATCTCTGCCAGCAGCCTCTGGGAAATGTTTATGGTCCGCGGGCGTTCCTCAGCCCTCTAACCCTCCCTCCTCTTTCCCTCATTCACACAAACACTTATTGATAGAGACTCATTCACCTCTGGTTTACTGACAGATTTTCATTTTGATTGAGCCATTACCAAAAAAAAGTGAAGGAAGAAAGCTGAAGAATGAAAAGTCATTAAAAATCGAGGGAGACGTGGCTCTCTGAGGAGAGCGAGTCCCTGCAGCTCAGCAGGCTTCCTGCAGATCTACAACCCTGTGCTGCTTTCTATTAGCCTAGAACCATAGATGAGTGGCTGGGAGTCAACACAAGCTGAGACAAAAGCAATAAATAACCTCCTGCCTGTGGGTCATAACCCAACATCCACTGAGAGAGAGGGGAATAAAACTCACTGCCGGATGGTGGCTGATTTACAGAAGCTTATCGAGGCCTCAGAGACCTTAAACGATTGGTTCAGTGTGTATGTGTGTGTGTATGAAACTGTACATACGAGTGTGTGCAGATGCCTTTTTATAACGGCTCTTTGCATGTGCTGACGCAGATTGTTTTATGGTCTTAAAGATGCGGTGAGTTGCACCAGAGCTTTGCCTTATTTAATGAAAAGACGGATGAGCACAAAAAACATGACAAGGGAGTCTGAGATTTAAGGGAGATTTAATGCATGTCCTCATCTGGGTCCCTGGTAAACAAAAAGATAAAGAACAATCAGATAAGATCATAGAGGAAGAACACAAGCAGCTTTCATCTCAATGTCTATGTGAATATACATGATGGGGTCTCGCTTCAGGGGAGATTTAGTAAGC
Source organism: Seriola aureovittata (assembly GCF_021018895.1). NCBI lineage: Eukaryota > Metazoa > Chordata > Actinopteri > Carangiformes > Carangidae > Seriola > Seriola aureovittata. The sequence continues at coordinate 12,027,415 of NC_079364.1, forward strand.
ACATTCTTTCTCTCTGTTTGTGTCTCCCTGTCTCCTTGTTTGTCCCTTGTTTATACACTCGTATTTTAAGGGGCAAAATGGATTGGATGTGAAATTTTCTGCTTAGTATTCTGGCGTATTAACAGTGTTTGCACCTTTTGGGACAGCTAATTTTACCTGAAATAAGCCCATAATGTGCAGGTGTTGAAGGTGTTATTGTGCTCACAGCAAAGTGATACTAAATAGGAAAGAAAAAAAACTATCAGATTATTTTTTGGCTGTTTTGCAGATTTGTGCATGGGGTGTCTCAATACTATTTTGGTATGTGCTAAGTACAGGCAGTTGTCATCATACATTGTACGAGTTGTAGTCTTATTTACTTTTTCATCAAATTTGGCCACTTTAAAACTTTTTAGACTTCAGAATTTTAAACTTTATTTTGACATGGTTCTTATTTAGCTGATTGTTTTGAAACAACAATTTAGCTCTGAGAAGCTTTTATTAAACCTGCTATATCTTGGAAACAAGGTGTAAACACGGCACTGACAGTTATAATCTTTTAAGCTTTTAAGAGTAGATAAATCAGAAAAATTTTCACTTTTTTCAAAGGTCAGATCTTTTTTATCGGGAGTATGATACTAGAACTCAGGAATCTTAAGTTATTGGCACTAGTATTGAAAAATTATAATCCATATCTAGCCCCAGTATGCAGGTGTACAGTTTGAAGGGCTGGTTGTGCTCTTAGATTTGTAACCCTGCAAGACTAATTAAAAAGCTCTGACAATTTTGTCACTGGACAACAAGAGATACAAAACGATAGAGAAACATCTTCCAAACTGTGGAAGTGTGAGTGATTATCTTTTGTTGGAGACACCGTCCCCGTTTGGGCAGAAAGGTTAACACATTCCCACATGCTTTCTTCATCCGTCATGGATACACACACACACACTGCAAGAATGGCAGGTTGCCATGTGCTGCCCCTCCCCTGTTAGCACGCATATGCACACACGCACACACACGCACACACACACACACAACACACACACACACACACACACACACACACACACACACACACACACACACACACACACACAGCAGTTATGGTGGCAGACAAGACTTGGATAAAGAATGAAACCGTGCAGCGCTAGTTCCAGCTCCCTTTTTTTTTTTTATCTTTGTTTCTCTGTTAGAGTAACTGACTGACAAAGACAAAATTGCATTAGTCATGGGAAGAGATTACAGGGATCCTCATTCCTTTTCAGTTGCCACACATTTACTTGCTAATTCAGTTTGACACCGAATTTTTAAAAATTACATGTGAGCATGTGCAAGGTCTCAAATCTATTTTGGAATCTATTCCATTATTTAAAAAAACAAAAAAAAAAACGTCTTTTTTACATTCTCCCTCTGCATTGGGAGACAACAACCAGGAGTTATAGCAGTGCTAAAAAGCTACAGCCTCAACAAGTATGAGTGTGATGTTTTATTCATGATTACCTCCTCCGGTGTAGTCTCGCTTTAATTCATCCCCACCTGCAGTCTGTCTTACGGCTGCCAACACACACCAGGTGTTTGGCGGTGTGTTTATATTTTCAAAGTGCCTTTTTCTAATTGAGTACAACAGTTTTTTTATTTTTACGATAATAAGGCAACTGACCTTGCATGCTGTTGGAATTTAACACGCAGGGATGAGTACTGCGGGATAATGCTGTTGTATACGTATTGAAAAAGATGCTTGAAGACAAGCGGGCAGATTTGAGTGTGGCCTTTCATTTAATAGGCCACCATTCATGCTGGAGTGGCTGTCTGAGCACTGACCTTTGGCCTTTCCTGTGTCTTTTCCTGCCCGGTTAATCCTGAAGAGGTTAATCACATGGTAATAAGAGCCTTGGAGTCGTGGAGCAGACCTCTTCACAGTGTGTGGCCAGTTAACAGAGGAAGGGATTGATTTTGTAAAAGTAGGTCTGTGTTCCTCTGTTCATTTCTGTTCGGTTCTATTCCTCATGCGACTGCTTCGTCATTTACCTATTTTGTCATTTGTCTAATTTTCGCTTCCTTCCCCCTGCTAGTTCGTGAAGCTGAGATGATTTGCCTTGGCTTAACTGAAATGACAGCATTTAAGCTCTACTAATAGGAATCCACTGAAGAAGCATCAAGAGCTTAGGTTATCCCAGCCTGCTCAGGGAACATGCTTCCTCGTTTGAGGGCTGTCTGCGCCTCATTGCGAAATCCACACGGTGTTCCCATCAGGGGACAACATGTGTTGAATAATAAAATATTGCACTGCTTCCCAACCTTTTCAGCTTGTGGCCCCTCATCACAGGTCACTTAGGGCCAATTTTTCCTTCCTGGAACAATTTATATAAATAATATGGAGTTAAAATGATCCAGGAATTCACAAGAACAAAAACAAATATTCAACCAAAGTCCTATAAAACCACATTCATGTTGCAGAAATGTATTTTTCTGCTTTCCATTGCTGGTACTCAAATCATAACCCCTGAAATAAACCTTGCAACTCTTTGAAATCATAGGATATACAGTATATAAACCTTGATGTTCTGTCTGGGGAATTGGAGACCCTGCCTCTCTTCGACAGCTCAAAAAAACCTATTTGACATGATATTGAACTGATGACAAGTTACAGAAGTCTGCTACATGAGACAATGCACTACTTCTGTTTGAGCTGTGCATCTGTGACTGGCAGCACTTTTTACACTTTACTACCCTCCAGTCTAAATAAAGTTTATATGAATTTCTATTATTGGAGTTTTATAACAGTTTGTTATTAAGAAGTCAAACGGGGATTTACACCTCTCTGGGGTCAAATCAACAGTATAACTGTTGATACAGAGCCTGGTAAAACATGAAGTGTTTGGTATTTAGTGATATAACAATGCTTTATGGTCATTTCTGTGTTTTGTCACCTTCATCAAATGCACAACCCCAGTTTAAGGCAAAGGGAAGATTACTATTTAAATAATTAAACAATTTTTTTTGCCATCATTATTTTTACAAATTCATTAGAAGACTCTGGGACTCTGAACAATGAGGAAGTGAAGCCAATTTCAACAAAACATAAGGGTTAAGAATAATTGCATTAAGTCAAATTCATATTACATATACATATGGTAGGGAGCTCTCCAGATGTGCAGCCTCCAATAAACATCGCAGCTGGCTTTCTTTGTTCAGTGCATATATTGATTCCCACTTTTGATCCATTAACAAACCTGCTGACAGAGCTATGGTGTTGCATTCAGTGAAATGACTGTGGTCACTGAGGTTGTAAATCCAAATGCTTTTGTGCTTCAGTCCTGATTTAGTGCTGTTATAAGTCTCTTTGACCAGCAGGTGGAGCTCTGCACTTTGGGTTACACACACACACACACACACACACACACACACACACACACACAAACTCACACACACACACACACACTCACACACACACACACACACACACACAACACACACACACACACACAGATGCGCACAGAATCACACACTAGAAACATGCCAGATTGCTGATCACTCCACTGCTTCTCTGCATCAGTTTTGATGATGTATGCCGGGGAGTGGTGGTTCCTATCCATGTTGTCCCTGACGGTGACAGACAGAAAACAAAATTTAAACGATAAACAGACACACTGCAGAACATCAAGTCTCACCGCCTCTTCTCGCGTTTCTTAGCAGTGATGAACTGACCTAATTTTGAATGGGAAGGAATAACCTTTTAAACATGCACTGTCAAATATATTATGCATAGCTGTCCTCTTAGTCACTCTCATGCGAGAAAGGAAGAGACTTGTTTCCTTCCATCACATGAAAAACAGAAAAAACAACTTGAGATGAGTGTAGTATAGAATCCCTAGTACCTCAGTAAGGCTACCAACAATTCATAAAGTTGCATTCAAATATGGCTGAGAGTTTTCTCTTCCTGCCTGGAAACCAACTGGGTCATTTTGGTGTCTTGTCGGATTATCAGTTTTTTTGTTTTAACTTGTTCTAAATCTTTTGGGGCAAACACTAAAAACAGGAAAGAACGAACGTTAATTCACTAATTCACACATCCTAAAATTAGACAGAGGGACAGAGACGGTGTGGGCTGATTGGACAGTTCTGATTAAGAGAGAGGGGAGAAAGATGAGAAGCAGAAAAGAGGAGAGGTGACGTTCTTGAAGAGCTCCTCTGTATCGCGACAGCTGGCTACTGCAGATAACCACAAAACCACTGGAGCACTTGAGGTCTGGGTGCTGCATGGCTAGGGTTCCACTCCAACATGACCTTATATCCTGCCTGGGTTTTAGATGCGTGGGCTCGGTCAGAGTACCACATCCTGACGATTATCCCAAGTGACAGAATCAAGAAGTCTGTCTGGCTGACTAAATTGAGTTCATAAATCCCTCTTGAATGTGTGTGTGTGTGCGTGCTTGCATGTCTTTCTGCTTTTGCCCCCCCCCCCCCTCGTTTTTTGAATTATGCAAGATTGCTCTGAACAGATAAATTTTCAATCTTGCTCTCTGGAAATAGAGAGATGTCATTTATTTGTGCTCAGATATTATCCCTGATGTTGCTACAGTAACTGCCAGTGAAACCACTGTGCAGAAGAGGCAGTAAATTCAGAGTTAGCTGGTTGCAGGTGGTGCATGTTTGTGTATATATCTAGTCCCATTCATTTTTTTCCCTCTCCCTTTTGCTTCACGAGCACTGCCCCCCCCCCCCCCCCCCACACACACACACACACCACCACACCCCCCCCTCCCTCCACCACGAGTTGGACGTCTGCCTCCAGCATCTGGAGCAGATTGCGACCCTGCAGTGTGCCAGGTAGCAGGACATTAACAGCCAAGGCCTTATTGTTCAGTGATGAGCTGTCAGAGCACACACCCTCGCCCCCGTGTGTGATATCAACCTGCCTCCATCTACCGTCGAGCACACACACTCGGTCCCCGCGGAGCGCTCTTCCTCTTTAGCTCAGATATAAATCAGAGGTCTCTGAAAAACGGGGAACAAAGAGATGGAAAAAATGTGAAGTTAATGCTCATAAAGCGGGAGCAGAGGTAGCACGTCTTTGTTGACAAAAGCCTCCGTGTGAATGGGATCCATTTGTTTCGTCATAAAAGACAAAAAGTCCTGCCTTGTGATTTAATCACAAGGACACAGTAATATTGTTTTGAAAACAAAGGCTATTTCTCACAGTTCTTTGCAGGAATACTTCTGCACCGCAGACCAGTAAACAATAGACTAATAGAGCAGTTTCAGTAATGGACATCTCCAATAAAGGTCCTGATATTTCTTTTCTTTGCTTTGCTTTGTGTATGGAGAGCTGGCAGTGCATTCCTCTATGTATTTTCCTCTGCTGTCTGTTACTGGGACAATTAAGACACTGGGTTGAATACAGAGTAACACCTCATGTGTGTCTAATGCTGAATTCAACACTTTGCTGCAGTAGCTGTAAGCATTTCTGCACATGAATTAATAGCGTGCCGCCTTATCAACAGGGCCTTATTTCATATCGACTTCATGACATACATGTGGACCATATCCATGTTGAGCTCTGCTCCAGAAGAAACTTAAATTCTCTGTAGCAGGAGTGTGGGTGGAAACAAAGACTCTCATATCTTTGTATCATTGTCTTGGTTTATCTTACCGCTGCAGGCTTCTGACAATATGTGTGGTACCTTCCCGTTCCTTTGATTTTTCCACTCATTTGTTAACTAAACATGCTTCCCATTTACTGCCACAAAGTGAAAAATGTAGTAGTCATTAAGTATTCATTACTTGTGGAATTTGTTTCTTCTTTATGCACTTTTAGCCCGGAGACTATTCTGAATGCGTAGGTAGGTTGCTTTTGGAATATTGACAGTTTTAGAAGGCAACATTTATGCTGTTCAGTGTTTCATTATTTATCAAATCGCAAAAAAAATGTTACAGCCAGTCAATCTGCCCCTTATCTTTAAAATAGTCTTTAAATATTTCATTATGCAGTATCATTTCATTATCAAAAAATGCATGACATTAATTGGTCTTTACTGTCTGTATCAGGGAGTTTGTAGCCACAGAAGACTCAGCGCCTCTTTATAAGTGGAAACCTACCTTTTAGCTCCTGACCTAAGCTGAAAGCTAGGTGTGAATATGCTCTCATTAATCTCATCTCCCACAGTAAAAGGTCTGAGTCTGGAGGCTCCCTGAGAATTAATCTAAATAGCTCTTTCATTTCTCTGACGTAAACACAAATGTCTCCAACAATAATGTGGCGCGCTGCTGGATGCCCTGAGACCTGAGAGCTTTGCTCTCTTATCATTGTCCCCTGTAATGTTGTCCTGCAGTTTCTGTGGAAACCAAGCCGGCCTTATTAAAAAAAAAAAAAAAAAAAAAAAAAAAAAGTTTCACCTTCTCTGAGTCTGCCCTTTACCTGACAGCCAAGATAAACGAGCAGGGTCCTGGGAGGAAGGCAACACAAACATGCATCTCTGCTCAGTGGCCCGTGCTCATTGGCTCTCTGCTGGAAGCCCTTATTTACCTTAATGCTGGAAGGTGGCGGGAATGGGGGAGGCTTGAGGAGGAGTAGCCGGCGGAAGGTGTGTGTGTGTGTGTGTGTGTGTGTGTGTGTGTGTGTGTGTGTGTGTGTGTGTGTGTGTGTGTGTGTGTGTGGGTGGAGGGTGTGGGTGGGGGGGTTGTGATTACTCACAATACCTCCCATCAACAACCTTGAACCATGCAGCAATAAAAAAGAAGAAAAAGAAGCAAACAACTCTTTCTGGCCCCCATAATGCACACGGGCCAGATGATGTCATATGTCACCTTCAGCTAATGAAGGTGATGATGACATGCATGAGCGCCGCATACGTTCACCATCTGCTCGGTTCCACCACGCTGGAGCTGCTCCCCTCACAATGCTGCAGAGAGGAGTCGAGGCACGTCTGAGCCACAGTACGAGTGTCCCTCGACGCGTGTGAAAGACTCGCCGCCTGCATCCAGATGAATCACTGCGAGTTTAATCATACCTTCACACGGCAAGCTGCTAAAGTGACGACTCTCTGAGGCCGCTTATTTTGTATCACCTGAGAAACAAGGATGAGTCGGCTGATGTGGTCACCTGAAGAAAAACCAAAGTAACTTTTGAACAACATCACCTGTTTCACATTCTATGTTAATATAATAAATCATGTGGTTTATTTAAATATTAAGTATTACAATAGTTTTTTTTTGTCAGTTTCTCTTTCATTTAATTAAAGCAGCAGGGCAGGTCACAGTGGAGCAAGGTGTTCTCTGGAAGATTTGAATGTATTTTAAGATATGAATGTTAAAAAGATGCAGTGACAAAACAGGAAACTAATGGCACCAGAAATTAATCCATGTGATTTTTGAATGTATAAAAATATGTAGCATGTTTTCCCGCACTTGTGCACTTGGTTCATCTCCGCTAGGGAATTAAGTTGTTGCAGTAACAGCAGACCTAATGTTTCAATAATTAATGATGTGAGATATTTAAAGAAATATGAGTCTGTTTCAAGTAGGAAGACCAGTGTTTCAAACAAACACACCAGAGTGAAGCTGGCTGTGAAACAGGACTGCAACCAATGATGATTTTTATTTACAATTAATCAATACATGTATGATGCAAGGTGCGAATCTGACGTCTTCAAACAGTCGACAATTCAACATTATCTACAGTTCACAGTGATATGAAACCCAGAAAAGCAGCAATTCCTACATTTTCGGAAGCTGGAACCAGAGAAGTTTTGACATTTTTTTAATTATTAATTGTTAATTGTCTGTCGATTGACTAATAGATTACTCCGCTAACTGTTCCAGCTTTAATGTGAGATGTAATTTCAAAGTTAGATTTTGATCATTATCGCAGCATTTCAGATTCATAGTCAGTCGGTCATTCCACCAATACGATGTCAACCGAATATAATTTTAACAATTGATTAAGCAGATTTGGTATTAAAAATCAAGAAGCATTTGTCATGTACACTTTGCAGTTGCACATAAAGTTAGAGCTCAAACAATTAGGCAGCTAATTCATAAGTCAATCAATGGAAAATTAATCAGTAACTGTTTTTTATATTCAATCAATTCAGGTACGTAATTATTCAAGCAAAATTGTCCAAAAAACAAAAAAACAAACAAACAAACAAACAAACAAAAAAACAACAACTTCTTCAGTGTGAATATCTTTTTTGTTTTGGACTGTTGGTTGGACAAAAGGACTCATCGTGATGTAGTTGTCACCTGGGGCTCAGTCAACTTCAGTTGGGCATTTTTCATTATTTATCATTATTTCATTATTTGCTGCCAAGAAAATAATGGGTAGATTAATTGATAATGAAAATATAATTGTAAGTTGCAGCTGTACATGATATGACTGATAACACCAGTTGTTCTGGCTTGCCTGTGGTCATTTTCTAGTTTAATTCTGAGGAGTGACAAATTACAGATCGATTGATTAGTTCTACTTTCCCATGTACTTTTCTTATCTGACAAGTCAGAAGTCAGTCGGTGTAGATGATAAACATTAGTCCAGTTTTTCAACATTCTCTTGTTAAATAGTCTGTGAAACAGAAATGCCAATTTTAAAAAAAAATTCCTGCAGGTGATGTTTATTCTTTATTTTTGTGTTAATACTTGAGAGGGAATTGTTTTTTTTGATTGATTACTGTGTGAAGAGAAAGCCACTTTGTTGTGGCTGCAGGTTATGAAAGTTGTGATTGACAGGTGCTTGACTTCAGCTGCTGAGCCGAGTGTAAAAAGTCGAGCGTTGGTGACTGAAGATGATCTTTAGATAACACCAGATGACCTTTGAGAGCAGCTGAAACTATCAGTCTCCATGGGGGCTACTCTCCTCCTCTTGTCATGTCTTGACACCCCCCCCCCCTTCCTCTTTCTCTCCCTCTTTTATATCTCCTTCTCTCTTTCTCGCGCTGTGTCTTGCGAGTAGAGTTTCTGTGAGTTGGCAGCCTGTATCTGATCCTGAGGTAATTTACTGGTAGCGATAAGGAAGTGGTGCGCACAGTCTTTCGTTATAGTCCTTTCTGACAGGGCAATCTGAAGCCCATAGAGACTAAATTGGAGGGAAATTTTGACTCCAGATAGAAGGGAAACATGCAAGGTTATTATTATATAAATTCAACAAACTGAGATTGAGTGGAGAAAAAAATCACCTGTGACTGCTGGTTTAATTTTTAGAGACGTGCCTATTCTATTGACTTAGGGAGTGGAAATAACAGCTGAGTAAAGTGAAGGCTCGTGGTCTATTTTCATGTTTGTTAATGAGCTGTTGGAGACCTTCGCTGTAGTGAAAAATTAGTGCTTATTTACACAACTTTTATTGTCCACTTAATCCTGATTTTGTTTGTGGGAAGACAGAGACTTTGACTCCTTTGCCTTTGCCAGTACAATCTCAAATCATCATATATGTGCATACTATATATAGTACATGTGTGTATGTGTGTGTGCACGTGTGTGTCGAGTCCACTTTTGCCCAGCAGAGCTCTTTTTTTTCTCACAGGCAGACCAGGCAGGCCAGGGTCATTGCCTCAGGGGTGTCTTAGAGAAATGCCTCTCTGCTGTGGGCGAGAAGAAATATGAAAGAGACCCTAAATCAAGACACAGAGTCCCATGAATCATGTCAGCAGCTGGGCTGAAGAAGAGGGATGGGACCATCTGTAGCAGCATATGAATGGCTAACTGACTCACAGTGCTGTTGACACAAGCTGAAGAAGTGTGAAGAGGTTGTGAAGATTAGCGCTGCTGCTTGCTGCATAGCCTGGAAACCTGCTTCAGTCAAAAAATGAGAAAACCCAAATACGCTGCATGCTCCATTCGTCACTCTTGACGTTTTACAGAATTGCACGGAGGAAATGTTTTTTTTTGTTTTTGTGTGTGTGTGTGTGTGTGTGTGTGTGTGTGTGTGTGTGTGTGTGTGTGTGTGTGTGTATGTGTGTATATGTGTGTATGTGTATATGTGTGTGGGTGTGTTATAAAATAAGATGAATTCTCATTACAGTACATCTATAACACTTGAATTCACGCTGCATGAATTCATCTTGAAATTTCTCAGCTTTTTTCCCCCGTTAAAGGCTTTTTTAGTGTCGAGTGAGCAGCTATGGATGCATAAAGTGCTCCACAGACTATTTAGAAAGTCTTTTAGTCACAGCTGTAAAACCTTTGAATGACAATGTTGTTTTCTTGGATATGGGTTGCATTTTGGACATAATCTTTAAGGTTTTGTTTGGTTGCTTGATTGATTAGTTGATCCCTAACAGGAAATTAGTCATTAACCGATAACTGATTAATCATCTCAGTTTTTCAAACAAAAACGCCAAACGTTCAGTGGTTTCAGCTTCTCAGATTTGCATATCTTGGGTTTTAAACTGTTGATACAAGCAATCTCAATACGTCACCTTTCTGGAAAATTGCAATGGCCCTTTCCCACTGTTTTTCCTGACATTTTATTAAATAGAAAAAAAAAACAATTACTCATTCAATTGAGGAACAAAACAGCAGATTCATCGATAATGAAAATAATTGTTATTTACAGCCATAGTTTTGTTTCATAAGTATTGGTTTTACATTTGTTAATATTATTTTTCATTCTGTATTTATTGCCTGTATTATTGGTCTCATTGTCAGGTGCATCACTCATGGTTGGCCTCTAATTTATCAACTAATTGATTTGTATTGTATTGAACACATTGGTAGGTGGGCTCCTGAGCTACTCTTAGTGTTGTATTGTGCAGAAACGTCTCTACTGTGTCTTGTGTTATTTGTCACTGTGCAAACTTGCTTCTCCTTAATTAAGTAATCTACTCTAATCTAATCTTTCCTTATCGAGTGTCTAAGAATTGAGGCTGTTGCATGTTGCACAGATGGATTTGGGGCTATATGACTAAACTTGACCATGTGTCTGTGACGCCTCTATTGTCAAACTTTGTTGGCTGTTAATGTCTGTGGTCTGTGATTTACTGAAAGTTTTAGTGGGAATAATAAAAAAATAAATGAAATTTACGCTTGGGGTCAGGCAGGTAGAATGAGAATTAATTGTCACTCTGGAGCAAATGATTTTGCCCTCTAAATTGAAATAACAGTGAAGGCATTGTTTTGACATTTAAATTGCACTGACACTGCATTGTCGTAAAAGAACCTTGTGGCAGTGGTAAATTAGTCTCTTTGAGAAAGCACTGAATCTTAATCGCTGTGCCCAGCGGTGAGGGCATGTTGTTAAAGCACAGTAACAGGACAGATGATAATCACAAAATTTCACGGCCGACCCCAGGGCTTGTTATCTAAAAGTTTCACCAAATAGATTAACCCATCAGAACCACTGGCATACAAGCCATGCCAAGGGCACCAAGTGGTATTCGGGAAGGCGGAGGCGTTGTCAAGCTCATAAATAGGAGGTATTGTTCATGTAATGGAACTGCAAAGTTGTGGTGAAGGATAATGCACAGTCTTTCTCAGATAAATTATGATGATCTTCACTGAGTGTGTGCGGAGTAGGCCTATTTGTACAAGGCTGACAGTGGGAAGATGAATCACTCCCCCCTCCCGAAAATCTATAGTCAACAAGGAAGCATATCATAGTTTTTGCTAATAAGGATCAGCCCAATTTGTGCTCTTCAAACGAATAAACATGTGACTTTAATCTTACTTTCTAAAATGGTGCGAACACATCCAAAACAGCATGTGCTGTTTGTTGAATGTTATGTTGAATATGCTAATACTGAATTAGCTACAAAAGCCCATGCATCAACTTTTTTTTCTTTTTTTTTTTTTTGTAACTGCTCTTGTTTGTTTACTATTCAAGCACATCGCTTCTTATCCATCTTTAATTTAATAAATGTTTTGTTTAAAGCTTTTATGTTTAAAAAAGAAAAAAGAAATGCACTGCAGCTGTGAGCACAGCATCCAAAAAGCTGGTGTGTGTTTGAATTTTTCTTTAATTACAAAAGGAAGTTAAACAGTGTCTCCTGCCTGAGGGGAAAACATACTGACTGATTTGGCATCAAACAGAGGGAGATTGAGAGATAGGCATAATTGTGATGGACCTTCGGGGAGAGCAGCAGTAGTCTTAAGAGCTGCAGTAGCGGTAAGAGGTGCACTTTAGCAGTGGTATTATTCTCCTGCGATTGGCTATACAGAGATGAGTGTGGGGAGATACTGTGTAGAAACATAAACACAGATAAGCCCATCTGAGAATGAAGGGAGGGATGCTATGTGATCAGTCAACTATAAAATTGACTTAGACCGAGCAGTTTTACTGTCTCTCAAGGAAGATTGGTGATATGACATGGAAGGAAAATGTGAAACAATCCTACTATATTTTATCTCTTTCACTCTCAGCTCTGTCAGTGTAGCCAGACAAACCCTAAATTTATCAGTTTCTACAGAAGGGTGACAGATTAAAGGAAAAACCAACATAAAGTGTCTTAGTAAGGTGTTGGGACACCACGTGCTGCTAGAGCAGCTTCAGTCTACAAGTCTCTGGGACTCCACTGGAGGGATAAGTCCCATTTTTCCAAAAGATATTCCTTCATTTGGTATTCTGATGATTGTGTTGGAGACTGGGGTCTAACACATCAGTCTAAGTCCCCCAAAAGGTGTTTGTTTGGGTTGAGATCTGGTGACTGACGCAGTGGTCATTTTCCCATCCAGCATCCATGTTGTTTAAATAACAAATACACTGCATTGTTGCCACATTGCTATCTTGAGGAAGTGGAATGCGATTGACCAATAAAAACCTTGTCTGAAGTCAGTGGCGCAATATTTCAAGGGTGCATTATCAAGATAGTAATATGTGCCTAGATCGGTGGGTGCACAATGTGTGTACGCTGTCTGTTATGCACAAGCAGAATGTGCTGAAAATGCACTTCAGATGTTAATATGTTCAATACAGCTTTCAGAAGGTTGGAGCATTCTTTGTGGCATATTATGTGTTGCGTAATATTGCCAAGCATCATGGATGTGTCTTGGCCATAAATGAGGCTATACAGAGAAGCGCTCTTTCCCATTACCTGCAATCCACCACAGTATTTCCCATTCATCATCTAGACTAAGTTTTTCCCACCGCAGTTTCATAATGAACCAAAAATGTATTTACACTTAGATTAACATAAAGGATGTCAAATGTTGTGATTTGTGAAATTGATTCTTTGTAGAACTGTGTGCTGAGCATTGATACACTCTGCCCTATTTTGCCCCTTGGGGTGTGCAGAGCTGCTGCGTGTGTGTGCTGGGACTGGGCTCACTGGCCAGTTACAATATATAATCAACTTGCCACAAATGGGATCTAATTCTGTGAAACAATGCGCCATTAAAATAGCAATCTGCCAAGGTGCCAGCATGCCAGGGAATGGGAGATGGTTTATGGGACCGGTTTATTGCATGTTGCACCCAAAACAGTCCCATGATTAATTAAAAGATTAAAAAGAACCTTTTTGAACCATTCACCTACTGGGGCCTGACAGGACCATTTTTTCTGCTGTCAAATTAGCAAAAGTGGATATGGATATAATTGTACTTAATGTACTTGCTCCATGCGCATTAGACCATGCACTTTGGACTGTTAAGATATGTCGATGTATGACATTTTATGGCAGGTTTCGATTTTGTGTTTTCAGTTCTGCTAGTGGGGCTGCCCATTTGTTTGCATTTGCATCATAGATTGTGCCTTAAACAATGTTTAAGGTATCTAGATACTAGTCTGGGTGGTTTCTCTATCTCCTGCTATGAATTTGTGCATGTGTCAGCATCACCAGACTCTTCCTTTAACTGATTTTTGAGGTTCACTGACGGGGTTGTGGGGGCCATGTTCCTTGATTTATGGAAAGCATTCAACAATGTTAATCATAACACCCTACTGCATACACTTAATTTCAATTTTTCGACTTCAACAGTTTTCATTCTTAACAAATCCTACCTCTCATTCTACTCCCAACTTGTCAAAATCAATAATTATACTAAATCTGAGTCCCTATATCTATTATCTGGTGTCCCCCATGGCTCTATACTGGGCCCAGTCCTGTTCTGATATCTGTATGTATGCTGATGATACAGTCACTTTTACTCACACTAAAACAAGCTGCAGTTGCAAACAAGCTAAGAGATGTAAGGTCAAAGGTAACATCCTGGTTAAACCGATGTTGTTTCCAATTGAATATGCTGAAAACAGTTTGTATGTTTTTCTCCAAAGGCCACAGTGGAGATGTAGAGCAAGATTTTCTCATCTCAGGAGAGGGACTACACGTTCTCAGAAAACAGACATTTAGGAGAACATTAAGATTCAAAGCTCAGCTTCAAAATCTATTAAAAGGGTCTTTAATCTGACATAAATGGAGGATTCTCTGTCTGTCTTTCTGTCTATATTTCAATTTTCTCGACAACCGCTCATCCGATCGACCTTAAACGTTGTGGATGTATTGCTGAGGACCCGAGGAAGTGCAGTGTTGAAAGGTTTTTGGATTAGTGGTTCTTCAGAAAGCTTCAAACATGTTTTTCTACATGTTACCTGACAGTGGAACTCAACTGCGACGTCACTTTCTATGCTGTCAACCAGACACTATCAGATCGGAGCAGAGCAGCCAAGACCAGCAGCCAACCCTAGCAAAAGTGCAGCAAAAGTTACAAGTTGGATGACACAGGCCAAGCAATCGGCTCCTACTGATAGAAACATTTTGACCAGGCATTGCAATAATCAAATAAAATTCTATTTGGTAAACATCAGGTTTATCAGAAACATACAGAAATTATTTTTCAAAGCCAAGAAAAATCAATGTGAGTATATTTTTTACCATTTAAACAATGCGTCATAAAGCAGGACAACTCGCAGCAGTGTGAAAACATTGAATAGATTACAGGCTGGTACGTGGTCTACCACTGGCTTCATTACAGTTCATATCTCAAACATGTGCTATGATTTAAGTTTGCACGCCAGGTGCTGTAAATCCTTGGTTGTTGCTGCAAAACACAGGATCTCTGTCCGCTTGTGATGTTTTTTCGAGGTTGGCAAAAAGCTTTTTGGTGCATTAACCACCAAAACAACTCTCTCGCAAGAGTTAACAACACTAATGTTCACATTCATTAGTTGCATTCACAGATACAGTTCACTGTTCACCAAAAACATGAGCTCTTTTAGCGTGTTCATACACAACACTGCTTCCAATCAGTGGTTCTCTCCCACATCACCTATTTTCATTAATCTAATACATGTTTTATAGCCTTAAAACCACTGGAATCATTATACAAACAAGCACTTAAAACTTTAGACAAGAGCCGTTCAGTTTTTGCCATATTCTAAGAGTAATCTGCACAATCCCACAGAGAAAAACCAAACTATCTTTTCCTTCAGAGCATCCACATCAATAACATACAGTACCACAATCAATTAGTGACCCTATCCTATTATTCATTAAAGTATAATTTTAAGAAATGGCTTATCGAGAACCAACAATGTCAACACTGATTCTATTTTTATGCCTGTTTTTGGCTTCATCATGCTAAACTGGTGTTGACTTCTATTATGAGGAAGTCACAGAAAATGCAGTGTGTTTGCCAGTGAGCTTAGCACTTACTGCTGTCGTTCATCAAAAAAGCATCTATAAAACAAAGCAATGGTCCTTTTTTGGCTTTATTTGACAGTGGATCAGTTTGAGACATAGCAAGGAGAAATGGAACGAAAAGGAGCAGCCACAGTGAGCTGTTAGATGAGGAGCTGCAGGCGACAGGCTGCACATCTCTAACTTCTCAGTGAGGTAACCAACTCCTTTCACTGTGCCCTGCAGTTTGCAGACTCATGCAGCTTAAAATCTGATCATGGTTGCTCACAGAATGATGGAAAATGGGCAATTACTGCCTGACTTCTTTATTAAAAATGACAGTAGTTTGTTTCGCTACCCCCAGAATTCTGTGACTTGTAGTATTAACCCGCATTTGCTGTTTCCACTGGTTAACTACACAGTCACCAAATCAACCAAAATCAAAATCAAGCAGGACCTAAATCTTCCAGATTGCCTGTGTTATATGTTGTATTTATTATAACAGAACTATAGTAGGCCTATATGCTATTATTACAAGGTAGTATGTTTTAAACTATTGTATTACTCCTGCTATTTTTTGATGCCTAACAACATCAGGCAAAGGGACTTTTGGACTTTTGACTTACTTGGGTGAATTTACATTTATTTAAATGTTGACTGATGTACATTGTCCCTTTTCTAAATAAATAAATTAATCGATTAATCAACCAATATGAACCTGCTACAGTATTGATATTTTTGTTGTATTGTACAAAACAACATTTCCACCCACACTTTCTGCTCCTCTGCCGCTGCACTTATTTGCCTTCCAGTGATGACTGTCATTCTTTTAAATTTGGTGACACACAGACTATTTAATCTGAACAGACCTCTAATTCATCTCAAATCACTCTGACTGGTGTTTGGCAGCCGTCATTCACCTTAAGCTTTCAAGGCCCCGCAGGAAGTTTATGAGCTGCTTTACCATTAGCAGCTCTTTTTTCTTTTGGCACATTCAGCCGCTGTTACGCTTAGCGAAAAGAAGAATGAGGGTGAGAGCAAATATCCACAAACAGTTTCACAGGGGTGATTAGACTGTTGGTTATTTGGTCTCTTTTGCCAATATGTTGTTTACTGATGTGGATCTACACTGTTCTCTCTGAGGTGTTGTGCGGTGGATCTCAGTGTCTGTGGATGTAGGAACAACAGATGTGGGCACTTGTTCCTGCTGGTAGAGATGTGAGGACAAACGCCTGGACACAGTGTAATTTAGAGCTTTAAACTGGACCTTAGTGGTGTCTGCATGGGACTTTAAATCAGTGTGTGGCGTCATCTTTAATGATTTTTTTTTTATGTAATATATCTCATTATTATTGCTGTAATATTTTTTAATTAAATTTATATCAGTGATCTGCTTTTGTTCAGGCTGCCCACTAAGTACCTATTTGTCCTTATATGATTTTTTTCTGAATTATTATAATACAGTACTCACATACTGTGAAAACATCCCTTCCCAGCAAGGGATGAGGGCAGAATTTGATCATGTGCAAAAAAGCATTCTGATGTTTATCTGAAGCCAATATGAGGCTACTAAAGTGCTGGTCTCTGGCTAAGGGAGACAACCTGCTAGTTGCATGTATGTTTTTTTGCAGGTTCCCAATACCAACAGAAACATACATGCAACCACAATACACAATACTGGCATGGCTTATTAGGACATTGGGTCTGAACTTAATGAAAGTTTCACTGTACAAGTCAAAATGTCTCCTGGGAAAAAGGTCTATTGCAGGCTAATTTCTATGCAGATAATTTCTCTGTCTTTATCTGTTTTCTTGAAGTTTCGTGCAGACATCAACATGGACCGTATGTGTGAACACCTTCACATACACAGACAAGTGTAAACATGTGCATTTCTGCTATCCCACCCTATGTCGGTGGCCATTTCTGTTTTGAAATATCTCACGGCCTTAAACTGCAAAGACTGAATTTGTTGGCCACTTGGGGGCAGCAGAAACAAGTTGTGAACATAACTTTGACACATCACCTTTTTAGTTGATAAACTTAACTTATTAGCAAACAGTTGCTACATCATTGTTCATTTGGAGTCGTGTTTCTGACCACCTGTGCGTCCAATGTTCGCTCTCCTTGCAGCTCTGTTTTTGGTCTCCACTAATTCTTGAGGGAGACATCTGTCTCTTTAGCTCCTAAATGCTCCACTATGTTCATCTGCTGCTGTGTGTGTATGTCCTTTGGTGCTGAGCAGAGAGTGTAAAGTGGGTTTTTAGAGCATTTTTGCTGAAGGCAGTTTCCTGCTGTGGCCAAAGATGACGTAATGAGAGGGGTGAGGGTGAAACACAACAGTAAAGTTGCTGGCTGGACGGCTAAACGATAAGCTGAAACTCACCGTGAACATCCATAAAGCCGAAGGGACCTGCATATTTGGGTGATAGTCATGCTTTTCCCACTGTCATATTGTTGTCACATTGTCATTTGATACATTGTTATACAAATATTGATTATAGCTGCTTTAGGTGAGCTAAAGCCTCATATTAGATTTGGCTGACCTTTTCAATGTGTCTTTACATGGAACAAGGACTCTGGGTTTTGTTCCCTTGCTAACATGACTACACTGTATTTCATACAACCTGACTAGAGTGTATTAGAAAAACTGTATTCCTGTTAGGATGAGTTCTCTTGATGGCAAGTATATATAGAGAGGAAGGATTATTGCGACCAACAATTTTGATTGCATGACTTTTACTTGTGATGCAATATTTTTGCTAGTTTCA
The DNA here is from genome assembly GCF_021018895.1 of Seriola aureovittata. Taxonomy (NCBI): domain Eukaryota; kingdom Metazoa; phylum Chordata; class Actinopteri; order Carangiformes; family Carangidae; genus Seriola; species Seriola aureovittata. The sequence goes on from NC_079364.1 coordinate 12,045,707, forward strand.
CATCAGTAAATGAGCTAAATAAATCCCCCTACCACTGCCCTGAACGCACAGATACAAATATCCGTTAACAATAATAACAACATGCCATGTTATGGTTTTCTAGCCAATTTACACTTACTCTGCCAGCATTAGATAAAATAGGTACAGATCTATCAGTGCTCACCTTGATGTATTTTAAATTGCTGCAGAAATTGTGTGCTTTCTTCTTCTCATACTTTTGATAAATAATGGACGATATTTTACAGTCAGTGAGAATTGCAGCATTGCTGAGCATAGCACTGACAAATTACATGTTAATATCCGGCTTAAATATCTCACCACCAAAGTGCTGCAGCATGCTTCTTCAAGCCTTATTGTAATCTGTGTGTGCTCCTTTTGGCTCCATTGCTGGGCTGGATAGATGCCTTGTTATCAAACAGTGGTATTGGGAGAGGAAGTCCAATCATTTCTCAAGTGTTTACTTTAAACCTGACATCCTCGCTGCCTCGGCTATTTGATAGCCTGGGAATAAGGGTGTTGCCCTAGGCTTGTTGATTTGTTTATGCATGTTTACAGAACTCTTCATAAATTCATAATCATCCTCTCAGTGATTTTCCTCTGCATCTCCAAGAGGCAGGTGTTGAAATTTGGACAGGCTCGGTCAGCGGATGAAGATGGCAAAGATGACTAAGCCTCTTAAGTTTTGCGCCAGAGAGGAAAATCATCAGAGCGATGATTTTGATAATCTGCATTGGATTGAGACCAGAAAATCGGTACATGAAGTTCTGCGGTAAATCTATTTGTGTTGTGCTGTAAAATAAAACTTCCAGACAGATGGAAAAGATACAGTATTTATGCATTGTAAAAAAAAAATACACCAGAACATTATTTTGGATGCAAGTGTGTTGATTACTGATATCATAAAATCCCTGATGAGTCTTTTATTGTCTGCCCTGCTCTTACCACATCTGTTTAATCCTGAACATTACTGCCCTTGCGGGACATTATCATCTTTTAAAATTCCCTCTTTCGGTGACCATCTGCTTTTATGAGGCCATTGTACCTCCTAGATAGCCAACTTTTCCATTTGTCCTTATTACCTTCCATAAAGCTCAAATATTTAGGAGATGTTATAAAAGTTCCATTGCTATTTGAGGACCTCTGATATCTATTTGGCATTAACAGTGTGCCTGATGCAGTAGCTCACACAGAGCCACTTAGCTTTGCAGGGGAAATTATTGGTACAATATAACACACTCTTTACAACCCGAGTAATGGATTTCTGTGAATGTGAGGTAGGTGTTGTTTTGGGCATCAGTGTGAAGAGAAGTGCCAAGCCATATGCTGGCACTCATTTATGTGAATCTGTTTAAAACATTGGAAGAATGCTGTTTATATAAAGTTTGCTCTGGATGTGGACAAGCGGTTTTTGATGTGGCTATCACAGTGAGGGCGGTGCACCGGGGCGTTATAGCAAGAACTGTGTCAGAAAGAAGACGCATCAATAAACCATCCAGCAGTCAATGCTCGTTCATCGGCTTTGTTTTTCCATACATGCATCATTTGAAGTGCAGGTGCATTATTGAAATTTGTCACTGACTTTGATATCATCACCCTAAGTCCACTGATAGTGCTGTAACTGAGATAACTTTTGAATTAATAAATTCATGTATTGACTTGACCCCTGCACTTTTAGCATGCTGTCAGTTCTACGTCGCTCACACTGTGCTCCTCTTGTGTTGGGGTCTTGGGCCTCTGTGCCATTGTGCGGAGCGTGTGCCGTAATTTCCCCAAACAATAATGCGTTTGTAAAAAAAAAACATGAATGAGCAAACATCAAGTGCACAAAGTGCTCCCCCTAAGCTGTTGAGTCATTGTTAAAGAGGCGGAATGGGCACATAAACCTGAAGTAAGAGGCATTACAAGTGTAATCAAGTGGAAAGCTCAAAGCAAAAGAAAATTTAATATCAAATAGTCCAACTCTGTCTCCTACAAAATATATATCTCGCTTTCACAATAGCACTTACCCTGAAGCCATCCACATCCTAAATGCTTCACTGGTTGTATAAACAAGCACATGCACTTTAATCTGGCACTTTTGCACTAACTGTGTTTATTATATTATGACTGTGACTGTTTTTTTGGGGGGTTTTTTTGTGGTCACTTGTGTGTACTATGTGTTTATATGTTTGCTGTTGTTGAGCGCACCAAAACAAAGTCCAATCGACTGTCAGGTTGATATGGCAATTAAATATTGACTCTCTTGAATCCTTGAACATTTACTAATTTGCTTTGTCAAATACATTTTGGAAGAAGCATAATTTGCTGCCTGCATTACACTCACTGGCAGGCAGCGTTCCCAACTGTAATCCAGTGCTTCAGGTTAACCAAACGTAACCACAGAAACATGGCACAGAAACATGACATTTTACGGATATATCAGTATGAACATTCCTTGTTCTGCTGATCTAAAAGAAAAAGTAATACTTAATATGTGACATTACTTTTTACCAACTGAATCTCACCCAAAAGCACAAATACAGAAATCTATCAGTTTAAGTAACTCAGACTTTTCCAACTCTGGCAGATTCTTTTTGCTCATGTGGGACCACAGTTCTCAGACTGAAATCTGCCAAATCGTCACCTACTCGACACAAACATAAAGTAAATAAAATGTAAACATGTAAAATAAAATGATAGATGATAGCCGTTAGAGTGCACTTCCTGCAGAGTTTTGCAGTTCTGCAAAACCTTGTTTTTATGAATCCGTAATGAATCTGTCTTCATAAGAGCAAGCCCCCCCCCTCCCCCAAACATCTCAGTATGACAGCGTAAGTACAGATTCCTGACACAAAATGCCCATTACCCACCGACCAACTACCAGACCATATTAATTACAGCTGCCACCTTGTTCAAACAGCTCTGTCTGGCTAATTCCATAGTGTCTCACTGGCACAAGTCAATACAACTTCAAGGCTCAGGGCTTCCTAGTAATTGGAACAAACATGGCAGTAGTGATGTTTGGAGCTAAATCTTTGCCAGAGGCACTGTTGACTGCTGTTGTATTATCCTCTTTGTCGCAGCTCTCAGTAAAGGTACACAGTTCTAGATATACATACCGGCAAACCTTGTAATCCTGATTATGATAATCCTTTATGAAAATACCTTATTACAAACGGTCTGCCAAAGTTTTGTCAGTCAATTAATTTATCTGATTCAGAGTTTGTGCACAAGGAAATAAGTCTTTCCAAAAGATATCTGAAAACTCCGCCTTACTGTACATATCGTGGAATGTAAACATACACTTATTCACTGCAGGAGGTATGGAAATCTTGATGTATTATTTAATTACAGTGTTGTGTCACCGTGTGTATCGCTATCTTTATTACCATATTAACTCTGGGTTATTGCACCAAACAGATGCTTGTTTGAAGCATGGCCCTCTTGTTGAGTTTACACATTAAACTGCACATGTTGTATTGTCTTGCCTGGAGTATTTTCTGTCCTTTTGAGCTTAAGTGAACAGGCTGCTTTGAAGTGGCGGCCTCTTCCCAGATCCTCTCTGCGCCCAGCGATGAGCCAGAAGGACTTTTGTTTCCTCAGTGACAACTAAGGCAGGTATTGCCTTCTAGTCTACTAACCGCAGGGCTGCTTTGTTTCCCACTCAGCCAGCCATGAACACTGTGCATGGTCGACCTCCATTATCTCCCGAGCCACTGAACTCCTCTCGCCATAACATTTTGATGAAGGGGCTCTCAGGAAAAATACATTTCTACATTCAGACATCCAACTGTTTGTAAAATCCAGATCCAGATGTTTGTTTAAAAAAAAAAAAAAAAAGAAAGAAAGAAAGAAAGAAAGAAAAGAAAATAAACAAACATATCAGCTTGATAAATAACTGAGCATAATTTGCTCATCCCGTCTTGTTGCTTTCATTCTTCTTTAGCAGTTTTAAAATAGCCAGCTTAGCATTTAAGAACAAAAAAAATGTTTGAACATCGTCTTATATAGCACCACAGTAATTATTCATGTGAACCCACAATTGAAAGACAGATGGTTTGACTGCAAATAATGAACAGACATGCTCAGTTGCAACTCATTATTGATACCTCAAAGGCAGCAGAAGCGTAGTAGTAGATCTGAAACAGTATGAGCAGTCTGTGACATGCTAGTTAAACGATGTCATGAGCGTTCAGCAGCCATCAGTCAACTGCCTCCAGGAACTACAGCGAGCAGACTGAAACACTGCATTTTGGCAAATTTTGAAAAATGTATACAATATGAAATCTAGCTAAAACTGGTCACTATTTGGAATTCTGAAAGAAAAATCAACAACACATGCCAGCTATAACGAAAACACAGCAAAAATAGGAAGCAGCCAAATGCATAAACGCCCTTCGAGATCACTACACATCAGCGACGGTAACCGTGGTGCCAATTTCAAACATCTGTAATTGCTATTTATGTAACGGCAATACATAATGATGAACCTGCTAACCTCTGTGCCTCCTCTAGGATGTTTTCAATCTCTACTTCCATACCTCTACATTTGATTGTGCTTTGCGTGTTTGGGTGTGTTTTCTGAAGTTGCGAGCGTGCTGTGCGACAGTCAAATTTAAGCCTAACTCTTAAACACTCCTCGTCCTCACAGTCCTCATCAACAGGATACAGCGAAGACGATGCACTTGAGACCAAAAATATTGCAAATACGAAGCATCATATTCCGCGCAGTAGCTTGCATCTATGTTTTATACACGACCGCAGTAGCAGAGTAGATAGAGGATGTCAGGGAGAAGAGTCATGCTCCTCCTGTGCCATGATCAGAGTAAATTGCCTTGACGTGCCAGTCCTACACTGTCCTGAAGTCAAGGAATAAGGCCTCAGAATTCTTTGTTCCAGACGTGAAGGTTTTGCACTTACAGACAAATATAGCTGAATGAGGTGGGGATAAGAGCCAAGAATAAAATGATTGAAATTTTTAATCTAGGGCTGAACAGCAGTGTGAGCAGAGATGAGATGCAAACCAAGCGTCCCTTTGGAGAGAAGGATATAGATTGTAGGATCCCGCTGCTGGTCCACAGAGACACAGGCAATCACTCAGCTGTTTGATATCCTCTTGTAGGTTGTGCCTGATGCTACTGTATGCTTTTTACTCATCCTCAAGAATATGTAATGACTATGATCAATGTTTTTTTTTTTTTTATCTGTGACACCTTTTAAGGAGCACACCCTTATTTTCTGTTGTCGCAACCCCCCCGAGAGTCTTTGTGTTGTGCTCCCAGCCCTGCAGCATGGTACAAGAGTTTGCATGTGTTTCAGGTTATGGATCCCAGTGGCATAATGAAATACATTGCTTACTGAATGCAAGAGGAGCTGCCCCTGTATTTATATGTATGTATGTGTGTTTATCTGTGTGTGTGCATGGATACTAACGATATTTTATATGTGCTTCACGTTTAACTACATTTAAATTCATGCTTGCAAGCGGTTTTCCAAACGTAAAAACACTTTTTGATAATAACATACAGGATTTTTTTATACAGATGTGTGGCTGCACACATCTTCATCGGGTGGAACTGGGCACAGATGGCTCTGATGTAATCTCTTCAATCTGCTATTAATCACAGTCTACAGAAAGGAGGGGAAAAGACTGCAGTAAAGGTCATGAAGAGGTGGATTTTATATTTGTTATGTAGGATGGCATCTCATGATAACTGTAAGCAAGCTAGGAGTTTATCAAAGCCTGCAAGTGCAAGTGGGCCCAGTCATTTCTCTTTACTGTTGATTTTTAACCTTTATGTTTTCTTACCAAGTGGACCCTTAGCAATTTATAGTAGTGCCAGACCCAACAAGGACTATCTTCCTTCCAGTTATTACACATACAATCTCAATCTCAGCAGGTGTGTTCAGGGATTAAACAGAGCTGGAGGCCGCTGGATCATAGCTCCGGTAGACACGGTTCAGGTGCAGCTTAGTCCCAAACACGTCTGACTCCAGCCACAGGCGCCTGCCGCATCGAGCAAACAGGGTCTTTCACTTTCACTCTTACAGTTTGGGTCGATCGGTAGTGTTCAGACGTGCACAAGAAAGCCGAGTTTTTCAAAGAAAAATCTGAAAAGTTGCTGTTGACATGCACTGTGATAACCCGGTTACTGTAAAATCCATCGCGCAGCTGGAGATGATGTTTTCCAGTCTTTTTCCATTCAGACTCTTTCATGTGAACAAACCTTTTCCCAAATTCCTCAATTTTGGTTGAACAAAGGGTCAACCCACCAGCATAGTTTTAATCAGAGCACGTGGAATAAATTGATTCTTTTAACATCTGATATTAAAATTAATTTGAAAGGAAATTAAATGACACGAGTCACACGCATGATGGAGCAAATCTCAACCCAAATGAAGCCAACAAGAAACCTGAATAAAATCTCACTTGAATTTAATCATCTCACAGATTGTGTTGTTTTTTCCCCCACTAGTTATTTTTTATAAATCAAACAAATGCATTTTTATAAATTTACCATCTGTGCTTTAAATTACCAGAGCGCCGCTATTGCACAGACAGATTTAAAATGTTCATTTTAATATTTCATTTGACGTAGCTGCCAGAATACAGACGGCAGCCGCAGCTCAGACGACGAGGACAGAGGCCACAAAAGAAGAAGAAGAAAGAGCCTAATAAGAAAAATAATGGCGATAACAGACCAGTGATAAAAAGTAGAAAAGGATGTTGAATGGCGGCTGTATCTTCCCAAAATAATCATATTTAGGAGCTCAGATTTGCTGGAAATTAACATCAAAATTGCGTTTGAACGACAGACATCCTGACTGAATTTGAATTCTGCCACCCACCTTTTCTTTTAAATAAATTAGGCACCTATGCTTCCTGCACTTTATTTATTCATACATGTTTTTTTCTTTCTGACCTTGTGTGGCTTGAGGAGCCTTAGCTGCTACAGAATCACCCACCAGTCATCTTAGCCTGTCACTGATTGTGTGTTTTTTTTATTTTATGTTTTATTTTTAATTCTCTGATCCAGATATTTTAAGCTCAAAGGGACATCGGGCACAACACCTTAGTGGTCCCCTCCTTGTCAGATCTGCTTCAAAAACACACACTCAGCAGAACTTTCAGCCATGAGTGACTTTACCTTGATCTACTAGTTTGATTAAATGATATGCTGGTGATTGAGATGTGAGTGCATTGTGCTCACTCACCAGCTGCCACGGTCAGAGTCATTACAGCTGACAGACTGGACTGAAACTAAATAGTCAGGAGTCCTTGAGGTGAACTGAAGCCTATTACCAAGCTATAACAACAACAGACTGCTTTAAAACAAGGATTAATGCGGCATATTGAAACGTTACGGCACACATTGTAAATGAATAGCTGAGTACAGTGTACTGATGTATAGTTTTGATAAACCATAGATGTAATGGCTTAGAGCTGCAGCAGAGATGCTCGTTCAGGTGTATCATCTTATGTCCACGACACAAATCCCACTTTAACCAAAGGATGGTTCATTTGTATTCTTACAAATGAACTATTCCATCACCTTCGTCTGAGTTCAGAATATTGAAGATCTTTTATTGTTGCTCCAGAAGAGAAGAGGAGATAATAGTTTGGGTTTTATTCAGATTCAGAGAGTGTCGACTGAAGTTCTCAGTTCCTTTACTTGAGAAAAAAATACTATTCGAAATACTCTATTACAAGTTAAATGTACTTGAAGTACTTTTTGTATATATGACATTATTAGATTGTTAATACTGACTCATCAGTGTTTAAAGAGTAGTTTATTGTTGTAGCTGCTCGAGATATATACAGTTAGATAGTTTATATAGATCAGTGGTTCCCAACTTGTGGGGTGGGGCTCACTGGTGGGCCGTGAAGGTATCGCATGTGGCGGAACCATCATTTGCAGTACAGTACAATTCTGGTGACAAGATTTAGAAAATAATAAGTTTTAAAAAAAAATTTAACACAAGATGATTCTTGTTTTTTTTTGCATTTTTTTGTATTAAGACTTATCGCTGTTTTGCCATCGGACCATACTGTATACTTGTTTGCATTCTCAGTCTGATTGCGAACTGAAAAATTAAATCCATGGCAAAACCTGGAGCATCAAAACGGATTGGCAGAACAACTAACAACCAGTAGACAAATGAAACTTGACCAGTTTCCCCAACCAGACCCTGTTTACTTTTAAATGATCATCAGCCACTTTATTTGTTAACAATGTATGGTGTTTTATAAACTACAATCATTCAATCATATGTTTTATGAATTATGAACAATCTCAATCTGAAAATTAACTATTAGCCACACTTCTCAAATAAATGTTGTGGAGTAGAATAAAGTGTATTAAAATGAAGTACAAGAGTTTGTGCTTAAATACAGTAGGTTACTTACTGTAGTTACTTTCCACCACTGGTATTTCTCATTTGATACTTAAACATGACAAGAGGATACATGAAAATACTCACAGACTCGACCCTCTTTCTTCTGCACTTTGTTCACAGCTACACCCTCCGCGTGGTCGGCAATGGGATCAAAGCTCAAAGTGCCAACCCCGAAGTCAAAGTGAAGGAAGCAGATCCTGTGATTAATCAAATCATTGACAAACTGAAGCACATCAATCAGGTGAGACTCTCTCATTCTCTGTACATATTTGCTGTATGTACATTATCCAATTTCCTCTTTTATTGAAGCTCTCACTTTGTTTTAATTCCATATTTCCATCCCTCATTCTGTCAGACACATGGGAAACGTCTCCTAAGGCAATCTGCTAATTCTCTTTGTCAGTCTATGGAACATAAAGTAGCTCCTGTCAGCTTTTGGCTTGTTCTTTAAGGAGCACTGACTGCTGCCTTGTAAAGAAATGACTGCTCACAAAGCTGAAGCTCTTCACACTTTTCCTCTGAATAATCCTTGACAAAATAATTCATTTATATCCTCTATTACCAGTAAGTACCGGCTAATAGAAAACTAGTCTCAAATGCAAAATCATCTCCAGGCAATGAAAAACAAAATCAATCATTACACATTTAGAAACCCATTTGATCTGGTTTGTGTGTCTTCATATTTACAAAATCCTTTTTCTGCTCTTTGTCAAAATCAATGTAGCTGTTCTATCAGTCAGTCTGCTTTGATGCACATTTGTGCTGCTGTGGCTCCTTTCAGAGCTGTTTATCTCTCACGATGATGAGATTAGGGCAGTTTAGGGGAGCGCCTTTTCTGCTGCAGCTTCAATAACAGCTGCTGTAGCCACCTCTGTTGTTTCACTGCAGCGGCAGCAGCAGCAACAGCAACAGCAGCAGCTTCGCGCATCTGTTGCTTGGGTTCCCCAAGTGGCAGGCTGAAGGCCAGGTCATCTCTCTTGACCTCGCGCTGACACCCCCTCCCTGACTAATTCACACCATCTGTGGGATGTCAGAACACATAAATCTATATCATAACAATTTGAGAGCTCCTGAGCTACCTTGTTGACATTCACCGTGTCTGCTTTCACCGTTTGCATCTTAAACGTGCTTCTTTGAACGTCCTTGTGGTTCTGTGGATTTTTACCTACAGGAGAAACGCAGGTTTATGAGCTTGGATACTGAAATTGTTTCTCTGTTGCACATGATTTACTGTAACTCCTAAGAAACAGATCATCAGCTCAGCCCAGATTATGTAATCATAATCTGGGCTGAGTGTAACTTCAAGCCCTCTGTTTTTTTTCCACGCAATATCTGTCGCACATACTCTTCTCTCTTTGTGTCTGTTCATCTTCTTTTCTGCTGACAGTTCATTCTAATAAAAACATTTTAATGAATGTCATTATCTTACAACCTGTTCCTCTTGTTCTTATATACCCAGTCTTTGGTTAAAAACCGATCAGTAGTGAGTGATTCACTCATTGATCCCTAGTAGAATCATATACGTCACGGTCAGTTATGGACTTTGAGATGTGACTTCAATACTAACATCTGCTTCAGTACATATAGATGAACATCTGTGTCTAATGACAGCACAATTGTACACGTACGTTGCAGAAAGTAGTTCCATATATCCAATTTTTTTGGCCACTTGTGGGCAGTTGAAAACAAGCTGTAAACACAACATTCACATATCATCACCTTTTAAGCTTATATGGCAAACTTGTTAGCACAGTGGATACAGAGCAACAACAGGATTCTCTTGTGTTAGGCTGTGCTTGTTTCCACCTGATGAATTTAACACCAGCATTCATCTCTTATTAACTCTGTGTTTGGTCTCCACCGACTCCTTAGGGAAATATCTTGGTCTTTTATCTGCACCGTGTTCACCAGCTAGTCATTAACTTTGTCTGTCTGCCATTTGGTGCTGGACAGGTATTACACAGTGGATCTTCAGTGTTTGGTTTTTTTTTTTTCACTGAATACATCTGCCTGCTTCGTCTGGAGTTGGATAAAAGCGGCGAGTGAACCAAACATTAAAGTTGTAGCCAGAAAACAAAAAAAACAAAAAAAAAAAATGAGATGAAAGGCGCCAAAATGCTCAACAGAGCTGAGAGACCTTCAGAGTCATGAGATAATTCAGCTAGAGCAAGCACCTTCACAGTGCACAACTGATCCACTGTTCATGTGAAAATACTGATTCTAACCACTTTAAAGGTACAACACAAACATTACTGATGTTCAAATACAAAAACAAAACTGCACCTATCCCTCCCAGTTTGACTGACAGACTTATATTAGATGACAGGTAAATTTAATATTCTTAATGCTTTCTGACATTGTTTAAGGTTTGTTTATCGCTAATAATTGTACACACAAGAGGTGTTAAACCTCACTGTCAGTTATGATCAGTTCAGAACTATTACTGGTTTTTGTTTCTTTCTGGTTTGACGTCTTCATTTCTTTCTTGTTTTTTTTTTTTTTTTCTTTTTTTTCCCCTCCATTTATATCTTTAAATATTTGCCCTACATTTGCTTTGCTTAAAGGTGAATCTCTGGTGCGTACAGAAACTAACTGAGGTCAGTCTGACTTGTAGCAACGACTCAAAAAAAAAAAAAAAAAAAATAGCTCGCAGTATGAGATTTGTTTTTCAGATGCATAACTTGAAGTTTATTCTGTATTTTTGCTTCAGCTTTGGAATAATATTCTGTTTTCAACACCTGCACAGTTAGTCTTTGTAATGTCTTTTGTAATTGTCTTTTTGAAGACGTCACTGGAACAATTCAAATGCGTTGACAGAGCAGCTGCACGCTTTCTGTTTAAAAAAAAGTTCTGACTGTGGTTTCTTCCAGGAACACTTCTTCCGAGTTTACTTGGAAATAAAATAGAGGTAGTTTATTAATACATGAATAAAAAGGAATGTTGGATATGAATGGAATTAAATCAAACATCCAACAGTGACTCCCTGGTTGTCAACTGCCCTTAAAAATCATCCGACTGTGAAATCCCTGAAATTTAAATGCATTTAAAGAATTTATTCAGCGAAGGCAGCATGAAATGAAAAGACAACAGAGTTTCAACCAAAGCTAATTAACATGTGCTTTTTGTCCCTGTTATGTTGGTTGCTCTTGGTCGTGATCCCACCTTTCAGCAAGTATGACTGAAAACAAACTAATGGCTATTATAAAATGACATCGTCAGATTGCCATATGCGCTGTAGCTCATAACAGTGTCAGTCATTCAGTCGGTTGATTTGTTGGTTTGGTCGTTTAGCCATTTTGGCCCAACAGTTTTTTTTTTAAATTTTCCATGAAATTTTATACAGACACGAGCGCCTCTGACCATGAATCTTAATGTCAAAGTTTTCACCTATCCAGTTAAAAACTAAACAAAACAAGAAACTAAATATTGACTCACAGTTCCCAAATGGTTTATTCTGTACCCTGACTTTTCCTTCAGCACCACAATGAGGTTTTCAATTAGCTATGAAGCACAAATTTCAGCATGAGAATGATAAAAACATTAGCATCATAAATTGTCAAATTAGAAACACACACAAAAAAAAAGATATTTCTGACCTGTATGATGTTCCTTGGAGCCTGAGAACAAAAATGATGGTCCCCATCAGCAAAGGTGTTACACATATATATCAACCACGTTTAGAGATTAAAAAAAAAAAAAAACACTCCCCACCTCAATAATACCAAACTAAAGTGCTAATTAGTCCCACAGAATATAAATAGTATCCAGATATAATCTCTGGGGAAATGACAGCATTTCTGCTAATTAAACAGAGTAAAATGTAACACAGGAGTCAGTTGTTATGTATGTTAATGATAATGTGATTTTAGTTTTGAAACAAATAATCTTTTTGTTGTACTTTGTCAGCTGTGAAGATATGAGTAATTATCATGAACAACAAGAATCTTCATACAATGAAATTGCTTTAAGTCTTAATATTATTTCCCACATATTGAATGTGTGAAGGACAAACAATGAATGCAGTAAGGACACTATCTGAAAAAGAAATGAGTTTTAAGACTTTTCATGTTTCATGTCATTTATATATTTATAATCAATAAAGCTGCACCTTATACAATCATAATGGATGCACGCTTTAAAGAAAAAAACATAATTTGCCCTTCTGCTCAAGTTCTGTTTGCCAGATCCTCATGGTCTGTGCCAGCACTGCCTCCAGCACATGCAATAAATATAAAGATATTGTACCTGTGTAGTAGCGTAATTAGTGAACCTTGTCTGTGTTGTTTGTAGTCATTACCATTAACCATTCAGATCTTGTGTTGCTGTAAGCTTTTCCAGGACTTTGTTTGGGTTTTATGGGAATTCAAGATGCAAATAACCCAATAATTAATTGTAGCAGTAGCTTGAGTACACTCAAGCCAAATTACACTCCATCAATAGGTCAAACTGATTTCAAAGAGAAGTGCTTTGTTGTTATACTTGTAAGCCTCATATCAGTTGCACAACGCAGTGATCTGCAAAATCATTCATCACAGTGAATGTTTTATCCCAGTCACTGCGGTGAATTAGAAACAGACAGTATTCCAGTTTTATCGGATGTGTCCTAATAAAGGAAGACGTCTCCGCGCTTTACAAATAAGATTTTAAAAAGTGGTATTTAGTACAAATGCTAAAGTCCTTTTTCAGTAGCAAAGTCAGAATTTGTGTGATGTTGGTATAGTCTTACCCCAAATTTACACACAATGCAAGATGGTAGCAGCACGTAAGCGATACTCGTTCAGTCCACACGGACTCTGACCGGTGTTTGATGGTTGCTCTCCTTCAAAGTCAGCTGCTCGTCACTGATGTTACATTACATTCATGTGGCGGGCGCTTTTGTCCAAGGCGATCTATCTACGATAGATGCATTCAAAACACGTAGAAGCAAGAGCTAGATATCAGTTTGCAGGGTATCCCCTTTGACACAAACAAACTAGAAGAATGTTCAGTGCTACAGTACAAGTGCGTACAGAGATTTGAAGAGTAAGTACTAGCAGGTAAATGTATGCACTAGTAGGTGGGTTTGTAGCCTGCGGCAGTGACTCTGCTTTCCTGACTTCAGTGGGGAGCTCATTCCACTACTGTGGAGCCAGAACAGAGACGAGCCTTGACTGACCTAAGCGACCACAAGACGCACCGGGTGCATCTGGAAAGCTAAGTAGAAAAAAAAAAAAAAAAAAGCAGCCCTCTCATTCATTTGAATGGAACCATTTTTTCAGCTGAGTCGGGGGAACCAACACACCGTGCTCCCACACAAAACATCACAGAATCGTCCTATCACAAAAGTTAAACAAGGTTCGACTTTTGCTTCAACCTGACGGCTGACAAAACGCTGCATTGGCCCATCAAGTACATGCAAGCACACATTCCTGGTAGATTACTTATTGTATTACTTACTGTATTTCTAATGTCTATCTAATGATGGTTGCGATGAAAAATAAAGTAGGCCTTGTTGCTGCCGTGATAACTTTTCAGAGATGTGAAATCCTGTCTCTGAGTATTACAAACCGCTGTGCTGTGTTTTGGCATCTGATAAGCCTTTAATCATTAATCTGTTTTCTTGAGTTGGACTTCCTGGATCGTATTTAATTCTCTGACTGGCGCTTTAAACAACACTCCTCCACCAATGCTGCCTCCGGTGCTGTTTTAACGCAGGACTGTTGTTGTATCGCTCGGAGATTGTGTGGATTGATACGTGATAAAACAGAACCTGCATCTGTTCCATGACTCTGATGAAGATCGACTAAAAACAGGGAGTTTGGGCATAAAAGGTTGTGACTTCGGCTCAGGAGTTCAAGATTATATCATACTCATACTGTTGAGCCCTGGCTTTCTGAAGCAGGAAACATATTTAAGAGAGCTAATTAATCAACGTGGCATCTAAAATGGTTCCTGTACAGTCTGAAATAACCTGTGCTGTTACTTCAGAGAAACGACTTGTGTTTTCATACTAGACGTCACTGTAGAGGGAGGTGAAGTCTTACAGTGATGCTGTGTCTGGTAATTGCAGACCTTTTATATTATACATCTGGTACGATTCATTGAACAGCTTGTGTGTTCACAGTCCTTGAGTCTAGTTTGCATTATCATCTCATTGGGACTTGATTTGCAAATAGTTCTGATTGGCACCTCATTAGTTGGTGAAATGCGGCACGAGTGTCAACTTGTGTGTATGACCCGACTTTGTCATTTAGCATCAATTTCCATCTCTAATGTTTTATTCCTCAGCTGTCTTAAAGGTGTTGATGACACATGTTGTGAGGCACACGGCATGTTTTGACACAACAGGGAGTCCCAGGAAGTGGTAATCATGTAATTCACTGACAATGTGGCTGTATAAAATTGAAACTGGGGCTCAAGGAGGATATGTGGGTCATGTTCAGCACATTGATTTAAAATGTAGGCAGTGTTAAATGGTGTTTCTTTGAAATTTAAATTTATTGAATTTATCTGTGGTCGATGAAAAAGGGAAGAACTATAGAGTTGTGTGTGTTTGTGGGTGTGTGTGTGAACGTATGTGAGGGGGGGGGGGTTAATGGCAGCTCATTTTATGACCAGCCAAAACATCAATTACATATACCAGTGCACACGTTTATTCCATTGTACACATGAGTGACTGTGTGCACATATGGGTGTACCCTACACAGTGTATTACTTCTATAAATCACTATGGTGTTGGTGCACCTTATTAATATGATGAAACTTAAAGTACATGTGCATGTGTGCATGAATGGCAAGTTGCCTTTTTTAATGGCTGGAGAGACAGAAGAAAGTGTTCACTGAAATATGGATGAAAATGCAATTCTATTACCTTTTAAAGTCGCCACTGTGGGGCATTTTTATGAGGATAAGAATGGTGTGTCCATGCAAATGTTGATTTCCATGTTTGTCATCTACATATCAGAAATGTTCTTTACTATTTCCATTTATTTGCCCCTGACCTTGAGTAAATGAAGTGCAGAAACCACTCCCAGTTTCCACAGAACCAAATGGAAATGTATCATTACTATTCCACAGCCGAGACTGCAGGAAAACACAAAACAGCAATGCAGCTATTGACAAATTCATCATGCAATCTGAGAGTACAAACTCTAGATTTCATCATCTTGCTCATCAGCAGCTCTTTCCTATGAATTATTTGTTGGCTCCTCTCCTCCTTGCCTGTCCTCTCCTCTTGATGTGGTAAAACCCATCAAGAATCTATAAGTAGGTCCTGTCCCTGTGTCTCTCAATCAAAATCAGGGGCAAGCAGCTCCTCATCCAGTCTGCGGGCTGAATTATTTACCAGTCATTGATGTGGTGGTTGACCAGCAGTTTTGCTTGTGAATTATTCATGCGCTCTCTCCTCTTAGACCAAAGGATTAACACTGAGGATATATTCACATTTTATTTGTTGTGCTCCTAAATGTGCGTACCACATCATAGCATTTGACTGTTATAAAAGTCCAGTCAAGGAGCGAAGGCAATCTTGGGATATAACCAACATCCTTTTTTTTATTTATTTTTTTTTGTTTTTGTTTATTTTTAAAGATATTTAACACACCACACCTGCTGAATATGACTTACAAATTGAGCTTGTGCAACTAATTCATGTTGGTATCCAGCATAGAATCTGTAAATGATATGTCAAGTGGGTTTAAATTGGAGACAAACCACAAAACCTGCAGCATAATAATTCATGTTTTAACCTGCACTCCATGGCTTCATTCATTATAGCCAAGTGCGGTAAATAAAAGCATTAAAAGACAAATCCAGCTAAGCTGCGTACCTGTAGATAACAATTTTGTCTTAAATGACCTCATGTGTTTACGATCATTAAAAGCCATTTTGAGCAACAGCAGGATAATCCTCTTCGTGTAAATGGTCATAAATTGCTAAATTCAAGTTTTACAATATTACAAAATAAAAGGAAATCACATTTGATTAAAACATACTTTTAAATTTTAACAACCTTTTCTTCTAAGAATTACACTCATATGTAGTTATTTTTTTACCCCAGAAAAAAGGTTTCAGTGAAAAATGCTCACATATCCACAATCGACCCGTTTACTTGTTTCTGTTTATTTAAATCGTCACTATAGTGCTTGTCTGTTCTTTTTCTTTTTCTTTATTTTCTCCGTATTCATTTTATTGAAAAGTTTAGTAATTTCGTATAACAGTTGCACAGTAGTTTCATTTCTTTCTTTTTTTTTTTTTTTTTTTTATAGATCAAGTTGGCAGTTTTTGCCTAACAGTAGAGGCAGACAGGAAACATGGGAGAGAGAGAGACAGAGAGAGAGAGAAGGGGTCCAACATTCAACAAAGGTTCCCGGGTTGAGAATCGAATTGTGGATGTTGCGGTTATGTGGCACGCACTGTAACCATCTGGACACCAAAGTGCTCTGGCGCTGTTGTTTTCTAGCAAGTGTAGTAAACGTGGGCTGTGGATTAAAACCCGTTTGGTGCCATAGTGAGTATTTATGGCAGCAGGAAAGTGTTTGTGGGATTCTCTCAAAATAAACTACAATGCCTATGTTAATCGAAATGAAGGAACATGTCATGCAGTGCAGAGCTGTGGCTCACTGATGTGTTTTTGTTTTTATAGTTTTGGACAACAATGGAGGTCTGTTGTATAGAGGAATGAGCTGCATCAGGCTTTATGTGCTAGCAGCATCACTTCATTGCCATGGGACGTGCTGGCAATATTAAGAGCACTGACCATCGCCTGCATTATCCTTGAAATCTTCCAAATGTTAAGTCATAGGACGGAGGGTTAATTTGAATTATACGACTATTCTAAAATTCACATTATAATCTAATTTCTGCTCCTGCCTCTCACTCACTGACCTGCTGCCTCTTTGCCGCTGCACTCGGTCTGGATAAACATCCTGTCAGTGCTGCTGCTGCAGTGAGGGAGATGGAAAATGACAGTATGTGTCTTGGGACCTGCTCACATCCTGACACTTTTCTTCTCTCACTGGCAAATATGATCATTGTAAGATCTCTCCTCCACCCACTATTTACGGATAGTAGAATATGTTCAAAGAGAATACTAATGAGCTTAAAATCCACACACAGCTTGATTCATCTCTTAGAGCTTTGAAGGTGTGATTCATTTTGCCACATGACACCCTGCACCTCTTTAGGAAATGTACCCTATACATAATGTGCACTGTTAATTTGAATCAACAATAAATTTTAGTTATTGCTTGTCACTGACTGTTAGTTTGAATTCCTT
This sequence comes from Seriola aureovittata, assembly GCF_021018895.1. NCBI lineage: Eukaryota > Metazoa > Chordata > Actinopteri > Carangiformes > Carangidae > Seriola > Seriola aureovittata. Next base: position 12,063,339 of record NC_079364.1, read on the forward strand.
GCAGTTTTTGGGGACCATACCTGATTTTGTCTGTGGTGGGAAAATATTGACTGAATGGTTGTGTGGGCAGGATAACTATAGTCATGATGTGCTCACATTTACAAGATACTGAGTAACAGGGCCTTGCCCCATTACTATTGACACATCTTAAGCACATACATTAATGGTTTGAGGGCACAGATTGGAGTTGACAGCTGAGTGAAAATTTCAAGCATTGGACAACAGTACAATGAGATTTTCTACCTTTTTTCTCCAATATAAGACATAGTTTTAGAAATGCTGAAACAATCGTATGGTTTAATACTTTTAATAACCCTATCCAGCGGTCAAACAAATAAATTTAAAGCCAAAAATACAAGAGTTTAAATACCCTAACTCTGCGTCTGCGCAGGCGACAGACAACAGACATATTTTTATGATAGTTTAGTTTTTTTGGGGTGTCTGTCCATCCATCTGTCCCATTCTTGTGAACGTGATATCTCAGGAAAGCCTGGAGGGAATCTATTCAAATTTGGCACAACTGTTCACACAAAACACATTTCTTGCCATAAACCAGGAATTCATACACTAATTATGACAATTTAATACAAATTTATAATCAGATATTATGGACAAAGGTCAACTTCACTGTGACATCATAATGTTCTGCAAAAAACACCTCTGGCCACTATTCAACACAGTAACTCAGGAAGGAGAGATTGTGACTGTTTCCTGCAAATTGACAGGTTGGCGGAGGGATACAACTGCGAGGTGGTAACTCTAGTTTTTTTAGTTATACCTGTAACACCTGTGTTTGTTTGCTTTAATGCAGAGACATATACCAGTATCATGTTCATCTTTGTTAAAAGATAAATAAGATAGTTGTACTCTCAGCCTCTCAGACACTGTCACTCTCAGCCTTGGATAAGAAATAAAAAATGCAATAGATAGTATAATTGAGTGGTATCTCAAAAAATATACAATAAACACAGAACTATATACATTGTAGGTACAGTACAGGTACATGTCTGTACTTATGTGTGTGTATATGTGTGTGTGTATGTGTGTGTGGGTATTATTCATTTTTCTGACTACCTGTGGGAAGAAACCGTCTCTGAAACGAGTGGTGGGTGATTTAATGCTCTGGTAGCATTTTCCAGATGGCAGGAGTGAGAATAGTGTGTGGGCAGGATGACTGGTGTCCTTGATGATGCTTTGGGCTTTTCTTATGCAGTGGCTAATGAAGATATCATGCAGCCGTAGTAGGTCTTTGCCAGTAAATTTTTGATGCTGGCTTTACAGTGTTTTGCTGCAGTTTCCAGTCGTGTGCAGCCAGAATTACCAAAACTATGCACTGTGATACAGCCTGTCAGAATATAGTCTCCATGGTGCAGTGATGAAAGTTAAGCCAAGCCTCGTTTCCCATCCTAAATCTTTTGAGACGCCTCACAAACTATAGCCTTTGTTGTGATTTCCTGAGGAAACAGCTGGTATTATGAAAAAAGTTAGTGATGTGTACATTGGTGAGTTTAGAAATTTATAGAATATATCAGGGGGCCAAAGTTGTTTTTCGGGTAGGGATCAGACAGGAAAGATAAGAATGCATGAAACATATGAATTCATGTTTTTATAAAGTCATAACAAGGTTTCGGCCACACTAGCAGCTCAAGGCACAGTAGTGCTTTGAGTCAAGCGCTAACAGCAGCATGCTAACACAAAGACAATGTTAACATGCTGATGTTTAGCAGGTGTAATGTTCGCCATCTTCATCTTTGTAGTTTAGCGTGTTAGCATGCTAACATTCAATAATGAGTACAAAGTACAGCTCCATGGTATTGTTTTGTATTAATTTGGTTATAAATGAAATTACTGAACAAAGTAAAATTTTGACCAGATGATGCTAGAAAAAATCCACTGACCACAACAGTTGTTGGAATCATCCATGGATATTTTTTTTTTTTTACTCGATTTAATATCAATCCATGCAGTAGTTGTTGAGATGGACCAAAGAGCCTGGACCAAAGTAGCGTATCAACCAACAGGCTGATATTGTCATCCCCAGAGAGAGAGAGAGAGAGAGAAAGAAACACTTATGGGTGAAAAATGACCTGAAGAACATTTATCAAACAATTGAGCCATTTTCAAAAGAATATCTATATTATAGGCTTTATAAATCATGTCCATGAAACTACATTCTGAACTGAACACAATGTATGTGAGTGAATGACAGGACTTCACAAAAATATATTTTTTGTCACTGATTGTAACAGTAAAAATTAACTTTTTTACTAAGTTGAGAGGTGGTTCAGCACAGGAATCGCTGAGATTTGTAACTTACCTACCCATGAAGGCCATTTCTGAATCGCTGCAAGCCTGTGGTAGTACAAGCCAGTAGATATTGTGTAACACTGCTTTCAGGCTAAACGTACAATCATAGTATAAATTTTCTACTTTGTAATATCAATAGAGAGTGGACTTACTCAACTCTCAGAGTTCATTTGCACAAAAGAAACTCTTTCGACATTCCTCTCTACAGTTACATTTTTGCTACCCTGACTTTCACCTCTCGTCAATCAAAGAAACCTGGTGGAAGCATGTTGTTGACATCAGTGTTACATCCAGGTGGTCAATCAGAATACAGTTTAACACATTCACCATTGGAAATGGGTTTTTCTTTTTGGCACAATGTTAACCCTTACACTTTTGGTGTGAAAGCCCTGTATTGTATAGTTGTTCTTCCAGTCAGCCAAATGTGTGCCAGTGTTTGAAGGATGGCCACCACTGAAAATGTTACTAAGACATTAAAGAAACTTTAGAGTTTTCAACATTGAGCCACCGAGGGAAATAGGAATTTGATTGCTGCAGTAAGTCATTGTTTTTGCCTTTCTAGTGTTACTACAAGTTGTTTCTGAATGATTGCTTACAATAGGAAGTGTTTTACTGTGAAACACATGGGGAAAGTGTTTAAATTTGCATTAAGCAACAGCTACAACAAATTAACAATGCAAATGTGGGTTAAATTATAACTATTAATAAAAAAAAGGGTGAATCGGCTATAAAGACCCGTCCCTGAAAATAGTCTAAAGCCAGGCTCACACCTTAGTTGAGTTAATTGCCGCCATTTGAAAGTACAGGAGTATGTAGAGTTTATTATAACTTCATGCAAAACCCTGTCTGGCCACATTGATGCCTCCATATATCAAACTTCCATTAAATATTAAGACATAGTTGGCCATGAACATGTGTTCTGTGCAGTTTTATCTGTAAGGATCTGCAGAAATTGTGTTGTTTACCATTATCTCATGTAGCTTTAATTCTTAATTGGTGCAGGAATTGAAAAAAACAAGAGGAAATGACCAACCACTGGGGGATCCCTGTGTTCAAAAAAATTCATAGTAAATGTGCAGTGGTGCAGTTTATTAGCATGTGGGCAGTTTTGTTTGTGAAAAGAGTAATTGGAATTATTTGGTCGTCACTAACTCTCCACACGCTGCAATAACAGCCAGAGGCCTGCCCAAGGGTTCCTATACTCAGAGCTTTATCTCATCTGGAGATGCATTGAGCCAATCAGAGCACCTGTCTCACAAGCCCATTATTAGACAAAACCCCATGCCGTCCACAGAAGTGCGGCTAATAACACTGTTAGGCTATGCAGGCTCACTTCATTGTGTGTCAGAAAGAGCAGTACAGCTGTTCAATACAATCAAACGCACAGCAGTTATTCCCCTGGCCCAGAGGAGTCAAAGAACTTAGTCGTCTGCTGACGGACAGGCATGGTCAAACATGGCAAATGTTTCCAAATTAGTTTGTTGTGAAATATCATTCGCTAACAAGACTTTATTCATTAATTACTACTGATGATGCAAATAATGTCATCTGCCAGTAACTACACAAACCAAAACACATGCTTAAGTCTTCTTTTAAATATATAAAAGAAAAATCTATAAATTATAAATTACAGATGTCTGTACTCCACGATTTACAGCTGAACTTGGGAAATGTGTGATGTTTACACAGAGCCAGGCTTTGACTGCAAAATTGATGAGGCCATTTCAGTTTCATGTTGCTCTCTTATCCCTTTTTTGTTTTCCATTTTTACATAAGCTACTGTCATTTTAGTCAGTTTAATGAATAATTTTCTTCTAACAATGTTAAAGGATAAGGCTGGTCAATTACAATTTTTGTTATTCTAAACAGATGAACCCATGAAACCAAACACCAAAACCAACAAAGTTTCTAAAGAATAAAGTTCTGATTTGATTGGACAGCAGCACTTTTTCTTCTTCCTCACACACACATTCATGTACGCACAGGCTCATAAGCTCATCTCCCTCTAAACTTTTAATAATGAATCTTAAGCTCACGCTGCATATTGTCTTCCATAAATAGACTAATTATTGTCAGATGCTGTTACCTTTGCAAACAAGGTTTGGAGTTGACAGCTTTTGAACTCCACATACAGAACCCTCGAGCAGCGAGACTGTTTGAAAATTTGAGCCCGTAGGTCATCTGTGTAAGCAGGTTATTACAACTCATAGTCACATTTTAATGTTAGCTGACCATTAGCAGCTATAGTTATTATGACAGGAGTAAAAAAGGAAGTCAGTTACGTAGTGTGTAGAGCAACCACGTGTTGTGCTGAGGAGGCCTGGGTCGATGGATGGGTTGTTTAAGCGTGACCACTCCACAGCCTTAACCAAATGTTTATTGTTGTAATCATGACGATGAAGGTGACCTATATGGTCGTTTAAGTTGGTGGACGTGTTGCGAGCACTCCTCTACCTCCTGCGCTGTGAACAAACACAAAGTTCAAATTCAGCCAAACTCCCGGACCAGACTAATCGTATGCACCACAGAAACTCATTATTCCACGTAATGTATCAAACATTTGGTCTGATTTCTGACGTAATTGGAAAGAAAATCACGCCAATTACACACATGGAGGGAGCGCTTAGATTGCCCAAACCCTCAATATTCTCCATCTTCTAACCTGTCACTGTTGAGGAGCAAAGACTCAAGACAGGCTAATTACCAGCACAGATATGTCCCAGCTCAGCCATGGCAGCAGCCCTGACACTTCACTGCTCCCTTGCACTGAACCACAGCAGTAACTAATTAGCATAGACACTACCCTTCTGATCAACACAAAGGATTCTCTCTTGTTTCCAATGACGTACCATGAATTTAAATGAGCCAATTAGCGAATGCATTTCCCCTGGTATCACAGAGTCTTTGATTGAGATTCTCCTGCACAGCAGTACAGCAGAAAGTTCAGCTACCCTGCAGGCCACTGCAGCTGAGAAGGGTGAGCGTCATGTAGCTCATACTGTTGGTTCATTAAAGTGTAGTTTGTAGGTGGTGGTGATCAGGATAATTGATGATGCTATAGCCATTTTGATGACTATGATGATTTCCTTTTTATTATTTTAGTTTTTTTAAAGGGCCCCATATTGTGAAAATGGGTTTGGATTGTGTTTCGTGTGTGTCTTTTTTGTGAACTCAGTGGTATAGAATAAAAGTTGGGAAAATATGAAGTCCTTTAAAATGCCCCCCCCATGCTTTACAAGCCAGTAAGAAAATTGCCTGTGTCTGTGGTAGGGAAAGACAGTGAGTATAAACAAGGTTTTGTTGCTAACTGTAAGTTAAGGACATAAAGTTTTGTTAGCAGCTGTGTTGAAGAGCAAGGAATAAGCCATTTGGACAGACTCATATAGTTTTTGTGTTTTAGCTGCAGTGTGCAGGCTAATGGCTAACAGTAAACTAGCTAAGTGAGTGAGTGTGCGAGTGTTGGTGTGGCTGCTGTTAGAGCGGATGGAGGTGTGCCAGTCGGCACAGAGTTGGGTGAGCAGTATAAACTGTGAATGTAGAGTACATGTACATTATGATCCACATTTTGTGATAAAAATAAATGATGCAGTCCTTTCGAGCAAATCAGTGTTCTCTGAATTTTGTGTTTTGCTTGTAAGGTCTTAACATGCCTGCAGTCATGTTTACTGTGGCCTTCCCTCAAATCTGATCCCAGGCTGTCTTGTGAGTTGGTCTGTGCTTAACCAATCAGAGTGCTTGCTGACGAATAGTGGGCGGTTACTTCTGCATAGCAGCAAAAATCGAATGTGTGTGGCTGGGACAGAGAGGGGCTCTCGGCAAAGCCAGGCAAAATCAAATTAAGAGTATATTTTCTTTGTTCACCACATTACAGAAGTGTAGATGATACAGGTACAATTTTAAGTGTCAAAATATGGGACCTTTAAAATCAGACAAACAAAAAATGGAATTATACTATTTATGTATTTTAATATCAAAGGGCTTAAAAACAATGAAAATAAGGTTGCACTAAAATTCGACTTTAAATTTTTTTAACAGAAGAATGCAATTTACATTTATTCTGTAGATTCTTCATTTTCTGTTACGTAGATGACTGTGGCTGATTAGCAGAATAATCAGCAGCTCTTTTGCATTTCCTCCCTGTTTTCCTCTTCATTTTCTGAAAGCATACTCTGTACTGTCCTTGCCATTAGAGGACCTTGTTCACCATAGCCTGCTGTGAATATTGAATATGAATATGATATGCATGTAATGCAGATATAATGATTATTGCAGCAGGAAACAGCAACTTTTAAAATCAGCGCAAATAAATGCACTTTTAACTACTTTTGACAAATTTATGTATGTAAAGAAAAAAAATATATTTTGTTTTATTCCACAACCAGCTGTTGCAGGGAAAGTCCATTCCTAAACTGGGGTCGCTGGACCAGATCGAAACAGGCAGTGGAGATGTGGAAGGACAGTACAGCGGCGACTGTGATGATGAGGACGGTTGTGGGGGATCAGGTGGCGGTGAGGTGAAGAGGAAAGTCTCCAGAGTCTCCAAAAGTAAGTCTCATTCTTTTATAATTTAATCAAACAATTAACCAAGTAACCTGTATATTGCACCAAGGAAGCAAGGTTATGTGGCAAGAATATAACATTGGGGTATGAACATTCTTATGGTATTGGACTGGGTGCAATGATTTACATTTGGATATATGAAACATGAAACATAAACTATAGAATTTTCAAAACATAGAAAACAGACTTCTTTAGTTAAAAATAGGAGGAGAGTAATCAATCAATTCACAAAACACATCAGATTAAAAGAATGAAATAAGATTAATAACAGCAATGAATATACCATAAGTAATATACATGTATGTACTTACACTTTTTAAATTTCAATCCATGTGGTAAATTCAGCGTTTTACCCATCTATCTTTCTAAAAGAGGCGAATTTAAAATCCACGAACCACCAAGTTTTTGATCAGTGAAGGCCTTGAAAGGTGCAGTTGCATAATGCTATATTTTAATAAGACTTCCTCCAGTCTCCATTTTATGACAGCCATAATAATAGTCATTAAAGATAATAGTTGCTATGGGGACATTATTGCAATCAAGGCCTGTTACTTTAGAAATTATTGAAATTATTGCTCCCCAGAGGATCAGTAACCCCTGATGAATCACAGCGGCGGAGCTTTCCTCTTCATTTTGTTACCTTTCACACTCTCCACTCCTCTCAGCCCATGGATTCCTCCTTTCCTCTCCTCTCTCCTCTACTCTCCATCAAACATGCTAACAACCTGATTAATCACCCCGCTCATTCTGCCTATGGCGACAACGGGGGGGGGGGGGGTTGTCATCCAAACAAGCCGTTCTATCCGTGTAAATGTTTCCTCTAGTGCTTGTCAGTCTGTCTCGAGGCTTCAGCAGCAGCTCGGGCTCAGGAAGCTGCTTAACAATCGCTCATCTGAGGCTGTAGGGAGGCTCTGACATTTATCACCCATTACAGTAGAGCCGCCCTTTCCTTGTCGTAGGCCAGATCAGCCTGTCTCCCATATTTATGACCCACTGTCTGTTGTGACCTCTGTCGAGCATCAGTCCCCTGCTGCCTGACCCTCACACAAACACTCAGGGTTCTCCACCTGAACCAGACCTCTGGATAGTCCCTACAGAATTCTGCAGGGTTTAGCTTTTATTGCTGAATTTCGCTGAAAATTCATTTCTATTCGTGTGTGTGTGTGTGTGTGTGTGTGTGTGTGTGTGTGTGTGTGTGTGCGTGCGTGCGTGCGTGCGTGCGTGCGTGCGTGCGTGCGCGTGCGTGCGTGTGTGTGTGTGTGCGTGTGTATATATATATATATGGGGGGTTTATTGTTGAAATAGAATTAAGTGGATTAGTGTTATGTGCAAGCCAAGGATACAGCAGCACTAAAAACATAATGTTTTATTGCTGTCTTACTGAAAAAGAGAATACTTAGTTTAAGTACTAATCCATTATATTTTATGAACAGAAACAAAAATAGGTCCTCAAATCATACTGAAGGAAAATACAGCAATTTCACAACACTCTTAATTGAACCTTACCATTGGAAAATGAATAAAATCCATCTTAATTTTTTTGTTAAAGGGGACATATTATGCTCCTTTTCAACAAGTTTGAATAAGTCTCAGAGGTCCCCAAAGCATGTATTTGAAGCTTTTTGCTAAAAAATCCACTCCGATCCTATATTTCAGCATGCCTGTAAACCCCTCTTTTTGAGCCCTGTTCAGAACAGGCTGTTTCTGTGTCTGTAGCTTTAAATGCAATGAGCTGTGCCTGACCACGCCCCTCTCCGGAAGGGGATGCCGTTCGGGCTTCTGGCACCGTGCTCTAATGTTTACGGTGACCGTGACCGGCAACCTGGCGTCGGTAGCGATTTGGTTCAACCACACAACTTTTATCCAGAATCTGAGCCAGAGGGAGAGGCTGCTGAAGAAGTTCAAACTCTACAACTGCAGCAGGACGTTTCTGAATGGTTGGTAACCAATTTTGTGTATTTTGACATTACATTTTGAGTTTGTTGATGAGTGCTGGCACACAGTTACTAACATGTAGCTAGGTAGCTAATGCTAACTGTTACTGTCTCGTCATTACTGGAGCTCTTTTGGTAAATAAGCACTATTGTGAATAGTGTAATGTAGTTATCTGTCATGCCTCCTTAGATATACTTTTACAGTCTGAAAATGTTTGTTGTATCTAGACTGCTACAGGTGTTCAATGTCAGTACTAGTCAGATATTTTAATAGATGCTGACAAAGTAAATTTTTCTCCATGTTTTGAGCAGAGATGCTCATCATGACATCTTCCTTTATGAAGTAAATTTATTTTGTGTATTACAATGAAAGCTGTAAATCAGCATAAACATGTCTGACAGCAACAGTAATCTTTAGTCAAAGACTGAACTGTGCAGTTTTCTACACTACACTGTTGTTAGGCTCCACATTATATGCAATAAGTGACATGTTATAAATTACCTCTGTTATATGCACTTGATATGTAGCCAAGCTTACTTCTTACCCACCTTAGCTCCACTGTCTGTCAGTGTTTGAATTTCACAAGCTTTATATTTTGGTGAATGTTACCATTTTTCTCTATATCTTGGACAGGTGCTCCTGTGGAAACTGTGCAACCATGCCCACAGAAGCTGAGAACATCTGCTGCTAGGAGATACCACAGGTAGCATTCTCACTGGACAAACTAATCACTAATTTGTTTTGATTACATTACATTTATAATCAACCATAGAATTTACCATTTGCAATTCACTGTAGGTTACCAGATGGCTATGGGAGATCGTGGAAGATTTACCATGTATGGTAGACCGTCCTGGGTTGGAGCCGCTCTGCCTCAATGTGTTCTGCCTGCAACATGTACCGCACTGACTATGGTCCTTTACGGTTGAGAGGAATACACCAGTACGTTTTGCTTCTTTGTTAAAACATAGTTTCAATCTAAATAAAAGATGTTAGACAGTCTTGTTTTACTTCAGTGCACATAATTTTACAATGGTAATAACACACCACAAATAGAGTAACACACCCTCAAATAAATTAGTTTAGCTGCTCTTTGATTTGTAAAGTTCTTCTATCAGCAGATAGTGTGCATATAATATATGAATTCAGAGGAGTCATTTCTTTAGTAACAATCAAGCATTTATTTACATCAAATGAGGCAGTTATAATCAGTGATGATGAAAAAACTGTAGGATTCACTGGATCCATATAAAAAATTGTGAGACACAACATAGATATATGTTTGCAAGACTAAATGCCCTGTCCAGTTGTTTTAGTCAGTACAGGTATCTAGCCTATAGGAGCTTTGTGAGCTGGTGCTTCCTTGGTTGCAGAATCTGGGTCATCATTCCAGCCTGCGTGGTCCTACGCATCCATGCCGTGTTTCCTGACGCCACAGGCCGGTATGTGGGTTTTAGACTGGCCCATGATAGAACCGGGACACAGAGCTGGATATGACCTCCTCCTTCTCAGGCCGCTCCAACTGTGCAGTGAGGTCCTCTGGGATGGGGATGGCCAAAGCAGCTTCTGTGTATGGTCCCAGGTCACAAAGACTTTTTCAAATATGAGGTCCACCACATTCCCTGTTTGATAAAACACAAAAGATTTTTTTTTACATTTTTCACTTTTTTTTTTTTTTTTACAAAACAATGACTGAGTCTGTTTCTAAATACCTCCTGACATTTTCTTTACTGTATTTTGTTATTGATGGAACTGTCATAACATTATATGTGCAATATTTAATACAATGTGTACAAAACATTTTTTGGTTGAAAAATAAAATAATATAACACTTATAGAATGTCGCCTCAGTCTTAACTGGTTTAGCTCTGCATTCTCCCTTCATGGCTTTTGGAAATTGGACCTTGAACAGTGGTTCACCTTCTTTTGTTTGGGCTTGTGGTCGGTCAGCATTTTCATTGTAGGACATGGCAGCCAGGTGACAGATGATGACAGAAACCTTAGCCTACACACTCACAAGTTCTAAGTAACCACAGCTTCATTTACCTGCACATTATTCCAAAACTGATAAATCACTGTTAGGTTTATCAAAAGTAGATGCACTTCAGATGGCTACAGACCTGTACTTCTGATGTGAGGCTGAAGATCTTCAAGGATAACTGTGGGCCTACAGTGGGTCAGTCTGGCATGCAACATCCCCTGTTGCAGGAAGCTGTATAGATGGCCTGAACAGAGGAAACAGAGATTACACCAACATCTCCTCAAATGTGTAGTTATGGCAACAGCTGCAAACAGTGCAAGAATGATAACAGATGCTCTCAATTATGTGTAAACTGGGTTGTCAATAGCTTGTAAATGCTGCAAATAGCTCACTATATGTGCAAGATGCAAAAAATGTGTATTATAGACTATCCCCTTGGACATATCCCCTTAACTCTGCGCTTATCTAGATATTCCCTACAGGCACTGTATCTGTGAACATGATATAAACGTTAAAACGGCCGTTATAAGGCATGACTCTCAATAATAACTTTCACAGCACTAATAAACAAGCCCGGACACCTACGCTAATCAGTACAAAGCCTATTTTTAGTCCGAATTTTACCGGCTTGACTTTACAGACAGCTAAAACGCCTTTAAAATATAATACATTTAACAGGGTGGCTCTTATCAATGTCACACGGCGATACCAAGCAGAAGAATTACATACAATCTGTACCCCGCTATACCCGGCTGCGCGTCGACGACGCTAAACGTTAGCCACGTTAGCTGCCATGCTAACAACACACGCAACAGGCTCTCGTGAACAAACAGTAAAGCAACATAAAATGGTAAAACTTACAGCTCCGAAGTTCAAAGTTGGGTCACAGACAGTCGGTACTGATCCAAGCTTTATCTTGAGACTTGTAGGAAATCCTGCGTTGTCCTGGCCCAGGTTGAGAAAGCAGTCCGAGGTGAAATGGTTAGCACACAGTACAACACTTTCGGAGTTGGAGCGGGAACATTTCCATCAAAAATAAAATTAATCCACTGGGTCTTTAGATCCTCGGGCGTAGGGATTAAAAAAAGACTCCTGTGTTGGTTTGTGCAGCCAACAACAAAGCAACTACTGTGTTTCGCTGTACCTTCGACATTGTTCTACCGAAAGCCAGTGTTCGCGAGGGAAGTAACGATACCGTCTGTAACACGGACTCAGAGGGCGGAACACACACCTAGCTCGGGGAGCGTCACCCACCCGGGGGGAGGGGCATCGCCCTTCTTGACGTCACCAGGGGCGAATCTCCAATCCGCTCGTTTGAGCACACATTTCTTGAAAGGTGGAGAAAGCAAAAGAACGAGAGTATGGACTTTTCTCATGTTTGGGGGGTCCGTAGACACGCCAGGGACACATACTACCGATAGAAAACCATGGAAAAGTGCATTTTGCATAATAGGTCCCCTTTAATGTTTTAATTGTTTAATTTTTCTATTCATCTGCTGGCACAATTCAAACTGAAAGTATAATACGGGAGGTTTAATCCAAAACACCTCTCCAGCCCGTAGGAGTCGATAAAGGTCACAGATAAACAAGCAACCCACTGTTCACTGAATCATTCTCCTCAATCATTGTCGCTAAGGTAGACATGTAACACTTTCAGACACCAACTGAGGTATGAGACGGGTTAATAAACAAGTGTTAAACCCTCATTTGGCTGATCATATGGGAATTTTAGTGATGAATAAACACTTAGTCATGGCCATGTTCGCAAGAACCAGTCTGTGTATGTAGTTAGCAGACAGAATTTCTTCATACAGAGCATATCATTGTGCTACTGTTGTTGCTCCAGTACAGATTAATTTAGTTCATATAATTTGTTTTGGTCTAAACCTACAAAAAGAAAAAAAAAATCAGTTGAAGTTGGAACAAATATCTGTTAGTTATAGCAAACCTATGAACGTTCTGTAGTAACTGAACAATAATCCTGTATTTTTTTTTTTTTTTCATGTAGTTCTTTTTTTGGCACATGAGGGTGAGAGGAACAAACTATAAACAGAACCGTGACAATGTCATCACCCTTTAAGTTGAATGGTGAACTTGTTAGCAAACAGTTGCCTATTGACACACCCATTGGTTACTCAGCAACATTATCATTCTTTGGAGTAGTGTTTCTGGTCAACTGAAGAATCCAAGTCCAATATTCACGGTCTTTTTTTAGCTCAGTTTTTGGTATCAACCAACTCCTGAGGGAAATATCTGGCTCTTCAGCTGCTAAATGCTCCTCTGTGTTCACCATCTAGTCACTAACCGTGTCTATCAGAAACACCTGTAGAGCTCTTTAAAGCTGTGGGCAGCTGCATATACAGGTGATAATTCTCTGTAGGTTAATCACTTCAAGTGACTCCTTTCACACTTTCACATTGTTTTCACATTTTCATTTAATACATTGTTGTTGTAAAAATACTGATTACAGCTTCTTTAAGGAACGGGAAACCTGAGCGATGTTGCGAGCTTAATTAAAACATTGACTAAAGTCATGAGAAGTTGCCTGACGACATGATATGCTAAATAGCACACAGATTGGTTTGCTGCAGTACACGACCCTCGGTGCAGGGAGAGAGTTTGCTGTGTCTAAGATACACTGTGATGATCACACGCGCTCAGATCAGACAAGCGAGTAGTGCAAATCGGCATCAGCTGTACTCAGCTGTCGCCAAATGCTTGAGAGTCAACACATTACCATCCTTCTCCACGGATGATAAAAATGTAATTAATTCAGTTTTATTTCTTGCTAGAAATACAGTTGATTCCTGAGAAGTTATTACATCTTACTGTAGCAAGACAGTGCTGATAAATTGGCTACCATGAGGTTAAATCACTGGTGGTGGAGAATACAGTATTAATGAACGTTGTTAGTTTTTATTCCAGTCTGTGTGCAAAACTTCAAAACACAAAGCCAAAGAGACAGACATCAAATATTAAACAAAGCTACAGACCCAGAAACAAAAGCAACCATAGAACCAGGTAGAAAACCGTGAAGGTGAGATAAAATCCACCTCACCAAACACGAGTTCAACAAACGACTAAACTCAAACAGAGCTGAAAGGAACTTTAAGTAACATAATATCATCGTGGAATTATTCACAAGTGAGTGAGATCACAGGAAGTTTTTAAAACATAGATGACATCTTTGTCATCTGCAGGACTGTACAATATATTTCCAGCTGCCATTTAATGGCAAGTGTGCCAGTCTAGAATTTAATATGATTCCTTTCTCTGCAATTATCCATAATCCCTCTCCTTTGTGTCTGTGATGTTTATCAGCTGAACATGCTGACGATAGATCAGCATGATAAGGAAATAAAATGGGATAAGCTCAATACTGACAATACAAGCCTGATTTAAAGGATTATCCTCATTAAGCAGAATTACTGTTGTGTGAGAATGGTATGTATGTGACAAGAAGCAACAATGTGAGCAGTTCATCCTTTAGAAATATTTCAAGGATTTTTGAATGTTTAGCGTTTGCAGCAGGGTAGTATTTACTGCATTTTGGCCTCCAGATTGCTGAGCCACCTGAGAGAGTTTCCGTTTTTGTAAAAACACAATTAGGCTGATCTGTTTGTGTGTGTGTGTGTGTGTGTCTGTGTGTGTGTGTGTGTGTGTGTGTGTGTGTACACCCAGATAATTATTGAAAACACACAGTGAAAACAGAGAAAGATTGATTCACTTCACTCCTCACAGCTTGCTAGGTTACACAGACTGATGAAGACTCAGGAATCCCAGACATGCCAGATAGACCATGCGTCCAGAAGCTTTTGTGCATTTTCCTCTCAGGCCCTGTTTTTTTTTTCCAGTTATTGTACACCTGCCAATCGCCTCAACAAACACACACATCTGACTTTCCCTCATTAATTAAATGAAATGATCATTTAACGCTAATGAGAACCAGCACCTCGATGTCGGAACTATTGTGAGATCACAGTGGTGAGTATTGCTGGATCATAATTACTAATTATAATAGACATGACTGGAATACTCTTTGAAAAGCTATGATGTATCCCTTGTCTTTAGAGTCATGTTTTTCCAGCGTCCGGTTGTGTGTGCTTTGTGTAAGTGTAAAGTGGTTAAGGTCCTTTTTGCACTTATTGCACAAATTCAGATCTGAAAGACATCTTAACACTCCCAAATAACAGTGACAAGACAAATTTTAGCTTTGATATCCAGAACGTCAATTTGGTAAATAAGGTGAAGTCAAAGGGTTTCAAGTAGCTGGGATGAGAAGGTTCATTGCCACAGCCCTACTTTATGATTGAGCCTGATGAGATAATTATGCACCTGGTTTAATCACATAAAACCCTTGCCGGGCTCAGCTTTGAATATAATAAATCCAGTTTTGCCATTTTAGCCACGGTGGCTTATTAATCAGTTGTGAAATGAAAACAAAACAAAACAAAAAAAAGTCTACAGCCATGCTAGAGGCTCTGTGAGACTGTATCAATCCACAGTGCTGCTTTCGGATAAATGTTAACGTCAGCATGAAAACATGCTCACACTGACAATGCTATCACGTACATGTTAAGTATATTGGCACCCAACATTTGTTCAATGCTAACATAGTTGTTGAGACAGTCCCTCCTAACCACAATTGTGAACCTGCCGTTGACACAACAGTAAAAGTCTTTCAGGATTCATCATCTGGGAACCATGAACGCCTGTACTGAATTTTGTGCCAATCCATCCAACAGATGTTTAGATATTTTACTGTATAACTATGAACTTTGACATACTGCTGCTGTTAGATGAAAAGTCAGTGAAGAGTTATCCTCCGGGGACTTTGAATGTCCATCTGTATAAAATTTCATGTCACTCTATTCTATCATTTTTGAGATATTTCAGTCTGGACTAAAGCGGTGGACCAACTGACTGACATTACATTTGTAGAAAAGTGTTACACCAACTTATCTACAGTTTGTGGCTGATTGCAACATTTACTCACTAGAAGAAAAAAAAATTCTTAATTTCTCAATTTCCTTTAATCCAATACTAAATCTTAGATTCCTGTGACCTGTCCACAGCATCTGTGGGGGAGAACAATTAAGAGGTTCTTTCATTGCTCCAACCTCAACAGGCAGCTCCAGGCCTTTTATCCAGCCTGGCATGGTTTAGCTGCAGACTCTGTGATTGCTTGCAGCGTGAGCATTGTACTGCAGAAAGACATCTGTTAGACGCAGTGGCAGCACGAGAGACACAAATCGATTTCTAGCAGGTAAGCACAATGAGGGGAAGGGCAGAGGCTCCTTTAGCATGAGTCTTATTAATTAATAGTGTCTCAGCAGAGGAGTGTTTGATGTTATCTGAGCTTCTCCCTCACAGTCCAGCGGTAAATGAACGGTGAATATAGCTGTTGCATATAGAACTCCTCCGCTATCTAATGTCAAGTGATAATGGGCATAACGGCGTTCATCAGGGATACAGGGCACAGGGGTCAGCACACATTTAGAAAAAGCAATTTGCTGTCATAGTTTACAGTGTTGTATACGTTCCAGCTCTAAATGAGAGATCAGAGAGATAGGGAATTTCATCAAGGCCACTTTGTTGGACATATACAGTAATAGGCCTATCACTGGGAGCCATTTGGAATTTTCCTAACAGGCTCTGTAATACTTGGCTGTGCCCATTAGAAAGATCTTTATCCTCATTACAGAATGAGATCAAATTAGGTCACCTGCTGTGACTCCTGCCCTCCTCTGTGCCAGTGAAAATAGGATCAAAATCATCTAGAGCAGTGTGGCTCATAACCTCTTGACCAGCGAGCTTTACTAGGTGGATTCTTAGGTTGTCTGATTATCACTCCATTAAATTAACCTCCTGAACTAATTAATAACTAAGGGATTCATCAAAGACTTTCATGTCTCAGGAAGACTGTACTCTTATACCTTTACAAAAAGTATAGTTTTATGGTCACTTCAATGTGTGTTGCTGTATATCAAAGCAAATGTGAGTATTTAACAATAAAATACATTGTACAAATAGGTCACAGCTAAATGACTAAACCAACTGTATGTTCTACATTGTCAGTTGGGTTCAGTACATTGTTTATTGAATGTAGAGGTCATTATTTTCAGGTTTGCACAATTGTCATTTAAGGTTATCAAAACTAATTAACCTTAATTGTAGACTTGGTACTGATGTCACACTTGTATTCTGGCTGGGTGGCTGTAGGTCCGTTAGTGTTGTATATCCATCTCTGACTGAGGAACTGCTGTCACTTAAACTGCTGCTGTAGCTGTAGCTGTTGTTGAATATTATGTAGTTAAAGCTGTTGTAGAAATACGACTTTTACTTAGACTTTGGGACCTTCACTTCAATTCAGTTTTATTTGTATAGTGCCACATCACAACATACATTATCTCAAGGCACTTTACAAGGTAAGGCCAAAACCTTACAATGTTATAGAGAGAAACCCAACAGTTTACACAATGAGCCACACTTGGTGTCAGTGGATTGGAAAAAACTCTCTTTTTCCGAGGGAAGAAACCTCCAACAAACCCAGTTGCATGTTTGGGTGAAAGAATAATCAAGTAACACTAATGCGCAGTGGCTAATTGACCCAAAACTAGACCGCTGCAGTCTTTTTCTAGAGCCGGAACCGGTCACCATTACAAAAGTAAATGGGTCCTGAAATAATCCACACCCACTGGTTGAAGAAACTAATAGTGCAGCATTAATGCAAGTCAGCACAAATGAACCATTTACTAACCACCGACTCCCTCCATGACTGTCTAACACAAGGCAGGACAACTCTGATCATGAAAGATCCCCACAAGGGTGTAGCAACGTCCAACTACTGTCCAACGTGGAAACTCCTGTCAGACATCAAAGTCTTGGACCTAAAGTGACATGTGTGTCAATATGTGAGGAAAGATCAGCAGGGAATTGGAAACAACACCAGAGGCCCAAAGCACCAGCTACTGAAGACAGAGCTGTCACTGCACAGCTGTAAATTGAAAGAAATGAGCCTGAGCACAGTTTGAATTACACAGTGGTGGAAGAAGTATTCAGATCCTTCACTTAAGTAACAGTAGCAGTACTACACTGCACTTAAGTAA
This sequence comes from Seriola aureovittata, assembly GCF_021018895.1. NCBI lineage: Eukaryota > Metazoa > Chordata > Actinopteri > Carangiformes > Carangidae > Seriola > Seriola aureovittata. Next base: position 12,081,231 of record NC_079364.1, read on the forward strand.
AACTATGTATTGCATGTATAATGCAGGAACAGGATCCCTAAGAGTGTTAAACTATTTTATGTTATGACAGTGTGTAAGTGGCATTTGCTGCTCTAGCTTGTTGAGATGGTTAAGTACTTTACATACATTTGAGTTGTGCAATTGAGTAAAAAGTACAATATTTCCCTTTGAGTGAAGTACTAGTATAAAAGGAAATACTCAAACTACAACTACCTGAAATACGCACTTAAGTACTTAATAACTTTCCCCCACTGGGATTAGAGCAGGGTGATATATTATTATTATTATATATATATTATTTTATATTTATATTTATCTGTTGCCAAAATTAAAGTATTTAAGCGAATTCTCAAAAAACATAACAAAATGAGTTACGGAAATTTTTGTTGTACCAGTGTGAAGAGTTTTCTCATGCACTCCATGACCGTGTCATACAGTTTGTTGCAGTGATCTTCAGTTAAAAATATTCACTTAGTTTCAGTTTACTAGGAACACTAATACGGCCTAATACAACAGTCCTGCAATAAATCCTCCCTTTATAATGTTCAGTTTTTTTAAAACTATTTTAGAGGGGTGTTGATTCAACTGTGTGGTTGATTTGAAGGATTTATTTTGTGGTGCTGTTAAACTGTATTGCATTATACTGCCAGGCATTTCTATTCTTTTGTCCAACCCATTTATATCAATGAGGATAGGATAAATAACAGAAACACCTCCATCTAAAATGCATTACAATTCAACAGCAACACAAAGAAATCCTCCCTAAAAATTCTTACTGTTATGATATTGATTTCAAACATATTACTCAGCTGTGGTCTGGACAAACAACCTTAAAGCCCATCACCAAGTGCAGCACTCATAGATCCTAGCAACATCTTGCAGTATACAAGGTTAACAACACACTAGGAGACGTCTTTAAAAAACTAAAATCTGCTCTCAAAGTGGACAAGTGACTATCATTTGCTGCCCCTGCTGCAGTTCTGCTTTGCATTCAACCTTTCCAGGTAGATCCCAGTGAAGAATGGATATAGGTTCATGAGGGGGGCTACGACCAGTCACCTCGTGGACACGCAAGCCATCAAGCTGAATGACAAGAGGATCTACAGCAATGACACTGGAGAGCCATTTATAGTGGAAAAGTGTGACTGGGTGGAGGCAAATGGAGAGAGGATAATTGGACCTGAAAGGGTTTAACTGCAGCTGCAGGATCCTGGGGCCAGATGGATGAAATAAGAATATGTACAAAAACCATGTCTACACCATCTTCCTGTCGTTAACTAGTATTTATAAAAGCAGAAAATGCGTTGGGAACGTACACACCTCACGCATACTTCATACCAAGAAGCAGCAGCGTCCAAGGAACATAATTATCACCTCAATACTGTTCAACTGATCAATATTGTTAAATATTCAGCTGCCATCATATACACAAAGGAAGGATACCAAAGATGTTCATATTTAGGAAAAGAAAATCCTCACACTGTACAGAGGATTCTACCCAGCTTGAGACAGGCGAGGTGAGTGTCAAGGACACTGTATGAAACACGAGGCGTTCATGAGTACATTAGTAAAATGGCTCCTGTCATCGCAGACAGATGAGGCGGCTGCCAGTGATTGCCAGAAAAAGACACCATCTGCCATTAGAGGGATCCAGAACTTATGGAGCAAATGATTTGATAACGAGTTTATAGTCTTAATTCAGCAATTTTGCAAAGTTAAGTCTCATAGAAAGCATTTTGATTACATTTTGAAAGTGCTGGTAATATTTTCCATTAAGAAATGACTAATTTATTATGATGGTAATGGTATTAATCACCGTGGTCTTACTGTGAAGTACTTTTTTTAACAAGTCTAGAAATGTAATGTTATAAATTGACAACAAATGCCCTCAAAAGGTTCTTGGTCCCCTGGGAAAGTCCCTGTGGTGGAAACGCCCCAATAGACTCAATGCAAAATGTTTGGCCTGATTGATTGATTATGTATGAAATACAATATGACCTCCTTTCTGTTTAATGTTTCAGAACCAAGTGTCTACATGTGCTCAAATGTTGTGATAACAACGTTGATGTAGGAAGCTGAGTTGTACATTCTGTAGCAAAGTAAAAAAGGTGCTCTGTCTTTGTTGGCCTGAAGGTGATCTTGCTCGCACAATGATAGACACGACTGTAGCATCTAATGCTAGAGGAGTCAATTTCATTTTGTATACCAAGGCCAAACAGTTTGGATACTCAAAACTCAGGTGGCAGAAATAAAACCACTACATCCTGTGGGTTTAACTTGAGCTGAAAAACCTGGGGGTAAATATTTCATTCTAGACCTCAGAGTTCAGGAGTTATTGGCCAAACATACGCACTATTTTTCATAACACCCGTGGCTGTTCTATGTAACTTCTGCTGTTTAAGTCATGGCGGAGGGCTGTGAAAGCCTTATTTCTTAACTTATTTCTTCAAGATCTGCAGTCTTGGTGGTAGACAGTGCTGGTAGAGACTCAGGGGGAAAAAGGAAAAATCTTAACACAAATAGTAGAGTTTCTACCCTGTAGGCTTCATCTCTTAACAACTGGAAATAGAGAATAACAAAAGCCAATTTACATACTCTCAAATTCGCATTAAAGGCATCCCTCATTCAATTTTAAGCTTAATCTGTTCCTCAAAGCTATGAATGGACTTGAGTGTGTGTTTCATTACGTTAGATGTTACATGTTATGTTCTTTTGTTGCTTTCTCAGTTGAATTTGACATGCCCTAGATTATTAAACTGCCCTAGATTACTAAACTACCTTAAACAACATTAACCCCACTGCCACCTACTCATCCACAGATTGTTTTTGAGGTTTTAGCTTCACTGTGGGATTATTTTATGTAATCAGTCTCTTGTGACTCATCATGAATGCCTCCCCCGTTTGCTGTGGGCTTATCTAACTCATATGGATAATCGTGCACCTTTTCTCCAACTCAGCCTGCTTTCAACTATTGGGAATGGTAGATGTGCGTGACTTATCAGAATAGTTGATTAAGGAGGTAATATAAGCAAAGCAAAATTACTGTGTGCGAAGCTGTGCACTCTGACGTTTCACATTGAAAACATCAGAGACTTTATTTGTGACAGATATCTAAAGCAGTAACACTGCATTCAAATACATACCAACATATCACCATATTGAAGGTTTCTGGCAAACCACAGTAAGGCCATAAGAACCCTGGACAGCCTGGATCTATATTTATACTTTTTCAATACATAACATTGATGAGGTGAAGGGATATACAGTATATTTAGTTAGTAATCAATCAGCAATAACATAGACTGTGGATCACAGAAATAATGTATGACCAGACTGCCTCCTACTTTTCAAATACTCCAGGGGTTTTTCTCTTTCTTGTTTTATGTCCTTGTTCAAGTACACAGGAGAAAATACAGATTTTGCCGCTTCTTGTTTACGAATAAGAAAAATTGTGCCCTTTCACATAAGTAAGCCGTAAAAGCAGGCGGATGAAAGCATACAGATTAGTATCTGCTGTGTATTAACATATGGTCACAGCTCAGATTGGATTCTTTGTCAGATGAAATACACACCGAGTGTACTGTATGTGCTTTGAACGGCAGTGCCTGCTAACTCAAAGCATGCGTGGAGGAAAATGAAATGCAATTGCTTTTTGATTTGCCACAGTAAACATAATGACACTTTTATTGTAAGATAATAGAAACCTTGCGTTTTCTTTATCATTTCCTTACCAGGTGTTTGTGGGTTTTTTTTTTTTTTTTTTTTTAAAGGTAAAGCTTTCTAACCACAGTAAGTTGTCATTATCTCTAACAGCACATTCCTGTTTTTCAATCATTTTCTCATACCTTGCATGATTAACTGGCTGGCTTAATGAGCTGCGGCTTGCATGTGGAAGGACATCTCATTGTGTTAATGAACCATGAAAAGGGCAAGCACACATCATTGTGTGAACAGTTTTAATAATCAGCTGTGTGTCAGACACACAGCCCATATACCAAAAGTCTGCATTATCAATAAACACAGATGTTGAACGTTCCATGAAGATAGCCTAACTCTGATGAACTGTCATCCAATCAACTCTGACCCTTTTCCTTCTGCATGTCTCCTCCTATCCTCTTCAGCTCTCACACTGTCTGTGTGCTACCAAGCAGATGCTTTCAAGGCTTGACTGGCCACGTTTTCTCTTTTTCAATATTTTGCCAATGTTTGTTTATACGACTTACTCACTTTTAGCTTAATTTATTCTTATCTTTTAGCATTTTTCCACTGCAGCGCACCGACTCCACTCTATTCTTTTGGTACCAAGTACTTCTTCCACTCCAGATAGTAACCCCTTAATGTGGCGTTATTACTACAGTGATGACGCTCAAAGCTTTTTGTGACAATCTTCACTGTGTGTTTTTGCAGGTTGCCATACTAAAACTAAAGCACACTAACTAACAGGAAATGTAACAGGCTACAATGAGCGCTTCACAGTCGCTTGGCTGTTTTAAAAATGGCAGGTTTGTTCAGAATGTCCCATCTCGTACAATGATGCCGTAGTAGTGATGATTCTCTCTGACCAATCACCTTTTGGTAACGCCTCAGTTTGCTTGGATCAGCGGATGTGATATCAAAAACAGTACCAGGTACCAGGCACTATTCACAACTGTTTCCCGATGGAAAACAAAAAAAGGGGAGTAGAGTCGAGTAAAAAAGTCGAGTTGCGTTGAGCCGGTACCATGCAGGTTGATAGACTGTGTAAAGACCAGGTACAATGATGAAAATAAGTCCAGGACTTTATCGTATTGTCCCCAAGAAAGTCTTATATCCTTTATTATTTTTGCAGATGTACTGGAATGTTGTGATTGAATTTAAACCTTAAGTAGTCAAACATCTTAGTCTGAGTATAGCTGAGTCTGATGGGTGGGTACTTGGTACGATAAATAAAAGTTTTGACCTACTGCAATGGTGGTCAGGGCATCGCCAAAGTACTACTTATCATCTGTGGCAGAATGTACGTATCAAATTGCATGACGACCCATTCCAGTAGTTGTAGAGACATTTCACTCAGAGGAACCAATTGGTGGACTGACTGGCCAATCGATTTTGCCATCCACTAAGCCTCAGAGTTAGCATGGCTCAAAAAAACAAGTAGCCTCAGCAATGACTAAACTCAATTCTGCTACTTAACAGCACCATTTTATGTTTGAGTGGTTAGAAAGTGGTTGTAACTGTTCTAAAAACCAACTTCACATACAATAACACGAATCATATTTTGCCTTTGTGTCAAAAAATTTTGCCAGGAAAAAGCACAGAAAAACCGTTTGCAAGTGATTACCACTGTAATCAGATGTAATATAGCACTGTCGGCCCTGCTTTCATACAGAATCTTATATTTCCACTTGTGGCTTCATGAAAGTAGACTTTGCCTGACCCACACCACTTGTCGGCATGGTGACATACGACAGGCAGGTTTTGTCTCCTTCCTCTTCATGTCCTCTGAAAATTTCACTCAGCCTTCATCCTCAGACCTCCAAGGTCATCCTTAGATGTGCTTCAGCAGCCCTGGCAGACCCACGCGCTGCTCTCCCATCATCCCTCCTCTCTGTCTGCCTGACCTGCCAGGCAGAAAAAAACCTATCTACTGTATGTCTGCTGCAGAAGCCCTCAGCTCACCCTCTCTTTCACTAGTATGCACACCCACAACCACATTTATACAGAAGCATGCGTGGTGTGACACACACACACACACACACACACACACACACACACACACACACTCTCATACACAGTCGCTGAGAGAAACACATCAGGTGAACCGGTGAAAATCTGAGTCGGCCAACAGGAACAAGGTGTCTGAGTCTACTCAGACTGATGTTTTGTGCTGACCTTCAGTGATAATGGATCAGAAATAATGGAAAAGGCTGATATCCAGGCAAGAAACATTGCTGCAGAAGCTTGATGTTTGTCATGGTCGTGAATGGAGAGGACAAGCTTGATGTTATATTTTGAGGTTAAATTGTGGTCATGATTTATCGCGCAGCAACAGTTACGTTATTATTAAAAATATGGTGTCTCAGTGGATAAATAAAAAAATGCACATAGAATCCTTCAGCTTGAATAATCGGCCTTTGATTGCCATGTCCAAGGCCTGCATCGGTGCACTGGAATAAGAAATGGCTTTTTGTAGCATTCAGGATGCATACAACTCGCCGTTCTACTCAGTTTCACACATCATTTCTGAGCAAATGTGCACATGAACATCATACTGCTCAAATGTGTTGGGTGTTAGTTGTTACGGCTATATTGTTCTTTTTTTTTTTTCTTTTTTTTTAGCTTTTAGTCCACATTAAAAGGACATTTGTTCAAATTGGGCAGTCCTTTCTCTTCTGTGATATAATCATCATAATAACACAATTATTATTTAAAAAGTAATTAAATGAACACTGTTGTTTGTCTTCATTTTTTTTTTCTCAGATGTGAGAATCTGCTGTTTTCTTTCCAATATGTCATTGTTAAATAAATATCTTAATAAACTTAATATACATACAGTTAATACGCACTTCATAAATATAAAAAAAAACAAGCATTACACAGATGTCATCTTGGGCTCCAGGAAATTGTGATCGTATTTTTTCAAAGTTTTTTTATATTTCATAGACTAGACAAATAAGCAATTTAATTAAAAAAAAAAAAAAAAAACAGCAAATTAACTGATGATGAAAAAAGTCTGTGATGATACCATCACATGAAGGCAAAACTCTTACAACTTTTTTTTCCATACAAAAATAGAATAAAAAAAAAAAATGTATTTATTTTTTTATTCTGTTGGCTTTATAGGAAAAAAATGCACTTTCCAGTCACAAGTTCACAAGTTGTTTTGTTAGGAATTTCGGTTCATGCTCAGTCAATCACTCAGTTCCTGCAAATCTTGTGCTAATGTGTTCACACTGCAAACCTCCCATTGCAGTGCAACTGAAAGGTGCTCTGTTGTGTTGAACTGTGGTGACTGTGAGGGCCAGTGGAGTAGACTTAAGTCATTGTCAGTTTCTTGGAAGCTAGAGATAATGAGTACTTTGTAACATGGTCCATTATCCTGCTGGAAGTATCCTTTTGAAAAAGGATAGACTGTGGCCGTGAAGGGATGATCCTGGTCAGCAGCTTAGAATGGTGTAGCATTTAAATGATGCTCAGTTGGCATTAAGGGGGCTAATGTGTGCCAAGAAACACAACACTACTCACAGAATTACACCAACATCATTAGTTTGTTCCTCCAGCATAGACTGGATAGGTCCGGGACACTATTTAAAACAAAGTCCTGCTCTACCATCAGCATGCTGCAACAGAAAACAAAGGTTTTGAACATGGCAAAGGTTTTCCACTATTCAACCATTTAGATTATGGATATATGCCCTCTGTAGCCTCATTTCCTTTTAGCTGACAACAGTGGAACCTAGTAGGGTCTTAAGGTTTTTTTTGTTTGTTTTTTCTTTTTCCAAATGTTCAACAAGGGGTCTGAAACGGCATTCCTGCACCTTACTTTTATTCCTGTACTTGTGGTAGTCCTGTTAGCCTGAATGACTACTGCCAATTTCCTTTGACCTCTCTCACTGACGAGCTGTTTTCGCCTACAAAATTGCTACTGACTGCATATTGCTCTTTACTATTTCAGTTACTTTAAACTCTTGACAGTCTGGTTCACAAGCATCTCAGGGGGGGAGGCAGCTGCTAGATCTAGCATTGGATTTTCTTCCTATTCTTTTGGTTAATCAAACAGTTCTCACTTCTTGGCCCTGTCTAAATGCTCTTATATGCTGATTTGCCACCACATAATTTACTCCATAAATATTTGTGCAAAGAACCTTTTCTCATAAATATAAACCTCAGAAACAAGACAATGTCATTTGAACTAACAAAATGCAGCTTCTTGAGCTGCAGACACTGAGAAGAAGATAACCATCTGGAACAGAAAATGTAACAGTGTCAACAGTATTGCAACCACACGATCATATCAGTCGGATATCAGAGAGCTGATATGTGTGTGGGATCTGTGATCCCCCTGTGGGAGTCATGTTTTTTCCCCGGGTTTACCTCTCCATGTCCCACAATGACTCATTTTCCACGTCAGAGTGATTGAATGTCATAACAGTATGTGCAGCTCTCAAACACTAAACACTTTCACATCAATCGAATTGCATTCAATTAATGGGCAAGACTTACAAAAACACACACACGCACAAGTCCAACAGCAAAACTTATCTATTTTATATATGTATAGAACAGTTAATACTGTTTAGATTCATGGTGTACGATCTTGTATAAATGAGATGCTGGTGAATTTGCAATGATGTGACACACTGGGATTCAGAGTTCATTCAGTGCAGCCGGATTCAGCTCACATCTGAATTTAATTAACCCCAAATTTGACGTGATTTTATATTTATATATTATATGTATGTATTATTATACATTAATTATAATTCAACAGTTCAGCTGCTCATTAATTAAAGTATTGAGTTTTGACTAAAGGTTGCACTATTTCTTCATTTTTTCTTTAAATAAAGCAAAAAATTCCTCCAAAATACTGTGTCAGGAAAGAAACTCTTTCCCAGTGCCAAACAACAGCAGTAAATACAAATTAAGCATCACACACACTTGATCAGTATCATTTCATCTTGTTGACTAAATGATGATTTATGACGCAACCATTATATATGCAAGGCACTCTTCACTCTCACTTCTGTTGTGGCAGGTTGCAAAGCTGGAATATAGATATATCTTGTTTATAGATGCCATCAGTTTCACCCAGTACTCTGAAAACAGAATGAGTGTCTGTAAAGATTATTAAAAATGTATTGCCTAATCAATCATTGATCAAGAACCTGTAAAACATATAACAGTAAAAAAAAAAAAAAAAAATTGGCCAACTGAACTTTGTGCAAATGTCACATTTCATTGTTGTATTGGATTTGATCTACTCATCAGGGGCTTGTTCAAGTAATTCAACTTGCAGCCGGTGCTCCTTTGTTATAAATAAGGCTTTGCCTCAGGTTTCCAGCAGATCATTGCCTCTAAGTAGTACTGTGATAGTGTGAAAAATGACATCAGAACTAAGTGAAACTGTCAGAAGTCAAATTGTTATTCCTAGCAAAGAGGTGCTTTCTCAGCATCAAATCATGGCCATACTAAAGGTTTCTAGGGGGGCAGTGCATTGAACTCTAATTGGATCAGTTGCATCCAAAGCACGATCATGGAGACCAAAAGTGACCACACAATCAGAAGATCAATACATCAAGCTTGGTTCCCTGAGAGATAGAAAAGCAACTTCATCCCAGATACAGAATTTGCTAAATAAAGAACGCAGGACTCCAATCAGCAAAAGTACCATCAAAAGAAGTCAGTCTTGTAGTGGTCTCAGAGGATGAGCAGCAGTTTCTAAACCACTTCTCAGGGGAGGAAACAAGGCCAAACGCTTGGGGTGGGCTAAGAAATACCAGCACTTCATAGTGGATGGCTGGAAAAAAGTCCCATTTACTGATGAATCCAAGTTCGAGATTTATGACAGCACCAGAGGTGTGTTTGAAAGGAGACGAACAGGAGAGAGAATGATACTGCAATGTATCAGATTGACATGAAACATGTTGTCATGGGAATATTACCATACGAATGTCTTTACCTTTAGACATTACATTATTCACAGCACTTTGAGGACATGCTCAAGCAAAATAAAAAAGCTTAATTTTATAATTTTATAGTTCAGTTTACTTTAACAAAATCACCAATACAGAATAAATCATATGTTTATACAGCAGTAAACGGTTCCTTGGAACAAATCAAAACTTGTGCACATCTAAGTGAGAAAAACTGTTTTCCTTTCACACATGTAGTCACCTCTCTCTCGCTCTCAAAACTGTAAGATTTGTTCAGAGCCACATAAAGAAATCTGTATCTGTGGAAGTTGTTATTCAATTTGTTTATTTTTATCTTAAGTTTGTTTAAATTTCAATGTCAGTAATATAAAATACTATTAAACAGTCCTTGACTGAGAGCTTTTCTTGCCGTCCACATCCTAGCATGTAGACATTCAAGTACAATATAAGCAGAGTCAATCTTTATAGAAAAATGTCCAACTTCATTTGTTTTGCTGTTACGTATTCCATTGTGTAGACTTGTTTCAGTCTCTTGAGTCCACTGAATTTTTGTTGGCCAAAGTGCTTTTCTCCAATTTAGAGTTCTTATTTTTTCTAGCAGTCAGTAGAAGTATTTATAGTACATATCTATTTGGTCTTTGCGTGTTACATTTTGGGTCGTTCTCCAAGTAAACACAAAATTTTCATTATTTTTTCAGTCTTGTATTTTGTATCTTAAAGATACAAGATTTAACTCCATTCATCCCACATTTCCTCGATCATAAAGCAGATACTGAACCTTTCTTAAATGTTGAAACGATCAATGGAGTCCTGAAAAATCAAATTTTTAGCTTCCAAATTCTTTCCATAGATGACTGTTAATTCCTTTGTGGCAACTCAGACAGATACCCTTCCAAGTCCTGTAATCAGTAATTATATTCTAGCTACTATTTCTCTTTGGCATAAAGGATATTATCTGCCTTGTCAGTTGTTAAAAATTTTAAATATGGGCGATTTGTTTTTTCAGCTGGCAAGTGTTTTTCTATTACCATAATAAAATGCAGTTTGATACTTGTTTGATCTCATTTCATCTTTTTCCACTCTGTATTGCTTTTAATGTAGTGCCTATTTGTGGGTATCAGAACAGATCATTTGGTTGTAATGTAAACTGATTTTGGAGTTGAGCTAAAGATTTTATTTCACTGCCTTCAAATAGCTGCTTTATTGCACTGAGGGCTTTTTCTGCCCACTGTCTGAATCCACTATCCCACATCGATGTCAGGAAATCATGTTGCCAAGAACTGACATGGCTCTTGACAAGGAGGGTGCTCCCCTTAGTCTCTCTCTAACCATTCCCACTACCTGCAAAGTGTGCCTTATCCATTCATTCTTTAAGTTTATTCCAATCAACAAAGGTAAGACTGATGGACCTATCCCCAGGGCTGAGCTTTGTTCTATCTGGACCATTCCCATCTCCTGGTTGTTATTAATCCATTCTATCACAGCACTAAGTTGGGTTGCCCAGCAGTAATAATACTTCAAGCAGAAAGTGTGATTCCTAGATATCTAAAACTCTGCTGCCAAAACAACACAAAATCATTCAGTTGTGAGGGCCAGGTTCCAGATATCATCATTGCCACTTTCATTAGCTCTGTATCCTGAGATTGGACTAGATGTATGCAGACAGCCAAGTGCAGGGACCGAAGATGGGGGGTTTTGTATAAATAATCATCTTCAAATAAGGCTATCATATGCTGAATCCCTCCTTCCACCAGGGGCAATACTGAGTGAAAACAGACCTGGGGACAGTGTGTCTCCCTGCCCTGTCCCTCTTCTGAGCTTAAAAATGACTAAGCAATGGCCACTAACTCTGACTCTTGACCCAGGGTTGTGATAAAAAATGGTTTCATTGTAAGTGTCATGTCTTGTTTTCCTCCAAACATGACACTTAGAATTGAAGCCAAACCCTTCAATCTTGGTTTCATCAGATCAGAGAATCTTGTTTCTCACAGTCTGAGAGTACTTTAGAAGCTTTATTGCAAAGTTTCACTGAGGAGAGGCTTCCCGTCTGGCCACTCTGTCATAAGGCCCAGATCGGCGGGGTGCTGCAGTGATGGGTATCCTTCTTGGCGTTTCTCCCATCTCGACACTGGATCTCTAGAGCTCAGCAAGAGTGACCAGCAGGTTCTTTTTCACCTCTAAAGCAGCGGCTTTCTAAAATTCTGTTTTCACTTGGTCATTATGGGATATTGAGTATTTTTTTTGCTTACAGGCCGGTATCCAATACATAGTTCTTTTCACTTCTTCTGAATTACAGTTATAATAGCTTCAGACCGCGGCCCTGGTGGATATTCCTCTTGTAGTGCATAGTTGTATGTTTCACATAAGACTGGGAATGAGTCCAATTATTAATGTCTCATAATATTCTCCCAGAAACCCGTCAATTATTGGAGACATGTTTTTTTTTTTAAGTTGAAGGATGGTTTGTTTTATTTCTGTCTCTTTGATAGGCCTAACCAGTTCCTAGTTCTCTGAATTTTCTGTCTTTTTGTCAAGATCCTGACTTTGATCAGGTAAGCAATTAAGCTGTTGGATTTTTGATACAAGCACTCTACGATCCTGTTCAGTCTTGACTTCCATCTCTGGTGGTTTCTGCAGGGTCTCTGCAGATTAAGTCTTTCACACTGAAAGACTGTACTGATCATATCCTGGCCTTCACGGCTTACATTATTACCTCTAAGTCTGTTCTGGAGATCCACCTCTTAGTGTAGCAAGTACCGACTTGCTCACTCATGTCTCATCCCTTTATCTTCATATGTCCTAATTCTCTCATCTGCTTTGGTCTTTCTTTGTTTTTCATGATTTGGACTTTTAAATCATCTACAGAAAGTTTTCACTTATCTGAAGAGGTCTTGGACTGATTTATTCTTTTATTAAGCTCACCTCGTATTTCAGAGAGATCCATGTGGTCTGTGCAGCTCACATTAGCTTTAGTTTGGCTGGCTGAGCTTGGTGACCTTCCATTCTCCACATCCATTCTTACATTGTCCTGTTTACTCGAACTTCTGCTACGTCTACTGGATGAGCTCAGTTTATGATACTGCTCTGTAACACCGAGTATAAATCAAGTTGTCAGCTCAAAAAGTAAACTTTCAGGCGGAGCCTCACTTTTATGCTGTTGCTTCTGTCTTGGTGTCACTGGAAGCCCCTTTTCATTCAATTTGACATGCATACAAACCACACTACTTACTTCAGTGAAACTTTAACTAGATGAATTGGTTTGCATGTTATCCTCATTATCTTCTCCTGCTGCTACAAGATACTGTAGATACTTTATCAATCCTTTTCAGGCATTCCAAATTCAGGCATCCAGCAACTTACAAGACTCATATAAAACCCACTACACACCAATTATAAAAACAAAAAGTACAATACAAGAAGGTAAAAAGCAGAATGAAAAGTAGGTATAAATGACTGGTTAGCACAACATGCAAATGTAATGTAATGTGCAGAGAAATAGAGCTGTCTCTATTAAAGCATATGTGCAATGGATATATATAGAACAATGCAAATACCTGTTGTGCCCAGGGCTCAGCAGGTGAGCATTTGTTAACCAGCCAGTCAGTTTCACTCAGTTTCCCCCTCACCATCGCTGGGAGGAGTTACACAGCTGTATGGCCTGGGGGACAAAAGACTTCCTAAGTCTATTTGTTGAGGACTGGGACAGCAGTCTGCTGCTGACCAACCTCCTCTGCCTGGTGAATGAATGGGTCGTACAGTAACTGGCACTGCAAACTACTCTGTACAAATTGGAGCTTTCTAATGGATTGGGTGCTTGTTGTATGAAAAGTGACTCCTAAATATTTGTAAAAGACTACAGTCTTTATGCGGCTAGATGTTGTCAATAGCAAGCCAGGCAAAATTAAATTGCCAGCATGTTGCGGGGATACATTAAATTCATAGTTTAGTCACGTGCATGATGGCCTGATGGGAAGCAATAGGGCTGTGCAATCAGAAAAGACTGGAAATGCTTTATCAGTTTAGGTTTTGATGAAGAATAATTGTAGGTTTCAGCCTTAATAGTGCACCATATTGTCAACTGAGTAAACAGAATACCCAGGAGCTGAGCAGCCCAGCTGAGTAGGAGCCTTATTAAAGCAAACAGTTTAACTGTCTTTTGTGCTTCTTCTTGGAGCAAGCAAAAATGTTTTCCATCTCAGGCCAAAATTCATATTTTCATTCGAATGCCTCAAATGAATGAATGATTGCACAGTAAAAGCCACACATGCCAAAACTGAAGCAGTTGGCACACATAGAACATTTTTTTGTGGCTTCTGCAATAGGTTTTCTTTATTACTTTTCAATTAACTTTGAGGGGTTGAGGCTGTGCCTAACAATATGAGAGGCATAAAACATTTTAGAAATAGCCAATCCCTTTTTTTCCTAGAGACCTGAATTACAGACTTCTGTATTAGTTTACATGTGTCAACCTCTGCCAAAGCCACATGAGGAAAAACAAATGCTCTGGGTGCTTTTATATTCTGTGTAAACCTGTTAATAGGGTCAGTTTTTGCAAACTGTTAAATGGTTTCAGCTTGTTTGCTGCCAAAGAACGATGAACATTTACTCACCAGTAATTGTTCCATCAAAACACAAGAGGCTAATGTTCTGGCTTAAACACACACTGAAGTTGAGTAAAAAAAAATAAATATACCATCCGAATTGTTGGCTGTCAGAACTGTATATTCATTGTTGAAATGTATTTATTCAGTGGAACTGTCGCCAAAACGCCTGTAGAGTAATCAAAGTAATGCCTCAGTGACCTCAACATTTTGCCTGAAATTGATTTCATTGCTCCTTAAAAAACACATTTTTTGCAAAGGGAGAGTGAAATAAAGGCAAAAGTTAATATTGTGGGTTTAGAGCAATTAAATTCTCCATCAAGACTCGTATTGAAAGTATCTCTCAAACTGCTTTTTGAATTTTACAGAAAGCAGCCTTGACATTGCAGCTGTTATGTATTTCCTGGACGTAGCCTTCTGCCAGTAAATGAATGGAAGATTTCCTGTTGATTTTGTGAGTAATGTTTCACAAAGTTTAGAAAATAACATCCAAATTCAACAGGAAAGATTATTGAATTATATGTAAAGCAGCTTAAATTTACTCCTAAGCCTGCCTCACTCTGTGAATAAATAACTGTTGACTGTTTTAAAGAAAAGTCTTAATGTTTTTACTTAAAAACTATAAAACAATAATTAAATAAAAACTTAAAATGAGTTCAAATCGTATGGATGAATTTATTGTAATATTGTATTTTAGTGATATTTCTCTATGCTGAATTGGAAAGTTTTCAATCCATGCATTCAAATCCTCAAAGGCAGACACATACAGATGCAATCCTCCACAAGATATGTCTCTTAAACTTTCTAGCCCCTATAAAATTGGTTGGATTATTCAAAATATATCCAGAAAAAGCAGCTATGTTAGTGCTGTCACACAGGTATTTAAATCACATTCATCTATCAGCATTTTTTTTTTTGATGAATCAATAGAAATATACGAGTCAACTACAAACAGAACTCATTCTACTGTGTATATATCATGACATTTATTGCCCCAAAGTGGAATAAATCTAATGAATGTGTATTGTAGGTTATTATTTTAATCTGCACCTGTGCGTCTGATATTGATGGACAATAAAAGTATGTCTTTCATACTAAAAAAATGACTATATTCAGTAAGTTGTAATATGTTATTTGGTAACAGCCGAGTGCTTCCTGTCTCACAGTAACAGAGATCTTGATGACATCATGCATCTAATCCAGTTATTACATTTCAGTTGAGAGTAAACAACCTGGAGTTGGATTACTAAAATGATGAAATTACTAAAATGACAATATAATGGCAATTAGCTTTTATCATAACTGTAATGGGCCTCCTCAGTCTCTACTACATTTCACTGAGTGCCAACTTTCCTGTTGTTTAACTTGTCTTTGACCACTGGTAAGTCAAAGATGATGCAACTTGCAAAGTTAACGTAGGTGTTACTGTGTGAGTGTGTGACTACAGTATATGTATAGTTTGTGCACTAAATAATAATATTAGCCCACAGTATTGTAGCAGAGAGGCTGTTGATCTGCACTCTAAAAACAAAACAAATTCAACTCAACTGTTCACATTAAGATTATGACAATTTGTAGTTTAATTGTGTTGAACCCTGTGAGAACATGTGCTTGAGCATTTCCTCCGCACATACAAGAATTATTGGTTATCATGTGCTTAAAGACTGGCCGAATAAACTCAAGATTTTAAGTTGATTACAGATGAAAATGAAGTTGTTTTGACAATTTTTGTTTCTGTGATAAAATGAAGTTATGGTTTTACTTATTGCAAATTGTACGTTTTCCTGCAGCCCTCAAAATGTGAGTTAACTTGGGTTGCATCATTGTATGTTTTTCTCTCTTTGAAGAGCCAGTTCTGCATTTAATATGAAGAACTTTGAGCTGTAGCTGCTCCTGTTGAAGCTACTTGCGTGCATGGTTACGCCCAATGACTTTATTACGATGGGGATCAAGACCAGGTTTTTTAAAGAAGGGGTTGGACTAAGGCATGTTTAAATAATGAGGGAAGAAACCCGGAGACTATAGGGTTATTTATAATGGAGAGGATGGTGGGACCAAGTGTTTGAAATACCTCCTTTAGGGGAGGTGTGGGAATAGTGTCAAGTTGGCAGGATGAGGATTTCATTTGAGTTATGGTTTTGGTGAGAGCATGATGGCACGTAGAAATTGCTTTTACCAGATAAGAATCTTTCTTTATGAGAAAGACATGAGGTGCAGGAGGCTCAGTGCATGTTGTGTCGGAAAGTCAGATCTACCTCAGGGCTAGAGTGTGCTCCATGTAATTTCAAAGGTTTTAATGCCACGATGGCCTACAGTACTGGACTTTCTCTCTCTCTTTCTCTTTCCCCCTCTGTGTGTGAGTCATAAAAATTAAATATGTTGACATTATCAGCAGGGTTGGATTCAGCTGGATTGGGAGGAAGGAGATTGAGATGTCACTCCATCCCACTACAAGATAATCTGTACTGACCTTCTGCCGCTTTGGTCCCAAAACATGTTTGAGTCAGCTCAGACTCTGAAGCCAAAAGAGGCTACAGCAGTGCTGAATTTGGGAGAAATTACATGATGGTTTTTGTGTATGTAATAGAAGGAAATATGACTTTTTTTTTTTTAAGTTGAAAGCAACACATCTGTTATTGATCTAAAATAATAAAAAAAATAGTAAAGTAAGCATGAGAAATGTGTAGGATTAGCGACAAATGTAGTGGTTGTGAAGTGGTTGTGTCATTGTCCCTCTGGAGCAACGTATTCCTGTTTGAGCAGGATCTGAGAGGATGGACATCCATTATCTCCGGTGCCGTGGAGGTAGAGAGAGGATTATCTGACTCCTGCAGGTTGAGCTGGCATCCCACAGTTTGCAGACATCAAGATCCATCTCCCAACTGTCGATCAGAGTCTGGCGCGTGTCTCCATTAGTACCTTGTGGCAGATGTTTTCCATCCACCATCCATCGCTTAGTGTCACACATCCTTAATTGGGCATGGTAATTATCCAATCACACAATATTAAGTGTCCTATTTGTGGAAATGTGGTTGCAGAAAATGAATAGTTATTGATTAGCAACACTGACATTCTACTTACTCCTTTTCGCACATTAGCCTAGCATTGATTGCTGGCAGCACTTCCTGTGTGCAATACTGAGAATCGACCGGATTCCTAATGTGCGGTCCAGGCTTGACCATTAGAACCATCCATTATCACGCTTGCCATCCACAGGCTTGTCACTAAGGCCTGGTGGGAAATTGGCAAGCAGACATGATTGTGACTGTGAGGCAGAAGCAGATTTAGGTTCTCTAGTTTCTGTCAGCGAAGCTATTGCATAATTAATTGACTATAGCCTATACTGTGTGGATTTGTTGCAGCGTAGAATATGTATGAATGTTGTTTTATGCGTGTGAGTTTTGTTTTTGAATCAGAAACAATATGTGCCATTTCCATTATGCATTAAGCTTGTGGATTAAGCTTCACCCTTAAAGTGTTGCGCTTTTTTGTTGTGTGTCTTGTGTAATGTTTCCCGCTTACTTTACATTTGCTGTTTCTTAGGTTATCACTTGAAAATAAATTGAAAAATTGATCTCTAACCTACATAGAATATTTATACGTCTCATCCTTGGGCTTCATATGGATTTGCACTGGTCATGGCTGGATTAACCTTTTGGGGGCCCAAGGGCAGAAGAAATTTTTAGTTGAGCCCCTTATGAATCCTCACCCACCCTCTGTGCGCACAGCAGATAATATATGACAGCTTCATTATACTTCATTATACGTATTCCCCATGCTGTAATATTACTATCTGGCTGCAGGTTTTCTTTGTATAATTCAGCTTTTGGAAATTTGATTACAGTTGTAATTCTGTAATCTGTAACAGCAAGTCCCCTTTAAAACCCAGTATTCTTGGGGCAGCAAAAAGTGCTTCAGCAGATACTTTGTCAGGATTACATCAGGAAAGCAAGTGGTGAATCTGTGCACAGGGCAACCTAAGAAATTTAAATTGTTCTAATAGAGCAGTCAGTCAATAATCAGCCTTTTCCCATCTGAACGGAGGTGTGCAGTATGTTGCTTTGAAATATTTAACATTATTCAACGATAAAAGAAAATGTTTTGTAGAGGCATTTTTGATGCACAGTAATTGTGACAAATACATTATGTTTCCTGTTTCACAGTAAAAGCCACTCCGTTTTGCTAGTTGGGTGTTTTTTAAAGTGAAACAGCAGCAGTAGGAAAATGTTGGGTTTGCATTACCTGAGATACGGCTGTGGAAGAATAACTGATACCAGTGAGCTCAAATGAAAAACTGTAATGTTGAATTTACATGTTTCATTGTTTCCTGTGAGTCCTTTGTGCATGTGGAGGCAATTTGAATCGAGCGTGGGGATACCGCACCTGGCCACTAACAATGAAAACCACCTGAAAGAAAGGAAATAACAGAATGTGACTAACAATGGTTGATAGTCAGTCATTTCAACAACTTTGTTCTACCTTGATCATGATAGATGCAAGTAAAACGCATCAAAGTATTTTCCTGTTCTCATTTTACTACTGAGGACAATCATTTTTTAGTGGATTTTTCCTTTAGAATGTCAAAACACATTTACTAACAAACTTTCAATCAATTGAATCTATTATTTTATTTTTCTCCCTCACATGTTACCATCAAATGCTTGCATTGCTGGCTGCTTCCCATTCTATCCCCTTCAGTGGCCCTCTGTATAAATAGAGAACCATTCAGCTGTGTGCAGCCTGATTTCATTGCTTACACCGGTTGTCCACACAAGCAATCTCTTCATGTTCTGCATTTATGGGTAACCTGGGCTTGCTTGGGGTCCAAAGTTTTGGAGAGATCTATCATCGTAACACAGGTAGGCAGTTTAATAACGCTGCTGTGGACTCCTGAGAAAAGCCAGGCATTTATTTAATGTAACATGGACTATGTTGGGGGGCTGACAGATGGCCCAGGAAGGAAAAATTATGTCCTGTTTCCTCTACCTGCTGAATTCATATAGGACAGCAGCCTGGGAAGGAATGTATTGCCTTAAACTCTCTGTAAGGATTCAAATGTAAATGAAGACTTCAACTCCTCATTTCCTTATGTAGGCCTACATTTTTGGAAATATGATAACCATTATAGGATTACAAACTGTCCAAAATGCATTGCTCACAACCCTCTACCTAATGAAGCCTGCATTTGTAGATATATTCAGTATCCACATTTTTCCTTATCATTTTGTTCAAAAACAGCAATGGCCTCCTGTAAAATCTGATGCAATCCAATACAACATCTCAGCCATAAATTCTACCGCTACAGAGAAAATAATTCTCACTTTTAATCGACACCGTCACAAAGTTATTCACTGAACTATATGTAAAGGTTACTGAGGTTGTAGTTTCCAGTAGTGTTGAACTGCACTGCAACATATTGAGAGGTGTTCCTGGTGTTTTCTTGACTCCCATTTACAAAGAATATTAGAGAATATTAACATTTCACAATACCGTGCAGTACAACATGACCAACCTCAGTAATAAACATAGTTGAGTTGACACCTCTCGGAAAGTTTAAAAAAAAAAAGGCCATTATAAGTTTTGTAAGGGTAGGAAATGTTTTTCCACATAGTGAAATACTCAGTTATCCAACATTAGCACAGAAAATGTCCTTAAACTGAAAGCTCTAGCTTGAAACGATCAAGGCCACCTATCCCTGCAACAAATCAGTGACTTGGATGTATACTGTTCAACATATGAATTTCCTCAATCATAAAATGCTCGAGCCCTTTAGTTGCAACATACTGTTACAGTCCTGTTTGACATTCATTGTGGGAGCTCTTTACAATCTCTCCGCTGTATTGCATTGAGTGAATTATGCTTTGCAATCTAACATTCTCCAAATATTCAAGTAAAAATACCACGGTCAGAGTCCTCATGCAGTGTGCACAGTCCGTAATAATAACAGTAGTTGAATTACTATGAATGTCAAACACTTTAGAAACATACTATCCTGCAAACAGGGAATATCTAAAATCATACTTTAGTTCAAGCAGCACCAGATTCATCTTTATAGAGCATATTCATTAATAAAACAGGAGGCTTTAAAAAAGAAATTGTGTCCTCTGCAACTCAGTGCTTCCCAAAACAGCAAAGGTGTTTATGCTTTGCTTTGCTTATAAATATTTCAAATGAAATTACAAAGGCCTTTCAACACAAATCTTCATCCTGATATACAAAGATCGAACAAAACAAAGTTTAAGCACTCTGAGTTGCTGTGACATTTCATTGCATTTAGTGTTCTCAGATATTTTGGTGATATGTTTGGATCTTATGCATAAAATATACTGCGTGTTGGCAAGGTCCACAGAGCATTTGTCAAGATTTACAGAGTGTTGCTCCAGCATACTTGCTTCCTCTGTGTGCTGGCGGTGTACACCACTTCACATTGATGCTCCTTATTGCGTGGAAAGTTTGCTGTGGCAAGAAGCCCGCTTGTAAATCATGCATATTGGATGAGACATGCAGCAGATGAGCCTGGGCCCTCCAGTCAGGCCTAGCATTAATTAAATATCAATTGGCCCTGCTTCCGTACCTCATTTCATGCCACATTCACACCTTGTCTGGGCTTGTTGAGGAAAAGTTAAAATGAAAGTTGTGGCCTTGAAGCATCATACAATTCGTAGCACTGTTCGGCTCGAGCATCTTGGTCTTAACAATATGAATTCTGACTTGATTTCTACAGGGAGTGCACAAGAAAACTTCACAGTTGGAATGAAACATACACACAGGAAAATTTTCCACCGGAGGGGAGAAAATATGGGATATGATTGCAGCTGATTGCTCGTTTATAGCTTCAATCTGTTGGTAACATGAAAAATTGCATGAGATGGTTAAAATGGTCTTTGATATAAAAGATTATATCATTACATTGAGAGAATAATCTGACATGTAGTTTATATGCCCCACTGAACATTTACATTTTAAAAGAATTCATATGCAAAGATGTTTAGTGATGAAATATTAGCACCCTGTCATAAACTGTGGCTGTATGTTGCCCCAAGGTTTCTTATATTTTATAGCATGCTCAGAGATAGAGATAGATCCACATGATGGCTGAATATATGCAGAGGTTGCAGATTTAAAATGTAACATTATGTTGGAGAAGTGTCACCTGTGAACACCCCACACATTTCTTCATACAGTAGAGCTATTAATGCCTGGATCATGAAATCAATCATATCAACATAATTACAGTTAATTGCAGTATCCTCGTAATCACACAGATCAAAGTATTCTTGCCTCTGTGCTTTTCTTCCAGTACAGCAGAATTAAATTGTCAATATAAATGATCATTTAAAACAGTGTTTTTCAAAGACAAGAAAAAAAATGATGCTGTTTTCTTTCTCTTTTTTTTTGTTCTTTTCACCTTATCTAGAATTGTCATGTATAACTTCTGTGGCAAAATATACTCTAGGTTTTTAAAATGATTTCCCACCTTCACAGCAAGACTACTTCAGCAAGTCAGCTGTAACGCATCAAAATATTTCCCAGACAAAAACTAAATCGTGTTTTCATATGTTCCTTTTTTCAGATTTTCAAAACTCAGATTTCTTATCAGTGTAGTGTATGTATTGCATTTTGAAAAAAATCTCTCTCTATATGAGCTCATCTGGGAGATTTTTGAGGATATTGCAAGTTCACAAAGATGACCTTTACAATGGCATTGACTTCTAAAAGAAGAAAGAAAAAGAAGAAGAAAAAAGACCATACTGCACCCAGTTCTTAATGATAATTAGCTAAATTTAAAAAAAGAGATGAGGAACTTTCAATGATGTAAAAGTCTGACCTTTCTAGATTTTTATTTTTTCAAATCAGTGTTTTAAGCTGGTTTAGTAGCAAAAAAATTAACTCAATAAATAATTGAAATAGTATGTTGAAAACATGAGACTATTTTGTTTCACAGAGCTTTAAAAACTGCTGGTATACTAATACATGAAAGGGATTTTGGAAATTGACCATGTAGCAATGTTGACTTCTTCAGAAAGAAACATTGTATTTTATGTATCATATGTATCATATAAACAAGACATATACAGTATATCTGACCAGCCTTTGAATCAAGCATATTCAGCAGAGTTGCTGCTCTCTTCACTGACGTTTCATAGAAAGTCAGCAGCACTGTTCACCTTGGAGTCCCTTTGATGATGTCTCAGGGATTCCCCTAATCCTCAGAGGGTAGGGTGGAGGGCACTCTCTCCCTGCTGAGGGGATGAAGCCACTTAATGGATCACAAAGTTAATCAACCGCAGGGAGAGCCTGACTGAACTGAAGGAATAGGTTGAACTATTAGACTGGAGTCCCCCGGCACACACACACACACACACACACTCTCTCTCTCTCTCTCTCTCTCTCTCTTGCTCACTCTCTCTCTCACACACTCTCTCTTACTATACTCTACTACTTTTAAGTAAAGCTTGCAAGGCCAGTGGAATATAGAAAAAGAAATTATTTATAACCACTGATTCTAGTATTTTTTATTTTTTAAGTATCACCACAGAAGATATACTATATTCAGTTCTATTAAAAAACTGACAAACAAAAGGGCCTTTGGCCTCCATACTTCATTCACTGCAGCTTCACAGTGTCTTATGCTGATAGACAGTGACCCTGTAGGCACTCCATGCAAGTTGTATGCACTTGGTGATCAAGGGTCTGCAGGCTTATGGTGTTGCAGAGTGGCAGTGCTAAGACAAGAAATGCAATTCAAGTAAATACTTATTTGTATTCAAAGCTGTAGGATTTGCATATAATTGCCATAATAGTAGCTTAAAATCTGTCCTATCAAGCATGAAATTTGTTACTCTATAAAAAAGAAACGCATCGGACCAACATGGCCTCTTCTTTTCGTCTATATTTATTTATTTACTTATTTTTGCATGCTTTAGTATCAAACATCTTGGCTGCATTTGTCTTTTGCAGGTTCTCTCATTAGCAGTTGAGTCATACATGCGACTTCCTCACACAGGAGGAAAAATGGCGCTACAACTGTGGTTTTCACCAACCATGAAGAATCAGTGAGTGTTTTCAGCCCTCTGACCTCAGGGGGTCAGTTTGGTGCACCACAGTGAGGCAGAGAAGATGCCAGAATATTAAAACTGGATGGAGACGCAGCGTATTACAACCCATTGTTAGAAATTATGTCGGGAGCAATTAGATGACATAGTATAGAGCGTACAAAGTAGTAATCCATGTTAGAAGTATGTTGGGATGGATGGATGGGTTAAACAAAAAAGGAGGACTTTGAGGAATGTGATTTTGTTAAGTGCAAAAGACTTGTTTTCTACATCTTTGCTATGGTCAGTAGTGCCTGTGATGCATCAGAATTAGTGATGATTCTGGTTTGTTTTTCAAGACCAGAACTTTTTTGTGAGATGGCCAACAATAAGTAGTTGTTCTTTTGTTAAAGTTAAAATAAAAAAAAAAGTTGTTCATATCATTCTCCTCTAAAACATCTCGATGGTGTGAATAGTCCAGCAGGTCTGTTTTTATTTACAGTCTTTGACCTTTTCTTTTGGCTCTTTAGTAATGTCATTATTCTTGTGAATTATCTTAGTAAATGCTAGTGAGGAAGGTCCAAACCAAACAAAACTTTCTTTCTTTCTTCCTTTCTTTCTTTCTTTCTTTCTTTCTTTCTTTCTTTCTTTCTTTCTTTCTCTCTCTCTCTCTCTCTCTCTCTCTCTCTCTCTCTCTCTCTCTCTCTCTCTCTCTCTCTCTCTCTCTCTCTCTCTCTCTCTCTCTCTCTCTCTCTCTCTCTATGACAATGGAGAATCACTTACAATGTCCCACCCACACCCGAGAACCTGAAGAAGTGAACATTTTAACAGAATGCACTACAAGCCTCACCCAAAGGGTGCACCACCCACAGACATCAACACAAAAACTCTACATTACGCAGCAAGCAAACCTCCAGAGCACCGCATCAAAGGGCTGTTGTGGCTGTTATTGTTCCACAACGGCCAAATTGGCATGTATTGTAGAATTGACGGTAAGATGGTGTTGAAGAAACTTATGAGAGTTAAAAGACCAATTATGCTGAAATGCAGCTGAAGCTGCTCAGAAGTTCAAGTTTTTTTATTGTAGAAGTGGGATGCAGCTGATTCGTTGCTACGTCTACGACCAGTCTATTGAAGAAATCAAGTCAAGTCATTTTCTTTCTTTCTTTTTTCTTCTTTTTTTTTAAGAAGTACAAACTGAAATGCATTTCCCCTAAATACATTTTAAATGCAGTGTTCAAAATTGTGACCATCAACATTTCCTCTTGTATTGATTTACCTATCACCAATGAATCCCTCAGATTAGCCATGTGAAGGAGAACATGCAGACTCAAACAAAGCTCTAGCTGCTTTGTAACCTCCTTGCTGCCGAGCAGCTTGTACGAGATCTTCATCTTCAGTGAGGCGAGCTGTTATCAGTGGCCTAATCACCCATAAGCGATTCCACAGCTGGTCTGAGGAATTTGGGCCAAGCCTTTTGGTGTGTGATCCCAGGGAATAATGCTCAGAGCTGCCTCTGTTTATCTAAAGGTTAATGGAAGGTTAATAAGAGAGGGAACAGTGCAAATTCAAAAACCTCATTATGCAAATAGTGTTTTCTGAAAAGAGTAATATCTGGTTGTGATGTGGTCATGCTAATTAGCAGATTGTCTTTAGACTGGTTAAAACAGAGACACCTTTGAGATATAATGTGAAGAAAAGATTTCATTATTTATGAAGCTGACATGAGCTGATTACTCAAACTGTGAAATAATTCTTGATCTAGGTGTTTCATTAAAACCTGTCGAACTAATAATGAACCCTGTTGCTTAGCAATATCTTCCTTTTTTTTAATCAACTCTTTCCTGATGGTGTGTGTTTGCTTTATTGTGTACACAATCTAAACTGGGACCAGTGTGTTCCAATTGGTTGGTGATGCAGTTACCATCATGCTGAGCTCAGCATCAAACCCGTACATAAAGCTGCAAGGCTGGAACAGAGTGCAGTATGTCCCTCTGATTCTCATTCACACTCAACAATCCACACAAACAGAGCCAGATGGAAAACGATACACTTGCCAAAAAAAGCATTCGCACATCATCATCATCATCATCATAGGAAAATCTTCTGGGGCATTTGATTGATAGTTGCAAAAGATGTTTTTAATCACACAGGAAATGTTTTTTTAAGCAGGACTAACCCTGCTTTCATTCAAGTTCTCAAAGAACGATCATCCCTTAAATTCCTTGAAAACTTTCAAATGTTAAATGTTTCTCTGCAACATAAACTACTTATGACTAAATGAACAGCAATCATATCCCAGACTCAGAGATAAATATCCTCAGATGTTATTAGATGTTATTTATTAAGACTTCAACCATGTTGTTAAATCCTAATTGGTGCGTCGAAATACAGGACATCACCTTTTTCCATCTGATCAAAAAACACAAAGTCTGTCTTGTAAAATAACCACAACTGTAACTTTGACAAAACCTTTTGTGTTCACGTGGGACTCCATTGCTCAGATGAAGAAGGTGACTGGGTTTATATAGGTTTTCAGGGCCTTTAATACCTCCATTAATTGTTATATATATATGTGTGTGTGTGTGTGTGTGTGTGTGTATATATATATATGTATTTGTCAACACGTGAAATAGCTGAATGACCTTGTCCTGTTTATGTGGTGCCAGAGGTGTTTAGTTTGCTGTTGCATGAAGTTGACTGCAGCGAGGCTTAACTCTGAGGATGTGAGCTGCCGCTGGTAAAGAACAACAAGGGGGTAGATGGAGAAGGGCAGGTTTGCAGAAACCTTTGCCAGGGCATGTCAATTTGATCAGGCCCGTATGTTTTGTTTTCCACAGTGAAAAAAGGAACTGTGCATGAAAAATTGAACACTTCCCCTCCTTTTGTTAACACTCTCTGACTCCATGTGATACAATATTAACACGGTTGTTTGAGTTGGTTGTTTTTATCATTTGCCAGGAAGTTTTTATGTTAGTTGCTTTTTCCAGTTAAATTGTTATCAGCAGATTTAGGCGATGATAAAAGATTATATTGCCAAGGATTGCAGTGTGTCAGTAATACATCACAATCTTCTAAGTTGTGACCATTTTCTTTATTGATGAATCAATTAGAGAAGAGTGAAAAGTGGTGATTATAATTTCCCAAGGCCCAGCGTATATATGCATGTATTCAAAGTGCCACAAACAAGCGACATACACTTTACTCTCAGATATGACAAAGAAAAGCAGAAAATCATGACAATTGAGATGCTGCTGGAACCTGATTTATGTTTAGCCAACAAGTTAACGATAGAGATTAATAAGTAGGCTGATATGGAGCCTCATACAAGTTTTGTATATTACCCCCGATTTGACTCCATTCTTATATTAAGAGATATGTGTCAACTTTGAGCGTTATTTCAATAAGTTATGGATATCGTTTATGACACACCAAATTTGTGGGAATAGGTTTGTCCAAACAGCAGCCTGCTAAGAAAAGGTGTGGACACAGAGAGGATGCAGAGCTTTGAGTTTTCCAAGCTGATTTGTATTCTGCCCGTGTGTGCAACCTGAGAGTGACTGACTGGTGGTCAGAGTCGAGTATTGACTGCTCTGAGGATGTAATAGAGGCTGGGGTGATAGGATCCAGGACATGAACACTCTCACTGTGGCATGTGCAGCAGAGCTATACAGGATATAACCAAAGCACTTAATCATTCTGCTGGCTCCATGCAGAGATGCACCAGGCTCTGTGTTTTAGAATAATGCCTCTGCCTCAAATTAGATTCCATTGATCCTTCTTTTCTCTATAATTGCACAAACAGGATGGATGCTGGTTTTATTGGGGGTCAGACCAGACATTTGAAATACGTTAGCTTTAAGTACAGCAGGTAAATTATATCAGACAAAAGGTAGGTTGACCTGATTCAAGGTGATTGGACTATTAAGGGATTTTCAGACAATGGTTATATTGTTCAAGCAAACTTGTGTCTCTGTTTGAGTTATTCAACCTTATTGTACAAACTTTTACTAATCATTTTACTTTGCTACACTGATTGACTCTTAGGGTAATTACCCCAGTGTTAATTTGTTTAATGCAATGTAGTTACTTAAATGTGTTAGGTAACCTCACATGATGGCAGCCACAGAAAGCAGGAATAGATATCTGTTTGTATTATCTCCTCTATCCAAACAGTCACGTGATGTGTTCTAAGTAAACACAGTATCTTGTATGTTTACCAACCTGGCCAGTCGCTGATTGCTTTTTCAGTAAGGGTACAAGGAATGCAATGAATTTACCATCAAAGAGTCCAGCTCTCTCAGACCCGCCGCTCTCTGCTGCTTAGGAGACAGTTAGAAATTTTTTTTTTTTTTTTTACTTCCTATTCATCTGTACCAGCTGCGGCAGTTTGGCTTGTATTCTTTTCACCTTGAGAGTCTGTGCGTGTGCCTGTGTGCGTGCATGTGTGTGTGTGTGTGTGTGTGTGTGTGTGTGTGTGTGTGTCATTGTGGCAGAATGTCATCCTTGAGACACCTACTGTAACAGGAACTACCACAGAGGCGGTTTTGAGTAGGTGTTTATATGTCTGTCTGTCTGTGGGAAGATTTTGTGATTGCAATAGCGTCACAACCTTGCAAGATACAGTCATTTACAGGTGTGTAGTTGAGATCAAAATGAAGGCTGACAAATCCCATGTATTCATCCTTTAACAAGTTCTGTCTGTGTAGCCAAACCCTGTTGTATCTTATTATTCTGTGCCATAGAACTCCATTGTTGTCCCAAAATGATTAAAAACACATCAGCGAGCCACGCTGTTGTAGACATGTTCCTGCATTACACACACACACACACACACACACACACACACACACACACACACACACACACATACACTATGCTTTATACGCTGAACCTCAGCTACTGAAAATAATCCCCAACAAATACTCCTGTTTGAGAAACATTTGTTATAAAACTGCACTGCCCAGCTGAAATGACTGAGCTTTTTAAAAGCGGTATATTTATCACCTATTTTGAGAGAGCTACATCTTCAGAATGAACCAGTAGGACTGGGGCTGAGTGGTTCAGGCAGGAAAGTCAGAGAGTATCAAGAGACTAAACCAACATAAACAAAACTAAGCATCCATTCTTTTGGCTCTGGGGCTGTATTGCACAGCCGTGCCTTGAGCTAAATGCTAATGTTAGTATGCTAAATAATCACAGTGACAATGCTAACATGCTGATGTTTAGCAGATATAGTCCAATGTTCATGTCCCTGTACGCCTTCTTAGTTTAGTGTGTTAGCATGCTAACATTTGCTAATTAGCGCTAAACACAAAGACCAACTGGGGCTGACGGGAAAGTCATTAGTTTTTCAAGTATCTGGTCATAAATCAAAATACTGGACAAACTGGAATTTTGAATTGATGTTGGTGCCATGGAAAAGTCAAAGGATTGCCAGAGTTATTACAGTTCATCCTGAGGGGAACTGAGTATGTGTAACAAATGTCAGGGCAATCCCTCCAGTAGTTTTTTGAAAAGCCACAAATGTGAACCTCATGTTGGTGCTACAGGTAAAGTCACAGGATTACCAGGGTCATTAGGCTTTGTCTTCTAAGGACTGTGAAAAAGATTTCATGGCAATCCATCAAGTAGTTGTCAAGATATTTCGGTGTTGGACTGACTAATAGACTGCCATTGCCATCCCAAGAGCCAAGCTGCTGGCATGGCAAAAAATAAATGACATGAATAACATGTAGGGCCTAATTATCCTTTAAGACTGCAGCCGTATACCATAAAGTATGCATTTGTGTGACTGTGTATGTCTGTAAATGTGTGCACAGCTGATTTTGTGTTGTACACGCTGTAAAATGCCATGGGTATTTTTTTGTGTGATCCTTGGTTAGTGAATCCACTTGCAGTGAATCAGGTGTTGCACACTAGCGTTGCAGACTCTCCTGCTACTGCTGCACAGTAAACACGTGACAAACGTGAATCTCATGGTGGTGATAGCGTTGACATTAATAAAAGAGACAGAGAGAAGGAGGCAAGAAAGGAGCATTCATGATGTATCAATCATCACAAACTGGCTGTTTATTAAACACTGTAATTGTGCAGAAGATATAAATGAATGAAATTGTGCTAAATCATATGATTTTTGTGGATAAAGAGTCAATTTATTCTGTTTTCTCTGGGCGTCTGAATCTAATTGAAAGGGGATGCCGTCTCCAGCACAGAGCTATATTCAATTGTTCTGTTTGAGAATGGGAGCACTCAGCCTTCTCTCCAAGAGGTCTCAGGTGGATTCTCTTCGTTTAGCTCCTCTCCTCAGCTGATCTCGTTTATGTGTAAACAAAACAATTCTAGGCAAAAACAACGGGCTCAGGAATATGCATGTGTCTTTTTATTTACACTTAATCCTGCTTGCCATGCTTTATATGCCATACATAGATTGGGTTATATGCTGATTATTAAAATTAATTTTAAAAAGCTTAGCTGCGCACGCCACAAGCGTGTGTGTGTGTGTATAGAAGCAAGAATGTGTATGTTGATGTGTCTGCATGCATGTGGGTTTCAAAGTGTGATGAGAATAATTTTACCCATCTTTTGCCAAAGGCTTTCTGTATTATTACCTACGGGGGGGGGGGGTGTTTCTTGCAGAGCTGTTGAGTCTTCTTGGCGTTATGGCCTTCTGGAGCGACGGTGCAGGACAAACATATTGGTTAGCGATCAGTGCGACTGATGATGCTGCACTTGTTCAGGGGAAAATCTGCAACCACACAGGCAGCTCAAACAAGACATAAACAATGGAGACATGACAACAGCATACACCCGCCTTATACTGTCTAATTTGATGGACTGGATAGGGGACCAAAGCATCTGTTTTGACAAAAACGTTTTTCTATTTGTGTCAAATGATAGATAGACATAGACTGTTTTTTTTTTTGTTGGTTTTTTTTTCTAGTAGCCCTAAGCGACAAGATTAATGGAGATACCTGAGAGGACAACAATATTGTGGAGTTTGTGTCAGGCAAACTCCGCCATAAGGATGTGTTTAAATGTGAGGGAAATGCAAAAGACGCTGACTACACATCTGCTGTCACATCTCCCTCGTAGATATAAAGTATGTTAGAAATAAGTTTGTGGTGTCACATGAAAACAACCCAGATAAGATTTTCTGGCACACACAACACAATTGTAGTTCAGACCAGATTATGTGCTGTCATGCACAGTCTTATTTTCTTATGTTTGAGCGTTGCTGGATATAACTGAAAATGCCAACATACTTAGCTATTATGCAATAATAATTTATCCAATAAATGTTCAGCTTTTGTGAAAAGTGTTTAACAATATAATTTTAAGTCACATGATGGGTTGTTGAGACGTACAAGTTTTTGTTATTGTTTTAAAAACTTGGTTTTATTTTATTTGTTTCAGTGTGTGCTTGTTGTTTCAGACCTCTGACCATATAGAAAATTTATAAATGGGCCTCTGATGAAAGAGTTTGAGTACCCTTGCTATACAATATTAATACACTATTGGTTCACATAACAAAACATTATATTTTTCAAAACCCATTCCTTTTCATTGCGTTGGACTTACAAAATGACAGTAGCATTACAGCACACGAGTTAGGAATTAATCCCCCAACCAGGCCGGTTTTATTACCATCCTGTATCAGTATCAACAGCAGATGCTTGCAGAATACAATATTTATGATTTGTGATTGGTATCATGTTTCACTTCATTTCCAAATGTTAATAGATCCTCAGGCTGTAGCGTCCACGCTTCTTCCCACTTTCTTCTGTTATCTGTTTTAATTTTGTATCAACAAAAGGCGTTATCTGCTGTTGCAAAATAGCAGTGGCTACATCTTGAATTTTTTTTTTTTTCCCCATGCACAATCCAAAGATGAACCACATACCATTTAGCAGGAGTGTAATCACACACTCTACTGTCGGTGATGATGGTGAGTGGAGGTGCAAGGAGGCTTTTGGATAACACTTCACACATGCATTTTCAAGCACGCACACACACACTAACACACACAAAGATTACATTGGGATGATTTATTTCAGTACTACAAGAACTTTTGCTTCAGACAAAAGCTGTCATCCATCATAGTATTAATGTTGGTTTCTTATATATGATTAAAATGTACTCCAAAATCTTACCTGCCCAGTCTGGATACTGGACGACTATTTACCCACCGTCCGACCATCAAACTATATAGAAACATTTAGGAAAAGAAGGATTAGAGAAGTCAATCAATGGTGTTTGCTCTTGCTTCTTCTTAATATAAAGCTGGTGTAATCCCTCTAACTTTACTTGCTATCAGCAGACTGAAAAGAAGATTCTACAACTTCTCTCAGGTTCAATTCTCAGGTTTATTTCTGGCAGCAGACAGTCTAATAAGACTGTCAAATAGCACAGAAATCAATGTGGTTAAATGGTGGTGAGGCTCCTACCTCAGGCTAGAGTCAACAGCAAGCTAAAAGGTCCCAGCTCTCTCACAATGTGATTGTTTAGCTCTGAAAACAAAAATAACCCCAATGGAAGCCCATTCACTCAAATTTATATTGTCTGATACTTGTGTTTGTGTATCATAAAGTGGCGTGAATCCACTTTTCTATTCAGATACAAAGACTGACATGATGACAAATAAGAACATTACTGTCAAAAGTTACAAATAGGCTATATCATCCCAATAACCAGAGGTGGGAATAAATGAAGTACATTTGAGCAAGTACAGTTCAAATACTTCAGTATACTGCAGATTTCATATCTTCACTGTACCATCTTTTACCAAGATTAGCCTGTAATGTTTTTCTTTTCTACACTGATATGACAGATTTATTTACTAGTTATGCAGATAAAGATTTTAAAACTCATAATGAAGCATCCTAATAAATAAATATATATAAAATTGTCAGTTACAAACCTTATAAGGGGTAATCCTGATGACTGAAATGCATACCATGTAACCACAACATGCAAACTCTTGTCACATGTTATCAACTCCTCTCTCTCACTGTGTTACTTGTCTCTCTGTAGCGTACTGGCAAAGAAACAAAAAAAACAAAGCAAAACTCCTTAAAAAGCTTGGGAAATATGTCAACAGCTTTGTTTCAGCTTAATGAGGAGGCTAATTGATATGATCAGAACACATCACAACATATTCATGGATTCACTTTGCGTTGGTTTACTTAGGCAACACTGAAGTGGTGTTGGTTGGTTGGCATCAGCTGCCTCATTCGTGCTCAGTATTATTGGCTGATTTATGCATCACCTGCTCAACTACCAGCTGAATAGTAACATCCAATCACATTCATGCTCATGTGTACTTAATTGAGCTTTAGAAACTGTTAGTTCTCAGTGCTACTTTGCTAATTTTCCTCATGCAACACTGCTAACTGCTGCAGCTCCCTTCACCACCCCAAAATACTCTTTACCAAAGCTTCGACAATATTGACTTAGATCTAATGTTCAAGTATGTTTACAGAAAGCTTTCATTGTATACTATAATTTGTTTGGGGGGGGTGTCGCTTCTCTCAGCAAAACCCTTGTTGCTGTTTGGATTCTTTGATTATCTCTAGTCCTTTTCACCACATCCAAGTGCATAAGCATTTGTGATTGGTCAAAAAACTAAAGTATAATTTGAGTCCCTCAAATGTATATTAACATAGCTGCACTTAGATTTAGTGCCACCTGGACTTGCTACATTAAAATAGTTTACAGGTGCAGTAAACAGATAAAGAAATTTAATTAAATGTACTACTCTTTGTAATGAGTGCTTTTACTTTTCTTACTTGACTTTAAAAGATGAGAGAGAGGCTATTCTCACCAAATGCGACTTTCTCGCTATGTCACCTTCTGTGCTGTTTGTTTTTAACTCTAATAAAATCTTAATATAATGTTTTCAGTACCCAGCTGGAGTCGTCAGAAAGTGATAGAGGAGGACAATTTCCATGTAAGATGCCTTCCCAAAGTAATGAAACTGCTAAAATAAAGGAAGCTGTAGATGGAGGCTGTAATGAAGTTTGACAAACTTTGGCTTTTTATAATAACCCTGTTACTCAAACGGACAATCTGAAGATTTGCTCTCAAGCTCTAAAGCTCTGAAGGCTGACCCTCTTATAATCACACAAAAGCACTTTCCATCACTGCAGTTGTTAGGTGTGTTTTTTTTTTTTTCCTTGTGCAGTTAGTGTGGTATTGATCATTGTTGGTCCAAGTCCTCAGGAATCAGCTTGTATTGATTTCACTTCAGTTGTAAGCCTCTCTTTCTGACCTATGTCTCTCTTCAGACCAAGCACCTTTTCAAACGCCCAAACATCTCTGCTGAGGGTTGACTAAAACATATCATTACTGCAGCACTTTCCAAGAAAATTTCCAAAATCAGTTGTGCTTGGATCCAAAAAGCAGGACAGACCATTATAGCTCTTTTCAGCCATTAGCTGTTGGAGACTAGATTTGCTATGGCCTCAAACACTTGAGTTGCAGAGGAAAGATGTATGCTCTGTTGGGTTGTTATATTGAAGACACATGTAGTCGTACTTTTAGAGGGATAATATGCTCCTACATTTGGACCTTCATTATCATTCATAAAAAGAACCCACTTATAGCCAGAAGATTCAGCAGTAATGATGGTTATTAATAGGTGCAATGCAGCCAGAGTCAATACTGTGTGTGTATGTGAGATATTAAGTAACACGTATTTGTCTGTGTTTGTAATTATGTGTGTGCCAAATGATCAGACCTCCATTACTTAGAGGCTAGTTTGAGAATTCATTTCAAGATCTTAAAGACTGCTTTTAATGCAGGCATTACATTGCACAATGTTTAATCCCTCCCTTCTCAACCTTCCCCTCGTCTGACCGCATGCATGTGAAACCTCATAGTTTTCCAAAGCAAAACTCTGAAAGTTGTGTTTTTATTCCTTTGACTAAAGGAGATTTCTTACCATCACCCTTGACACTGTAGGCCGCACACAACAACCTGTGATTAGCTCAAGAAATAACATGAAGGGTGGAGGTCGGTAGTGTAATATTAAACTAGATCAATAGAGCACTTTGTGTAACATCCATATTATTATTAATCCACATAATTAAGCTCTTTTATCCTTGCACCTACAAATACGATTAGATTTCCCCTTAACCAAATTTTGCAGTTTTGTATTTTTAAAGTGTCTTGTCATCAGATATCATGTCCAGGACTGGTTGAGGTTTCACAGCATGAGTTGTTTTCAGTGTCAGTGTGAAATGTATTAGTCAGAAAGATACAGTACATTCTATCATTCTGTCCACAGCTTGTTGCTGCATTTGAAACCTTGAAGCTTCAGTAAGAGGAATTGATTGAGTTGTTGAAGTTCAGTGCTCTTAGGTACAAAACCCAGATGAACTATCAGTGAGCTTTATACCTTCAAATAGCTGTCCTGGCGTCACCTCGGCAGTGAATCAATAGATAATAGTTAATTTCAAGCGCCATCCAGATGCTTCACAGTAGCTCATATGTGAGCCCTTACATGTATCTGAGGTAATCAGCAATAAAAATGTCTATTTCTGTGAATACTTTAAATGCAAATTTGAAATCTGTAAGAAAAAAAAAATTGGCCATTCAGAAACTTTGATTTAAATGCAGAACAATACTATGTCATGTCATGTCATGTCATGTCATGTCATCTCATGGATAGAAAAGAATTACAGGGTATTTCTGCTGCACCATAAAGAGTAGAGTTGAAGTCCACAGAGTACAAATGGCCTCTGCAGCTGGTCTTATTTTTCTGCTAGTAAGATAAAGTTTGATAACACAGCCTTTATACACTCTGAAAGGGTCTGGGTTAGAGTAATCCTGCACACGACAGACTTATGACCCTGAGGTCTAAGTCAGAGACTGGAAAGTC
The DNA here is from genome assembly GCF_021018895.1 of Seriola aureovittata. Lineage (NCBI taxonomy): Eukaryota > Metazoa > Chordata > Actinopteri > Carangiformes > Carangidae > Seriola > Seriola aureovittata. The sequence continues at coordinate 12,116,380 of NC_079364.1, forward strand.
CTGGAGCAGCTGGCCATCTATTGGGTTACAGCCTCCCACCATCCCTGTGGGGATGAAGCAGGATGGAGTCTGAGGTGTCCTTAGGTGACATCAGCAGGGCTAAAGAGGATGCTGTATTTCACTCAGGAAGGGACACTGAATTTCCCCCCTTAACACTTGAGGCCTCCAAAGAGACGTAAACAGCAAGATGGATGTTGGCAGCCGGTGTGGTGCAGTTGTCTGAATTGATATCCGTTGCTGTTAAGGTACAATTTCAAAGGTGTAGACAAACAGGAGGGGGGGGGGGCTTGAGTTCAAGTCAAGGTGGTTTGGTGTATATAACATGAAGGTCAGAAGAAAAAGGCAGGCTGTTTTGAAGTCATTGGCTCATACACTGCGTGTCCACTCTCTTGTCTTGGTTAAATGTTGTCACTTACACGACAAGTTCAACTGAAGGCAAAAACAAAATTAACAAATGATCTCCCTGAAGAAACACCTTAATGTACATCATCGCCCTTATCCAAACCTCACCTACAGTGTCAAAGAAAGTGTCCAGCTGTGATGGATTGACAGCAAGGATATTACTTGTCAGGGCTGAGTGTTATTTAGCGGTTTGACTGAATTTAATGAGGCGCCTTTCAGAAACACTTAAACCAGTGTGAGGAACCAGAGGGTGACGACAAGAAGATACTGATGTTTCCTGCTTGAGTAACGTGATTATGTTTTTAGCACAAATATGGTAATAAAGTAAAGAACAATTTGTTTTCTACATCAAAATGAGAATTCTATCTCCTCAGTGTTTAAATTTAACTGTGGAGCAAAATAGGGGCATTAAAAAACAATGTTTGATTATTTAATTTGTACTGATGGCAGTAACTGCACATGGCAAAATACAGTGTAAAAGTGATATAATCAGCTGCATGGAGGGAGTCAGTGTTGTGTGTCTACAAACTACGTGACCCAGTGGAAGCATCAAGAGAGGAACAAGCCTGAGTCTCAGAAATGGCCCCTGTCGTGCACCTTGTGTAATATGAAGAGCAGGGAATGAATAAGGAGTTTTCAGGTTGAGTGTCCTGGTAGCGCAGTGGTTTAGATGCACCGTATAACTGTAACGTCACCTGGTTTGATCCTGGCTGGGGAGTTTTATAGTCCCTCTCTCTCCTCCACCATCTTTTCTGTTTATATTCTTCTGTTACTAATAAAATAAAAACGAAATACTTACTACTAAAACGGAATCTTGAACAGGAGTTTGTGAGCACCTGAGTGTTTATGATCTAGGAATTGGAATGGATGTAGAAATTGAAAGAAAAAATATTTCCTGTAAAGAATTCCTCTGTTGATAAATGCTTGTGTTTAACTATTTTTGTTTGTAGTAACTGTGTTTGCATTTAGCTTTAAGACCTCGGGACAAACACTCTAATGGCTGATGACACACAAGCGTACCCGAGATGCTCTCTGCTGCACCTCGGGGGAACTGTTAAAGGCTGAAGGTGCTCCATAGTTGCATCAGCTTGCTATAAATAGGAGGTGGTGGAAAATTAACAAACTCCCTTAATGGTTTAGTGGGTGCCCTAATGTATTGCAGCTGTGAAAGGTGTGTGAGGCAATAGTAGAGAATGTTTTTGTAAATTTTCCTACAATATTCTTCCACCAAATCAGCCACAAAAAAGCAACATTTTACTCCCTACAATGACCGTAGGTTCTGTAGTTTAAGTCCATCCAATATACTGGTGTACATACTCTCTAGTGCATCAAATAGTCCCCAACAAATACAAGTAAGTAATGTTTGTTACAGTGCCTAGCTGTTAAAGGAAATTTCTTTAACCCACTTTAACAATGAAACTATATAAATGTGACCCATATAGAACGATCTGCATCTTCAGTAGGATCAGCCGGGCTTGGAGATGAGTACCACAGACAGGAGAGTGAAGTCTGAGAGAAGAGCTCACTCTTTGTTGGTTTTGTTTGTGTTGACGCTAAGAAATATGTACAATAAACCAGCCTTGTCTTTCTAAGTTAACGCGGCAAACAGTAATAAATCTTCCATTATGTTTTATTGATAATGAGCTTCCTCCTGACTGGCATGTTGGTTTCTGCTCTCTCCTCAGTGAGTCCAGATGTGACGGGTGATCACAAACATCATCATCATTATCATCATCATCCACCTGTTGAGGATTCAGAAGTGGAGGGCAGATCCAGGGGCCTTGGACTGACAGGAGCCATCTGGGTCTTGATATTGCCTTGTTTACATATGCTCCTGGCCTTGTAACAGCTGCCTTTTTGCAGCATGAAACTGTCAAGACTTGATTCCAAGCTTATTTATCCAGAAACGAAAGGGCAAGTGGACGTAACATGCTCCGGCATGAAATGGAGCATCACTTCCACAGAGTGCAGAAGCAAATTCATCGTGAGGAAATGACAAGACACTGTGGCTTCTGTAAGACAGCACATGGTTCAGCTTTGCAAATATTAACTGATTATTTTTTTTATCAGTTACCTGGCATTCATTAACACTAATAATGACTTACTTACAACAGCAGGATTTCACAAATAACTACAGCACACTTTGTAAAAAATTGGTATTGATTTAATTGTATTTCTGCACATAATATATGTCATCTGTAGATATATGTATAAGCATTTGTTTGCTTTTGCATATCACTCTTTAATGCACTCTACACAGCACAGGTTGTACTTTTCTTAAATGGGGTTTTACAACTGCTGTGAAAGGAGTAAAATAACCAGAAAGGTTCATTTTTAGTGTTGGATTTGAAATTGAAAAATAAACTGTCTCCACAGCTCTTGCATTTTCAATATTTGTACAAGCCCAAATTCAAATGGCCTGTTATTCTTATACAATCTTAGGAATCCCTTCTGTGTACAAACCATAATTTTTACAGTCATTTTTATACAGAACTGCTTCAGATTGTGTGTCAGATATTGTAGATAACCTGTAGAAAACAGTAAGCTATCAGATGTGTACTGCTTGTTTTTGTGTAGGAACAGAAGAGAATTTGAGACATCTGCTTATCTTCACTTGTAATAACTACCATGCTGTCCAGAGCATGTTTAATTGGCACATTTCAATTGCAAAATTAACCTATAATGCTAATGCTGAGAGCCACAGTGAAGGGGTGGTGGGGGGGTTAAGGCAGCAGGAAGTAGGGGGGGCAAGTGAGCAAATTCATATTTCTTTCTTCTTTAGAAATAGATTAGTTTCCTCGGGAGTCTATTATCATCTTTCAAACTCAATCCTCCTCTGCCTTCATCGGCCTGGATGGGAGCTGATAGCTCCTGGAGCCACTGGTGAGGAAGAATCCAATTGGTTCTACCTACTACCTTACTGCATACTGCTGGTGTGTTGCTGGCAGGTTTTCTGTGCAGAAAAAAAGGAAAATGATTTGTTTCACATATGCCATGCATGTCTGGCCAGTTTCTGAGAGAGAGAGAGAGAAGTATTCAGTGGCAGCGTACATTGGTTCTTTGGCTCAGATATGTCAGGAAACTACTTGTAGAGCTGAAGAAATTATATTTTGAGATTCTGTAGACACTAAAATGGTACTCTACAAACAGATTTCATTATTCATATACAAGGAAATCATTAACGCTGCTACTGTAAATAGATCACATTGTAAAAAATAACTGAGACATTCAATGGTTGCTCCGGACTAACCCTTTTCTTTCTATATGGGTTCAAATGTACAGAAATATTTGTGCCACTTCATAGTGAAATAACAGTAAAAATTGTAATGATGTAAACATTATTACTACGGTGAGATGACCTTAATTTCTAAAGTTCTATTTCAATTAATTTATACTTATAAATATTTGTTTGACCCATGACCATTTATTATCCTGCCCATCTTAATGTAGAACTGAGCAATGCAAAGTGCAAATTGGATTTCATCTTCAACTTCACACTTATTTAATTTTTTTATTCCTTATGCTGCAGCTTTTTATTTTCCAGCCAAAGGTACAATCTCCTCAGGTACTCAGTTTGATCAGATATGATCATATTTTAAAAGCCTGCGACCTTCCTCATGCTGCAGTTGTCCTAAAGCATGCATAGTAATTGTTGTCATTAGTCATTTTCACCATTAATGCACCAGGTTATACTTTTATCATGATATAGTCAAGGCTGTTTGAGCATCTGAACCACTCGAGTAGCTCGGAGCTTCTTCAACTACATCTCAAGGTTTAGAAATGATAACTTTGAGATTAATTATACACCTAATTTCTTACCCTACTTTCACTTTAATGTCTCGTAGCCTATATGAGGCTTTTGTCGACCTTAACCAATTATACCATGAGTTGGCACCATCAAAGTCTGGAGCTATTGTCATTTGAACAACCGTGTTAATGAGACTATTAGAGAATAGTGTTCGTGTCTAACTAGATAACAGGCAGCCCTGCAGAGACAGAGGTGCCTTGAGGCTAAACGTGGATGTCAGGTTATGCAGGTTCTCCTGTACTTAAAGAAAAGGTTCAATTTGATGTCTTATGTGATCATTATAACTACATACTGAGACGGTTATCCAGAGGAGGGAGGAAAGGGGCCAAATTCTGATGCCAGTGTCAATGAAAGAGCACTCATACAGACAGGTGTCATCCTGCAGGCATTGCAATATAAGAGACGCTCTGGAATAACATGTTTACTGTCTAACATTCAGTTTGGAGAGTGAATGTTTCATTTGAAAAAGAAATTCCTGTGATACATGCATCACATACGCGTGATGCATAAATTAAAAAAAATTTTTTTTTTTTACAATGGTCTTTAAAGGAAAACTACTTTTTTATTACAACTTCATCACTCTATAGATTGGGTTGTCTGTTTAATCTGTCGTAACACTGTACTCACCAAAGTAATTGCTGGGATCTTGGAACATAACAAAACAGTTAAAAATAGGTCATACAGACACAAGCAGTCTAACGATCAGACAGGTTTTAAACAAACCCCCAGGATAATAAAAAATTTGTTTGGAGCAGAAAATGAAAGCGAACACTAAAATGATGATCCAAAGTGTTTACTGTAGACAGTTGACAGACTAAGCTCCTGGTTCCAGTCTATCCTACTTGCTGTAGTTGGATGCGTTAACTATTTGCCTTTCCAATGATTATTTGCATCATTAGTGACTTTTCAGTGTTGCCTCCAAATAAAGTGTTGGCTTGTCTACAACCTGCCTTTTCTTTAATTTTTTGTTTTTTTTGCCCGACCTATTTATTTAGCAAATGCACTATATTCTGAGATCTCAGCAATTATTAACATGAATACAATGTTATGAAAACTGATAAAAGTAATAGTGAAAACTATGACTTAACAACAACAACAACAACAACAACAACAACAACTGTGTTTGTATTAGTTTATTCTTGAGATTGTTTATTGTATTCATGTAGCCCAAGTCTATGCAGTAACTCAACTGTCCTGAGGCTTTGGGTGGCTCATCCATCCTTTTAGTCTCACTTGCTCCTGGTTAATCTCACTGTGGCTTCAAGTGGCAAGCATAGCAGCCAAACCATCCTTTGCCTTTTTTCTGACCTGCTGGGACATGTAATCCAGGGTTTCATGTTTTCTTTTGGTTTTAAATTAATTTCTTCCACAGTATAAATCACTGCTTTTCCTTAGAAACTACGAGTCCTGGCTACAGCAAATGGTGTATATTTCTTTTCTGCCAATTCTTTAATATATGTTAGATGACATGTTAATACTTTTTTAAATAAGATAATAAAAATAAAGATTATATAAAATAAAGATGATATTTGTCCGGATTTTTTTCAACATGATTCGAGGTAGGCAACATGTGCAACGGCATGGAAGGAGGAGAGACACGTGGAATAATTGTGGTCGGGATATTCTCCCATTGGTTTTGGTGGTTTGAGCAGCACCATCTGAGAGCCGCTCACTCCACCACCCTGTGTCCATGATCTCACCCTTTGTTCAGTCAATCCCACAGGTGAGAGCTGGAGCAAGGGCTCAGCATCAAATGGAGATCTTTGATTTACAGCTCAGCTCCGTCCTCCCATTCAATTTTCAGCCAGTGTCTGTATCTTGAAGTTCGTCTCGCAATCCTTTAGAAAAGTCACCTTTATATGCCTTTATACAGTTGAATAAGACTGCAACATACTTAAAGTCCTCCACTTTGGGCAGCTGCACACCCCCACTCAGCTGGTCTGAAGTCTGCCATTTAGAGTTTAGACTCTTCAGACTCTCTGCCTTTCGTCCATAGGATGTGTCTGTTAAACGTCGTTTTTCTACTTACTGCATCATCTACCCCTCCAAGTGGCTAGATGTATTCATGGACACCTAAAAGTAAGTGCCTCATTACAGCAGAGATGCTGCCTGAGTGATTTCAGTAACTACCAAACAATTGTACATATAACAGCCCAGATGCTTGTAGTTCCAACCACTGGTTTTACAACGGCTGTGAACAATCATCTAAACTACAATTTTTAGGAACACCAAAATTACTTGTCGTGGTTCGTTCAGTATGACAACTGCACTTAGGCAATGACATGAGGGTACACCCCTGTGTGATCTCTGTAGAGGAAGATATATTTGAAACATATTTGAATGAATGAAACACTGACTTTTGGTAATTACTCTTTATTCCTCACATTTAGTGGCTGTCCAGAAGTTGTTGGTCAAAGTATATGGTACAATATTCTTGTTAAGTTAACTGTTCAATTAGTTCCTTTATCTTATCTTATATTTGTGGAAACAGCTCACAAGCCAAAGAAGACCATCAGACATGCATGAAAGTCACATTTGGCTCTGGCTGGGAAATGTTTGCTATCTCAGAACATAATAGAAATACAAATAATTCTGAAAAGGCAAAGGCCTATTTAGAGATTGGAGTGACTATCAATATTGTTTGGGCACTGTTTTACTTACCAATGGCCTCTAAAAGTTCACCTAATTAAGTCCTGGATAATATCAATGTGAAGTAGTTTTCAAAGGATTGAAGTCAAACTACATCATCAAATCAAAATGATTTCATGCTTAATTTTGGACAGGTGTTCAAAATGCAGGGATTCTTTGTAGAAACTCTGCCTTTGGCATTTTTCATTACTGTTAATTGGGAGTTGGACAGTAATAGGAGAGTGTTCACTTCCCACACAGAGACCAAGAAATGGTGATATTAATGAACTGCATTTTAAAAGAGGTGAAGACGGGTATTTTGAATATCTCTCAATGCAGTATTTTCTTTGTGCTGGACTCAGCCCAATTACAATACACTTTGGTGTCTTCAAAATTACTCCAGAGGTAAAGCCTCAGATAGTATGAACCATTGTCTTTGGAGTCTTTTATCTCTGCATACTGAAGGAGGGCTCCTGGGACCTTCTAAGGAGAATAGTGCTGAGCACCGCTTAAACTTATACAGAGATTAATTTCATATTCCCATCAAGGTTTCTGTTTCACTCAAAATTATTACTGTGACCTTGACAACGGCTAACGTTTAGCCTCAGCTCAGACGGGAGCTTTAATCATCACAGTGCAGACGCAGACAAGGCTTTGTATCATTCTTCAAGTTGTTCATGGTAAAACCAATGTTTTCAAAAGCTTAGCTCTGAACACAGGACATGCCTTTGAATGTGTCAAGGAGATACATTGTTGTGAAAGAGGAGTGAGGTCATTGTTAACTAAAGAAGGCTTATTGCTGCAGTAACACTGCATTTTCTGAACAAGTTGTACGTGCCTGAAGACCAAATTGTGTTGACAGCAAATGTATACAAATTTAGATTAATGTAATGCATTTTGTCATTTATCCCTTGGATTTCTACATTTCCCCATCCAGCCAGTGGGTCTGCTGGTTCACCACTTTGGACCAGACTGAAAGTTTTTGATAGATTGCCATGAACTTTAGTATAGATGTTCGTGGTCCCCAGATTATGTATTATACTGACTTTGGTGATCCAGTGTCTTTTCCTTTAGGGTCACCATAAGATTAATATTTGTGGTTTTGAGTGAAATATCTGGACAACAATTTGACTATATGGTGATCTTAACTTTCCACCAAGCACCGTTGTCAAGTTTATGATGAAATCCCTGCAAAATAATAGTGTTCCTTATCCTCAGCTTAGTCTTCTGTATTTTGTAATGTCTGAATTGTATTAAAAGTAATTGCATTTACATTAATATAAAAAGTTGTATCACTTTTTTTCAACAATGAGATGCACTTTCTGTATTCTCAATTTTTCAAGGATAATTTTTAAGGAAGATATGCATCACAAAAGTGCAGGTTTGAATCCCAAGCATTGCTCTATCTTAAGGAATGTCCATCCCAGTGTTCAGCTTCCTCACAGGTCTGAGGTCTGTGTAACATTCATTAAATCCCTCAAACACAGACACACATCTGTCTACTGTGCACAGCTGGCGAGCGCATATACAAATACAATTACTGTTACAAACTGAAGTAGGGAACTGTAGTACTGATGCCTACAGGTGGAGTTCAGGTCAAGTGATGCTGTTAACCCCTACAGTGTAAAAATACAGACACATTATGGAAAATCACAGGTATATTTTAGTGAACATTCACAGCCTGGATCCAACAGTAAGGTTAAGAACCTGCACTTATTCATGACTGAGCTGTATCATTTATTAATTCACTTCATTTTTCATTTTCATGCAGAAAGAGAACAGTCAGAGTCAATGAGCACCAATCTGAGTGTACCACATGTACCAGAGGTTTCTTGATGTGTGTTTCCAAACATTAATGATAAGCTAAAGGCACAGCCCAATGACACACAAACACACAAAGACACACACACACACACACACACACATACACATACCTTCCACCTCCCGCCCGACAGCACTCTATACCTTCTCTTTCACTCGTTTTCTGTGTTCCAGCCTTTTTTTTTTTTTTGTTCGTGGGGTAAACAGTGCCATCAATATAGTGTGTTTTCCCGCTGTCTTCCCACCCACTGGTTCCAGATTATCAGACAGGACTACTGCACAGGTTTCACAATAAATCCTCTCATCCCTTCCCTCCCTGGCTTTCCTCTTCACTCATCTTGTTTTCCCATCACTCTGACACTCCTCCTCACTCTTTTGCAACTTACTCTCCCACTAAGGTGAAGTTTAGTTTCACAATACAATATTCTGCTATTTCTCTCCATCTCACAAACATGCAAATACAGTGCATAAAGGTGTGCATATTACTATTGTATGGAGCAGTTATATAAAAAGCTAAAATAAATTCTATATATTATTTTTCAGTTAAATTTTTCTTGGTTGATGCAGTATCAGGCATAGGTGTCTGCGCATTCAACCTGAAGTCCAAATTTGCTGGGACACAAGCCATGAGCACTGGGTCTATTCTCTGTGTGCTGAGAACTGGGATCAGGTGTGAGGGTAAGCGACCATAAATAAGCTTGAATTTTCTGTGTGCTGGAGTCTATCATTTATGAAAATGTTATTTGATGTACTGCTGTGTTGTCAAGTGAACCTGCTGTTAAAAAAAAAAAAAATATATATATATATATATAGGACACTTAAAGTGGAGGTGAGAAACACCAGCAGAGCATGTCAAAAAATAACAATATATTAACTGAATACCAGACATCAAATGATGACAAGGCTGGAAAGACCACAAATACGAGTGAATGGCAATGGAATGGTGAAAATGGTGAAATGTAAGAGAACAGATACTGTCACCTTATGTAATTTTCAAAACAAAGATGTTGTGACAAATCAGTGTCAGAAATGAGTTGAGTCCAAGGGCATAGCTTTGCAAATGGACAGTAGGGACATGTCCTTACCATAATTTTGGTTGGACAGAATTGTCCCTACCAATATTTGAGTGAACTCATTCACACTATGCCGTTGTGAATTCAAATTAGATCATTGGATCCCATTAGATCATGTACCCACTCCAATGAGGCTACATCAGTTCAGTTCAGTTCAGACAACTTTATTTATCCCCCATAGGCAATTCATTTTTAGCATCCCAGTCCATACATTCAGTCTCAATGGACAACCAACCAACCAACCAGATATAGTTAAAATGTCAGAGGAAACATATTAAACGGCATAGGACAGTTACAAAAGGTAAAACAATAAATAAAAGCGGTAAATAAAAGCAATAAATAAAACAACATATCCAATGAATTACTCTAAAATAACAATCATTTAAAATGGGTATTGTCCGTGTTGAGCAGCCTGATAGCAGAAGGAATAAAATACTTGGAGTACCGATTAGTTCTCATCGAGGGCACATTATAACTTCAGCCCTAAGGCATTAGAGAGAATTCGGACGAGAGAATGAGAAAACCCATTCATCACCATGAATACTATGACTTTTTTTATGCCTTACTATACTATGACTTTTTTATGTCTAACTATACTATAACTTTTATTATGCCTTATTATACTGTGATGTTTTTATGCCTTACTATACTATGACTTTTTTATGCCTTACTGTGACTTTTTCATGGGGCGGTACAGTGGGCAGTAGTTTGGAGTTCGAACCCTGGTTTTGGGCCCTACTATGTGGATGTTGCATGTTCTCCATATGCTTGCGTGGGATCTCTCACCAACTCTAATGTGTATTGTGACTTTTTATGACTTAGTATACTATGACTTTTTATGCCTTACTATGCTATGACTGTTTTTTTTTTTTGCCTAACTACACTATGACATTCTTATGCTTAACTATGAAATGACGTTTTTATGACTTTTATGCCTTACTATACTATGATGTTTTTATCACTCCTTATGCCTTAATATACTTTGACGTTGTAATTGTTACAATACTACAATTTATTAATGAGCGAGCTTGGTGGTGCAATGGACTTTCACTTCCTGACTTTTTATGCTTAACATTTTTATGACTTTTTATGCCTTAAACATTTTTATGACTTTTTATGCCTGACTATACTATGTCTTTTATATTATGTTTTACTAAACATGATGTTTAGGCATTATTATAATATGTTACTATACTTTTTACTTATTACTGCAAAAGCTAGGTGGTGCAAGGGTTAGAACATTTACGTCACAGTCTGGAGGTCGTAAGTTCGAAGCCTTATTCCTGCCTCAACCCTCAGACAAAAGACATGCACATTAAGTTGAAATGAATGTGAAATATTTTAGAATACTAAAACTTTTTATCCCTTATTATACTATGTCGTTTTTATTACTTTTTATGTCTTACTATACCATGTCGTTTTTGTAAATTTTTATGCCTTACTATACTATGACGTTTCTATGACTTTTTACAGCTTACTACACTATGTCGTTTTTATGACTTTTTATTCCTTACTGTACTATGGAATTTTTATGACTTTTTATTCCTAATTATAGTATGTCATTTTTATGAATTTTTATGCCTTACTTTACTATGTCATTTTTAGGAATTTTTATTCCTGACTATGTTATTTTTATTCATTTTTATGCCTTACGATACTGTGACTTTTTAATTACTTTTTAGACCTTACTATACTATGTCATTTTTATGAATATTTATGCCTTACTATACTATGTCTTTTTTATGACTTTTTATGGATGGCTATAGTACGTCGTTTTTCATGCCTTTTTATGACTGACTAAGCTATGCCATTTTTAGAATTGTTGTGCCTTACTATACTATGTCATTTTTATGACTTTTTATGCCTTAGTATACTATGTCATTTTTATGAATTTTTATGCCTTACTATACTATGTCATTTTTTTAATGAATTTTTATGCCTTACTATACGATGTTGTTTCTATGACTTTTTATACCTTCCTATACTATGTCATTTTTTGTGAATTTTTATGTCTTACTATACTATGTTGTTTCTAGGACTTATTATGCCTTACTATACTGTCCTTTTTATGACTCTTTATGCCTTAGTATACTATGTCATTTTTATAACATTTTATGCCTTACTACACTATGTGGTTTCTATGAGTTTTTATACCTTACTATACTATGTCATTTTTTGTGACTTTTTATGCCTTACAATACTATGACATTTTTTATGGCTTTTTATGTCTTAGTATACTATGTCATTTTTATGAATTTTTATGCCTTCCTATACTGTGTCATTTTTTTGACTTTTTATCCCCTAGTATACTATGTCATTTTTATGACTTTATCTGCCTTACTACACAATGTAGTTTTTATTACTTTTTATGCCTTACTATACAATGTCATTTTTTGTGACTTTTTATGCCTTACTATACTATGTCATTTTCTGTGACTTTTTAAGCCTTATTATACTATGTCATTTTTTGTGACTTTTTATGCCTTACTATACTATGTCATTTTCTGTGACTTTTTAAGCCTTATTATACTATGTCATTTTTTATGACTTTTTATGCCTTACTATACTATGTTATTTTTATGACTTTTTATGCCTTACTATACTATGTCATTTTTATGACGTTTTATGCCTTACTATACTGTGACATTTTATGCCTTACTATACTATGACGTTTTTTGACAAATTAATGCCTTACTATATTATGACGTATTTTGACAAATTTATGCCTTACTATAATATGACGTTTCTTGACATTTTTATGCCTTACTATACTATTACTTTTTTGCCTTAATATACTGTGACTTTTTATGCCTTACTATACTATGACGTTTTTGACAAACTTATGCCTTACTATAGTATGACTTTTTTTGAAAATTTTAAACCTTATTATACTATGACGTTTTTTGACATTTTATGCCTTACTATACTATTCATTTATTTATTTACTATATACTTCATTCCAGCAGCTGTCAGACTCCACAACTCCTGCTCTTCCTGACTATGTGCAAACTTGCACTTTTTCATGTACATATCGTGTGTATTGTGTATATTGTATTTATTAGTGTATATTTGGTATATTTTTGTTGTATATTTCCATATTTCCGATTTTTATTCTATAGATGTTTATTTTCTGCTGTGGTAAATGAAATTTCCCAGTTGTGGGATAAATAAAGTTAATCTAATCTAATCTAATCTAATCTATGACGTTTTTTAAAATATTTATGCCTTACTATACTATGATATTTTATGCCTTACTATACTATGATGTTTTTGACATTTTTATGCCTTACTATACTATGACATTTTTAGAAATTTTTATGCCTTACTATAATATGACGTTTTTTTGACATTTTAATGACTTATTATGACATTTTATGCCTTACTATGCTATGACGTTTTTTGACATTTTTATGCCTTACTATAATATGATGTTTTATGCCCTATTATACTTTAACATTTCATGCCTTACTATACTATGACGTTTTTTGAAAAATATATGCCTTACTATACTATGACTTTTTTTTAAGTATATTTTTGGGGCTTTTATGCCTTTATTTGACAGCACACAGTAAATGTGAAGGCAGAGAGAGGGGGAATGACATGCAGTAAAGTGCTGTCTGATGCGGGACTCGAACCGGGGCCGACTACAGCAAGGACTGTAGCCTCTACACATGCGCCTGCTTAGACCACTCCTCCACTTTTGACGTTTTCTGCCTTACAATATATTACTACTACTATATATGCATTACGATCATACGATGTTTTTAAAGCATAGAACACCATGAATTTTTGAAAAGCTGACACCATAGTTAATTGGTTTTGGCAGTTATTTCACACTACAAAGATTGTAGGTTCGAATCCTGCCATTGACCCTTTTTGTATAAAACTTGGATGTTTTCCCTTCACCTGCGTCTGTTCTCTCTGGGTACTCTAGCTTCTGGCTTCTTATAGTTTATTACACTATGACATTGACATTTTTTATGCCAAGCTTTACTCTGACTTTTTAATGCCTTGCTATACTAAGACCTTTTTTTGGCATTTTTATGCCTAAGTATAGTATTCTGTCTCATGCCTTGCCTCACTATGATGTTTATACAACCTTTTATGCCTTAATATACTATGTTTTTTTGACATTTTATGCCATACTATATATACCATGACGTTTTTTGGGCATTTTTCTGCCATAGTATACTTTGATATTTTTTGGCATTTTTATGCGTAATTATATAATTCTGTCTCATGCCTTGCCTTACTATGATGTTTATACAACCTTTCATACCATAATATACTATGATGTTTTTATGACATTTTATGCCATAGTATACTATGACGTTTTTTGACATTTTTTTGCCATAGTATACTTTGATGTTTTTTGGCAATTTTATGCCAAATTATATTATTCTGTCTTATGCCTTGCCTTACTATGATGTTTATACAAGCTTTCATACCATAATATACTATGATGTTTTTTGGCATTTTTCTGCCATAGTATACTTTGACGTTGTTTGGCACTTTTATGTCTATTATATCATTTTGTATCATGCCTTGCCATGCTATGACGTTTTTATGACCTTTTATGCCTTAAAATACTATGATGTTTTTTTGATATTTTATGCCATAGTATACTTTGATATTTTTTGGCATTTTTATGCGTAATTATATTATTCTGTCTCATGCCTTGCCTTACTATGATTTTTATACAACCTTTCATACCATAATATACTATGATGTTTTTTTGACATTTTATGCCATACTATACTATGACGTTTTTTGACATTTTTCTGCCATAGTATACTTTGATGTTTTTTGGCATTTTTATGCCTAATTATATTATTCTGTCTCATGCATTGCCTTACTATGATGTTTATACAACCTTTCATACCATAATATACTATGACGTTTTTTGGCATTTTTCTGCCATAGTATACTTTGACGTTTTTTGGCACTTTTATGTCTATTATATCATTTTGTCTCATGCCTTGCCATGCTATGACGTTTTTATGAGTTTTTATGCCTTAAAATACTATGACGTTTTTTGGCATTTTTCTGCCATAGTATACTTTGATATTTTTTGGCATTTTTATGCGTAATTATATTATTCTGTCTCATGCCTTGCCTTACTATGATGTTTATACAACCTTTCATACCATAATATACTATGACGTTTTTTGGCATTTTTATGTCTATTTATATAATTTTGTCTCATGCCTTGCCATGCTATGACGTTTTTATGACCTTTTATGCCTTAAAATACTATGATGTTTTTTTGATGTTTTATGCCATACTATACTATGACGTTTTTTGGCATTTTTCTGCCATAGTATACTTTGATGTTTTATGGCATTTTTATGCATAATTATATTATTCTGTATCATGCCTTGCCTTACTATGATGTTTATACAACCTTTCACACCATAATATACTATGATGTTTTTTTGACATTTTATGCCATACTATACTATGAGGTTTTTTTGATTCTTTTCTTTTATGCCTTACTATACTATGACGTTTTATGGCATTTTTATGCTATAGTATAATTAAATGTTTTTTGCCATTTTTATGTTTAATTATATCATTTCTTCTCATGCCGTACTTTACTATGACGTTTTTATAACCTTTTATGCCTTAATATACTATGATGTTTTTTTGACGTTTTCTGCCATACTATACTATGATGTTTTTTTTATTCTTTTCTTTTATGCCTTACTATACTATGACGTTTTTATATCCTATTTTATTCCCTACTACAATATGACATCTTTTATGCATTACGATCATATGATGTTTTTAAAGCATAGAACACCATGAATTTGTGCAGAGCTGACACCATAGTTAAGTGGTTTAAGCAGTTGTTTCACACTACAAAGATCGTAGTTTTGAATCCTGCCATTGACCCTTTTTGTATAAAACTTGGATGTTTTCCCTTCACCTGCGTCTGTTCTCTCTGGGTACTCTAGCTTCTGGCTTCTTATAGTTTATTACACTATGACATTAACATTTTTTATGCCAGGCTTTACTCTGACTTTTTAATGCCATGCTATACTAAGACGTTTTTTGGCATTTTTATCCCTAATTATAGTATTCTGTCTCATGCCTTGCCTCACTATGATGTTTGTACAACCTTTAATGCCTTAATATACTATGATGTTTTTTTGATGTTTTATGCCATACTATACTATGACGTTTTTTGGCATTTTTCTGCCATAGTATACTTTGATGTTTTATGGCATTTTTATGCCTAATTATGTTATTCTGTCTCATGCCTTGCCTTACTATGATGTTTACACAACCTTTTATGCCTTAATATACTATGATGTTTTTTTGACGTTTTATGCCATACTATACTATGACGTTTTTTGGCATTTTTCTGCCATAGTATACTTTGATATTTTTGGGCATTTTTATGCGTAATTATATTATTCTGTCTCATGCCTTGCCTTACTATGATGTTTATACAACCTTTCATACCATAGTATAGTTTGACGTTTTTTGGCACTTTTATGTCTATTTATATCATTTTGTCTCATGCCTTGCCCTGCTATGACGTTTTTATGACCTTTTATGCCTTAAAATACTTTGACGTTTTTTGGCATTTTTCTGCCATAGTATACTTTGATGTTTTATGGCATTTTTATGCCTAATTATATTATTCTGTCTCATGCCTTGCCTTACTATGATGTTTATACAACCTTTTATGCCTTAAAATACTATGATGTTTTTTTGACATTTTATGCCATACTATACTATGACGTTTTTTGGCATTTTTCTGCCATAGTATACTTTGATATTTTTGGGCATTTTTATGCGTAATTATATTATTCTGTCTCATGCCTTGCCTTACTATGATGTTTATACAACCTTTCATACCATAATATACTATGATGTTTTTTTGACATTTTATGCCATAGTATACTTTGATGTTTTTTGGCAATTTTATGCCAAATTATATTATTATGTCTCATGCCTTGCCTTACTATGATGTTTATACAACCTTTCATACCATAATATACTATGATGTTTTTTTGATGTTTTATGCCATACTATACTATGACGTTTTTTGGCATTTTTCTGCCATAGTATACTTTGATATTTTATGGCATTTTTAATGCGTAATTATATTATTCTGTCTCATGCCTTGCCTTACTATGATGTTTATACAACCTTTCATACCATAATATACTATGACGTTTTTTGGCATTTTTATGTCTATTTATATCATTTTGTCTCATGCCTTGCCATGCTATGACGTTTTTATGACCTTTTATGCCTTAAAATACTATGATGTTTTTTTGATGTTTTATGCCATACTATACTATGATGTTTTTTGGCATTTTTCTGCCATAGTATACTTTGATGTTTTATGGCATTTTTATGCATAATTATATTATTCTGTCTCATGCCTTGCCTTACTATGATGTTTATACAACCTTTCATACCATAATATACTATGATGTTTTTTTGACATTTTATGCCATACTATACTATGAGGTTTTTTTGATTCTTTTCTTTTATGCCTTACTATACTATGACGTTTTATGGCATTTTTATGCTATAGTATAATCAAATGTTTTTTGGCATTTTTATGTTTAATTATATCATTTCTTCTCATGCCGTACTTTACTATGACGTTTTTATAACCTTTTATGCCTTAATATACTATGATGTTTTTTTGACGTTTTCTGCCATACTATACTATGATGTTTTTTTTATTCTTTTCTTTTATGCCTTACTATACTATGACGTTTTTATATCCTATTTTATTCCCTACTACAATATGACATCTTTTATGCATTACGATCATATGATGTTTTTAAAGCATAGAACACCATGAATTTGTGCAGAGCTGACACCATAGTTAAGTGGTTTAAGCTGTTGTTTCACACTACAAAGATCGTAGGTTTGAATCCTGCCATTGACCCTTTTTGTATAAAACTTGGATGTTTTCCCTTCACCTGCGTCTGTTCTCTCTGGGTACTCTAGCTTCTGGCTTCTTATAGTTTATTACACTATGACATTGACATTTTTTATGCCAGGCTTTACTCTGACTTTTTAATGCCATGCTATACTAAGACGTTTTTTGGCATTTTTATCCCTAATTATAGTATTCTGTCTTATGCCTTGCCTCACTATGATGTTTGTACAACCTTTAATGCCTTAATATACTATGATGTTTTTTGATGTTTTATGCCATACTATATATACTATGACGTTTTTTGGCATTTTTCTGCCATAGTATACTTTGATGTTTTATGGCATTTTTATGCGTAATTATATAATTCTGTCTCATGCCTTGCCTTACTATGATGTTTATACAACCTTTCATACCATAATATACTATGATGTTTTTATGACATTTTATGCCATAGTATACTATGACGTTTTTTGACATTTTTTTGCCATAGTATACTTTGATGTTTTTTGGCAATTTTATGCCAAATTATATTATTCTGTCTTATGCCTTGCCTTACTATGATGTTTATACAAGCTTTCATACCATAATATACTATGATGTTTTTTGGCATTTTTCTGCCATAGTATACTTTGACGTTGTTTGGCACTTTTATGTCTATTATATCATTTTGTATCATGCCTTGCCATGCTATGACGTTTTTATGACCTTTTATGCCTTAAAATACTATGATGTTTTTTTGATATTTTATGCCATAGTATACTTTGATATTTTTTGGCATTTTTATGCGTAATTATATTATTCTGTCTCATGCCTTGCCTTACTATGATTTTTATACAACCTTTCATACCATAATATACTATGATGTTTTTTTGACATTTTATGCCATACTATACTATGACGTTTTTTGACATTTTTCTGCCATAGTATACTTTGATGTTTTTTGGCATTTTTATGCCTAATTATATTATTCTGTCTCATGCATTGCCTTACTATGATGTTTATACAACCTTTCATACCATAATATACTATGACGTTTTTTGGCATTTTTCTGCCATAGTATACTTTGACGTTTTTTGGCACTTTTATGTCTATTTATATCATTTTGTCTCATGCCTTGCCATGCTATGACGTTTTTATGAGTTTTTATGCCTTAAAATACTATGACGTTTTTTGGCATTTTTCTGCCATAGTATACTTTGATATTTTTTGGCATTTTTATGCGTAATTATATTATTCTGTCTCATGCCTTGCCTTACTATGATGTTTATACAACCTTTCATACCATAATATACTATGACGTTTTTTGGCATTTTTATGTCTATTTATATAATTTTGTCTCATGCCTTGCCATGCTATGACGTTTTTATGACCTTTTATGCCTTAAAATACTATGATGTTTTTTTGATGTTTTATGCCATACTATACTATGACGTTTTTTGGCATTTTTCTGCCATAGTATACTTTGATGTTTTATGGCATTTTTATGCATAATTATATTATTCTGTATCATGCCTTGCCTTACTATGATGTTTATACAACCTTTCACACCATAATATACTATGATGTTTTTTTGACATTTTTATGCCATACTATACTATGAGGTTTTTTTGATTCTTTTCTTTTATGCCTTACTATACTATGACGTTTTATGGCATTTTTATGCTATAGTATAATTAAATGTTTTTTGCCATTTTTATGTTTAATTATATCATTTCTTCTCATGCCGTACTTTACTATGACGTTTTTATAACCTTTTATGCCTTAAAATACTATGATGTTTTTTTGACGTTTTCTGCCATACTATACTATGATGTTTTTTTATTCTTTTCTTTTATGCCTTACTATACTATGACGTTTTTATATCCTATTTTATTCCCTACTACAATATGACATCTTTTATGCATTACGATCATATGATGTTTTTAAAGCATAGAACACCATGAATTTGTGCAGAGCTGACACCATAGTTAAGTGGTTTAAGCAGTTGTTTCACACTACAAAGATCGTAGTTTTGAATCCTGCCATTGACCCTTTTTGTATAAAACTTGGATGTTTTCCCTTCACCTGCGTCTGTTCTCTCTGGGTACTCTAGCTTCTGGCTTCTTATAGTTTATTACACTATGACATTAACATTTTTTATGCCAGGCTTTACTCTGACTTTTTAATGCCATGCTATACTAAGACGTTTTTTGGCATTTTTATCCCTAATTATAGTATTCTGTCTCATGCCTTGCCTCACTATGATGTTTGTACAACCTTTAATGCCTTAATATACTATGATGTTTTTTTGATGTTTTATGCCATACTATACTATGACGTTTTTTGGCATTTTTCTGCCATAGTATACTTTGATGTTTTATGGCATTTTTATGCCTAATTATATTATTCTGTCTCATGCCTTGCCTTACTATGATGTTTACACAACCTTTTATGCCTTAATATACTATGATTTTTTTTGACGTTTTATGCCATACTATACTATGACGTTTTTTGGCATTTTTCTGCCATAGTATACTTTGATATTTTTGGCATTTTTATGCGTAATTATATTATTCTGTCTCATGCCTTGCCTTACTATGATGTTTATACAACCTTTCATACCATAGTATAGTTTGACGTTTTTTGGCACTTTTATGTCTATTTATATCATTTTGTCTCATGCCTTGCCCTGCTATGACGTTTTTATGACCTTTTATGCCTTAAAATACTTTGACATTTTTTGGCATTTTTCTGCCATAGTATACTTTGATGTTTTATGGCATTTTTATGCCTAATTATATTATTCTGTCTCATGCCTTGCCTTACTATGATGTTTATACAACCTTTTATGCCTTAAAATACTATGATGTTTTTTTGACATTTTATGCCATACTATACTATGACGTTTTTTGGCATTTTTCTGCCATAGTATACTTTGATATTTTTGGCATTTTTATGCCTAATTATATTATTCTGTCTCATGCCTTGCCTTACTATGATGTTTATACAACCTTTCATACCATAATATACTATGATGTTTTTTTGACATTTTATGCCATAGTATACTTTGATGTTTTTTGGCAATTTTATGCCAAATTATATTATTATGTCTCATGCCTTGCCTTACTATGATGTTTATACAACCTTTCATACCATAATATACTATGATGTTTTTTTGATGTTTTATGTCTATTTATATCATTTTGTCTCATGCCTTGCCATGCTATGACGTTTTTATGACCTTTTATGCCTTAAAATACTATGATGTTTTTTTGACGTTTTCTGCCATACTATACTATGATGTTTTTTGGCATTTTTCTGCCATAGTATACTTTGATGTTTTATGGCATTTTTATGCATAATTATATTATTCTGTCTCATGCCTTGCCTTACTATGATGTTTATACAACCTTTCATACCATAATATACTATGATGTTTTTTTGACATTTTATGCCATACTATACTATGAGGTTTTTTTGATTCTTTTCTTTTATGCCTTACTATACTATGACGTTTTATGGCATTTTTATGCTATAGTATAATCAAATGTTTTTTGGCATTTTTATGTTTAATTATATCATTTCTTCTCATGCCGTACTTTACTATGACGTTTTTATAACCTTTTATGCCTTAATATACTATGATGTTTTTTTGACGTTTTCTGCCATACTATACTATGATGTTTTTTTTATTCTTTTCTTTTATGCCTTACTATACTATGACGTTTTTATATCCTATTTTATTCCCTACTACAATATGACATCTTTTATGCATTACGATCATATGATGTTTTTAAAGCATAGAACACCATGAATTTGTGCAGAGCTGACACCATAGTTAAGTGGTTTAAGCTGTTGTTTCACACTACAAAGATCGTAGGTTTGAATCCTGCCATTGACCCTTTTTGTATAAAACTTGGATGTTTTCCCTTCACCTGCGTCTGTTCTCTCTGGTACTCTAGCTTCTGGCTTCTTATAGTTTATTACACTATGACATTGACATTTTTATGCCAGGCTTTACTCTGACTTTTTAATGCCATGCTATACTAAGACGTTTTTTGGCATTTTTATCCCTAATTATAGTATTCTGTCTTATGCCTTGCCTTACTATGATGTTTATACAACCTTTTATGCCTTAATATACTATGATGTTTTTTGATGTTTTATGCCATACTATACTATGACGTTTTTTGGCATTTTTCTGCCATAGTATACTTTGATGTTTTATGGCATTTTTATGCCTAATTATGTTATTCTGTCTCATGCCTTGCCTTACTAAGATGTTTATACAACCTTTTATGCCTTAATATACTATGATGTTTTTTTGACGTTTTATGCCATACTATACTATGACGTTTTTTGGCATTTTTCTGCCATAGTATACTTTGATATTTTTTGGCATTTTTATGCCTAATTATATTATTCTGTCTCATGCCTTGCCTTACTATGATGTTTATACAACCTTTCATACCATAGTATAGTTTGACATTTTTTGGCACTTTTATGTCTATTTATATCATTTTGTCTCATGCCTTGCCCTGCTATGACGTTTTTATGACCTTTTATGCCTTAAAATACTATGACGTTTTTTGGCATTTTTCTGCCATAGTACACTTTGATGTTTTATGGCATTTTTATGCGTAATTATATTATTCTGTCTCATGCCTTGCCTTACTATGATGTTTATACAATCTTTCATACCATAATATACTATGATGTTTTTTTGACATTTTATGCCATAGTATTCTTTGATGTTTTTTGGCAATTTTATGCCTTGTTATATTATTCTGTCTTATGCCTTGCCTTACTATGATGTTTATACAACCTTTCATACCATAATATACTATGATGTTTTTTTGACATTTTATGCCATACTATACTATGATGTTTTTTGGCATTTTTCTGCCATAGTTTATTTTAATGTTTTATGGCATTTTTATGCCTAATTATATTATTCTGTCTCATGCCTTGCCTTACTATGATGTTTATACAACATTTCATACCATAATATACTATGATGTTTTTTTGACATTTTATGCCATAGTATACTATGACGTTTTTTGGCACTTTTATGTCTATTTATATCATTTTGTCTCATGCCTTGCCATGCTATGACGTTTTTATGAGTTTTTATGCCTTAAAATACTATGATGTTTTTTTGACGTTTTATGCCATACTATATATACCATTAGGTTTTTTGGCATTTTTCTGCCATAGTATACTTTGATGTTTTTTGGCAATTTTATGCCAAATTATATTATTATCTCTTATGCCTCGCCTTACTATGATGTTTATACAACCTTTCATACCATAATATACTATGATGTTTTTTTGACATTTTATGCCATACTATACTATTACGTTTTTTGGCATTTTTCTGCCATAGTTTATTTTAATGTTTTATGGCATTTTTATGCCTAATTATATTATTCTGTCTCATGCCTTGCCTTACTATGATGTTTATACAACCTTTCATACCATAATATACTATGATGTTTTTTTGACATTTTATGCCATAGTATACTATGACGTTTTTTGACATTTTTCTGCCATAGTATAGTTTGACGTTTTTTGGCACTTTTATGTCTATTTATATCATTTTGTCTCATGCCTCGCCATGCTATGACGTTTATACAACCTTTCATACCATAATATACTATGACGTTTTTTGGCATTTTTCTGCCATAGTATAGTTTGACGTTTTTTGGCACTTTTATGTCTATTTATATCATTTTGTCTCATGCATTGCCATGCTATGACATTTTTATGACCTTTTATGCCTTAAAATACTATGATGTTTTTTTGACGTTTTATGCCATACTATACTATGATGTTTTTTTGGCATTTTTCTGCCATACTATACTATGATGTTTTTTTGATTCTTTTCTTTTATGCCTTACTATACTATGACGTTTTTTGGCATTTTTATGCTATAGTATAATTAAATGTTTTTTGGCATTTTTATGTTTAATTATATCATTTCTTCTCATGCCTTACTATACTATGACGTTTTTATATCCTATTTTATTCCCTACTACAATATGACATCTTTTATGCGTTACGATCATACGATGTTTTTAAAGCATAGAACACCACGAATTTGTGCAGAGCTGACACCATAGTTAAGTGGTTTAAGCAGTTGTTTCACACTACAAAGATTGTGGGTTCGAATCCTGCCATTGACCCTTTTTGTATAAAACTTGGATGTTTTCCCTTCACCTGCGTCTGTTCTCTCTGGGTACTCTAGCTTCTGGCTTCTTATAGTTTATTACACTATGACATTGATATTTTTTATGCCAAGCTTTACTCTGACTTTTTAATGCCATGCTATACTAAGACGTTTTTTGGCATTTTTATCCCTAATTATAGTATTCTGTCTTATGCCTTGCCTCACTATGATGTTTATACAACCTTTCATACCATAATATACTATGATGTTTTTTGGCATTTTTATGTCTATTTATATAATTTTGTCTCATGCCTTGCCATGCTATGACGTTTTTATGACCTTTTATGCCTTAAAATACTATGATGTTTTTTTGACATTTTATGCCATACTATACTATTACGTTTTTTGGCATTTTTCTGCCATAGTTTATTTTAATGTTTTATGGCATTTTTATGCCTAATTATATTATTCTGTCTCATGCCTTGCCTTTCTATGATGTTTATACAACCTTTCATACCATAATATACTATGATGTTTTTTTGACATTTTATGCCATAGTATACTATGACGTTTTTTGACATTTTTCTGCCATAGTATAGTTTGACGTTTTTTGGCACTTTTATGTCTATTTATATCATTTTGTCTCATGCCTCGCCATGCTATGACGTTTATACAACCTTTCATACCATAATATACTATGACGTTTTTTGGCATTTTTCTGCCATAGTATAGTTTGACGTTTTTTGGCACTTTTATGTCTATTTATATCATTTTGTCTCATGCATTGCCATGCTATGACATTTTTATGACCTTTTATGCCTTAAAATACTAAGATGTTTTTTTGACGTTTTATGCCATACTATACTATGACGTTTTTTGGCATTTTTCTGCCATAGTATACTTTGATATTTTTTGGCATTTTTATGCGTAGTTATATTATTCTGTCTCATGCCTTGCCTTACTATGATGTTTATACAACCTTTCATACCATAATATACTATGATGTTTTTTTGACGTTTTATGCCATAGTATACTTTGATGTTTTTTGGCATTTTTATGCCTTGTTATATTATTCTGTCTTATGCCTTGCCTTACTATGATGTTTATACAACCTTTCATACCATAATATACTATGATGTTTTTTTGACGTTTTATGCCATACTATACTATGACGTTTTTTGGCATTTTTCTGCCATAGTATACTTTGATGTTTTTTGGCATTTTTATGCCTAATTATATTATCCTGTCTCATGCCTTGCCTTACTATGATGTTTATACAACCTTTCATACCATAATATACTATGATGTTTTTTTGACGTTTTATGCCATACTATACTATGATGTTTTTTTGGCATTTTTCTGCCATACTATACTATGATGTTTTTTTGATTCTTTTCTTTTATGCCTTACTATACTATGACGTTTTTTGGCATTTTTATGCTATAGTATAATTAAATGTTTTTTGGCATTTTTATGTTTAATTATATCATTTCTTCTCATGCCTTACTATACTATGATGTTTTTATATCCTATTTTATTCCCTACTACAATATGACATCTTTTATGCGTTACGATCATATGATGTTTTTAAAGCATAGAACACCACGAATTTGTGCAGAGCTGACACCATAGTTAAGTGGTTTAAGCAGTTGTTTCACACTACAAAGATCGTAGGTTCGAATCCTGCCATTGACCCTTTTTGTATAAAACTTGATGTTTTTTGGCATTTTTATGCCTTACTATACTATGACGTTTTTTGGCATTTTTCTGCCATACTATACTATGATGTTTTTTTGACGTTTTTATGAGTTTTTATGCCTTACTACACTATGACATTGATATTTTTAATGCCATGCTATACTAAGACGTTTTTTGGCATTTTTATCCCTAATTATAGTATTCTGTCTCATGCCTTGCCTCACTATGATGTTTATACAACCTTTCATACCATAATATACTATGATGTTTTTTTGACGTTTTATGCCATACTATATATACCATTAGGTTTTTTGGCATTTTTCTGCCATAGTATACTTTGATGTTTTTTGGCAATTTTATGCCAAATTATATTATTCTGTCTCATGCCTTGCCTTACTATGATGTTTATACAACCTTTCATACCATAATATACTATGATGTTTTTTTGACATTTTATGCCATAGTATACTATGACGTTTTTTGACATTTTTCTGCCATAGTATACTTTGACGTTTTTTGGCACTTTTATGTCTATTTATATCATTTTGTCTCATGCATTGCCATGCTATGACATTTTTATGACCTTTTATGCCTTAAAACACTATGATGTGTTTTTGACGTTTTATGCCATACTATACTATGACGTTTTTTGGCATTTTTCTGCCATAGTATACTTTGATATTTTTTGGCATTTTTATGCGGAATTATATTATTCTGTCTCATGCCTTGCCTTACTATGATGTTTATACAACCTTTCATACCATAATATACTATGATGTTTTTTTGACATTTTTCTGCCATACTATACTATGATGTTTTTTTGATTCTTTTCTTTTATGCCTTACTATACTATGACGTTTTTTGGCATTTTTATGCTATAGTATAATTAAATGTATTTCTGTCTCATGCCTTGCCTTACTATGATGTTTATACAACCTTTCATACCATAATATACTATGATGTTTTTTTGACATTTTATGCCATACTATACTATTACGTTTTTTGGCATTTTTCTGCCATAGTTTATTTTAATGTTTTATGGCATTTTTATGCCTAATTATATTATTCTGTCTCATGCCTTGCCTTACTATGATGTTTATACAACATTTCATACCAGAATATACTATGATGTTTTTTTGACATTTTATGACGTTTTTTGACATTTTACTGCCATAGTATACTTTGACGTTTTTTGGCACTTTTATGTCTATGTATATCATTTTGTCTCATGCCTTGCCATGCTATGACGTTTTTATGAGTTTTTATGCCTTTAATACTGTGATGTTTTTTTTGACGTTTTATGCCATAGTATACTTTGATGTTTTTTGGCATTTTTATGCCTTGTTATATTATTCTGTCTTATGCCTTGCCTTACTATGATGTTTATACAACCTTTCATACCATAATATACTATGACGTTTTTTGGCATTTTTCTGCCATAGTATACTTTGATGTTTTATGGCATTTTTATGCCTAATTATATTATCCTGTCTCATGCCTTGCCTTACTATGATGTTTATACAACCTTTCATACCATAATATACTATGACGTTTTTTGGCATTTTTCTGCCATAGTATAGTTTGACGTTTTTTGGCACTGTTATGTCTATTTATATCATTTTGTATCATGCATTGCCATGCTATGACGTTTTTATGACCTTTTATGCCTTAAAATACTATGATGTTTTTTTGACGTTTTATGCCATAGTATACTTTGATATTTTTTGGCATTTTTATGCGTAATTATATTATTCTGTCTCATGCCTTGCCTTACTATGATGTTTATACAACCTTTCATACCATAATATACTATGATGTTTTTTTGATTCTTTTCTTTTATGCCTTACTGTACTATGACGTTTTTTGGCATTTTTATGCTATAGTATAATTAAATGTTTTTCTGTCTCATGCCTTGCCTTACTATGATGTTTATACAACGTTTCATACCATAATATACTGTGATGTTTTTTTGACATTTTATGCCATAGTATACTATGACGTTTTTTGACATTTTTCTGCCATAGTATACTTTGATGTTTTTTGGAACTTTTATGTCTATTTATATCATTTTGTCTCATGCCTCGCCATGCTATGACGTTTTTATGACCTTTTATGCCTTAAAATACTATGATGTTTTTTTGACGTTTTATGCCATACTATACTATGACGTTTTTTGGCATTTTTCTGCCATAGTATACTTTGATGTTTTATGGCATTATTATGCCTAATTATATTATCCTGTCTCATGCCTTGCCTTACTATGATGTTTATACAACCTTTCATACCATAATATACTATGATGTTTTTTTGACATTTTATGCCATAGTATACTATGACGTTTTTTGACATTTTTCTGCCATAGTATACTTTGACGTTTTTTGGCACTTTTATGTCTATTTATATCATTTTGTCTCATGCCTTGCCATGCTATGACGTTTTTATGAGTTTTTATGCCTTAAAATACTATGATGTTTTTTTGACGTTTTATGCCATAGTATACTTTGATGTTTTTTGGCATTTTTATGCCTTGTTATATTATTCTGTCTTATGCCTTGCCTTACTATGATGTTTATACAACCTTTCATACCATAATATACTATGATGTTTTTTTGACGTTTAATGACATACTATACTATGACGTTTTTTGGCATTTTTATGCCATAGTATACTTTGACGTTTTTTGGCATTTTTATGCCAAATTATATTATTCTGTCTCATGCCTTGCCTTACTATGATGTTTATACAACCTTTCATACCGTAATATACTATGATGTTTTTTTGACATTTTATGCCATAGTATACTATGACGTTTTTTGACATTTTCCTGCCATAGTATACTTTGATGTTTTTTGGCACTTTTATGTCTATTTATATAATTTTGTCTCATGCCTCGCCATGCTATGACGTTTTTATGACCTTTTATGCCTTAAAATACTATGATGTTTTTTTGACGTTTTATGCCATACTATACTATGACGTTTTTTGGCATTTTTCTGCCATAGTATACTTTGATGTTTTATGGCATTTTTATGCCTAATTATATTATCCTGTCTCATGCCTTGCCTTACTATGATGTTTATACAACCTTTCATACCATAATATACTATGATGTTTTTTTGACATTTTATGCCATACTATACTATTACGTTTTTTGGCATTTTTCTGCCATAGTTTATTTTAATGTTTTATGGCATTTTTCTGCCATAGTTTATTTTAATGTTTTATGGCATTTTTATGCCTAATTATATTATTCTGTCTCATGCCTTGCCTTACTATGATGTTTATACAACATTTCATACCATAATATACTATGATGTTTTTTTGACATTTTATGACGTTTTTTGACATTTTTCTGCCATAGTATACTTTGACGTTTTTTGGCACTTTTATGTCTATTTATATCATTTTGTCTCATGCCTTGCCATGCTATGACGTTTTTATGAGTTTTTATGCCTTTAATACTGTGATGTTTTTTTTGACGTTTTATGCCATAGTATACTTTGATGTTTTTTGGCATTTTTATGCCTTGTTATATTATTCTGTCTTATGCCTTGCCTTACTATGATGTTTATACAACCTTTCATACCATAATATACTATGATGTTTTTTTGACGTTTTATGCCATACTATACTATGATGTTTTTTGGCATTTTTCTGCCATAGTATACTTTGATGTTTTATGGCATTTTTATGCCTAATTATATTATCCTGTCTCATGCCTTACTATACTATGATGTTTATACAACCTTTCATACCATAATATACTATGACGTTTTTTGGCATTTTTCTGCCATAGTATAGTTTGACGTTTTTTGGCACTTTTATGTCTATTTATATCATTTTGTCTCATGCATTGCCATGCTATGACGTTTTTATGACCTTTTATGCCTTAAAATACTATGATGTTTTTTTGACGTTTTATGCCATACTATACTATGACGTTTTTTGGCATTTTTCTGCCATAGTATACTTTGATATTTTTTGGCATTTTTATGCGTAATTATATTATTCTGTCTCATGCCTTGCCTTACTATGATGTTTATACAACCTTTCATACCATAATATACTATGATGTTTTTTTGATTCTTTTCTTTTATGCCTTACTATACTATGACGTTTTTTGGCATTTTTATGCTATAGTATAATTAAATGTTTTTCTGTCTCATGCCTTGCCTTACTATGATGTTTATACAACCTTTCATACCATAATATACTATGATGTTTTTTTGACATTTTATGCCATAGTATACTATGACGTTTTTTGACATTTTTCTGCCATAGTATACTTTGATGTTTTTTGGAACTTTTATGTCTATTTATATCATTTTGTCTCATGCCTCGCCATGCTATGACGTTTTTATGACCTTTTATGCCTTAAAATACTATGATGTTTTTTTGACGTTTTATGCCATACTATACTATGACGTTTTTTGGCATTTTTCTGCCATAGTATACTCTGATGTTTTATGGCATTATTATGCCTAATTATATTATCCTGTCTCATGCCTTGCCTTACTATGATGTTTATACAACCTTTCATACCATAATATACTATGATGTTTTTTTGACATTTTATGCCATAGTATACTATGACGTTTTTTGACATTTTTCTGCCATAGTATACTTTGACGTTTTTTGGCACTTTTATGTCTATTTATATCATTTTGTCTCATGCCTTGCCATGCTATGACGTTTTATGAGTTTTTATGCCTTAAAATACTATGATGTTTTTTTGACGTTTTATGCCATAGTATACTTTGATGTTTTTTGGCATTTTTATGCCTTGTTATATTATTCTGTCTCATGCCTTGCCTTACTATGATGTTTATACAACCTTTCATACCATAATATACTATGATGTTTTTTTGACGTTTAATGCCATACTATACTATGACGTTTTTTGGCATTTTTATGCCATAGTATACTTTGACGTTTTTTGGCATTTTTATGCCAAATTATATTATTCTGTCTCATGCCTTGCCTTACTATGATGTTTATACAACCTTTCATACCGTAATATACTATGATGTTTTTTTGACATTTTATGCCATACTATACTATGATGTTTTTTTTGACGTTTTATGCCATACTACACTATGATGTTTTTTGGCAATTTTATGCCAAATTATATTATTCTGTCTCATGCCTTGCCTCACTATGATCTTTATACAACCTTTCATACCATAATATAATATTATGTTTTTTTGACATTTTATGTCTTATGCCTATGACGTTTTTTGACAAAATCATGCCTTACTATAATATGACGTTTTATGCCTTACTATACTATGACATTATTTGACATTTTTATGCCTTACTATAATATGACGTTATTTGACATTTTTATGCCTTACTATACTATGACATTTTTTGACATTTTATGCCTTACTATACTATGAAATTTTTTGCCTTACTATACTGTGACGTTTCTATGTCTTACTATACTATGACGTTATTTGACATTTTTATGTCTTACTATAATAAGACGTTATTTGACATTTTTATGCCTTACTATACTATGATGTTTTATCCCTCACTATACTATGTCATTTTTTTGTGACGTTTTATGCCTTACTATACTTTGTCATTTTTATGAATTTTTATGCCTTACTATACTATATAATTTTTTGTGACTTTTTATGCCTTACAAAAAAATGTCATTTTTTGTGATTTTTTATGTCTTACTATACTATGACATTTTTTGCCTTACTGTACTGTGATGTTTTATGCCCTACTATACTATGACGTTTAGTGCCTTACTACACTATGACTTTTAATGACTTACTATACTATGACGTTTTTCACAATTTTATGCCTTATTATACTATGATGTTTTATCCCTTACTATACTATATAATTTTTTGTGACTTTTTATGCCTTACAAAAAAATGTAATTTTTCGTGACTTTTTATGTCTTACTATACTATGACATTTTTTGCCTTACTGTACTGTGATGTTTTATGCCCTACTATACTATGACGTTTAGTGCCTTACTATACTATGACTTTTAATGACTTACTATACTATGACGTTTTTCACAATTTTATGCCTTATCATACTATGACGTTTAGTGCCTTACTATACTACGACTTTTAATGACTTACTATACTATGACGTTTTTTGACATTTTTATGCCTTACTATACTATGACATTTTATGCCTTAATATACTATGTCATTTTTTTGTGACTTTTTATGTCTTACTATACTATGACATTTTATGCCTTACTATACTATGACATTTTATGCCTCACTATACTATGTCATTTTTTTGTGACTTTTTATGCCTTACTATACTATGTCATTTTTTTGTGGCTTTTGTGCCTTACTATAATATAACATTTTATGCCCTATTATACTTTAACATTTCATGCCTTACTATACTATGACGTTTTTTGAAAAATATATGCCTTACTATACTTTGACGTTTTTTGACGTTTTATGCCATACTACACTATGATGTTTTTTGGCAATTTTATGCCAAATTATATTATTCTGTCTCATGCCTTGCCTCACTATGATCTTTATACAACCTTTCATACCATAATATAATATTATGTTTTTTTGACATTTTATGTCTTATGCCTATGACGTTTTTTGACAAAATCATGCCTTACTATAATATGACGTTTTATGCCTTACTATACTATGACATTATTTGACATTTTTATGCCTTACTATAATATGACGTTATTTGACATTTTTATGCCTTACTATACTATGACATTTTTTGACATTTTATGCCTTACTATACTATGAAATTTTTTGCCTTACTATACTGTGACGTTTCTATGTCTTACTATACTATGACGTTATTTGACATTTTTATGTCTTACTATAATAAGACGTTATTTGACATTTTTATGCCTTACTATACTATGATGTTTTATCCCTCACTATACTATGTCATTTTTTTGTGACGTTTTATGCCTTACTATACTTTGTCATTTTTATGAATTTTTATGCCTTACTATACTATATAATTTTTTGTGACTTTTTATGCCTTACAAAAAAATGTCATTTTTTGTGATTTTTTATGTCTTACTATACTATGACATTTTTTGCCTTACTGTACTGTGATGTTTTATGCCCTACTATACTATGACGTTTAGTGCCTTACTACACTATGACTTTTAATGACTTACTATACTATGACGTTTTTCACAATTTTATGCCTTATTATACTATGATGTTTTATCCCTTACTATACTATATAATTTTTTGTGACTTTTTATGCCTTACAAAAAAATGTAATTTTTCGTGACTTTTTATGTCTTACTATACTATGACATTTTTTGCCTTACTGTACTGTGATGTTTTATGCCCTACTATACTATGACGTTTAGTGCCTTACTATACTATGACTTTTAATGACTTACTATACTATGACGTTTTTCACAATTTTATGCCTTATCATACTATGACGTTTAGTGCCTTACTATACTACGACTTTTAATGACTTACTATACTATGACGTTTTTTGACATTTTTATGCCTTACTATACTATGACATTTTATGCCTTAATATACTATGTCATTTTTTGTGACTTTTTATGTCTTACTATACTATGACATTTTATGCCTTACTATACTATGACATTTTATGCCTCACTATACTATGTCATTTTTTGTGACTTTTTATGCCTTACTATACTATGTCATTTTTTGTGGCTTTTGTGCCTTACTATAATATAACATTTTATGCCCTATTATACTTTAACATTTCATGCCTTACTATACTATGACGTTTTTTGAAAAATATATGCCTTACTATACTTTGACGTTTTTTGACTTTTTTTTTTATTTTAAGTATATTTTTTGGGCTTTTATGCCTTTATTCAAAAGCACACAGTAGAGAGACAGGAAATTGGGAGGCAGAGAGAGGCAGAATGACATGCAGTAAAGGGCCGTCCGATGCGGGACTCGAATCGGGGCTGACTGCAGTGAGGACTGTAGCCTCTACACATGGGGCGCCTGCTTAGACCACGCCGCCACACGACGCCCTATTTTTTGACATTTTTATGCCTTACTACACTATGACGTTTTATGACTTACTATAATATGTCATTTTTTGTGACTTATTATGCCTTACGATAAAATGTCATTTTTTGTGACTTTTTATGCCTTATTATACTATGACATTCTATGCCTTACTATTCTGTGACATTTTATCCCTTACTATACTATGTCATTTGTGGTGACTTTTTATGCCTTACAATAAAATGACATTTTTTGTGACTTTTTATGCCTTACTATATACTATGACGTTTTTTGACAATTTTATGCCTTACTATACTATGACGTTTTTTGACAAATTTATGCCTTACCATACTATGACGTTATTTGACATTTTTATGCTTTACTACACTATGACGTTTTATGCCTTACTATACTATGACGTTTTTTGACTATTTTATGCCGTAGTATACTATGATGCTTTTTGACAAATTTATGCCTTACTATACTATGACGTATTTTGATAATTTTATGCCTTTCTATACTATGACAGTTTTTGATAATTTTATGCCTTACTATACTATGACATTTTATGCCTTACTATACTATGACGTTTTCTGAAAAATTTATGCCTTACTATACTATGACGTATTTTGATAATTTTATGCCTTACTATACTATGACGTATTTTGATAATTTTATGCCTTTCTATACTATGACGGTTTTTAATACTTTTATGCCTTACTATACTATGATGTTTTATGCCTTACTATACTATGACGTTGTTTGACAAATTTATGCCTTACTATACTATGTCATTTTTTGTGACGTTTTATGCCTTACTATACTATGACATTCTATGCCTTACTATTCTGTGACATTTTTTGACAATTTTATGCCTTAATATACTATGACGCTTTTTGACATTTTTTTGCCTCACTATATTATGATGTTTTTTGACAAATTTATGCCTTACTATACTATGATGTTTCATGCCTTAGTATACTTTGACATTTTTTGAAATTTTTATACCTTACTATACTATGACATTTTATGCCTTACTATACTATGATGTTTTTTGAAATATTTATGCCTTACTATACTATGACGTATTTTGATAATATTATGCCTTCCTATACTATGATGGTTTTTAATAATTTTATGCCTTACTATATTATAACGTTTTATGCCTTACTTTACTATGATGTTTTTTATGAATCTATGCCTTACTACACTATGACGTTTTATGCTTTGCTATACTGTGACATTTTATGCCTTACTACACTATGATGTTTTTTGACATATTTATGCTTTATTATACTATGACATTTTATGCCTTACTATACTATTATGTTTTATGCCTTACTAAACTATGACGTTTTTTGACAAATTCATGCCTTACTATATTATGACGTTTTTTGACATTTTTATGCCTTACTATACTATGACGTTTTATGCCTTACTAAACTATTACGTTTTTTTTACATTTTTTTGCCTTACTATAATATGACGTTATTTGACATTTTTTGCCTTACTATACTGTGACGTTTCTATGCCTTACTATACTATGACGTTATTTGACATTTTTATGCCTTACTATAATATGACGTTATTTGACATTTTTTGCCTTACTATACTGTGACGTTTCTATGCCTTACTATACTATGACGTTATTTGACATTTTTATGCCCTATTATAATATGACGTTATTTGACATTTTTATGCCTTACTACACTGTGACGTTTTATGCCTTACTATACCATGACGTTTTTGACAATTTTATGCCTTACTATACTATGATGTTTTTTTGACATATTTATGCTTTATTATACTATGACATTTTATGCCTTACTATACTATTATGTTTTATGCCTTACTAAACTATGATGTTTTTTGACATTTTTATGCCTTACTACACTGTGACGTTTTATGACAATTTTATGCCTTAGTATACTATGACGTTTTTTGACAAATTTATGCCTTACTATACGATGACGTTTTATGCCTTACTATACTGTGAAATTTTTTGACAATTTTATGCCTTACTATACTATGACGTTTTTTGACATATTTATGCTTTATTATACTATGACATTTTATGCCTTACTATACTATTACATTTTATGCCTTACTAAACTATAACGTTTTTGAGAATTTTATGCCTTAGTATACTTTGACGTTTTTTGACAAATTTATGCCTTACTATACCATGTAGTTTTATGCCTTACTATACTGTGACATTTTATGCCGTACTATACTATGACGTTTTTGACAGTTTTATGCCTTAGTATACTATGATGTTTTTTGACAAATTTATGCCTTACTATACTATGACGTTTAATGCCTTACTATACTATCACTTTTTTTTACATTTTTATGCCTTAACATATTATGACATTTTTTTGACTTTTTATGCCCCTACTATACTATGTCATTTTTTTTACAAATTTTTATCCGTTATTATACTGTGTTGTTTCTATGACTTTTTATGCCTTACTATACCATGTCTTTTTCATTATTTTTTATGCCCTACTATATCATCACTTTTTTGTGACTCTTTTTGCCTTACTAAAACATCACGTTTTTATGACATTTTAGGCTTTTATCCTATGTCGTTTTTGTGACATTTCATCACTTACTATACTATGTCATTTTTACTTTCTATGCCTTACTATACCATGTCGATTTTTCGTGCCTGACTACACTATGATGTTTTTATGACTGTGGGATTTTTTTAATGACATATATTAGTATGACTTTTATGGCCCTACTATACTAGGACTTTTTACAGTCCTAATATACCGTGACTTTTTAAGCCTTTGTATACTATGACCTAGGACATACCTATGACATATATCTCCATATATCAAGAGTGATAATACCATATGTGTCATATATGTGTCATGTTTATAATATGAAATACTCATACCAAAATGCAACTTTATTAAAACAACATGCTTATTACAATTCTATATTTTGTATATGATTTTCTTAAGAATTTCTATTAAATTCAAACATACATGTCGATATTTTATATTTACATATATAATATAAACATATACAGACAGGCTTTGGGACAGATATATATTTATGTAAAATATGTGTACAATATAAACTGACAACAAACAAATATTTGTTTCTATTAGCTAGACATATATCTCAATATATACATACAGTATATATATATATTATGTTTTCAATTTCTAACAGGTTTCATGTGTAACTTTAACATATTCCGTTTTTTATTTATTTATTTATATGTACATATACAGTACTTCATATATGGAAATTCAACACATGTACATATATTACATTTGCATATGGGCTTTTCTGAATGCAAATTCAGATCTTATATGTTAACCGTTTGGTTGATGGCATTAAAAAGTCAATCTCTTTGTTTTGCAGGGGAGGCAGGAAGAACTTCGTCATTTTCACTGTGTTCATCATCATGTCTGCTCTTGGAAGGTCAGTTGGTGTTTGGTTGTACTGCAGAGTGTTCACCACACAACAGAGGCTTGATTTGGCACGCCGTGAGACCTCATGTCACTAATCCTTGAAATATGCAGTACATGCTTTCTGGTTTTGGGTGGAGCGAAAAATTAAACTAATCTTCCCCTTGTTTAAACCTTAGTGTTAAAGAAACACAAAATTTGTTTAATAATGTCCTATGATAAAACACACATGACTGAATTTACTATGTGCTTCTGTATTGTTTTGTAAGAAGGAATCACAATCTTATGTATGTATCCAACAGCTTCCCGGTCACCACTTTCAATGATGATTTGGGAGAAGAGTTCCATTTCATTTACTGACCTACTTATCACAGCTCACACAAGCATGGCTGCCACAACTTGGACCATCCCCGTGGCCACTGACCCATTTGCCTGACAAGCCAACCTTCAAAATTTCAAATATTCAGATCACATAAGTCATGCTTAAATCTATTCCCTAATATTTCTCCTCTGTTGCACACTACCACCTAATTCCCCATCTTCCAGTCCCCACACACTTTATTTTCCCAGAGTTCTCTGGTGCAAGGTGGGTGTCCTGCTTAGCATCAGTTCCTGACTGAGGTCTGACACATCTTCTCTCTGGATCCAGGGCGGACGTACTGCCAGTTCCATTTACGACACAAGCTGCTGCATTATTCATGCTTCTTAATTAGGCAGTGAAGCAGCAGCTTATAAGAATGAGACATTTAGTAGATCAGGGTTTTGGATGCCACTTTCTACACGACTTTGCCACCGCATACAAGAGCAAACATGATAAGAAATGGCACTGTTTAAGACAGGGTGCAGTATTTTTAGCAACAAGCAATGACATTACTATGATCATTTTAAGAAAGGTACAGATGAGCACAGAGTGCCCATGAAACATCAGAGTACACCCACATAGAAGATTAGAAATATCATACAGGGCATTAAATACCTGCAGGCACCTGACGACAAACTACAGTAAGACTGTGTGCTCTTCATGCTGCTAAGCCAGAAAATTATTTGAAATACTTTTAAAACATGAGCAGATAATTTGTATTTGTAAGAGCAGAATGCAAGTTTTTCCATATGAAATTATACATTTGGACGTTTGGTATGTATTGATTATCAGTTGACCACTGCCTGAAAAGAGTCAAATCCAGAGGCAGACTTATTTTTTTACAGTACAAACTTCTTTTTAACATCACAAATTTTAAATTTTACTTATGGAAATACAGATAGTAGCAGTTATACTATTTAGAGACATTATTCTTCCTATATCTTTTAACAGATTCATCACAACTCATCAGAGTATTTGATTTTATCATTGCAAATGTTAAAATACTGTTAGGAATGATTCAAAACAAAACCATCAGTATCAACTTTTGTTTTATGCAGTACTATAATTAGGTCTGCAACTACTGATTACCAGAGATTACTATTGATCAATTAGATTATTTTTAGTTTATGAATCCTTTAGTTTTTGAATGTCAATAGTGAAAGAAATGCTTCTCACAGTGTCTCATAGCCCAAGATGACGTCTTTTAATGTCTTGTTTTTGCTGAGCAATAGTTCAAAAGTGAAATAATTATATAACTTAATTAAAATTAGTAACACTGCTGTAAACAATAGAAAAAAGTTTTGCATTCACATTCTCTTTACATAAGTAAAAATCATTAAAAGATTAATTAGAGTAAATGTATAAATGGAAATGCAAGTAATGTACAAGTACCTTAAAATAGTAGTTATATATTATAGTAGTACAGTGCTTGAATAAATGTGCTGTTATTTTCCTAAATTGTGGAAGACATTGAATGAAAAAATTATTTACAATTGAGAAAAGCCACAAATCCTCATAGTGGAGAATCTGGAATCAGACGATAATTTTTTGTTTGTGTTTCATAAGTGACCTAATGATTGATCTGTGATTTAAATTGTTGCCAGCTATTTATTCTTTACCACTCAACTAATCAATGAATCATTTCAGCTCTGACTGTAATGTTGTTTTAAATGATTCAATACTAAAATAATTAATAGTGGAGGAGATTGGATGTGTTTCTTTTTGACATATAGAAATACAATTACTTTTGTTCATTACGGACAATAATTAGCGATTCAAACTTTTGTAATGATCAGTTCTGGAACTCTGTGTTTTAATATTATTTCTTTATTCATGAACATATCCAACAAAAGGTTAAACACTGACTGCAAATGTTGTATTTTCAGAGCCAACAAATCCAAGCTGCTTTGGGAGCTAAGCCTTTTT
Source organism: Seriola aureovittata (assembly GCF_021018895.1). Taxonomy (NCBI): domain Eukaryota; kingdom Metazoa; phylum Chordata; class Actinopteri; order Carangiformes; family Carangidae; genus Seriola; species Seriola aureovittata. The sequence continues at coordinate 12,155,564 of NC_079364.1, forward strand.
AGTTTTTCTTGTCATTTGAAAAAAAAAGGGCAGCATGCTGCACCTGTTGGCTGTGGAGCCATATGCCTCCGACATGGCAGTATGCATGAATACGGATCAGCACGGTGACAGGCCTAACATCCACTGCATGGGCTCAGCAGATTCCTCTCATTCTCGAGTCAAGTGGTGGGTCAAAAAGGATAAAACCATTCTCTTTCTGTTCTCTGATGCATGCTAATACGCAGTCTGTCAGTACTGAGGTGGCAAGGCCCTCAGGGAGGGTTTTGCACTGAACTATTTCTTGTCTGTAGAAAGATCAGGGAGGGTAATCTCTGTCTCTGCTATCCAGGACTGTTCTGCTGTGTAATTCAGTCTTTATCCTAAATCCAGAGAGAGAAAGACAGCAGAGACAGACAGAGGGAGAATCTATTTGAAAAACCTCTAATGTACGAAACGAAAATAAAAAAAGAAGTGTATTTGCACAAGTAACATGATTGCAAAGGGCTTAGGGTACTGAGGCAGGGACATGAAGTTCAAGATGGAGATACATATTCAGAAGAATCTTTTTTATAATGACAATTACTCATTGGCACAACCAACATGATAATATTTTAACATTTTAATCATTCTGAATTGCAGGCACTGAACGAGCCCTTCAAAGACAATAAACACTGCCAGCCAAGGTCATATCAACATCACAGGAATCAGCAGTGTGGGATGGTGTGTTGAACCTGCCATGTTGGTTTTGAAATGAAGCGTAAACACACGGGGGGAACAGCATCTGGTCTTACATGTCAAAGCATAAAGTACATCTTCTACAAAAGGCAACTTTTTTATGAAGCCTCTCCAAAAGATATGAAATGTTGAAACTTATTTATGTCTTACTACACGACACTGGGTTAAATCAATTTAATTGCTCAATTCTTGAGGGAGTGTAAATTGAAAACCAAGGTTTAATTTCATAGGTCTCTATTTTCAAGGGATTTTTCACTGTCTCTAAAGCCCTCACACTATTACTTGTCATGTAAAAAGCAATTACAATCAGTGCCTGGATGAAATGTGTCATCAGAGAATCCATTAACAATGTCCTCAGACCTTAATATTTACAGTCACCACCCTACTTTCAGAGGCAACATTGAGTTTTATGAGTTGTGAAGGGCAATTAAAAGGCATTGGTGTCATTGTCAGATCTCTTGTGTTAGGCAGTCTGTTTGAGGAAATTATGATTTCGCAAAGGTATTTATTGCAATGCTGTTGTATTACATTAAATTATACGAGTGTTCCTGCTGTGTCCGAGCTTCTTTTACTGATACATTACAGTTATTTAATTAAACTAGTGCTACTATGATTGTGTGGTTGCAATAAAAAAAGATCTTTAAAAAAGATCCTTAATTAATGAAAGGAAAACAACATTAGATTGTAACTATTGGTTTTCTCTTGCATACCTGTGGAGAAGATAACCAATACAAATATAATTTCCTATTCTCAGCCTAATAAAGTAGTCCAAACTCTGCCTTAAAGGAATAGGTCGTCATTTTGAGTAATACACTTGTGCTCCTGCCAAGTGCTGGACGGGAAGATTGACACCACTTTCATGTCTGTAGGCTAAGTAGCCTATGATACCGCCAGCAGACAATTAGTCTGACCTTAGTTTAGCATAAATACTGGAAATGGCTAGTTAGGTAAATCTGTATACCAGCTCATAAAATGCTCACTAATTAACATGTTGTTTATTGCCCTGCACCTCACAGTGACGACAAGACCTACTTCCAGTCTTTATGCTAAGATAATCATCAGCTGTTAACAATAAAATGTGTAAATTCTTTCAATCACAATTTCTAAATCAATGTAACTGTTAGAATATGTTTTCTGCAAATCTTGTAACATAATTTTCTAAATATAATAATAAATAGATAATAACCTTTTTCCTCAATGGTAGAAATATAATTGTGTCATAGCTGTAATTATTGTAATTAATTATTTACACTGTGTAAAATACGATGATTCTCAGGCATGTTCTGGGGCTCTTCTGTGATTTCTAAGTGGATTTGTGGACGTTTATTTGGGATTGACATCAGAGATCAACATCAGAGAGACCCTCCCCCCTGAAAAAAATGAAGCCAGTAACTTCTAAGCTAATTATTTCCTGTCCTTTTACTGATCTTGTGAACCCCCAGATTCACCTTGCAACCTTGCAAGGGATCTCAGCCCCCAGGTCTGGAACCAACCACTATCGTAAATGTAGTTACACCCCTGCATAAACACACAGATGATCATACAGCTTCTCAAACATCACAGTTCCACCATTACTTACTAAAAGAGCACCCGTCGCCTCTTTGATGTCAGCTGCTCAACTGCTAATTTGTATCCTTAGACTGAAGCAAAGGATGTGGACGGCTGCATAAATCATTGGCAAGACAGTTAAATATATGTATCAATTTCCTAATTGTATTTTAAGTGCTGCAGTATTTACAATACACTATATATAAAGATTATTATATTTATATACATTCCTTGGTATTTACCAACTGACCATAATCATCTCTGCCGACTGTTGGTAACATTATGTCCTGCATGCTTTTGCAGCCATTTGTTGAGGCAGCAAGAGAAACTAGTAATCATTAAAATTAATAGAATTCTAAAACTGTCCAGTTGTGTGAAAGTTATTCAAATATTCTGAATGCAAATATAAAATGTGGAACAAATGGTTTCAATTAATTAAAAAAAATACCAGCAGATCAGTTGGTGCAGCTGCCATTATAACATATACTGTACAGTATTTCTCCAGCACTACAGTGAAGCAAAATTAATTCATTTTACAGTCACAGAGGTTTAGCCAAAAGCAATTCGAAATTATCAAGTGGATCCCACAGTAAAAACTAAGCCCTGTCTTTGAAATCCATAAACTTTTTGTATTTCATCTGGAGTCTGGCCCTTTCGCATTGCTTTATCCATAATTGAAGCACATAAATAATTGTACAGACAGAAAGAGAGATTATAATGAATAATTCTGGTTCAGATGTGAAGTCGTTTCGTGTTGTTCCCACTGATGTTGTCATGTGAAAATGAATAAATGGATGTTTGGGGGAGCTGCTAAGATGTAGTGAATGAGGCAATGCAGTGAGCTTTTTTTCCCCTGTCTTTTCTGTCTACCAGACGTTCTGCTACCTCCCCTGACAAAATGTGATGCCGGCCCAAGTTTGATGACTGATAAATCTATCAGTCATCATACTGGTAGCAGTTAACACATTAATTTCAACTGAGCTTGACACTACCTGTTTCTTGCCTGTTTCTCTTTCACTTCATCTTTTGATGGGGGAGTAAAATATATTGCACAGAACATTTGGATTTAATTAAATTTGTAGAATCCAGGTTCTGTAATCTCCTGCAAATATTGTAACACATTCAGGAAAGGAAAAGGAAAATGTAATGATGGGCAAATTGATGCTAGAAACATATTAAGCTATATATGCAGCAATTAAAAAAAAAAAAAAGAGTTCATACTAGTTGACAGTAAGATTCATATGCATTCATATTTTCATATAGTATATTTGAATATGTTACATAATTCTATAAATAAAGAAATCCAAATGTGACGTAAGTTTAATGTATGACAGAATACATTATTTGTGTCAATGATAACACATACAGTATAGTACTGTGTTACTTTTCAGTTTGAATGTTAAACTCTCAGTGCCACATTAAGTCTGAAAATATATCACCAATGATGTCTTTTGTCCCATTTTTAAAGTTCAAAGTAATTTGTGAAAGCTCTGTGTAGAATAGGTGAGAACAAAGGACAGAAAGAGAAGACACAATAACATAAAGAGGCTGCTTTTTAAAACGAGGGTTTATTAAAGTTCATTAGTTTTCATGCGGTAATAATTTTTTTAATGAAAGGGATTCATTTCATAAGCAGTGGTCTGTAATTTTGCCTGGAACTGTATTAGCTCAGCGTCTCATCATGCTTTCCCAAAATGCATTAATATCTAAAAAAGAACCTCCACTGTGATCTGCTGTTTTAATGAAGAAAGTAAGTTTGAAATTTGGTGTTTTACATAGTTTTACCTCATATAATCTGTATATTGGGTCCATATTTTCACAGAAATCTCACACAAACTTCCAGTTTAAGTACTTCATCAGCAAATTTGAATAAACATAAAGTCATGGTAATCTGGTCATTGTTGAATCTCATAAGTCTTAAATAAAACTAAAATAAACTGTGTCAATGACCCATTCTCCATAACTTACAAGGTAAACTAGGTAAAATTAGGCATCTTTTCTTTTTCTACTGAATATTCAGTATGATAGTTGAGAAACATTTGAAAAGTATAGCTAAAACTACTGGTAAATGGATAAATAGACAGGCAAAAGTCACGGATAAATGGTTAACATTCAGTAGAAAGAGGATAAGAGTTAAAATAATTAACTAAACTATTGAATAAATAGTTTAATAGTTATAGCTAACAGATTAATAAATGGTTATAGTTATCTAAAAGTTGATAACAGTTTGAATAAGTGGTATATCTAAAATAGGATTAAAACATTGGATTAAATGGTGAAGCTAAAAGTAATGGATAAATGGTTGAAACGTCCAGCTTCTGCCACTACATGTGGTAGTATGTTGTACTATCATTGGTTATGTTGATAGTAATTGTGTGAAAGTACGGGAGCAATATCCACTATATTGAATAGTGTTAAAAAAAAAGGTTGGGATCCACTGACGTAGACAAAATAGGCAACAAAAGAATGTATCTTAGTTATTTCAACAGAGAAACAGGCTTAATAAATGCAGTAAATCTATTCTAAATTGTCATGTCAAACTGTTTTTTTTTTTTCACCTGTGTTTCAAGGTAATTACTTCAGATTCTAGCATTGGATAATCAGAAGATAGACTTGCTAGTGAATGAATTGTGAAAGAACCCCTATTAGATCCACTTGTTTAAAGCTGCTCTACATGACCATGAAAACATGACCATGTCACAGTAAGAAAATTACAGACATAAATGACAAAATTAATATTGGCTGAATTCCATTTAGCTGCTTTAGTGCTGGCTCACTGTCCTGTCTCACTGGAACACTTGAATAGAACAGAGCCATTGTTAATGTTATTAGTAACCCCTGTGCATTTCATACCATGACGAGTCAAAATGTCTGCTGTGAAGGAGGAGGTGGAAAGCTTGCACTTTACTTTATGTGTTAAGGAAAATACATTTTTCAGGCTTTTGCCTTTATTTCAGTCATAGTGAGAAAAATACAGGAAAATTGCGGAGAGGGAGAGAGAGGATGACATAAAGCAAAGAGCCACAGGCCAGAATCGAACCCAGGCTGCCGGGGCAAAGACTAAGCCCAAATGGCACACACTCCATCAGGTGAGCCACCAGGGCACCTGCTGCAATATAGACTATCTTTCTTAATTCATCTCTCACACAGCTCACAGCCTCTGTCTGGGATACATATTAATTTAGGCTTTATTTACTTCCAACTCCAGAAAGAAACAGACATTTATAAGAGGCAGGTCTTTGTGTAACTTCCTGTTTGATATGTAGTTGGTCATAGCAGTTATTACGAAGCCTCATTACTGATGACTTCTCTCTCTCCCTCCGTCTCTCCTGCTCAGTGTTGTGAGTTTTGTGTTTAGTTATTCCTATGTCTCCTTTAGTAATAATGATTCATGTAATGAAAGTAGTTTATTTGCAGTAATGGAGGCGAGGCTAAGTGTATTGGAAGTACTCCTCTGCTTCCCTGCAATTTCCCGAGCAGCCGGGAAACCAGAGTGGTTTACTAAATTGCAGCTCGGTGCTCCACTGACCAGTGGTGGAAATATAATCAGTCAGTCAGTCAGTCAGTCAGTCAGCCAGTCAGCGACATTTGTGATTATAGGGCTGGCCCCACTGTTGCGTTCCAGCCAGAAAACACTCTTCAGCCATGCTGAGCACCACTCACTAAATATAAAGCTTGGATGCATTAGAACTACTGATGTTATGAAGACAGAGCATGGCTTCTTTTGAGGTGAGAGAGGAGTGGATACCAAATTCCATCAATTTCTCAAAGTTTCTCTCTAAAAGCATATTTGATTTCTTGAGACTACCTCCCAGTCATTTCAGCCAGTGCCCCAAAACAACATATTTACATTGAAATGACAAAATGGAGACACGATAAACTACAGTAAACAAGTTGTTTTTATTAAAATGTTTATTATCACCTTTGTATTATTTTCTGTATACAAGAATGTGTAACAAAAGCCAAATAAGCAATCCATTTTAGTATTTTAAAAAATGGTAAGGCATGTCTGCTTGTATAACTATCAACTTCAGTTCCCCCCAAACACTTTAAACAGCGTGCACTGACAGCTCCAGAAACCTTTATGTGCTCCTTACTTATCTGATTTTGCAAATCACAACAGTACCACACTCACAGCATATGTTTTAGCAAAAGTGCAGCAAATGATTAACATCAAAATGGAGAAGACCTTGCATAACACATTTTGTTCTAAACATTCTGTAAAAAAAACCTCAGCCAACCACAATTTTACTCCTTTTTTTTTCAGTTTTTCAAATGCTGGAGAATGTATGAGACAAAAAAAAAAAAAAAGAAAAGAAAAAAGGCTCACAAACAAATTAAGTTAAGCACTGAAGCATCTCAGACATTGAACTGCATGTCTGACCAGGGTAACATAGCTTGTTAGGAGGGAGAGAGGAATACACAAGGCAGTGGAAAATGGCAAACATACCTCTTGTCGTAATGAGAGAAGACTGTTGTTTGTAACGATACGAGCTCTTTGGGAAAATTGGATCTTCTTCTGAAACTGTCTTTTCTTAATTCACTTACTTTACTGTATTTCAGGAACACCAGTACACATCTGCCTCACCCTCACTCATCCAAAAGTCTTCTTGTTGCCATGACAGATGTGGTGGATTCTCTTTCGTGAGCATCCAAACTTTGTATGGCTGCAGATGCTTACACAGTTTTTACACTTTCACAAATGTAGCCATTAAGCTTCACTGAGGAGGCAGCAGTGCCAAAGCTTGAACAATGCCAGTATCTGAAGCCACACAGCTAACGTCCTGCCTTACTATGGAACACACACTGTACTGACTGTTCTGCCTCAGCTCTGACCCTGACTCAGAAATAACTGCCTCCACAATGTTTTCTTACTTCAAAACTGAATTTATATGGCTGTTAGACTTGTAAATATATAACCCACTTACTTGCACTTCTAATCGACCCTTCCTGTTGTATACTGTATATTTTTTTCATTTACCAATTATAGAATCACCAAAGCACAAAGATCATCTGAATGCAACTCTGTTACTGCACAATTGGGTCTAGTTTTGGGAAACAATATGACACTGCACTGCACAGCAAAAATAAAAGTGCAGACAAAACACCTATTTGTGTTTACTTCTAAAAGTCAGAAGATTCTGTATCAAGTCAGCGATATCAACGTCTCAAGCTAAAACTGAATTATGAGTCTGAGCTTCATGAGCTCAAATGGCCCCATGTGACAGACCATGATTTTTACATGAAATGTCCTTTACTGCAGTTATCTGCAATCCAGGACTACACCTCGGTGGGTAAAACCCTAACAGCTCAGGAAACCTGCTGCTGCACATCAACTCTGACAGCTAGTTACTGTAATAATAATTCACTCAATATTCAGCACATTATAAATAGTTACTGCTATATATCCATCCTGTTTAACTACCTCCCATCTGTCTCATCTCGTCTGACTCACTGTTTATTTCACCGCTCCTTAACACAGTTGGGTGGTGGGCTTTTGTAAAGACACCGTGATCCTGCAGATCACACGAGCAATCCAAAATATCCAAGAGAAAATTGCCATAGAGTGTAACCCATGTAACGTCTGCATAAACAGCTGAGTAAACACTATTTTAGATTTTGAGAGGTGGGTAAACTCTGGTTACGTGTGTTTAGTTTCCACTGCACGCCCTGGTTCTATCTCATACAGGCTTATATCTAGAAAGGCTCGACAGGCTTGCACACTCACCCCTTTAAGTGCTAAAATACCAATCAGAATGCACTCACCAACCCACATCTTAAAAATGCTCATTGCATTCTCTCCTAGAGAATGCAGCAAATTAATGCATGTTCCCATTAGCTAATATCATGTAAATATTAGAAGTTTGGTGCATTGAGAAAGACAGTTGACGGCGTTAAATCTCCAATCCTGTGACATTCAACTATCACAGAAGAGGAGACAATAAGAAAGATCAAGACCATCAAATGTCACATGCTTTATGTATGTTTTTGAGATTAGTTTGTTTCCATCACTTTGTTTTCATCTATACACCAACTTTTCACCTCACCCAAGAGTAAAAGCTTTTTTGTGGTTTTCCAACATTTCCACTCAGGTTTTGCTTGGGCAAATTGAACATGTGCATAAAAACAAGTGAATGGAAATGAACAATCTGCACTGTTTTACTGAACTGGACAGTTTGATGTTGGGGCGACTTTTCGTTGATCAGTTCAGTGTTCAGTGTCTCTCCTCAGGCTGCAGTTTTTGTTCATTCCTGTCGCACTCCACAATTAAGGATTATGCATCAGTGATTTAATTTTACCACGCTGGTTTTGGTGGGAGGCTGCTGTTCAGTCACCTACTCCTTAGGCGGTTTCTGCAGACACTGAGGTGACAGAGGTCAATTGTACTGCAGTGGGATTCCTGTGGTGCTTGGGGTCTCTCTTGTGAGCCATACGAGCCCACTGAGGAGAGATTCCCCTTATGGTGCTGTCTGTGAGGCAACTCTGATGCTGCCTCAAACCTTATCAATGCAGAGATCAGTCAACTCTAGTTGTTCGCTCATTTGAGAACACAGAAGCGCCGCTGTTTGCCCGTGCCTCTCATTTGTGCCTATGAACATCAGATATTTTTCAGGTCTTAGAGGGAAGGTGCAGCTTGAAGCTTTTTTTCAATCTTCCCTCATGCTGGCGACAGAGACAGGAAACTTGTTAAATGCACGGTCTTTTTAAGATGCTCACATCAGATGGCAATTTGTTATAGCAATGGGCTGTGGGTAGGGTCTCTGTAGAGACAAGAGAATTATTGGCTATGTGAAAGTATTTCAGGTGCATTTCAGGTGCTTATGAGCTGAGTCCAGCATGAGATTGGCTGCCTCAAAGGCCTTCTTTCATGTAACAGTGAACATTTTGCCCTTGGTTTGTTTTAGCAGTATGCCTGCAACATTTCTGGTCCTGTTTTTTCTGCGTTACCAGAGGTCACTGCCATTGTGTTGTGTTGGTAGAGTGCAAGCTATTGGCTTTGCTCCGTAAGCCTCTAGAGCCTGTCAGAGGTCAAAGCCTGCAGGAGATAAAATGGAGGTTATGTATAGTAACACTAGTTCTAAAAGCACAGTCACAGCCCTCTAACCTCGGCACCCTGCTTGTTTTCCAGCTGCTGACTTTCTAAGAGTACAACCTGTAGCCAGTAGGGGTGGTAGGTCTTTTGTTATTAGGGATGTCATGAGAACCAATACTTTGGTACCAAGTCGATGCCAAAATTCTGAAAATGTCATGGTACTTGTTTTTCTAAAGTATTGACATGCAATTCTTCCAGGACTGATGGGGGCAGTAAAATAACCCGACGAGCGCTCTAGTCTGACATCAAACTCAAAGAGAAGAAGGAGGCAGGCACAGTAAACAATAACACCTGGAATGATGAGCAGCAAGTGCGGTTGCAGCAACAGGTCCACTGCAACTTGTGGAAAAAAAACAAAAACACACCAAGACTGGTCTAAGGAAATATTTTGCATTTGATGAGGATCAGCAGAGACAGTTTATAGAGCACCAAAAGCCAGAATGCAAACAGTGTCATAGAGCATTTCAAATCAAAGGAGGAAACACCTCAACCTTATCTAAGGAGCCCAAAGACAGAAATACACATCTGTACACAGAATTCAGGGTGAGAGAGTTTCAGTGGTTAAATTTATATAAACAACATGTCATCAAAATGCTCATGTCCTGAAATGTTACCATTATAGTTTGTAATCTGTGACAGCTGGCATCTGTTGTAGCAAAGCAAAGCTCCACACACAACATTCACAGGCTAACGTTACTTTGTTTAGGCTAACATAGACGACAGCTCATAATGGGAGCTGGGCGCTCACAACATTAGCAAGCTAACATTATCACCGTTCAGTCTGATAAATATAACACTGACTTTTGGAATTGATATTTTTACACCATGTTTGTCAACTTGATTCGAACTACTGCTTGCTGCTTGTGTATGTGCACACGTTAGCACACTGTGTGCACAGCAGCCTCTGTTGTCGAATTTGGTATTGAGGATTGTGAAATTTTAATGGTATTGGTACCAACAACCAAAATTCTGGTATCGTGACATCCCTAGTTCTCATTGGCCAAACAAGACCATGCGCATTTCAGTGTGAGGCTTCATTAGATGTGAGTGGGTAAATCTGCAGAGCCTGTCAGAGGGCTACATGTGAGCTCACAGGACGAGGGTTACGATTTCTCCATACCTCCCATATATGTAATATAAACGTCGTGAAAAATATAGGAAATAAATCATAATCATTTATAATTAAAGTATGACAGCCAAGAAAATAAATGAAAATATCATTAACATATACCTAATATTTCTAATATAGTCCTCTGAGAAATAAGAAGGAAATGTTTAGATGCATGTTAAATGCACAAACAGAAGAGTGTAAATCAGGTAACTGAACATTGTTAGCAGGCAATTGTAGCATAATGGCTTTCTGTTGTTACTAAAACTTTCTTTTGTCATTTTACCGTGATCAAATAACTTGTAAAAACAAATAATACATTTATAAAAATGTAGCCATTTACTAACCCATTAAGATTACATTACAGTACCTTCCTGTGGAATACATATGCCAACTGTTTTTAAGTACAATACAATCAGTTAAATGATCTGAAAATATAGATCTTCTCTCTCTATGGGGTGGATGTTTCCTGAAGCTTTATAAACTTATGAAGCCAACAAAAATAATCTGTGCAAAGTAGATCTCTTAGTGCAGAACACTGGCACTTTCTTAGAGATAATCAAATGTGCAACTATAAAGTGGCTGTAAGAACTGCTGCTTCCTTAAGCTGCACTGATATGACCAAACGGGAAACCAGGTGAACTGCTAGCACTGGACAATGCTGTACCAACCAATCCAAAACCGTGTAGCCTGCATTAAAAAAAAGAAAATCCCAAAAAATGTTTTTTTTTTTTTTTGTCAATTAACATAATTTCCATGCATGCACACAGTAAGACTTTCTCCTTTTGTCTGAGGGGGAGAAGACTAATAGGATAAACTGGGTGTCTCGATTTCACAACTTCATCATACAAAGAAAAAGAAAAATAGATTCTCCTTCATCTGGAAAATCATTGACAGAGCCATCTTGAGATGGTGAGACTTTCTAAAAGAGGAGCATTTTTGAAGAAACACCACATTTTCTTTTTTTTTTTCAGAGATGTGAAAGCTGGTTCAGTGATGGCACCGCACATTCTTTGGGGGACGAGCAGGATGAAGCACTGCACTCACTTCCAGTCCTACCATACAGTAAGCCATTCTTGACAGGTTTCCAGGAGGTTCTACATGTCCAGTGAGGGAACAGCAGTAGAACTTGCTGTTAAACATACTGTATGTAACAGTATAAAAGTCAGGGATCAGGCCACACTCGTGTATTATCTCCAGTGAGTCTGCATTGCCCAAAGTGGGAGTGTGAGGGCGGCCATCACCAGCAGTAGGGAGGGTCCACGGGAAAGGGACTTGCCAGCGGCTGCTGCTGCTGCGCGTTCATCGCTCCTGTCAGCTCCAATTACAGGAGCCTCTGTTCCGACAAAAACAAACTCTGTTGTGCAGCCGTCAGAGCAGCCGCTGCCACTGCCAGAAGTACTGCCCTCGTCACCTGCAGCAACAAAATCACATCAATTAAAATCTACATAAATGTAATGCAGCTATTAGTTTGGTCTATGGAAATGGGGAAGTGAGGATACAGAATCAAGACCTCGTTTCTCCAGAAAGTGGCACAGAGAAGTTCACTCATGCATTTCAGTCATACAGGTAATGGTAGAATTTGATAACTCACTTTGCCGATTTGAATCGTTTCATTCAGCCCAATTCAAAGATTCACAGTCACTGACTTTCCAAATACGTGATCACATCTCCTTCATAACGCTGTTAGGCTTGGTGCTGTAGTAAGCTTAGATTGTTGCTGGTTCAACCTGTTCCATTCAATTTAGTACAAAACTAGGCCAAACACTATTTGTAAGGTTGATAGCTCTTCAGCAAACCATTTGCAACAGAGGTGGCTTTTGTGTTCTGTGTTTTCAGGTTTAATAGAATAAGGGCTTCCTTCTTATTTTTATATTGATTGCACGTTTCTAAATTTCTTTGATTTTTTTTTGCAAATGGAGCCAGAGTAAGATTGCATTCCACGTTTGTCCAGGGTATAATGAAGACCTAAAAACTGTGAGAAAAATACTGTATGTAATTACGCTATGTTGAGAAAAGAGTTCTGAAATATGCTGAGATGAGCTTATTTCCAGATTGTCTGGACTTTCTTAAATGCATTATAAGGACTTCATTACTGATTACAATAATAACATCCAAGCATGCATGTGTTTACCTGCTGATTCAGTTATTTCTAGAGGCCTAACAGTGGATGCATTAGAAAGAAAAGTTGGCCCTCTGACGCTGTGTATGTTGGGGGCTGGTGTTAAAGATTTGTTTGTACATGAAACGAACACCTCCATTGGTGACTGCTCGCACAGCTACTCTACTACTACTGTTAGTGGTGAGCTAACTTCTAATTCGCTTGCAAGCTGAGAAAAGGCTAGCACCGGTCAGATACTATAGCTCTATGAGCTAGTTTTTTTGTCACTTAGCATAGTCAGTTAGCTTGGATCGCTACTGGGACAATTATTTCTCATAATTTATTCCAGAGCTGTATTTATACATCTGACCTGTCTGCAAACCATGCCTTGTTTTTGGAGCAATTTATAATTCTGTAGGGAAAAATAAATAAAAATAAATAAATGAATAAAAGTGGATTGTGCAGCAAAGCTAATAAGCAATGATAGCGCCCTCTGTTTTGACTCTCCATTCCTGTGAAAAACTATTTTACTTAGCCCTCATAAATGAATTTGCTTTTCAGGGCGGCTTTATTGAAATGAACTGACTTTAATGCAAAATGTCTACTTGTTACAAGTGCTGGTGTGGCCGGGCCTTTAAAGTTATACAGAGCATAAAAAAGGTTTTACATGATTGAAAAAAGGCAAAAAAAAAAAAAACTGATTATAAATAGCAGTGTGCGCAAAAGGCTGATCTTTAAATGAGGATGTTCCACTAACAGAGTGTGTGAGTGGGTAAACCTGCAGCAACTCTATCCAACAATTTTAGTTGCTTCAGCAGTGGGTCTGTGATGTTTAACCAACGTTAACAGAAAAACAATTGTGACAGCAACTAAAATGGAGTTGAGGTACAAAATTTGGGGGCCGTATAGTCATGCAGCCACACATTTTATTTGTAGCTGAGAGATTCTCCCATCTTGTCAGCCCAAGAGGATCCACAGAGTCAGACAGAAAGAATGGGTTCTGTCACGGCAGCATTAGAGGAGTACATCACTGTTTGTCAGCGTACCTGCAGCTATTTATTCTCTCCTAATAATGTCAGTCTTGCCTCCATGCAACACTGATGCATCCTGTTGAGTTGTATGATGAGTTGCTATATTGATGACACTTGAGATCTTATTCGGTATTAACAGTTTATATTTCTGTGGGGGTGTTCTTGTTCTTGCGTGTGTGTGTGTATGTGTGTGAGCGAGAGAGAGAGAGAACATATGCATGTGTGTGTCAAAACTACCATATGGTGACTGAAATCAACAGACAAATCTGTCTCTCTTTGCTTTAATTAATCTCATTTCGTGAGAGTTTGGAGAACTTACTGGAGTCCTGGAAGTAAATGTCATTTCCATTGTAGGCGTTCTTTAGCTTATTGGTCATGACACGTAGAGCCATGATCTGCTGCCGGATCAGTGTGTCAGGCCTGGTGATATCCACATCCACCTCTGGGTTGGTCACTTGGTTGGTTAGACCCTCCTTCACCACTTCAGGGAAATATCTGCACAGGTCACACACCAAAGACCTTGATCTAGCATCTAATGTTTCCATGTAGTATTATTACTACTATTGTTATTGTTATTGTAATATTCTCTAGATTTACTACAAAACGCTTGGTTGACAAATCACATGCTTTCATATATAACATTGAAAGAGTGGCTGTATATATATTTTTTTCGTCTCTATACCGGTCATAAAGAGATCGCGTTGAGATAGAGGACAAAATTCATAGGCCTCAATCCGTGCAAAAATGTATTGCAAAGTTTAGCCAAAGATAAAATGCTGAAGGTAATGTGAGGCTTCAATCGTCTACATTCGCCAAATCAAATGGGAACCCGTCCCTTGAGATGATGATAATAAAAAAAAAAGTGAAAATCAAATATAACGCACCAAAGAATATTTTTCAAGTCCATGCTAGATTTCTCTGTAGTTTACCATCCAATAACTGCCTGAAATAAAAGTAGTACAGTCTCTAATGAGCATCAATGAGACTGAATCAGAGGCAATCAACTGTATGGACGCTGAGCTTATCACACTGCAAACATTGCAAACATCTTCAATACACATTTAAAACAAAAAATAACTGCAAACCCCCCCACCAAATTTGCAGTGTTTCTTTTAAAACGCATCATATATATATATATATATATATAGTCAAAGCGGTGAACAAGTCCCCTTCATTTACTTGTGTTGTGTTTACTTGGATTTGTTTTCTTAAATTGCCGTGTGTTGAGAGCTCTCTGCCAAACCAAAGCAATCTAATCAAATTACACACGTTGCAGAGCTGATAGAGTTGTTGTTATTTGCCAGTGTGGTTGCTGTGTCAGCCTCTTGTGCAGCCATTGTGTCCATCTCTTTCAAGTGTGTTTGACCAGGAAGTTGCTTCGCTGCTTTCTCCGCAGGACCGCACATTAATAATCTCTTTTGGAACATGTTTGAATATCTCATTATCTTGTGTGACAAGGTGAGAACCCAAAAGTAAACCAACTGAAATCAGACAGAATTATAATGGCTACTCTTCCTCATCATGGCTGCTAAAATCTGACAAAACATAAGTGTGTAAAGGCTAAATAGTCTATTTCATGTTGGGAATAATTAATTGCTGCAGTGATTGCAGTCTTGTTTCTGTTTATACATGTGTACATGTGTCCCAAGTCACCATTTAACCATTAAGATTGTATTTAATCTAATTAGTTTTACAAAATATGTAGTGTGGGTAGTTTGTGTTTAAGTAAGAGGAGAATCCAGTGATTTAACACAGTCCTCCCATGGTCTGATTGTTACTGACGCTTTATTATCTCTGGGAAATCAATTTACCTACCAGATTTAGAATGATGCTTAAAAAAGGTACTGGCACAAACAAGTGAATTAACATGTCTTTTATTGCACCATCTGGTGATTTTGCTACTTGGAGAGGGCCACAGTGATGGGGTGATATATTTTCTTTGCCAATGTCTCTGGTTCACTGTCAGGGAAAACAATTTACTGTCCAATCTACTGTACGGCTCAGCAATACTCTACACACTGCGGTGGTGATAAGAGGTGTTGGAAACTCCACAGCCCCCTGGGTATTAGAGCCTCAGAGCTTATATAGAAGTTCTCCATATAAGCACTAACCATTGTACTTACAGAGAGAGTGTTAATCTGGGAACACAGTGTGGTTATTTTAATCCCTGGCAGGCAAAATGTGATAACTGTGGAACGGGGAGACTTTGCTGTGGTAAGAAAGAGTTGCAGAAGTCCTCACCTGCCCTTCGCGTGGCTGTTCCAGCACTGCTCGTCGTCAGACTCTGTGAGCTTGCCCTTGGCACAGATGTCGTCTGGCAGGTTGGACCAGAACCTCCTGGACTCCTTCAGCTTCTCTTTGATGTCAATCACCTGCCGTGGGACAAAACAGAAGACAGACATGTATTAGGTTGGTCATTTTGCATTTTAATGGCTGAGAAGTGAATCAACTGCCAAGTTGTTGCTCTTTGTAACACTGAGATACACACAACCTATGTAGTTCTCAGAATGTATATTACATTGATTCCAAAAAACTTAATTGGGAATATACAATCAATTAAAAAATACCTGAGACAGTTTTCGTTTCAGTTAAGAAATATATATATATATATATGTATATATATATATATATATATAGATTAAAACAGGAAAAATGTCAGTGAAAGAAGCTGTAGAAACCTAAAAACAAACATGAATACAACAGATTCACATAGTTCCATCTCGAATAAGGACTAAGACACACACTGCACCTCCCCTTCTGTTCTTGTGGTCCAGCAGGAGAGAAGTAGGCTACTGGTGGACTGCCTGGAGTTCTTTTCCTTTCCATTTTACTTCTTCTCCACTTCCACCCATATTGTGTTCATCTCTGATTCATACAAGACAGACTTGGGGTTTTGAATTTGATATTTGGCATGAGCCGTCACCCCCGACTGACTCCATCTGGACTCAGCAAGAAGTTTGACCGGGTGACCAGCAAACAGGCGAAAAAAACATGAGGAGCGGAGGTTTGAACAAGACCGTCTACCTCCCTCCCTCTCTTGGTCTCCCTCTCTCTCTAATTATAAACATGAAAAACTAGTTTTTACCAGCCGCGAAAGTGTGGCTTGCCTTTTGAGTCTGTGTGTGAGAACTTCTGTCTTTGTGAGGACCAGTTTTAGAGTTTAACTGCCAAACCAATTTGTTTCTTACTTACCCCCTGTAAAACTACAGAATAAACTTGAATGCATTTTTGACATTTTAGCAAAGTGAGGACATTTTGGCCAGTTTTCACAACTTTAAAAGGCTGTTTGAGGGTGAAGACCTGGTTTTAAGGTGACAGTTAGAATTAGGTTTAGGTTAGGGTAAGCGGCTAACAAATGTCAACAAGTGTCGTCACAAAGACAGAAGCTCAAGTATGTGTGTGTGTGTGTGTGTGTGTCATCATGGCAAAATGTACTGCTGGAGACACCTACTGCAGTGGGGGACGCTTTTGACTACTTTGGCAGGTGTTGACATGTCTATGGACAAATTTTTATCACTACAACAGCGTGACAGCCGTACAAGATACAGTCAGGAAACTTAACAGGTGAGTAGTTGAGATCAAAATGAAGGCCGAGTTCAAAGATGAGTACATGAGTACTGGGGAGTCTTGCGATGATGTAGTAATGATTGTTGAGTACTCATGGATTGAAATGTCAATATGATGACAGGCATCACAGCTGGTGTGATGGTCGTTGTCAGACAAGACAAGATAGTCTCTATGTGTTGAGACAAAGTCAGTAACAATTGCAAATGCAATATATGATTAACTTGAGAGCATGAGATCACACCAGCCATGACGCCCATGTTGACATTTCGACCCATGACTACTGAGTAGACATTACTACATTAGTTTTTGTTGAGTTCACAAACAAGATATATGTTAATTAGTGCACTTTAACATTGCTAATTTCTTTTCTCTTTTTATCTTAGAAGAAAGCTAGGCTAACTGTTTTCTATTGTTTCTGTATGTTAGGCTAAGCTAACTGGTTGTAGCTTCATGCTCACTGTGTGGCACCAATTCTGATATCTACCTCTCAGCAAGGAAGCAAATGAGCGTATTTCCTAAAATGTGGAACAATTCCTTTGAAAAAAAAAAAATTTTTTTAGGATAATGCATGAATATGTATACGGACATGGACGAGTACATGATCCCTCACCGGCTTCCCCTTCTGAACATGGACAATTGTGTTTGCTGGAAGTACCCTGATCTAAGTTGGAGGGTTTGCCACTGGATCTTAGTCACATTTAACTGCCAAACCAATTTGTGTGTTACTTACCTCCTATAAAACTACAGAAAAAACTTGAATGCATTTTTGTCATTGATAGATTACAAAATTCCAAAAACTGGACGAAATGTTCCAAATATGCATGTGCTCGGCTACATGATGTTTACAGTGAGTGAGAATAAGAACAAAAGCTCAAAACAAACACATCCATAGGTATTATAGCCTGCATCCATAAAACGGAATGAAGCCACAAACTGAGCCCTGTATTACACAGGTGACGTATTCATTGTGAGAGCGCACACGTGCATATGTGTGTGTGTGTGTGTGTGTGTGTGTTAAAATATATTTTGGCAAGAAAGAACATTGTTTATGAGTCACGACCTTCTCTGTGAAATTCTATTGCTTTCAACAGCATCACATTTTTTTGGTAAATTGTTTTGGACTTGAACCAATTTCAGTCGCTGAATTCTTCAAGGCTCTGAAAAGCATAGACTGCAAAATATCTGCCTTTTACAATTTATACCCATATATTTCAAAAACAACATCTGATTGAATGCAAAGCCCAAAGCCTCTATTCTTAATCCCAGTAATATTTCAGCTGAGTTGCCAAAGTATATAAATATGTACATATTTTACTTCAACTTCAGAGAAGAGCCCTATGATATTTATAATGACTGCTCCGTTAGGAAGTTACCTGCCCTGGCTGAAGTCTTTGAACCATACAGTTGAAGCTGAGTTTTTTCAGGGGAGCTGGTATCAGTGAGCTGAGACTTGGTTGCGATTGGTCAGTCAGCCCTATCCTGGAACATGCATCCAGTACGCTCTCATGTGGCACCCCAATTGACAGGCACACACAGAGGGTCGGTAAAGAGACTGACAGGGCTGGTAAAAACATTATGGATTTTTTGACAGTCCACTGGCCCACCCATGCGCCGGTCCACTGGGACTTGTCCTGGTATTCCCGATGGCGTTACAGATAAAAACTTCAGCAAAAACTATAATACTTAAAAGACCTTTAATCTGGACTGTTCTGTTAAACTGTTATTTCCAAAGACAATAATGAAATTTGATGCTTCACTTTTAAGCTAACATGAAAGACAAGTCTGAATCAGTGCTATTAAGCTCACATGTCAACAGAACCATGACCACTAAGCATACTCCACCTGCTGAAATCTGTGTGATAAAGTTAAAACTTCCAAGACTAAGCTAGCAAATGGATCTTGAGTTAATGTTTGACACTTAAAATTAGTGACACACTCAAAAAACACTAACTCTGTCAATGACACTATGAACTCTAGAAAAGAACTCAGATTACAGCAGAATTTTACATCAGAGTTTGCTGCAAAAAATTGTCACAGTCGACTTAACATCTTTGAATAGATGTGTGTTAAACGGCTGCTATTCCTCTGTACTTCATAGTATAATATAGTCAGTTACCTTTCCGGCAGTGACTTAATCTGTCACATTAATAATCTATTTACACATTCTCCTTTAATAATTTGTACGTTTTGCTAGATGTACTGCATATTTCAAACAGTAGAGGGATTATAAATGTAGTAATCTACGCACCCTGGCAGATCAGGTTTAATACATTTTTCACCAGTGGTAACTGTTCTGCACATAGTTTTACATATGCAGTCTCTTAGCAAATCAGCAAAATGTATTTATGCTAAGGATTATAAGTCAGTTTTTCTCAGAGATAACTGTGTTCCCCAGGGTTGCATTTCAACCCGTTGTATATAGGAATACAATATCCACAGCCAAGACTCACTCAAATGTATTGAGAATACAGACTGCAGGCTACTGTTACAGTATTTTTTACTTTTTTTACTTTTAATAATGACATTTTGCTAAACCCCTCTTACAGTTAATGTTGTGATGCCTGTTAAGCTTTCCATTCTAGCACGTCACATAGTTTCCAATGATAACAGTGACAGATTTACCATTAAAACAGTGGATTTTTGATTTCGCACAGAAGGAAACAAAACCCACCTCTCATTTCTAAGTGATAACCATATATTTTATTTTCTAAAATTATGAATGTTGCTAGAAGATTTTAGCATTTGTTGCAGTTAGCTAGCTCGCTTATCTACATTATCACCATGAGTTGGCTGAATGCTCCCTCTCCAGCTCACCTGTTAATGTTTCCAGCCATTTTGTTTGAAAAGCAGGAGTCCTAAATAAACATGCACGATGATGATGGCTACATACGTGACAGAGCTAAAAGATCAAGGCTAAAGCTGCATGTACCAGGCAGAGAGGGAATCCTCTCCAGTCAATCATCCAAGTGAAAAATAAAGAGCAGCATTTTTGTGGTACTGTAAGAAAGTCAGCCATAGTCTTCCAGTACAAAAATATAGACAGACGACAATACTTTAAGCAACACAGAGGTTTGATTTTAAATATATTGTTTGTATTTTAAACCATACTTTTTATAAGAGGAGTTTCAAGATGAGGACTAACTTCTGCTAAAGCTTGCCACTCCACTATCTCTGCCACTAGCTCATGAGTTTGGGCTGAGTTGTTGGAATGTTAAACAAACAGAGCTGCTAACATTACACTGAACTCTGATGTATTGCAGTGGTAGAAAAGTTAGCTGTCAGTCACGGGTGCACTGTGTATCTTGGAGACAGTGTGCTTTGTTGCTGGCAGTCAGTCGAGAGACTGACTGCGTTGCTGTTTGAGGCTGGTGGAGAGTCAGGTGAGAGAGAGCAGGAGCTATCAAGTTAGCTCTACCAAGCCTGAGGATAATAACCCAGTGAGCAGCAGCATTTCTTTATCTTGGCTTTGGCAACATGCCACAGGAGCCTGTGGTTCATTCAATAAAGTTATAGCTGAATGGAGTAAACACCTCATACTGCACACATCTGCATGTGCCAGCTGCTGTTCTGAAAATTATCTCTCAATGAGATTTAAAAATCAATTTAGAGAGAGGTAGATATTAGAGTGGTAAACCTTGGGGTTATCTATTTAAAACACTTCACAGGACCACTCACCCATTCCCCTAAACCATATCCCACCTCCCTGGCTTCCCGGACTCTGAATCATGCGACAAACTTATTCTGAAATTGTTTAATTGGATTTACATATTTTGTTGTATTCATCTCTCCATACCCATTTCTTTGACATATTTTATTGGACTTCTTATACTGGATTTGCTACATTAGTAATGGATCTGCTATAATCCTGTTGTAGAATTATAATCCCATTGCTGTATGTTACATTTTTACTAATTGTTACAACTTTCTGTTCATGTTTTGTGGTTGCTACTTTCCGACCTACAGCTCTTACTGAGATATTCCTTTAAATTTCTCCTCCAGAGGTTTTTTTCCCTTCATGTCCTCAGGTAATTGCAGAATTCTTTTCTTGCTTTAATAGAGGGTTAATGCTGGGTCAGGAACTGTTGCTGCTGTGAGCCTGGAAAGCAGATTGTGGATGTGATATTGGGCGAAACAAACAAACACACTTGACTACAAATAAGTTGGGGTTATTCGGCCTTTGATGGATTAAAGCCATATAGTATGTTGGTCCCAGCCATCTTTAGCTCCATTGGATATATCTTCTGTAGCTGCAAAGCTATGGCCACTGAAAACACTTTGATTAACCAGCATGCATCTGTTTTAGTATCTAGACACCTCAAATATAGTTCCAGTTCATAGTTTAAGCACTATTCTAAAACCATTTCACACTTCCTTCATTCAGCCTGACATTGAGTTCATATTAGTAAATTTAATGTTGGGAGCTTGGCATTTCTGGCAAAAAAATAACTAAAAATAACTATTCTGAAAAACACAGTGTTTATTTTTCCTTGACCCTCCAGTTAAATTCAAAGCTCTTGTTACTCATTTTAAAGTGCATGTGGACACCAGTAATGGCCAAAAAAAGAACACTCATTTATAAGTCACCAAGTGAACGCACATGTACACACACATACACAACCCTCATCATGTCCTAGTTACACTGGGGATTTGAGGGAGTGCATACAGTGAAGCCTCGGGTCTTAACAGGACATGAAAGGGCCTGTACCAACAGGACGCCACTGCAGGAGACTACCCTCGCATTTGATGTGGTAATCCTGTCACCAAAGCCGGTTAGGTTTAACACACGCTGGTGTAGCTCATGATGGCCCACAGCACCCTGGCACTGACAAAAAATATGGATCAGATCAGAACGTTGGTGGTTATTTCACTTACACTTTAAAATTTAAACACGGTAATGTGATATTGATATTGTGATAATGATATGGTCCATTTTGACAATCGAAGGTCTGCAAACAGGAAACACATGAACCGGAAGCCGGAAGGAAGGACAGCTCATACATAAGCAAATAAATAAATAAATCCATTTATGATTAATTTTTGTTAATTGATACCCATTAAAGTCCATGTGTATAACATATATACAGTCTACATAAACAGTGTCAAGAGTTCAGTATGAGCACAAGCTACAGCAGTAAACAAACACTTGTTCATAAATAAATGCAAACATAGACATATAAATACACACACACACACACACACACACATATACACACACACACACACACACACACACACACACACACACACACACACACACACTAAGGGTGCTAAGGGTGAATTTTGAAGACTTAAGGCTAACCATGAGCCTTTACACGAGCGCCCAGGGCAGTGAGTCTGACTCCAGTTTGAATAGTTCTCCTCGTCTCACTGGAAGCCCAGAGTTCACTGCTGCACTGCTTTACAGAAACCTCTAAATACCTGATCATAACAAGTACAGGTTCTTTGGTAAAAATTGAGAACAGTGATGGTTTTCCTTCAGACACATTATATATGAGTTTATTTTTACACTTAATATATATTGCAATCATTGCATAAGTCACAGCCTTATATGCTTAGAATAAAAATGTGCACCAGCATACATTATCACTTCTCCACAGTTATGAGAAGTAAATGCGCTGATGAACTACAACACATTTATGAAGCTGTGTCACATGCTGAAGTGAATCAGACAGCAGCCTGTGTTTAGTAACCCGACACAATGTTGTTTGTTATCGAATTAGGCTAAGAAGTTTTATCCAAACACAATAATTACACCCTTATGTAAGAAGTGAGTTAATTGCAAGATAATGTACTTTACCTAAAAAGGCAGCTGATTAGCCACCGAGAAAAGGTTCCTATGGCTACGTTCACTGGCATAGAGAAGAATGATGATGACGATAACACTGAACTCTAATTCTTTCAGCATACATATTGCATGTGAGTGTTGTACTCAGATAAAAAAATCTGAAACTACCTTTCAACAATTTTCTGTTGAAGCTACTGCCCATACTGAAAATGTTATTTGGGTGATGACTCACTCAGGGTGATCTGAGCTAAAACTACACTCATTCAAAATCTCCTCAAAACCTACAGGTTCAGGTTCAGCCAAACAAGAACAAAACAAGCCCTATCAATTGGTTCAGTTCTATAGTCCCTCCTTTACTTTGTATACTGCCTGACATAAAGATTTTATTCAAACAAAACCTCATGACAACCTGCCTCCTCCTGGGTTTGCCGAGCCTTGGAAGCGGTGTCAAGTGCTTGTTTATTTATCAGAGCATGTAGGGCACCCTCCAGCAATGCGATGTCAATGTAGGTCCAGTCATTTTAATTAGGACTTTCACAGGTCATATCCACCTGCTTCCCTTCCAACTAACAGCCATTAAGTTGACTCTACATAACACTGATGTAACCTTATTAAGCATGGAGACAGTTCTGCAAATTGGACGGACCTGATTTAAGCCCGGATTCTCATTATAATCTTTTTCTCTTTCGTTTTGTTAGGCTTTTCTCCTGGCATATCACAAGCGTTTACGTGCAAATGCTTATCAGTGTTATAACTATGCTCTCATGCTTCCTGTCTATCTTCACACTGCCTGGTTGTCACTGTAAAGAGATGTACCACAGAGGGAAGGATTAAACATTTTGACTGGCCCCTTGCTTACGTCTCTGTAAACAACAGTGATGCTCTGCCCTAGAACGCACATGGCCCATTAAAAAAGCCTATCTTAATCGATTTCACAAAAACAATGCGATCCGCTGTGACTCACTGTGTTTGAGAAGAAAGCATTAATCGCACAGCACAGCGCTGCGCAGCGCAGCACAGCACAGCACTGCACAGCACAGCACACACCACCGGCTTGTCAGTCCTGTCAAGTGACTCATACAACCACCGCTTTTGGGGAGGAATGAATAATAATGAAAAAGAAAAAGGAAAGAACAACATTTTAAAAACAAAAACACAAGCATGAACAGTTGATGGCTATTTACAATTTTGATTTAATAAAGCAGAATTTTTTATAGAAGAGGTTACTGGGGCACAACTCTACCTTCACTCCGCAGTCTATGAGCTCTAACAGATCAAGTCCAGTGCTCCCTGATCTGAGTCTAAGCAGTGGAAGATCCATACAGACATTGCAAGCTAATCTCCAGGTGCGTTCAGGTTGATTTAAAAGCCGAGAATTAACTGAATTCAAATCGATAAAGATTTTCAGAGGAAGCCAGTGTCGGAGGGCCAAAATGAAGATAATGTGTCTCCTCACTCTTTACTCAGTGAGGAGCATGGCTGCAGCTTTTTGAGCTGTAGCGGCAGTGTGTAATGCTCCAAGCCAATAGCAATAATCAAGTGCGAGTGCAATGAAGCCGCATTGTTTCCTGTACACTTTAAGGTCAAAATAACACATTTCAACACATTTTCCTCAATCAGCTGCTATTCTTGCTACAGTGTTCAGGTCATACATGGGCACCCAGTTTTCTGCCAAAGTTAGGACAGTTTGGGATATTTCACATGATAAATTTCCGTATTAGTTGTTGTTGTTGTCTGGGCTCCTCTCACTGGTTTGCTGTGGCTCAGTTAGAAAAAAGGCAATGCCACATGTACCATCACAATTTAGCAAGAGAATTGAATTCAAATATGAATTTTAAGTATTCATAGTTAAGAGTAACTTCATGAGTTAATTTACAACTGACTTCCAGTTTATGGGCTTAGGTTATGAGCAATTGCAAATCATTTGTGCAAACACCACCCACATATGTTTATTCAGCCTAATTAAGAATGTATTTAATTAGTTTAATGTAACCATTATTTCTAATAAGGAGGAGACTGTTCAATTATTTTCTGACTGATAGGGATATTGCCACTTAGAACATGCTAATTTGTGCACACTCCTCTGGCAAAGCCTCACAATAGCAGGGGAACCAATGGCAATGTTGTATCCATGAACTCCAACATGGGCATCACTAGCTAATGGCTAAAGTATGTGGTATGTGGATACGGGAAGATGCTAGCTTTTAACATCCCTTTGTTTTGTGGACTAAGTTGAAGGCTGTTAATTAAAAAAAAAAAAAAAAATCTGTGGTCCAAGCATAGATTAATGTCAGTGACGACACCACATGTACACAACAGCTGCGTGAAGGTTCAGTAACCCTCAGTGTGCAATACGCACACCGACTGCACAACTGTTCTGTAGGAAAAATGTATCTTTAGGAGTTTAGACAGACATTTCCAACGAGCACTAATGCCCTGCTTGCATTGTAGTGTTTTTGTTTTTTAAGAGAAAGGGAACTCCATGTTTGTATCTGAGAAGGAACATAGATTTTATCTACCGGGATATAATATTTCTGACTGTGGAATCTCTGATAATCAGAGCTGATGGCTGGGTTGAAGTAGATGCTTTGCACACAGGGGTAGAGCTGTCAAACTGGCTCATTCAATGACAAACACAGAGGGTCAAGGTAATATCTGCACAGAGCGCGGCTCCAGAGTGTGACCAAAAATCTGTCAAGTGCGACTAAACATTTTCATTGGTCGCACCGGTGCATGTGACCTTTAGCAGCTCTGTCTTCACGCTGAATGTGGGGGTGGGGGTAAGTCATGTCTATATGTGTGAAACTGCACCCTGTGCTCCACCTCGAGCGACATCACAACCATAAAACATACTGGTAATTCAAAATGATGAGAACTGACATCATTGGCAGAGGTAACCACGCCGCCACCTGTATCATCATACCAAGTAAGATGCCTAATCCCGACCAAACATCTTCAACAAAGATGGCCTCATCTGACTCTGACTCCCCTAAACCTAATCCTAGCCGCAGAGCCAGAGTCTACAACACAGAAAAAAGACAATATGGCTTGTCCATTTTCTGTTGTTCAGATATGATAAATTGGTTAACATTGTGAAAAGCACAATGTCTTCAAGAAGGTGTGGTGGGTGTGTGGCAGTGTGGCCAGGCAGTGGCACACTGAAGCAGTGAGGAGGCAGAAATGATAATAACATTTCACACTGCTTATAATACAACATTTTTGGTGCACCTAAATGAAAAAGTTAGGCTCAACAGTGAAACCAATCTAAAAAGTTAGTCTGGAGTCCTGGCACAGAGAGATATTTAAGCGCTCAGGAGCCAGCAACGCTCTGGCCAGTACACTGAGAACATCAAATATGTTTTGCAGTTAGATTTTCAGAGGGGAAGGGGGGAAGGAAAGGAGAGTCAAGCCAGTTGCTGTTGCAGTTTTTGTGAAAGGACCAAGAAAGTCCAGGAACTTCAGTACTGGCCCTTTTTGTTTCACATAACCAAGATCAGTTATCAATATCAGATGTCGCGTTGTGTACAGGAACGGCTGACGTGGGAAATATAAACTTCTGGCCACCGGCTTCTTTTAAGGATGCCTGCTTTCTGGCAGGATAAGAAGGTATCAGAGGAGCAGTTTGCACAGACTTACACATGAGGTCTCCTTCAGCTGCTGCTTCAACTTTTAATGCCACAAGTAACCAAAGTGATTATAGGTGGTATAAAACAGTACTACTTCTACTGATGCCCCTCCAAGGATTTAAAGACAGGTTTATCTTCAGTGGCTGTTAATTCAAGGTAGGGAGTAACCATTTTTACAGCAAAAATCCCAGA
Organism: Seriola aureovittata; assembly: GCF_021018895.1. Classification (NCBI taxonomy): domain Eukaryota; kingdom Metazoa; phylum Chordata; class Actinopteri; order Carangiformes; family Carangidae; genus Seriola; species Seriola aureovittata. Next base: position 12,182,329 of record NC_079364.1, read on the forward strand.
CAGTTTATTACTGCTGTAACTCGCACAGCAGGTGAACTGGTTAATGTAGTACCTCAACCCTTTTTCTGATCATGTCGACAGCTAATTTCACAATTAGTGGAGGTTCTGTGAACACGATAGTATGTCCCACACATCTGTTAATTCCATCAACAGTCAGCAGGTATAGTTAGTATGCAATTCACAGCCTGTCCCCATGACAACAGCTTTGCCCAATAACCTTTGTGATTTTTACAGCACTGTGCATGTGCATGTGTTTGTGCATACTTGTTATCCTTGTAATTATATTTGCAATATAATCATAAAAAGGATATGCTCACATTACACTGTATGCTGTAGAATCTGTCAATAGGATCTTACAGTTTCGATGCAGACATTCAGACGTGCGGCTTCAGAGGGAGTACAGGAATGAAGAGAAGTGATGAATGCACAAAAATGACACAATCATTTCAGGCGGTTGCTTTTACAAACTGTAAATCCAAAAACTCACTTTGCTGCATCCAGTCTACACATCTGTACTATCCACAAGTGAGGATTTTGTCCTTGCTTCAATGAAAGCAGTGGAAATGTTTTTATTTATTTATTTAGCAATTTCCAAATCTAGGACACGGGATAATTTATTTCAAATTTGTTATATAGTGCTGGCCTGTGTCTGATCCAGTGTGTAAAAGGTCAGCAGTTATCAGCTGTAATCAGGCTCGTGCACATGAATAGATTAGAAACATAGAATCGTTTAAAATGTGAGCGGAGAGGCAGAGAACACGAGAACAGCCAGTATAGAAGAACTCCCACATCCACTTAGAGAAACCAACAAGAGATTTAGCACCTGCCCGTCAGACTTCTTATAGGAAAAAGTGGCCTTTTACACAAGCATCTGTCAGTCTTGCCATATTCTCTTATGTTCTGGCCGAACAGGCAGTTCCAAACCAGATATTGCGGTAGAGAGGTAGATTGCTCGCTTCCTCACCAATATCACCAATATGTGTTAACATAAACAGCACTCATGTGCTACTGAGAGGCTTTCTGATTTAATGTGTTCCTTTTCACCTTTGCTCTATTAATATATCTTCAGTTGCATAAATCAAACTGTTCTATAACTATTCAGGGATGGGAATCGGTAAGATTTTATTGATACCAATGCCGTTACCATTCGTGCTTAAAGGTCTGATTCTTTATCAATTTCTGATCAATTTCATGTGTGGCTAAAAAGAGTAAAAAGGTTTTCATTGTCAATGCTACTGTTTTATTGTCTCTGAGTCTGAACGCAGTGAAGAAACAGAGTAGGAAAAAGGCATACATGCATAATCTCCACTACCGTTTTCATTTCGGTTTTCTTTCTAATCAAACAACAAATCTGCTAAGCCTGCCTGCGAATATTTTACTTTTTCCTGTACTTCAATATCAGCTACTACCTAATTCTTTGAGATAACTGCTTCTGTGTTCCACTGTATTATTTCTTGCTCAAAAATGAGCAATTAGTTAGGAACAGTCTGCTTTTCCAGAGAGAATCTGAATTTGATATATTTACTCCTTACGGTGTAAAAACTACAAAATAGAGAAGCAGTTTGGACTGTTTGTAAAAAAGCACCTGTGCCTGTGAACATCAGTTTGTTTAGAAATCTTTGCACAGGCTCCAAAGGGTGCTGCTGCTGAGGGACTCCGTAAATGATTTATTATTCAGGCAGAAAATCAAAGATGGATAACAGAGGGGTCACCGCGGTGATAACGACTTGATTGGGTCCCTGGATGGACTACAAGCAAACGATATACACAGCATAGTTTCTAGTACTTCATTGCCACCACTCCTGTTTGATGAATGAAACATACACACATACTTACACAGACTAACCCCACAGCCAATATCTATAACACTTTTATGAGGTCGCTCCCCTGTTGGGACAAAAAAAAAAAAAAAAAAACTTGGCTTGGAGGCCATTTTATTTCAGGTATCGCTTGACTGATCCAATAGAAAACGACAGCTATAATTTACACACAGAGCAACAAAGTATAAATCTTATCAAGAGAAAGCTGAGCTTGGAACACCAAACCTTGAGAATATACAGCTTTTATATGTATATACCTACACTGTAGCTGTGTGATGAAAGTGAGATCAGTGTAATGTGTATCCTATGAAGCATCTGCAAATCTTATTTGTTCTTCATTATATCAACACAAACGGTGCTAGCTAAAGCAAATAATAGAAACTGCTTTATCTTTGTGTTTAAGACTTACTTTCATGTTGGACAGAGCTGAATTCATGTTACTATAAAGCAGTAAAATGGGACCTCTAATGATAGGGATGCTGAGCAGTTTTAGTATAGCACATCCATGTTAAACAAACCGTGACCTGACTAATGTAAGCACAGATGGAAGTTTCATACACAGCTGGTTTTGTGTCCCATCCCAAGGGTAAACACACCATTTGAGGGGGGAAAAAAGGCTCTTTAAACAGATGCTTCCTCTGTAAGGTAAAGATACTAAAGCAACTTTCTAAATACATTGGTTAAAGTTTTGATAAATATAGTATAGTAAAACATTAAAGTGAATGCATGCATTAACATCTAGACTCACAAGTTAAAAAAACAAACAAAAAAATTTGTACAATTATTCAGCCTTCTTCAGCATATGACAATTCTCCGTCACACATTACACAGTACTGAACCTGAAACCCGTGTGGTTAAAAACACTTGTCAAGTTAAAAAAAATAAAAAAAATAACAATGATCAATAATTCAAGGAATAAATTCGTCAGGAGATTTGAACTGTCAAAAATGAATACGTGTTAATGAATTTGGCCATAAAACGACAGGTGAAATGTCCAGTGCAGACTGGAGCCTTCACCAGCACAAGAGTAATAAGGCAGAATGTAAATGAATGAATAATTTAAAGTGTGGGTGGCGTGAGTATTGATTGACCTTGGGGTAGTTATCGGCACAAAAACAACAGAAGTGAGTGTGATTTGTTCATTTGGATTTCTTTTTTACTCTAGTGTCCAGCCCAATTACCACAGAAGGGCAAAAACAAATCCCCTGTAACTTCTGCCAAACATGAACACAGGATCCAAATGCACAGCAGTGAGACACAAGGGGCCCCTGCCATAAAATGATAGCGATACTGCTCTAGCACTAGTTTTGAAGCAATATCTGCACGTTCACCGAAGCAAAGCAGAAACTGAGAGAATGATTGTATTGACCAACCTTAACCAAATGAATGAGAGTTATCTAACCTTGCTAAATATGCGAGGATTGACTGCAGCATCACTATAACAGTCTTCCAGTTTCTAGGTCACATGGATACCAATGGAACCACTTAATGGTATCGTGGATTGAACCAGTCTGTCCGCCTGCATTGAGGGATTTAAATAAAGCATGCTTAAGACATAAAAAAAAAAAAAAAAAAAAAAGCAGGAAAATCTCCAAAGGGAAGTGGCACAAAATGGTCAGCTCCTTGTTGCGTTCATGGCAACTGGGTTAGTTTACTCCAGGCACAATGGCCTGGCATTTTGTGATTCAGCGCTTTGAATAATGCGCTAAATAGGATTTCCTCGGACATACTGTGGTTTATTTCATCCTGCCTGCCCACGTCGATGAGTTTCGCTCCACAAGGCTCTGCTGTGTTAAAGCAAGGTAAACACCCTCTACCTTTAGGCAGATGTGCTAACCACAGTATCATGGGAATCAGTAGCGGGCTAAACAGCCCAGTGATGAGCAGCGAGGCAGATTCCTGTACATGCTGTGGTTCTCTGGCAGCAACTACTGACAAGCTGCTCAGGGGGTAAAGCAGCCAGGTTTGGTGGAGCAGTTTGGGGCCACATTTATCTCGAGATGGGAAATTACTCTGATTTGCCCAAAAACTGAAGATAATGTGATACTCAGACTGTGTATTGGAACAACTGGTGTGAGTTAAGTAGAGCTGAAGTCGAGTGAATGAATGATGTCTCCTCGTGTACCTCGTGGACATATCTGCTGATCAGGTTTTCTTTGGGGTCACCGGTTATGAATAATGGCAACAGAGATGATTAGATTCTATCTGTTGATGATTTTACAAGGAAACTTTCACTCACTGCTTCATGACAGAGTTTAATGACTGGTTAATTAATCAGACTCCAGATCAGCAGAGAGGCAACGCCACAGTGTAGTCTGTGTACAGCATCGTAATGCATACTTCCCACACTGTTGGCATTTACGTACATGCAGCAGGATGTGAGTTCACCTCTCCCCTGCATACGGTATATATTTATTTAACATACAGGGACAAGATGATGAAATGTATTGATCTTCACAAAACTGCACTGTGGTGGCCCAAAAGACATTCTGTAAAGGCACATTTACAGCAACTCCCACTTGGCTGCCAGTTTTATTCTTTATCATGACATTTATGTGGAACCCACAAAGTCAGTGCTGTGCAAACTACAGCAACCTCCGAACAGCCAACAAATGAAATATCCTCTGTTGTATTATCTCGTCTATGTAGAGGGAGACACACACTTCACAACTTCAAGCTTGGTTGTCTCAGACAGGTTTTTGAAATTTGAAGTCCTAATGTTTGAGATGTTCAGGTGTGAAAGCCTGTCACTGATGCTCATTGAGCAAGTGTAATTGGAAATCTGACAGGAAGTCTCTGTGCCAGCTCAGTCAGACGTTTTTCAAACACTGTTGAGTTTGTCAGTGCAAAAAAATCACACAGCGCTCTTGTAGTGTAAGATTTGTTCCCAGAAAAGTTTGCGGCAAAAGCCTTTAAAAACTTGCAGAGAAACCAGCCAAAGGAGCTCAAAAACGACCAACCAACCAACAAAACATCACCACGGTTTTGTAATTTACAAACATATTTCCCTGCTGTGTGAACCATACTGCGTACAGCTGTCCACTACAATAGCTGTATAGGCCTCGTTTTTTTCTTTTTCATCCAATACGGGAACACTGACACAGACTCATGTGAGTCGCTCTTCCTTTCAAGCTACATTTTTGCTAAATTATGTGTTTGTATGAGAGAATGGAGCATTACAATTCCCAACAACCACATCCATGAACAATATTTTACTGTTTAAACTATGATGCATCTTTTTGTCTGTGCACTGCTACGGTACCGGAAGAAAAGAAAAGACTATTTAATGTGAAGAGCACAGACATCTTTAGGCAAGTGCGGAGATTAGGCCCAACGCAAGAAAGAGACCATGAAACTAAAGAGGCAAGACATAAAGGTCTCACTTCACAAGATGTAAAAGAGCAAACTACCTTAAATTAACTGTGAGGAAGTAAAACAGGTGGAGGAAGGGATGAATGTAATGATGACTAAAGTGAGCCTTTAAACACTGAGGAGTTGCAAGGTGGGACACTGATCTGTTGTGTCCGTCCCACGAACATGAATCCTCATTCCTTTTCAGAGACAGGATTCTGTTGAATGAGCAAGGCTGATTACACGTCAGTCTCTGTCAGATTTCCATCTCATTTGACAGACAGTATTACCTCTGGATAGACAGACTCTTCACCCTCTACTAAGTCATGGAGGTGTATTCTGGCACATCCCAGCTCACACTATCCCATAATTTTAAACTTATTAGTGTTACAGTAGGAATCAAATGAAGATTTAAACCCCCCCCCAGAAAACCAGTTGGAACCATTGTAGATTCTCCAGCTCAGATTTTAATTGACTCAACACTGAACACTGCATGAGAAAAAAGCCTTGACAGCAGGTTTCCTACCTTCTGCGGCCACCAAAACAACACTGTAAAACCACCACACTGACAGGAAATCTCCATCCAATTTGTGGCAGTGTGGTTGTGTGGTTACTCGCTTCATACACACAATACTGACGCAATGGAGCTGAATGGGGTTACAACAGCAATCTCTGGCTCTCACTTCTCTCAGTCCAAAGCCTTCACAACTTCACACCTCCATCTGAACCAGCTGGGAACATGTTGATCTATAATAATAATAAGTAAGCCCACAGCAGAGTTACTGTGCAGAATAAAATAGTGTACAGAGGTAAAAAAAAAAAAAAGAGTATCAATCGAGTTGTAATCGACTGATTTAGTGGAAGGTATAATGTTACAAACTGTGGTACAATACTCTGGGTGTTCCCATATACCGGTATTGACTATGTTTTTTTTTTAAAATAGGTTTTTGGTGAGATGGCTGAAATAAGGTGTGTAGTTAACACATGCTCTAGAGGTAGATGTATATAAAATACATCAGTGAACACCCCAATTGTGATTTCTTTACGCTTTTAAGTATAAAAGGACGATTGCTAACGAGTGGCTAAATGACTTGTTGAGGACATTAAACGCGAAAAAACTGATCTACTCACCACTTCGCCTTTACAGTCCTGTGTTTATACTCGTGCTCTTGCAAAGAATAACTTTGTGAGGGGAAAAGCTTTTATGGAAGAGGTAAGAGCCAAATCAAGCTACAAGTTGGAAGTTAAGCGGTGGTGACGATGAAGTCATGTGACGGTGGTGTAGTTCATCTACAGCCTAACATTAGCTCCTGACTTCTGGTAATTGTATTTCTGTTTCAAAAGTCGTAAAAGTGGTCTTCATTTGTGAAAATTGTCCTGCTGAACAAAATGTGTAAGTATCATAAACTTTTGTTTGTTGCAGAGTTTATTTTCTGCAATAATCCAAAAGCCCATGTAAAAATCCCATTATCTTTTTGACAAGGAAATCAGGGGGACACTACGTCATCCCTGCGGCACTGTACAACAGTGATATTTAAAAAAAATTAAATATTGATATCACATGATATAATTTCTATACATATTACGCTAACATTATTATCATGAATTGTTTTGGCCACAATAATCTAATGTAGTGACAACCTGAAATTGTGACAGCCCTACACAACACATAACCCCTCTTTACCTTTCCAACTTTTTCCAACATGGTCATCTTATTCAAAAATATAGTCACGTTCTGATACCACCACGTACACAATACTTTTTTTTTTTTTACCCAAATCTTTGTCATTACAATGTAAAAAAGAGTTTAGAAATCCCAACTGCACTCACACATTGTGGCTGTTACTGCTGCTAAAACATTAGCTCAGCATGCCAAGCATACTGACTTTAGCTTTGCCAGTGCGATTAACTGGCCTTAACATTTGTTCTTTCTTCGCCTGCTGATTTGCACAGAAATTGTGGCCATTAAAGAGAAAAAAACTGTAGAGAACAGATTTGCAGTACATGCCAGATTTTCATTAGAGCTGTAACTGGATCCATTTTATGGCATGACTCATGGATTTAACTAATTTGGCCATGTTACCATTGGTCATAATTGGCATTTGTGTCTGCAAGTGCACTGGGCGGAGTGATTTCTCAATGACTGATTACTCTGGCAGGAAGAAACTTTCATAAGGGAATAGTGATTTCTGCTCCCATTGAGAATCTGAAGGATGTTCAGCCATTGGTCTCTTTTCATACATTCAAATTCACAGTGTGTTTCCTTAAAGCACCATAAAACCCTTTAGTCCTATCAGTATAATGTGGCTACAATAACAATTGCACACTAAAGTATACATTGGTGCTGCCTATCAACACTGGATTACTGTGATTGAAAAAATAAAAACATTGATCATTTATCTTACACTTTTTAATCCCTAAGAAAAATGGTTGTTGCCAGGTTTCCTGGCCCTGGCACGCCGCTAAAACAACATGAAATGGAGCGTGGAGAAAGGCCTGGCCACTGTTAATGACTGATTTACTTTCTTTCCAACTGCATCCCCATTTCAACAGTGCTCAACAACAAACAACCCATTAGAGAGGCTCAAAATATTTAGAAATTGGTCAAATAAATCAATAATGGAATCCCCTTGGGAACATCCATCACATTTTTCCTGCGAGCATTTGTGTAATGGAGAAATTGAAAGTAATGTCCTGTCAGCAATGTTAGTTTGAGCTGAACGAGAGCAAAGTCATTTCTGTCAGAATTGTGTCATCAGACATCTGCTCATCACTGGCAAAATAAATGAAGAATATAAATGTTGTTGTTGTACACCCAAGGCTTGGACTTCTTCTCAACTCTCTCAGAATATAAATGTGAATATTGAACACACAGTGGAGGATATGCTCAAATACTATACTGTATACTCAACACATTCATTAAGACAGTTCTCCCACATAAAACAACCCCAGAGGTTGTTGCTGCCAGCAGCTTATTATGACCAATAGTTAAAAAAAAGTTCACACTTCACTGGAGCTGTTCAAAGTTCAGTTCACACAGATTAAAATGAACTAGTTTCCAATCATAGTTCACAATTTTGAATTTTGAACTCAGTTCTCAGTCGCAAAAATGAACTATTTCATGTTGGTTACCTTTATGTTTTTCTCCTTTTTCCTCCCTTTCCTTCAGAACTATTCTTTTTCAGTTGAATTTCCAGCCCCCAATCATCGACACTTCCCACACCAAGTGAATTACTGAGTCACACACAGAGATTACTTTTAAAGCTGAGAAAAACTTATGTGAGTATACTGTATGTGTTATGTGTATATGCTGTGAGTAGGACATATAGAGGAACTCTGTGGTTGTTGGCTCATGGTCTGACCCTTTCTTCAGGATTTCTTGTGATCTCCATTCAACCACAGACAAAAGACTGGTTCAACTCTGTCGTTTCAAATGTGTCACTCAATGCAGCCACTTGTACTGCTGAGGCCAGTTTATATGAGCATTTGAAGGACTTTTATGAACAAATCGATTCAGATTCCAACGGAAAACATCTCACATTTTTATTCAAACTGTCTCCACCTGTTGCGAAAAAGTCCAAACGTCAGCCACTAAGATGGCCTGTAACGAATCCTGAGATAAGCAGTGAGACAGTCAGTTTCTACTACAGTAATTAAACATTTTGAGATTTAGCAGTGGGTTTGTAGCTGACATCAAAAAGCCATGCTTTTAAATTAATCATCACAGCCTCTGTGTGCTGCCATCAGGTTTATGATTTTTTAAACAAGTCACAATGAAAACAATAAACTATATGCACATAAACTATATATATTAAAAAATCTCTTTTTTTTATAGCATGACTGCTTCCTCTGATCAGTGCTATGCAGATAGACGGTGGAAACGGACAAAGCAAAATACTCCAAGATAATCAGAAATCGAAGCAAATATAACTACAACTACAACCTTGAGGCTGTAAGTATCCGCCACCAATCAAGTTGCAGTTTACATCTATGTCTGTCCAGACTCAAATAAAATATATATTCAAGACTTTGTATTATGTTATAATTAGGATATGAATTCTTGAGTTATGGCCAAAGATTTGTTTTGTGATATCACACTGACCTTTGACCTTTAACCACCAAATTCTAATCAGTCCATCCTTGAGTCCAAGTGAGCGTTTGGGCCAAATGTGAAGAAATTTCCTCAAGGTGCTACTGAGATATTGTGTTCATGAGAATGGGATGTTTGGACAAAAACACAGTTCTTCTGGCCATGGCTGCTGCAGAGGCATAAGAACAGACTGAGTGTTTCTTTATGCTCAAAAAGGCAGTGTTTAAGCTCTTACGTAAGTGAGCTCCAGGACTCGTTATAATAAATCCATCAAAACAGACCTTTTTCAGCTTTAACTCATTGAGCAGTGAGCTGGAAAGGGAAGTGGATTAGGCAGTATGTAAACACTTGTATCACCTTCAGATCTTATCTGAGATGCAGAAGACAGACTTGGTGTTTGAAGATACATCAGCACAAATCATCCAAAAACAGAACAACACTCAAACATACTACAAATGGATTTAAGAGGAAAATACTGTTGACTCTATATATAAGCAGTAATTATGCCTGAGAGCTTTACAGTCACTCTTAAACTTCAACCCTCAATGCTAATCATAGTCATATTTACCAAAAGTTGCTCCTTGTTTCTGTGCCTGAAGCCATTCAATGTTGTTTTTTTTTTTTTTTTTACCAAACTAGCTGATCTCAGACGAATCCCTCCACTGAACTGCACCTTTTGACCTTTTCTTCACTCACAGAATGTGTGTGTAGGTCGGTCGCAGACACTGATTATGTAATTTGCTACTGCCTCAGTGAATCAGACCTTAATCACATGAAGAGCGTGAGAGTAAATTGAACAAAACACACTAATTTTGCCCTGTGATTTTGAATACATGAATCTCGCCCTCTGTGTATAAGGTTTGAAGAGGCAAATAAATATTACTGCAAGTGCATAGTAGAAACACGCTACTGTACCCAAACATTTCACTACAAAGTATACATGTGTAATTGTGTATGTATGTAATGAATAAAATCTCGACCTTGAACTTGGCAAGCATCTTGTTACTCACTCTGAGATGTAAACAGTGTATTGCAATTTGTGTTATTACCTCTGCCAAGGAGATTATGCTTTCACCCATGTCTGTTTGTTTGTTTTTCAGTAGGATTAAACAAAAAGTACTGAATCGATTTTCACTGATCTCGGTGGAGGGATGGGGCATGGACCGGGGAAGAACCCATTAAAGTTTGGGGCAGATCTGGAATTATTTTCTCTGAAGTCTGGTGTGTGTTGTTTGACACTGGCCTTGCTGGAGGTATGTGTTCTCTGAGTGCCCTTCTAGTTGAAGTCTTCAAGTCTACAATTTATGTTGCACTTTTGTCAAAAACTGACTGCAGATTAACTGTTTGATAGATCACCTACTGCAGAGCGTCAATATAATAACATTTCTGGACATATTCACTGTCGGTAAAAATGATTAAAAAAAATATATAATTAAATCAAAATCCTTAATTTCTTCCTTTTGAATGATAGTCAGTTGTTGCTCAAAGAATTTGTCTACAACGATGCATGGAATCTGAAACTTTCATGCACCTCAAGGAAAAACTGGAGAGCATACTCTGGCCACTGCTGGTTTCACAAGCTTATCTCAGCAAGCACTTTAAAAAAAAAAAAAAAACTAACAAGAAAACACTTTAAAGTTTCCAATCAACCTGAGCTGCATGTGTTTGAATGGTGGAGAAAAAAAAAACCTGAAGGAAACCCAAAGAAAAAATGAAATACTTATAACAGGCGGAACAATGGCACAGATTCAAACTCACAACCTTGTTGCTGTAAGGCCAAATAAGAAATGGAGGAAAACCATTACAAATATCGACCTCACCATCTTATAGTTCGGTTGCAGGCTAGAACGAAAGCCAAATAATTTAAGCAAAGTAAATAAACAGCCATGTCACAAACAAGCAATCAATATCAACTTTGAATAATGTAAAGAAGTGGAGCTCTATGGGCAGGTTGATTAAAACACCACGAGACAGATGACTTGGTGAAAATAAGAGGAGGAATTGAAGGCTTACACTGTGTTGCATTGTCCTCCAGACAACCCTCTGGGAGCAGCAGAGAAATGAGGAAGAAAGAGATTTAATTGGACATCGGAGAAATAGAGGGACTGAGAGAGGGAGAGGGAGCGAATAGGAGCAAAAGAATGTCGTTAGTAGTTAGTGAAGCAAAAAGTTAAATGATAAATGGTGCCACTGAAATATTCCATCCACCAGCTTCATCTCACTATGAGCTTTCGTACCTCAAACCACTTTATTCAAAATGAAATGTGTACTGTGAAATCAGTTTTAAATCTGCTGCTTTCAAATGTGATCAATGCAAAGATCAGGACGTGCATACAAACAGCAGTGTCACGAGGAGAATTAGTCTGAAGTGGCCTGATGACAGTATTTATTTTACCCAAAGCAGTCATCTCGGCCTAGCAAAAATACGCGTAGTTACTTAATGCTTTTCTGTCTAGCACAGATATGTTTCATTATGGACCTAAACTCCTTCAGAGATTTACCCAATGGGATGCAAATACAGAGTAAGATGAGTGCGATGTGATCAAGCGAGGAAGAAGTTTTACCCTGAGCAACCCAACTCACTTTTCTTAGAAGAATTTTTTCTCATCTTTCATGAGAAATTGGCCTCAGAGCATGTAAAGATGAATTATTAACCATTTTGAAACCTGTGGAGTTTCTCTAAACGTGCTTTTGCCTTTTGGTAATTTTTTTCCTTTCACATCCCTTTTGATGTGTATGTTATGAAGCAAAGAGGAAGGTTTGGTTAGATTTTTAAAACAAGACCTGTATGTAAAGTTATGCTGAATTCGAGAATAACAGTTAAAAGGATCTGGGGCTTTGTAGTAAACTTAACATGTTTATTTCTTACAATTACGGCTTGAATTTTTTTGGAGTACAGACTACTTAAAAAGACAGACACAATATATTCTGCAGCCTTTAATCTACTTGTCTGCTTCTGCATATTTTCCATTTTAATCCTGTCAAACAATTTATACAACGGAGGATTATCCATTGTACCTTTCATTTAAAAGGACAAGATTTCATTTGCCAGTTGTCCAAGGATTACATAAAGAAGCATGTGTTAAATAGATTGGCCACAAGATAAATTGACAACATAAAAAATATGGTTTCATAATATCCAGTCTGTGTCCTGACGTACTGTTTTCCATTGAAATGTCTGTCAGTGTAATCTGTTTAAAACATTATTGCTCTTCAACATTACACAGTCATTAAAGGGGAAATTCTACGAAGGTTTGTCAAGACAACATTGTGCGTTTTTCAGCGGAATAACACCACAGGTCGTCAAACTGTTTGCAACTCTTTCTCTCTGCCTCAACACAGAGGTTTGTTTCTAACAAATTCAAATGTGTGATAATAATAATGATGACAGTAGGCTCCTGTGAACACTTGGAGACATCACAGCAGAAAACATGTCAGCAAAAGAGGTAAAGCAGCACAGTCTGCAGGACCTGGTGTAACGTCTTGTCAACTTGAGGGCGTCTGTGTTGCTCTGTGCTTGAACTTGACATAGGCAGCCTCTTACACTGTGTGTTTCAGTGGCATGGGGTGGTGAAATAGATCTATTTATAGCCACAATTAATGTCTTAGGATTTTTTATCATACTGTGAGTTAATGCTGAATTAGTTTTAGACTCCTCAAGACTGAGTCTCAACATAACTGGAACTGCTGATTTTTCTGATTAGGATCATTTTCTGAGAAAACGCACACAACATACTAAATAATAAGTTTGGCGAGTTTCTCTCTGAGCTCAATATGGTCTATGTAAGCATGGATTTATCATGATATTTTTCTTTCAGGCCCTCAATTTTTTTCTGGCCTTTGGACTTGAGCCCTGGTAAGTCGACCTTAAGCTCAGTGTGCCGCCTCCAGGTCTGCCTCTACCAGTAATATTAAAAGAAAAAAAAGAAGAAATTTCAACACACTCCTCTACAGAAAATCACTTGTGGTGTTAAAGTATGGAGCGAGAAAGTTAGAACGTTAAGCATCCTGTGCTGGTGGAATTCAGACTTTAATAAATTTATCACACATTGGCTGCTTCCGCTTTAATTGATCTTTAAAGTGAATGTCAAAAGTGAGTTATTTTAGGAATGCACCGGTTGTCTCAAACAAATGATCTGACCCAAGATATATTTTCTGTTCAGTTCATCTCTCTCGCTTAAATATTTCTATTTTATATCCTCATGATTAATACTCCACTATTATTTTGCCATTGAACAAAATGCAAATCAAAATGGCCTCCTCAGTTTGAATCTAATTTTTTTTTCTCTAGTTAACCATTTTTTTATTTTATTTTATTATATTAACATCAGAGGCCTTCTTATGTACATACCAGTCTATCCAGGCTTGTTCCAGCTGCTGTGGTTGGCCTCTCCTCAGGGGTGTAGGGTCTGAAGCGAGCATTAAACACATCTGTGATGCCGCGTGCAGACCTGCCTATTCCTGATGGCTTTGGTTGGCCACACCCTTGAAAAACCTAAAATGAACACAGAGAGGGCGGCAAACACAAGGAAACAGTGAGAGAGGATACAGACGGGTCAGCGTCTAAAAAGTGCTCAGCATCTACACTATTTTGAGGAACATAATATTTGTTATCATCATAAGATGTGAGCTTCTCATTGCAGTCCTGAAGAGAAAGAAAGCAGGTTGTCATGAACTCTGCGCTAAGTCTTTCCTCTGTTGAATACACATCCATTTTGATATTGCAAAAGTTGTGGTTTGCCTACGCCACTGACATTTTTCCCTTGAAAAGACCCTGTCAATTTGTTCACAGCTTCTTTCCTGCTCTGTGATTTGAGATAGAAAACTATATTGGGCCAGCCTGGAACCAAAGGTGTCTATCAGTGCCCAACTCTGCTATTGCAGGAAGTGTCATATTTGCAGCAAAAAAAAAAAAAAAAAAAAAAAAAAATAGAATTAACCCTTGATATGTTGTTGCTCACTTACAGTTGAAAGTCATTGTGACAACGTAACATGGTACCTTCAAAATGAAATGCGTTTGAGCAGCATTTCTAAGTTAAAACCCTTTTTAAGTCTAAACTGCAACCAATTTTTTTTTTTATCATAAAATATAATATAACCAAGCTTTTAGCTTGTGAATAAGCCAGAGGAAAGTTTTTGTTTTTAATATGGCCAATAACATATTTTCTTACGTTTAATAATAAAATGTTATTCTGATTTGCAACCATGGCAATTTTGTCTGAATAATAAAAAATATATATAATTGAGTTTATTGAGTATTACACCACTGAGTGATATCAATATATCAGAGAACACTGCATTCTTAAAGAAACTTACTTTTATGAAGAGAATTATTAAACTGAATTACAAACTAAAGCTCTGTTGCTATACAGAGACGAAAATAGAAATGCAGAGCTATTATTATTTGAACCTTACATTAATCAATGTGTAGTTCACAGAGGTTCATTGTGAGAATAGATTGTTTTCAGATGGCTTGGTCTCGACAGGCTCTTAGGGCCCAAACAACAGACCTCCAAACAGCATAGCTCATTAGCATTCCTCCCTGGCATGTCTGCTGGCCCCTGGCTCAGAATGTGATGGAGCACTCTAATGTGCTACATGACTGTCATGACACCAGGCTGTCTTTCCTCTAATATTCATCACTTCTTCACAATGATTACAATCCTACTATCCTGTACATCACACAATCAAACCGATTTTTAACAGATGCGTGTTGCAGGATTGAAGGTACAGTGCTGACGCGCTTTGCAATAGCGTGGCGACCGGGGAATGGTGAGGGGAAAAGATTGTAATCTCAGAGCAATCTGTCAGCCAAGCACAACCTTGCAGGGAAAGGGAGCGTCAAGTGCATAGACAATGAGTAAAGTTGTAAATTGCAGCCCTCTTGATATGGAAAAGAATGGGGCCTTTAATTCACACTGACCTTTGTAACTGTGTCTCTGAAGATAGGCCAGAATACACCAAAGGATCAGAATTAAAAGTTGAACTGAAAATTCTGCCTTTTGACAAGAAATACTGTTCTAGGTGTGATAATATCCTGAAGGAGGATTAAGAGGAAATTAACTGCTTCTCTTGCACGTTAACATATCTTTAAATGGTTTGTTGAAACAGGGTTCCTAACCCGCATCCCAGGGGTGGTTAGGTCCTAAACACTTTGAATAAGGCTATGCATAGATTGTAGTTTTGGTTATTGTAGTTTTTTGAGGGATACATTCATGGATAAATGTTTTCTAGTTATTTATTTGTTGTTTCCTAACTTTTAGGAGACAGGGTTGTGTATTGAAGCCTGTCACTGTGTTCTACAGGCCGTTAGTTTAGATAAAAAATGTTTTCATTATAGATATATAACTCTTAATAACAAAAGTTATCAAAGCATGGTGAACAGAACTAGTTCAGGATACAGTACCTTGGCTGACACTTGCATGCTGTTCTCCTGCATGGTCATGATAGCCTCAGAGATCTTGATGTCAATTGGCTCTATAACTGTTTCAATGTTGAAGGGTCCCTCCAGTCTGTCTGCCACCAGTAACATAGCATCTGTCAGAACACAGAGGACACATGTCAAAACAGAGATATTACACACACACACACGCCAATATGGTCACATCATCTCTGAGCATTAACAATCGCCGTTGAAAAAAAACCCTCTGGGTGCTGTGCTCCATCATGTGTGTCTGGTTTCAAAGAATTGCACCTTCTCCAAACGTGTTCACTACCAATAAATGCCAACAAAAAAAAAACCTGCCAGTACCCCATACACACACACACACACACACACACACACACAAAAACAAGCACACAATCACACACACAGTGTAATAAAGAGATGGGAAGATAGAGGAACTGCTTGTAAGAGGATGTGCAGCAACAAGTAGAAATTAAATTTCATTGTGCTGAGCTTAAAAGTAGCTTATACATAAAACAAATCATTGATTTGCATGTGCTAATTGCTTCAGAGAGAGAATGACAAGACTTATGATTTATTCATCTATTTGAATTAGTATTTCTAATTGTGAAAGTAATCAATAAATTCATAAATTCATGTTTATGTCTCATGGTAGTAATTATTTTTTAATTACATCCCATATTTCTGTCAACCATGAATTTCATAAGACATGACAGCATGCAAAAGCTTTACCATCACGCATCACTTAATAACATCTGTTTGCAAGTAATGACATCAGGCACACAACAATAGTTTACGTGTTGTTGTGTATTGTTGTTTCCTTGTTTACTGAACAAATACCAACAAAACAAAACAAAACAAAACAAAACAAAACAAAACAAAACAAAACAAAACAAAACAAAACAAAACAAAACAAAACAAAACAAAACAAAACAAAACAAAACAAAACAAAACAAAACAAAACAAAACAAAACAAAACAAAACAAAAAACAAAAAACAAAAAACGAAACACAGAGACCATGACCTTATTATTCTGGATGAGCCTTGGCGTGAATCGATATCTAAACAGATTAGCCTACCCACCCAGCTGCCACTCTTCATTTTCATTAAAACAATCTGATATTAATATGTTCATACACAGGGATGGTGCTATTGATTGTGTCAGACTGGGAGAAGTCAGCGGTGAAAATAATGTGTTTGACATTTTCATTATACTCTATCTTGTCTCGCAAAAAAGTAATTAAAAGTCCACCAAGCCTTGTTTGAGAGGTTAGCACTGGTTAAGTGGGAGGGCAGCGATATCAAAGAAGACTTCTGTCTGTGTGCACTGGCATTTGCAGGGATGTGGACAACTCAGGAAAAGCCTATTTGCCCCTGTGTGTGTGTGTGTGTGTGTGTGTGTGTGTGTGTGTGTGTGTGCGTGTGAGAGAGTCTTTAGCAGTAGCAGAAAAGCAGTGTAAATCATTTGATCATAGGTGATCACTTGCTGTGTGGTCTAATCGTGACATTTGTGCTGGAAACATGGACTGACTTTGACTTCTGACTCTAAGATCGTCACAAGTTGAGTCTGAATTTAACGTAGATGAGGAAATAAAAATAAGATTAATATTTCCAACTCATGGAAGTATTTGACAAATGGAAATATTCTATATCTTTGTCAACAAACTCCATGAAAAGACCAAATCCAATTGCTTTAGTCTGTCTTTATACTTTCTGACCCTCTCTGTGTTTTTCAGCCACAAGCCCGTTCCTCCTGAACATGGATGACTTTAACATCACAGATATATATACACTCCCATTTTTAATAAAGGCTAAAGAAATTAAAACAGTTGGGCACTGTATTTTATAATGTTTTTGTTATACTCTTTTTACACCAAAATTAGCCTGTATACGGTGACTCCTTTTACACTGCCAGCCGTATTTGCTGGAGAGGACACACACAACTGCAGGTCATCACATGCAGTGACAGAACACACACACACACACACACACACACACACACACACACACACACACACACACACACGCACACACACACACACACACACACACACACAACACACACACACACACACACAGACGCAGGAGAGAAAAAGAATGAGCTGCTAGATGCCGCCCAGACTGGCAAAATGGATCTGTCGCGTCTCATCCCCGGGTTGGTGGTCCTGTAAGTGTCAAAGCCTCCGTGTGAGACACCTTGATCGGTGATTGTGTGTTTTTAAAGTTATTTTGGGGCTGTGGTCACTCCTTCATTACAGAGTGCAGTGCAGCTGCTGTGTTTTTTAGGTTTAACTGCACCGTGCTGGGCAGGTGAAAGTTCTATTTACAGTATTTGTGCTCTGAAAGACATCACAGCACCGGAAAGGGGTGAAAATTAGCGTGTTCACCCAGGCGTTGTGTTTATATCTTTGCCAATCAGAGCCGGACCTGATAAATACCCATGTCATTTGGTACGGGACTAAATACCGATTGTACCCTTTTCCATTGATGACAAAAGCCAGACGTTAGTGGATATTAGCTGTTATTTGATGAGTGTAAAAAGGGATTTCATTTTCATTTTCAGCTGCAGATTTTACAGTAGCAGGAAGGTGCATGTGGGATCAACTCAAAATAAACTGCCCAGGTTCATTATAATAAAGTATCCACCAATGCAACAACAATGGATGTTGATGGTACAGAGGCTACGCAGACAATACTTGTTAACAGGATCAGTTCATTGTTGGTTTACGCCTTTCCGTAGAATTTGTTGACAATAAGAAAACTACATTAAAACATCACCAGATATTTTTTCCATTGCTATTGATTTTTCATTGTTTCAGCAAAGTACTTACACACATTCAGTTTCAAAACATCACCAGTGAGCTGGGAGAAAAATTTGGGACTTTGAGAGCACTACTGAACACTTGAGGAAAATCAGGGCAAGAGGTCTTCGTACATAACTGACAAAGCGGGTCATTTGTCAGTGCCTTCCATAACAACATGACTCCTGGGTGTTTCCTCATCTGCTTCCCTGTGGTGCAGGTATGATCATGTTTATACAACTTAAACTACTTAGGTATGGTTAGAAGACTGCGCCAGTGGTTAAAGGAAACCAATTCTGAGTGACTGTTGGTAGGAGATTGAACATGCACCCTTATCCTAAATGTCAAAGCTGCAGACTTTGTACTGCGGCGAATTCTGTGCAGAACATTTACTGAGCCTGTTTTACAGTAGTATTGTGTATTGTAGCCTTGTGTGGAAAACTTTAACTTGTTCAGTCTGAAAACCTTAAGAGCTGTGTAAAATCAACAAATAAGATAATTGGGTTAAGTGAGGCATAACTCTCGCAAGTGCAGTGTAACAGTTACAGTTACAATTACAGTGTAGGCTGGCACTGAGGAAAGCCAATACTATTCAAGACTGTCCCGACCAGCCATTGCAGAATGAGTCTGAGCTCATGCCCTCAGGCCAGCATTTCAGAATGCCTGTCATGAGACCTAAGGAACATAAAGTCTCCCTCCTCTCACAGGCTATTGACAGGGCAGGATATTAAGCTCACCCGCTTGACTGAGGGGAGTGATTTAGAGGACAAGTGAGTGCAGAGGAGAGAACACTAGCCTGGCTGAAGAGAGGTGAATTAAAAGCATAAAGATTAATGCGTAAACCTGGTATTGTCAATTAAGCCTGAATTAAGCTGCAATAATATCCAGAGGTCCTGTCTGAACTACAGCTACACTGCAACCCAACCTCATCAAAAAAGAGGTAGAAACACTAGATTTAAGCATAAATTTACAAGCAGTACCCACAGATACCATCGCCAACACTATTGGACAAAGGTTTTTGTTTGCTGACAAGATATCAGAAAAGAGTTAACAACAGATTTGGGTAAAGGATGGTAGACAGACCCTTGGCATATGATCAGCGGGTGAGATTTTGGTCAAGATTTTAATTTGGATTAGAGCAGAGCAAGTGTTTCAGACAACACTTCCAAGTGTCAGCATACATCAACTTGGCGTTTGGAAAATGAAAGTTTGATGAGAACATCAATACCACATGTTAAAAATGAAGTTTCCTTCCTCATGATAAATCGTGCATTGTTTACATCTACATTTTCTTGCTAGCTGTCTTCTTCTTCTTCTGTACCTTTGCGGATGCACTGTTGCATTTTTGTGCATTGCCCAAACAGTAGAGTCAAAAGAAGAATGTAAATTGCAGCACCAATGCGACTCACACATACAAAGACAAGGACACAAAAGAAGATCCACTCAGAAAAATGTTGTTTCATGGCATTACTACTGGTCAAAAGCTTTTAAACAAAAATATATAACGCTGGACAGTAAATAATAAAAACATATTAAGACTTTTACAAAAAGAACTTTGACTTGTCAATTTATCAACAAATGTGCAAATTTTCTCACAGGTCATATACACAGCTTGTATCTCAGACAACACTGGTCAGCTTATCGCCAGAATTGGAAGAATGGTGTACCTTAGCATTGGGGTTTAACTTCCTGGTCCTATTAATGGATAAGATTTCATTTTTCTTGGCTAAAACTGCAACATTAATCTAATTTTGATTTTTTTAAAAAAAGAAAGAAGTATCTCGCATCTGTTTAGCCAAAGAGAAGTGGGTATCATCTGATCTTGTTTATTATACTACTATAATTAAGTGCATTTCATTTTCCGCCACAGATGTTTAAAAAGCACACAATTCAAGAAAATGTAATTTTCTTCAAAATAGAGAAAATCAGATTTACATGAATTGAGGCTGGGCAGCAACTCTCTCCCTCCCCACCACAAAATCTGGCGGTCTGATAACATCATTTTATGATGTACTATATTATCAACTTATTTTTTCTTCTTCCAGAAAAAAAAAAAAAAAACATGTCCATGCGTTACATTGTGTATGTTGTTAGCCAGGCCTGTGCTGTTACAATGCGCTGAGTGAATAAAGCTACAGATAGACTCTTCTGTCTGTTAGTGGCTTGTGCCTTTGAAGAGCACTCCTGTTTGTTTACTCTGGAGCCTCAAATTGGGCGTGATGCTTGGTTAGATTTCCATCAGGAGCTGGCTGGAGGTCATTGCAGGGGGCCAACCCGAGTCCTGTGAAGTCTTCAGCTGCCTATGTTTAGCAGAGTACTGCTCTAATGCTCCCGCAGAAAAAGAAAGCCTCAGTGGAATTCAGTGAGAGTGGAGGGGGGAAATTTGCAGCAATTCCGTTACCCATTCCATAAAAGACCTAAATGATATCCTCAGCTGAGTTCTGACAAGCTATTTTTCATATAGCTTAATGAATATTTGATGGATTGTGAGTATGAGTCAGCCATATGAAGTGCTATGAGAAAGGGTGACTTCTACATGCTTAAATAACTTCTGAAATTATGTCACATACGGGAACACTTTTCAAAAATGATGGGCTGTTGATGAAAGGCATCTTAAATTTTAATCTGTTCTAACCATAAATCATTAGGGGGCTGCAAAGAAAATGGCATATTATAGGTCACAGGCTTTGCTGTTTCAATTTTGCACAATGTTTAGCTCACACCATCTGTGCCATCTGTACCTTTTACTATTTAATTTGGTCATCACTGTGTAGTCACAAGTGTCTTAACGCTGATGCCTGTCCTGGACCCTGCTTGTCAGTGTCAGTGGGCTGGGAGGAGGTTTGTTGCCTCATTCATTCGGGATGGCATCTAGTTGAATCGACGCTCCAGCATGACAAATTACACATAAAACAACAGCGTAGAAGAGAAAACGGTAAAGTGAGTATAAAAATAGGCAGGAAAAAATCAATTGTGTATATTTGGCACATGTAGACTACTTGTGACTTTTTGACGGCTAACTCCAAAGCGTTAACTTTCAGAGGAGACCAGGATCAAGACTGAATTCATAAGAGTTCAAGTAGCAATTTTATTCTGGCTGCATCATTTCCAGGCTTGCAAACAATAAAGGCAATGTTTGTTTTGAAGTGAGAGTATTCACAAGTGAATTCACAAGTGAATACTCTGACTTTTATTCTATTCAGATTTGACTCAGGGGAAACATTGTATATCTGTCTGTCTACTGACTGCCAGGTTTGGATTCTCAACACACATTTCATTAGAGTTTTAGAAATATGTGATTTACATAAAAATGGTTTTGGTATTTACAGCACTGCCCACTGGTTGACTTCAAAATGCCTTTGAATACAGGGTTCCCTAATGGTTTTAATATTTATATTCTCTCAACATTACCGCTGACCTGACTTGCTTTTCCATTTCCCCCTTCAGCTGCCATTAATCTCGACTGATTTGTTTTGGCATCAGTTTCATGTAATGATGAAATAATTAATTTTCCTTGTATATTAACTGATAAACAATCGATTTGTTCAACCATCCATCTATCCATCTATCCACTGCCTGACACAGAGGGTTGTATTGGCATTTATTTACTGCTAGCTGCATGGTGCCAACTTTTTTTTTTGTGTGTGTTCTTGCTTCAGGCTGCAGGGCTGCATGCTTGGTTATTTTCTAATGGAAAACTCTTTTCTTTTTCTTTTTTTTTTTCCTAACCCAAAGGGATTTGGAGAGACTCCAATAAACTACCTGCAGAGTCCTTTGAGGCACACGGCAGTCATTCATGTGAGACATCAACAACTTTTATGTGAACATGCTGAGAAACAAATACAGGGCATTCATAATTATCTGCAGCATTTTTTTAATTTCATGACTGTTTTATGAACTTTCATGAGCATTTCTGCTGCGGGTCTCTGAACCCCAGTAGTATGTCAAATTAACTGCTTTTACTTTTGGTCACTGCATAGTCAATACGATTTTAATGTGGTGAGTGGCGCTGGAGTGTTCAATAAATACACCCACTGTAAGATCAATTTCTGTCACATAATACTAGATTCATCCTGAGCAGGTGCCTATAAAATCAGCTATAATGTATGTGCTGTCTGGTTTCTTGCCCATTGCAGAGAAACTACATAGATTAAAATAATGACCCAAAAAAAAAAAAAAAAACGCTGCCAAAAAGTGAGTCTATGCCCTCTTTCACTCCTTTTCTAATTTTACTGACATGCTCTGATCTGCTGATTTTTCTTGAGATATAATTCTGTAAACGAAGCATAAGCCAGACTGGTGAAATATAACACACAGGAAAAAAAAAAAAGTCTTACTGGGCTCTGCACGACTGCTCTGGAGTCAATGGGAGGACCGAAGTGTCAAGTCTTGTTCAAATTCAGAATTCAGTAGAGAAATGGTCCTGTCAGGCTTAGAGTGTGTTCAAAATCATCTTCTGTGACCTGGTCTTAAGGATTTAAAGGCCTATCACTCTCTCAATTATGTGAACTAGTAGCTCCTATATGTCACTCATGGTTTGTTAATCTCTTCACTGACAAAGGGGATGGAGAACTGACGAAGGTATTTGAATAGTTTATTTTCAAAGTGAATAAAAGTAATGATTCTATCATCAAATATATATTGAAATCATTTTAACTTAGTCCATCTGAGAAATTGCCTTGGCTCCATGTTTCCACTGAGCTTCAGCAACAGTTTGTTATTGCTGTAATTTCACTTCCAGTGTTGATATGGATTAATGGGGGATAATTGTGTTGTATTGGAAATGATGAACATAATGCAAGTCTGCCCAGTGACTCAGAGTTGCAGTGATGAAAATGGAAAGAATAACTTTCACCATCTGCCTGTGCAAACTGGAAAAAATGTCTGCATACAAACACTATGTATCCAACAATAGAAGTTGATGACACTCTGCATAAATTCCCAGTGACAACTGATTACTCCATCACCGATGGTGGCGTTTATCCACATCCTGGAAATTACACTTACCGTGACAAATGTTTTATAGAGTCAGTGTATGAATTAGATAATTTTCTCTAAACTCAACTGGCTATGATAAACTCTACATACTGCACATGTTATGAAGACACCAGTGCACTGAAGACAAAAATTGAAATAGAAATTCTGCATTACTTTATATTTTGCTTGTAATAATAATGGCACAATAAAGAGAAGGTTCAGGGGATAACACTTTTGATATTTTATTTTATTAATTAACAAAATCCCTTTGGAGTTGTTTTTTTGTCCCCTTCTAACAAGTCTTTTATGTACGCAAATAATTCCATTCTTCTAGTAAACATGGAATAACAAAAAAAAAACAACTCGATCTGGAGAGTAGCTCAGTGTCAGGGAGACATCACCGCGTCACTGCACATGCATCTTGGATGCAGTTACTTGTTTACATGCTTGCAAGTTTGACAAGCTGAGAGGAAAACTACACTGGCTTTGTTCAGCGAGTGAATGTGTCACCTCCATACAACAGTATGGCTCTTTGATATGTTGTCCGTTGCTGCTGTCGCTTCTCCATTTAGTTGTTTTGCCTATCACAGAATATAACTGCTAATCATGGGATGTGTCCTGGAGATGACACCAGTTCAAAATACAGTATAAACACGGAAAGAGAAAAAATAAATAAATAAACAGAAACAAGAAAAAAGATGTGTTAATATTTCAACTTTTCAAAATTCTGTGTCTTATTTGTTTTTGTTGGTTTTGACAAAGACGGAGAATGTATGAAATTTGAAAAAAGGTGGTTCTGTTGCATCAATATTAATCTTTTTTTTTTTTTTTTTTTTTTTTTAAAACACTCCACCCTTTGTCCAACACTGTTATAAAAGTACAAAAGCTAAATTGGTGGAGTGCTCCATTAACGATAACTAGAACATGAACTGGAAGACCTGCAGATGGTTTTAAAACAATCCCTGTCCTAAAAGTGCCCTACAGAGACTAACTGGGGTAAAGCCACGGATTAATTTTTGTCCCGACAGACCTCTGAGCTCTCTGACCTTTCTTTGAAGGGCTCAGTCTCAGTGAATGAAACACAGAGACATGCAACGAGAGATTACAAACACATTATGTCTCTTCAAATGTGTTCTACAGCACAGTGATGCATTTGTGTTTTGCTTTATATATATATATATAAAATGACTTGCAGATGTTTCAGACTGTTTATGAATTAAATAGACAGACAGGAAATTAAATGCGGAAACACCATATCAGCTTGTTCCCGTCGATCATCGTACAGTATCAATATCCTTCACAAGATACAGCTTCACCTTTGTAAAACTGACTTCTTAGACACATTCAAAGTAATGCTCGTCATCATGTTGAAGAAGCTCACTGTTCACTGGGCGGGGAGCGCGAAATGAACCTCACTCTTCCAGTCTTATTTTAAGCACTCCTGTCCAAAAACAGACGCTGCCAAAACTTGCTGCTGAAATAAGTCAGAGTCCGTTTCCGCTAACACTTTTTTTTTTCCAGTTTGCAGCTGCAAGAGGTGAATCAATTGCAAAGGACTAATTTGTCAACATATTTGTCCGTCTTCGGGGAGTCTCCACAGGCATTCTCTCATGCACTGACAGCTGGATTGCAGCTCAATAACAGCGGAAACAAATACTTCTTGATGGGGATTTTTTTGTTTTGTTGGCTTTCGGCTATGTCTAGACTACTTTAGCTTAGTTACCATGTCTGTTGTTCCTCACATATAAACTCTCATGTCTTTTCTCTACAGCTACAGCTGCTTAAGTCCCTGTGCTGCCTCTCAGCTCTTTGTTTTGTTCTTTACACTTTACAATGCTTGGGAGAATGGTTTGGGGAATACTGGGGAAATGTACCTATTTGCTTTTTGGCTGAGAGTAAGATGAGAAGATTTACACCACTCTCATGCCTGGTCGTTTAATATGAAGCTACAACCTGCGGCGAATTAGCTTAGCTTTGCGTAAAGATGGGGAAAAGGTGAGAAACAGCTAAGGTAGCTCTGTTCCGTAAAAAACACAAATTGTTGTTTTTTTTTGTACAAATTTAACAAAGATATAACGAGATTTGTCTTAAGACAGAGCCAGGGTAGCTGTTTCCATCAGCTTCCCGTCTTAATGCTAAGCTAAGCTAACTAGCTGGTCACTGTAACTTCATACTTAGTGTTCAGACATGAGAGTGGTGTCAATCTTTTCGTCTCTCTGCAAAAAAAATGAAAGGGTATATTTCCAAATGTCCGAATGTCAAACTGTTCGTTCAGATATACTGACATTAAAATGTATAACTGTGCAAAACAACCACAGTGTATAATTGATGGATAAAACATGGCAGGAATTACATTCAGTGTGCATGCAGTATGTGTGGAGGCAATAAAAAAGACTAAATAAAACATAGCTGGCCATCAGCATGTGGTAACTCATAGTATTAAGAAAAGGATATGTTGCTCGTATATAAAGTGTAGCTGCATAAGCATTCCTGCAACACACAGAAAAGAAGAATTTTGCAGATTCTGCATAGCCAGTAGCAATTAGAAAGAAAAGATGCAGGTTCTTGATGATGCTGAGGATATGGAGATCACTTCCACTAGGATAAGTGAGTCATCCAGCCTTCAGCACTGTGACAGGCAGAAACCCACTAGCTAGGCTTGTTTGTTCCTGTCAGGTCTGTTACTGAGACTATCATACTTCATTCTCAGTCAGTTTGAGTTCCTCCGTGTGTGTGTGTGTGTGTGTGTGTGTGTGTGTGTGTGTGTGTGTGTGCGTGCGTGCGTGCGTGTCTGCTCAATGTCTCACGTTTAACTTAAAGGTGCAGTATTTTTATGTCATACTTGAGGAATCTTAAAGTCCACTGAATAATTAAAACGTGTGGATGTTGAGTGACACTGTAGGTTCTTACAGTAAGACAGGTAAAGGATTTACACATCTTGAAGGCCTACACTGTGCAGGAAAGCACCCTGCAAGCTTAGTTTCTGCCAAGCTATCTATATCATTTAAAGTAAAGCACTGGCAGAGAGTTCGTCTTCATAATCTCACACACTTCAGAGAAAGTCCTTCTTGGAGGACAGAAAAATGTTGGCTTGAATTCTCGTGAACTGGTGGGTTGTGGGGAGATCCAGTTACACTGGGACACAATCCATGCAATTAAAAAGAAATGAGCAAATAAAATCAATGAGGATTGCTTACACTGTGGTGTCAAAGGACTCAACAGAGGACAAGTCAAGCCTATATCTCAATTAGGAGAAATAATGTGTACACAGGCACAGCAGAGCGCATGTAATAATTAAGGGAATACAATGGTATTTACAAACCACCTCTCATTTAAAGCTAGAAGGAGTTCATTACTTTCACAATGAATCAGTTAAAATAGAACTGACTGTTCCCTGAGACCCGCTCAATTACGGTTGCTACGACCGTCAGTCTTCCCATTCTCGCGGGGCACATACACTGATAACAATAGTGGAGTTAACTACTTGAATTTCTTAGTCATTTTTTTGCAACAACGGGTTCTTGACTTCAGACGGAGATAGGCAAAAGTAGGCTTCTTATTTTGTCCATTTTAACGGCTGAAATGAAAACTGTAACTGACGGGCTGGAGTTTATCGGCTGTTAGCTATAGGCAGCTAAATAAGCTCACGTTAGCTCCAGGAGTTGATTGTGTCCGAAATCCGCTCATTCACTACTCACTATATAATCAACACTGAGCTCAATAGTAAGCGGTAAATAGAGATTTGGGACACTTAACGATCATCATCATTTTGCATCATCAAAGACAGCTGCTGAATCACACAATGGTATTTTTCACATTTCTAAAGTGTACATGCCATGTAGATTATGCTACTTTTTAGAGGCACTATATATTGGATAAATTTACACACAGAATTTGGATCCCTGCTGACAATGGGTGAGAGGCGGAGCACCCCCTGGTTTCCCCCCAGACAGGTCACCAGTCTAACAACCATCCATGCTCACAATCACTTCTATAGTCACCCGTTAACTTAAGCCGCATGTCTCTGGACCACGTGAGGAAGCCGGAGTAGCTTCAGGGAACCCACACATGCACGGGGAGAACGAAAGGGCCCCGTCCGACCGGCAGGTTCCAACCAAAAACCGTCTTGCTGTGAGGCGACCGTGCTAACCACTATTTAGCTGCCTGTTTATCAAACAGTAAATTAAAATCTACCATTCATTTTAGCCACGTGTAGCTGAGATTATTATGTCAAAACTGGCATTGAACATGGTGTAAGCCTGAAAAACAGTAGCGTGTGAATAACTGTCTAACCCTCTCTATCTCTTTTTCTCTCAAAGGGTATTTTAACAAGGTGCTGACAAGAAAAATGATAATGATGTGTCTGTCATGATGCAGAGCTGGGCAAATTTGTCATGATGGCAGGTGACTGATGGTGTGGTAGCATCCATTGGCCAAACCATGAATTCCTTCCCTGAACATTTGAACACAAACACACACATACACACACAAACACACACTCAAAAGCCGGGATGGCTAGAATCACTCCGAACAGGTACGAGCAGGCATATGACATCCTTTCTCAGGTTTGTGCCCATTGTTCACTGACAGTCTGTCTCCCATTCAAAGCCTGGAAGGCATGGAGTCATTACACTAACCTTTACCAACTGTAAACTACTGTACTGTGACTGTAACTTTGAAATGTGTGGCACGGTTGCTGTAATCATTCTTCTTTTCCCTCTGCATAGTGATATGTAGGCTACATCAAAGTATTCACCAAGGTCATTATTGTTTCTATGTTACACAGATTTCTGGAATAAACACAGCAGTGGCACATTTGTTCTACTCCTCCCCTCTAATGTTGGGAAAAGCTGCAGCGTGATACTGACATCTTAATATCCAAACTGTTCGTGTTTAAGTATATATTAAAATCCTTAGTGGCTATTAATTTGTTGGATTGCCTAGAATTTGCTTTCAATCTCAAGCTTGTAAATCTTCTGGATTTTGTTTGATGTTACACTGTGTCTCGTAAATTCTTCTGGATCTTATTGTTGCTCTACGTTAAGAGACATTTTAATGGCTTTGTACAGCAGTTAGAGCTCTTAAGAAACTGTTGACTTCACTGGCTTACAACTAAAATCATGTTCTGTTGTTGTTGCTTTTATTCATTTTCATCCCCTTTGCTTCTTAATTTATTTTCTACTACAGTTTCCAAAAGCCACAGCAAAGTACATTATACAATATTTGAATATAATATTCTGATGTAATTTAAATATATGAATGTGCAGAGAACAGAAAACCATTGATTAAAGATTTTGATTAATTTTGGAAGGGGACAAAATTGTAAAATATTACAATGATTTCAATGCCTTATTATGTGTATTTACCTCATTTATTTACTTTTATGCACAGATAAAAGCGATCTGTTTCTGTAGACTACCAAGAAATACAGTGCATTTGGTGCCAGCATTACTAATAAATAAATAAATAAATAAGTAATCAATTAATTAAATAAATAAATAAAGTCCCTGCAACTACAGTCTGTCAAGAGACACACTATGTCCTCTGTGTTATTCCATCAAAAGATATTCTCTGTGGCAAAATGATGACAGATAAATCCTGATCTTCATTTTCACAACAAAACGGAAAATCAGCAACGCAATGTGACTTTCATGTGTTTAGAGCGAGAGAGAGAGCGAGACAGAGAAAGAGAGAGAGAAATAATGGGGAGCTTTCTATTTACTGTTCTACACTTACCAAAAATTGTCGTCTCTCGACATGTCAGCACCGATAGTTGATGTGTTTTGGGAATGAGGGAACATGCAACAAAAGTTCTGTAAATGTTTCATAGGAAGCAGGAAAACAGCAGCGAGTTCATACAGTGCTACAGTTATGCTCCACGTTGTGCTTACTGAAAACAGAATTTAAAGATTTCTCTGCTACTTCCAACAAGTGTTTGCAATATGTTGCAGTACTTTACAGCTCTGTATTTACATTATGCTTCTGTTTTCACTAAAAAGACATATCTAATGTTTAATGACAGTATGTTTTCACTTGTCTGTGCAGATCTAATGGCATTGATTAAAATCTGATTAATTCAAAATATATTTGCTGTAAAGAAAAATCCTTCTGTAAAGCCATTTTATCAAATGGTAAAATATTATTTTCAACCGTATATGTCAGGTTTGCTGACACTGTCGGCCTGGAAAGGCTTCAAGATTGCTCAATTAGAAAGGTTTACATTGAATATTGTGACATTTCCTGCCACATGTGATATTTTTCATAATATTGAGAAAAAAAATAACACATAACTTTTTTTTTTGCAGTCTTGCACAGACTCTGTACCTTAGCATGTTACAAACAAAACTTTAAACAACTAAAAATACCTGAAACGGGATATCATATCTCACAATAATTGGACTGAGGATGTATATTACTATTTGACACATTGTGTCACTGGCAGTCATTATCAAGCAGTTCGACTCAAAGAAAAGGAAAGCCAACTTATTGGTTGTCACTGTGACCATTTTATGTTTTCCTCACTGTAATCACAGTTGACATTTCCATATAATAAATAAGAAGCCTTCTTCACAGCAGCCATTTTGACTCATAATAGCAGGGGAAACACAGGTGTGACTAATAATATTAATGATTTCTTTTTCAGCCATGTCAGTGAACCAGCATGAACAGTAGCACGGCTCTGGAACCAGCTCACCTGAATCAGATGCAGCCAGATTAATGTAATTAATTATAGTTGTGCATTTTTCTGCACCATGAAAATGGCTGCTGAATGTTACAAGCATGCAAACATGTGTATGCACATGTGTATACTGTAGCTTCTAACTGAATTGAGCTCTGGTGTTATGAGGTTAGCTTTAGTTTACTTTAGGAAGGTGTTGTATTATGGGTTGTTAGCAGCAGTAATTTTGCTAGGCTAATGACTACCTACATATCGGAGTTCATTTTAACCAGAAATGGACCAGACAGTCTAATTTGTCAACAGAGTGAGAAACACAGTGTCAGATTTTCATGGCAGCAGATTGTGAGCTAAGCGTCAGTCAGTGTTGACCTATTACCAACACCACTGCTTCCACGTGAAGCAATGAATCCCATCATTCACAAGAAATGTTTGGATATCAACTGTATTTTAATTACCAGTAATTAACTGATTAATGATGTTTTGTTTTCATTGATGTACTACATTTTACCTAAATATAACGATACACTAACAATTTAACCTGGAAATCCCCCATACACTCTGCCTTGGGTTCTTCAGTGTGTCTTATTTTCAACGAGTTCTCACCAGAAACAGATGTTGCAATAGCCTCTTCAATTTTGATTTGTTCCAACTATGTGAGAATGAGGTAAGTGCAATTTAGTACATTAGGGAGAAAAAAAAAATCCTTATCTGGTTTCAGTTTTCACTTGTTATGGAACAGTGCCGACTTGGCATTGTTCTCTTTTTTTGTAGCCTATGTTTTCAATAAAAGCAGGGAACAAAAAAAAATTATTACATAAATGTCCCCGGTTTAGCTGGATTTAGGAAGATTAGAGACCATTTTCAGACCTCATCTCTCTCTTCTCTCTTGCTGTGGAAGTTTGAAACTAAATAAAAAGCCTTGAGTCTCCTTTCTCCTCACAAATCAATGCTGTCAATAGTGACATTTAAGCATGGACAAAGGTAAATGTTATTGACGTTCTTAAAAAATTGAAGGTTGTGCCTCTAATCTAACCTTCTCTAATAAGTGATGATTTGAATGGATGACAATGACAGAATGTGTACCGGCTCAATCCATAAATTTCTATAATGCAAAGATGTGCTCCAGTGGTGAGAACTGACCTGTGATACATTTAGAAGTTGTCTCTGAAAGGCAAATCAATATTTCTTGCAAGCTGCACAGTAAGCAAATCGAAGTTCTTTAGCAACAGATAATGAATACAAAATGTCAGTAGATATCAAAAAATGAGTCTTTCACGGTGAAAATAAACATCCCTTGGGTTCTACATTTCTAATTATAATACCCTCAACAACACTGTCTTTACAAAGCAAAAAAAAACCATCTGCACAAAAACTGGTTCAAAATTAAAAATCCTATTTTTCTACACCTCTAGGGTGTTTTTGTCGAACCAGATTCATCATTCTGTTGCAACAACAGCTTCTCCCATTACTGTCAAGCACAGCGTCCCTTTGCAGCAATAGATTTGCCTCTTCACAACTGAACAAGACACTAACTTTTTAACACATGTCATAAAGCTGTGAGACATTTCATTCAGTGCATGGGGGCCTGTGTTGATCTGAGACTTCAGACGTGCCATCGGAGAGAACAAGCAGTACGTCATATGATGGTTTCTCCAACGACAGGCCTGTCACAAAACAGCCAAAAGCTTAGAAATGCAGTTCACTTGACATGGAGTCTTCAGGGATGTCTCTAAAAGAAAAAAAAACAGAAAAAAACCCCAAAAAAAACGTCGCCCCATTTTATAAAAAAATCTGTGAGTATGGGTGGGAGGATGGGATTGGGGTACATAACAAATAAAGCATTGGCCTACAAAAGATCCAGAGGGAGCACTCTATGTGCCTCCTTGGTATCCATTTAACAGGAGGGCTTACAGCAGCCAGCTACTTACAGCCTAACTGAAGTGCTATATTACTCACCAAGCTCAGCTGGAAACACTATAGAAAATGTGTTTGCCTAGGATCTGCTCTCCTTTATCAATCCCAAACAGCAGGGACCAAAGCTTTAAGCACTATGCCAGGGTTCCAGCAATAGCAAACAACATTTCAGACAGAAAAAAAAGAAGGAATGGTTGCACAAATAAGATTTCAGTTTTGTCTCCGTAAATCCTTTAAAGCTGAATCTAAAACAGCACATCCTACTGAAGTCCCACAGAGACTATTCAAAGACACTTGCCTGGGAAAAGTAACATGCAGGCAGGCAGGCGAGACAGACAGACAGACAGACAGATAGACAGACACCTACAAAAGATTTCAAAGAGGAAATGACAAATGAATCAGAGTCTTTTTTTTTTTCTTACCTATGAAGAGGTTCCATTCAGGATCTAGGTCTGCCTGGTTTGCTAGACAGCCCCTCATGACGTTGTGACAGTAGTTGTGACAGGGTTTCAGCCCGGGCAGGCCACGGCAGTATGGACAATACAGCATCTTTGTCAAGGCTCGGGCACATGCTGGCACTACATTCACCTGTGAGACAAAGAGACGCTGTTCAGTTACGTCAGGTCTTTTCAAGCTCATCACACCTCAGTCATTGTTTTATGGCATGCTGACATTATGATTCCCAACATGGAGAGAGAAGTTTTCATAAAAATGTTTCTTAAAAAACAGAATGATGTTACACGCAGCAAGGGATATTTTCATAATTTTTTACAAAACATCATGAGGTTTCCACAGTAACCGCTGCAAACCACAGTCAGTCAGTGTCTACAATAAGGCATGTAATTCCCACTTGAAACTTCAGGGGAGACAAACATCTCCACACTACATCACATCTTCTGAAGCCTGAAATGTGAAAACCCACCAGATAAAACTGTATGACAAGACAAGGTTTACAACTCTGTCCATCTCGATTCCTTGTGAAGGCTGTGCCTTTTGTTGTTGGGCCATGTCATTGTACCGGCTTGAGTGAAAGCGACAGGATTCTCACTTCTGCTTCCCTTCAGAGGTGGGGATGCAGAACGAAGAGTACATCTGATAATTGGCCTGTCAGCCTCTGTATTCATGCTTGACTTTAGATTTTGTCCATCCAACACTCTTGAGACTGCTGGAGTGTGTGTCTGTGTGTGAGTGTGTGTGTGTGTGTGTCAGTGTGTGTGCGGGGGGAAGGTTGGTTATATTCAGTGGTAGTGTAGTGGTCAGTGGTAGTCATATGAAGGACCAGCCAACTGAAGAGCATCTTTAACCAATTTACCCATCACAGAAAAAATATCTGAAGACATGGTTTAAAAAAAAAGAAAAAGAATGAAATCTAATTATGGAGAAATTCAATGTTCATTCATCAGAGCAAAATAGTAATTTGTTTTTTCTTAGCCTCGGGTTGAATCAAATCACTTTTTTTCATACAGCCCAAAATCACCAATGTGTCTTTAAGGGCTTTACAATCTGTACAGCCTACAACACCTCCACCCTTCAACCCCTGGTCTGAAGACGCCCACACAAAGAAAAACCTTTTCACAGAAGAAAAGGAAGAAGCAACAGGAGGGATCTCCCTTCAAGGACAGACTGACATGCAATAAATGCATAAAAGTTAATACTTAGAAAGAAAAATTAAGCATGTGGAGACAGACAGCAAAAAGCCCAGTGAAATAAATTCTGCTAAAACTGAAGTGGGAGGAAACAAAAATATGAAACAACATCAGTGCACTTTTGTAGCTCCATGGCAACATCTGAGGCTGTGCTACGAGTCTACATCCAGATTCAGTCTGCCTTTCACATTTCAGGTTGCCTTTGATTTTACTGGTACAATGACCAGACCACCTGTGTGTGTCCGCGTGTGTGTGTGTGTGTGTGTGTGTGTGTGTGTGTGTGTGTGTGTGAGAGAGGGCGAGAAGAGATGAGAAGAGATGAGACAGAAAATAAGGGAGAGGAGGCGAAAGAGCGACAGAGAGGGAAGAAGACAGAGATGCACCCTATTAATGTATTTGTTTCCACTTCTGCTTGGCAGCCGGTAACAAGGATCAAATGAACCATCTTTGACATTTGCAATCTGCCACTGACATCACGCGATGTCGTGTAAGAAAGTCATTAAAGTAGGTTGGTAGTTGTCAATTTCATTGCTACATGTCATCTGCTGGTATGTGATCTTGTAAATTGTTTACATCACTCTGGGAGTGCGGTTAATTCCTCACAAACAAGGTTCATTTGATTGGACACATTTCACAGCTGGTATGCATGGAAACCATGTACATGTCAGGCATTATCTGGAGATGCGTTAAAAGGGAAATTTTTAAGGATTTATTACTGTACAGCATTTGCCAGCAATTGTAAATCTTTCCTTCTTATATTATTGCATATACATTATATACAAAATATTGTCATGCGTTATAGGTTTATACACACCAGCCTCCACAGCCCCAAGGAGGAGTTACAGTTGTTGACAAATACGTAATAAACACTTACATCTGCTATCAGCTACTTTACAGCTTTACAGTGTTTTAGAAACTATTTATTAAATGTTTACATGCTGTTAATGAATTCTAAAAAGGAAGGGGCTTAAAGTAAACTGTTGCCAATTTATGCATTTATATATGATTTCTACATTTATTGTTGTGCCATTGATGTCCACTATCACTGTCATTAAACTTTATGTAGCACATTAACTAGCATCTAATTCTTACATTTTCTCATTCACCGGGAGCGCTGGATTGAGTCCAAAAAAAAAAAGAAAAAGAAAAAGAAAAAAGAAAAGCAAACAGAGAAAGAACAGGCTGTGGAGAAAGCCAGAGACGCTGCCAAAGACGCAGAGAAACAAACACCAAGGAAACAGAAAGACAGATACAGATGAAACAGACGGAGAGAAAACCGGACAAGACACTAGCAGACAAACAGAAGGAACAGGCAGGTGCTCTTGCCACATTTGGACTGAGAAACACAACCAAGTCCATGCCAACAACAGTGTTTGTTTTGGACAGATCAGCATCTTATTTCCCAAAGAATGTCTACTTGCAAATACACATTTAATGACTTTTACAGTGTTGTATTTTTTTTTTTTTTTTTTTTTTTTTTTTAAAGTAGCCTATATGTGTAAGGTTTTGTTATCCTATAGAAACAACCAACCTCAATTGAAAATTTGGCTTTTATATTTATTAATTTACTGAATTAATTACAGAGCTTGCACAGTCTCCAGCTGCAGCCCCCATGGAGCAATAACCTTTAGATTTCACTCTTGCCACAAGTCCCCACTTCTCTTTCTGTATCGACAAAATCAGTATCACACATATAAATCCGTGAGTCAGATCTGATTGCTATATGCAATTCATCAGTCTACTGTAACTGAGACAGGGAGTAGACAGTTTTTAGATTGCACTTCCACTTCCACCCGCATCCTCATGCATCTCCAGCAATCTCTCTCCCTCCGTCCCTCGTCAATGACTCAAACCCCACAGATTAAATATAACATTTTCCTATCAAGCTATTTGAATCATTTTATTTCACCGGCTAATTTGCATATAAATATATTTGCTATGGTGACAGAGGAAAGACAGAGGGAGAGCCGGTCCCTTTTGTTTTCTCTGCTGGCTCAGCCCAGACCAGTCACAGTACCCCGGCAAAGACATTACATCCGGTTTACTCCACAATCATAAAACAAAAACTAGGTGACAGGATGGCTTTGGAAAATACTCGCTTACAGTGTAGCCTACTCAACATCAGAAAAACACTACAAATATCTTTCTGTACAATTTAATACCAGCATACTTTTTTTTCCCTTCCAACTTGTACAATAAAGTACAGTATTTATTCATGAGAATATTAAATAATTAAAAAAAGTTCCAGGATTAATCTGTTTCTGTCAATTCAATTAAACTTGGCCCAGTTTCTCGACAGCCTATTTAAGAGACATGAAGGAAACACTGGGAGAATTTCCTTAACTATAGACCTGTTCAACCACGCTCTTTATATCCAGTGTGGCTTTTTTGTGGCAACTAAAGAAAAAATATTTCACACTGCAAATAGGAGGAGTGTTTTAAGCTGCCCTTGAGCTTTGTGAGCCTTTGGAAAATTTGCAAGAAAATGGTGCCTCCTAATGCAATTATCTTACTGGGATTTTTACATCACTGCAGTGACTGTGCCCAGCAGTCGCTGGGTGCCCTGGATGAAGGGTAATCTGATAATCTTGTTAGCACTTATTTACACTTGAGTGGATGGAATATTTCACAGCAGGCTGAGGGCAGGACTGGGGAATGAGATGCCTCAGATCCAGAGAGAGATTAAAACACAAACCTACTCATCTGATGTTTAAGTGCTATGATAACACTGCATGGGGAGCATGTGTTTGTGTGTGAGTTTTGCAGTGGTGGAGGAAGTATTCAGATCCTCTACTTGAAAAAAAGCAGCAATACTGCAATATAAAAATAATCCACCATAATGCTCCTATATAAAAAAATGTCTCCTATGTAAAAGTACCTAAGTATTATTAGCAAAATGTACTTAAAGTCTCAAAAGTAAAAGTATTCATAATGCAGAAAAAATTACAATACTATATTATATTATTTTATTATTATGCATTAATATATAAGCAGCTTTTTGCTGCTCTAGTTGGCTGAGGTGGAACTGATTTGAACTATTTTATATACTGTTGAATAGTTTATTCTTAGCTGAAACATCACATTTTATAAGCCTTTCATATTTCTTTTTATGTAACTTCCTAATCTGTAAAGTAACTAAAGCTGTCAAAGTCATGTGCATTAAACAGTACAATATTTCTCTCTGCACTGTGGTGATGTAGAAGTATAAAATAGAATGAAATGAAAAGTAAATTACAAGCACTTCAGATTTGTACTTAAAGTGTCTGAGGGGCCATTCTGCATGCAGAGCACTTTCACTTCAGATGTAAATTTTTCTGTAAATACTGAGGTACTTCTTTAAAGTAAAAACTTAAATGTCAGACTTGTACTTGTAACAAAGTATTTCCACATTGTTGAATAAGTACTTTTACTACTTTGCAGTGCCTGAGTGAATGTACTTCCAGAAACGAGAGTGAGGTGAGGCATAAACAGCGGCTGACTCATTAGTCTGCTGCTTCGAAAGAGCAGCTTGAAGATGCGGTCAGCTGTTCAGCCAGACTCCTGATGTGAGCATTAACTTTATCGAGGATTAAAAATGTAACATTACAAATGCAATAAGCCTGAGCAATAATAAAGCAAGCCGTTTCTAAATTCATCCCATAAAGGCCACAGTCGGGAGCCATTACACTCACCTGAATTCAATATGAGCGAGAAGACATATCCAAGATAACTAAATCATTATAATAAATTGACGAGGCTCACTATTATACTGTGAAAAAACTCCAAAAGACACTCTTAGAAGGCATCACCTTGTCTATTCGACAGGGTGTTGTCATGCACATATGGCGTGAACTCCCTTTAGGGGTAATAGAGTGGGAAGAACACAAGACGATGGAAATTGCTTTGTGCCACCAAGTAATGAAGTTGTGAAAAATGACAATGACTTTGCAAGTTACCAAGGCCAATCAAGGGGAACACTTGTGGGACAGTGAGGCTGTCGCCAAAAAAAAAAAAAAAATCGTCTCAATAGTTCTGTCATAATTATTGTGACAGGTTGTGTTGCTTTGCACTGATTGGACATGGATGTAAGACCGCATTGCTGCCCCAGCGTCCCCACTCAATTCCACAGCCATTAGTGTCAATGGCAATATGAGTGATCTGTCACTGTGTAAATCAGACTACCATCTGCTTACACGCGAAACATGTGCCTGGCCGCAGAAAACGTCTGCGGAAAAACTTCACTCAAGGTCTCGTTTCCTCTTAACCGGATATTACATTTCAGGGATGTTGCTATAAAAATCAATGAAAAAATTAATTTCTCATATACTAATACTAATACTGTCAGAATGAAACATAAAACTTCAGAATTTATGCAGTAAAATAAGTATTATGGTATAGCTATATTTGCTTTTTTGTTGTGCTTTATGTTTTCAAGAAAAGCTCATAAAGCACACCTGCCAACATTCAGGAAGATTTACAACAGAGCTCTCTGGTGCTTATGTAAATAATTGTACTTAAAAATAAAAGATTCATATAATTTAATTTAGCGAGACTTAATACCAGTTTTCAGAGAGTAATACTGTATCTGTTCTCCATTGCATTTAACCGTCTTGCTTGACTTATTTGCACATGGGATGGGCTCATAAAATTCGATGCCTTGTTCGAGTTTAACTTTAGTGGGGTAGTTCAGATCAGACACGTCACACAGGTCAAGACATCAATGTGATTCTCTCCAGCTTGAACAGAAAGTGCAGTTCTGGGTAACTCAGGTGACACAGGCAGCATAAAAGTCCAAAGGAACAAGTCTGCTACAGTGCAATAATCTGTCACATATTCTGTATTGAAGAACAACTTGACCAGAGATCAAAGACAAAATTTTACATTCCCAAAGCAAAAATTCAGCTTAAATTATTTAAATTTCTGAAGAAAAAAAAAAAACGGATTTATTATCATATGCATTAATTCATTAATAGATATAAGTTTGTATATGTATATTACATCTACAGTTAAACCAACATCTTATTGAACGGTTATTCTCTTTACTAGACTTCTCCATAACCATGTTGACTTTAATTAATGAGAAATTGAAAGCATATAATCCAACAAACATTACATGGTTAAACACGTTCATAATGCTTGGGCACATCGAGTCCTTGCAGAAACGAGCTGGTCAAAGAGGCAACAAAAGGAGCGGTTGAGGGAACATGGGAACAATTTTTGTGATGAACGAGCTCTATGGTAATGCCTTGTAAAAACTGTCCTCTCCAGAAAAGCATTGCTTTTCCTTTAAGCATGAAGGTGATCTGACTTTAACCAAATGGTTTTAGTTGCCTAAACATAGCCACATCTTAATCACAAGGGTGCCAGAGCAGAAAATGCTCATATGGGTCCTTGTGGAAGGTGCAGACAAATGGCCTATTTTGTTGTTTAAGTGTGCAGATTTGTTGGGACTCTGACACCACTGTTCAGTTCCATGTGTGTGTATATAATCTTAAAGTACTCTGCTGTCTCAAGTGTACCTAAAAAATGTAGAGTATACTTTAAATTATGGATTGTTGATTGAATAGTGTAAAGTTACATTTAAAAAATGACGAAACCGGTAGGTGTTGATCCAGCTGAAATGCATTTGTGCATTTCTTGACGATACACAGCTTGATAGAAAAGCTCTCACAAATACCCACACAAACAGATGGAGATACACTGACATATTTGTCGTTCCAAACCACAAAGATGCCAATTCACAAATAAATTCAGACTGAGAGGGTAGTTAAAATAAGCAAATTGGTAAACTTGAGATAAAAAATTAATCCTTTAGTACATACAGTCACTGACAGGGGCCAACATGACAGTGCATGCACTTAAGTTGTCATTGATAATAAACCACGGTCTGTAGCACTTTGTACTTTGACTAATCACGTCTCCTTTGTATGCTTCTCTGTGAACTTCGAGAGTCTCCCTCCACTCAGCATGTTAAATGTAAGACGGAGCCAAACACAATTCCACAGAGGCTGCACTAAAATCAGTCGCTGTCAAATCAATGAATGTCTGAGACTGACAGAATAATCCACATGTGAGCAGCTGTGCCTCCATGAAACAACACAGTGGTACTTGGCGGGCCCCTGCGACCCTCACTAGTCAGCACAAGTGTCTGTCTTTGGGGCGGTGCACGGGATCACCCGTTGATCGACCCTGACATATACCATGTTAGGTGGCATGTCTAGGGCAGCAGTTGGGACTGTTTCTTTAATCTACCAAGACAAGTGCAAACACATTAAAAGCCAAGCCCACGCTACTCGATGACAAGGAACAGCGCACCATGAGCCATTCACCATTTCTAGTGGGGACAAAACCCGCATGCACTATATTGTTATCCATCTGCCGTGCTGCCTCCTGGATTAAAGCGCAGCACTCACTCTGTGTCCATCTGACTCTGTGGGTCTGCAGCTCAGCCTGAATGTCAGGGGCAAACAGGTCTCATGTGGCTGCCAAGAAACCTCTGGACAAATGTCACAACATCGGTGCTGACAGCCTTCTCTAAGTGCTTGTTAAATAAAGATGTGGTGCCATTCACTTGAAATCAAGGTGCAAAAAAGTAGTCATAGGATATGATCTGGGTTAGTACAGTCAGATGATGCGACATATTTTCATAGTTGTTGGATAAGACAGATGGGTGAAGGTTTTTTTTTTCTTCCAAAATTTGATGGATATTTTTTTTCTTTTTTTTCTTTTTTTTTTTTGTCAATTTTCCATCCTTGTTGTGTGTTTTGTTCGAAATGTCCTCCCACTCCGTATGAGGCTGACTGAGTCTGTATCTTTTGGAGTTTTCAGTATAAAATGGAGGAGAGCAATACAGCAGAGAGGGGTATACAGTATATGTCTTTATTATTCTTTCATATCATGTCCTTGTATTTCAGACCACATGCCGTCTCTCATTTTTTCCAACATTCTGCAGTTCACCACAGATCAAAATCTTTTAATTAAAAAGGGACATCTTTGGTGCAGCACATTTCCCGATGATGTGCCAACCTTTTTGAGCCAGTTGCCATCTGCTGTCACAGCACTGTAGCTGAGGCCTTATCCCCAGCAAGCTGTGTGAGCTGTGAGCCAGCGAGAGGGAAGGAGACAGACAGAGGGAAAGGGAGAGAGAGAAGTTTGTCTGTAGAAACGGACCTCAGCTGAGAAACAAGGATGGACCGCACTCTCACATGGAGGGGTGTCACTTAGTCTGCCCTGAGCAGAATCTGCCGTCAAATTGTTCTAGTTCACTTTGTGGCTGTGCTACTTCTGCATCACAATAAAGACACTCAACCACATGTGACTCTACTAGTTACATGAAGGACAGTGTAATACATCTAATCAGATACATATATATAGCCTACAAGCCTATTGTGTGCTTGAAATTTTCTTTAATCTAGTAACAGTTATTTGCATGATTGATTAACCATCCATTTATTTTCTTCCATTACTTGATTAGTAGTTTTTATATATATATATATTTAAATATATAAGATGTATATATATGAAAAGAAACATCCAACCCAATTTGAATCTCATGCGACGTCATCAGTCAGTCAGACTTTCTCAAATGCAAGAACAAAACCCAAATATTCAGTTTAAAGGGATATCAGATGCAAAAACTAGAATGTACTGAAACGATAAATCCATTATCAAAATAGCTTCCTATTCATATAGATTAATCAACTACTCATTGCAGTTCTACAATAATTCTTTAGAATCCAATAGGAGGCAAATTCTTGGTGATATGCTTGACGCTTTCTTTGTGTCATTTAATATTATACAAAACCCCTCTGAAATACTCAGTGAATCCAGGTTTGGTTTGCTACTGTGTAGCAGGTGCGGGGGACATGTTTTTCAACAGCACAACAATGAAAGAATACAAACTTGCAAAGACAATGGTGGTGTATCCCAGCACACCTGCTGTTTTCTTTCATTTAAGCAAAGTGTCTTATGCAAAAAGGGGTAGTGTACTCAAAAAGTTAGTATATAAACTAAAAAAAGCTTGATTTTTGAAAGAGCTTTTGATGAACACTATTGTCCCACAATTCATTGCACATAGGAAACAGAGGAGCTCCTCAGAGCTGCAATAAAATTAAAATAAATTGCAGGTAGTGGTGGGACATCTAGAGAAAGGAGCAGTATATCATCAGAAGAAACATTTTGCTTTCTCTACTGAATTGAATTGAGTGGTATTCAAGGCTGACGTTTGTTTTACACCAACTGCAACAACAGTACACTACTACTTCTACTACACTGCGTACAAATGAGATATAGTATGGAACAGAGACACAGCTTGTTAACATGTTACATTATTCTGCTAAAGTGAAAAGAAATTTCAGTCAATCAGATTTGACACACAAGTAGTATGTTAGTCATCAACACAGTTCAGGTTTCCATGACTTTACGTAGAATACACTTCACTGTTTTGCCTTGACAGTGAGTGGGCTACATTGAGATGTGGCAGTGAAAAGTAGAAAAAAAAAAAAAAAGACACGCAAGAAAACCTATGGAAACCACATGGAAACACTGGTATTTTTCACATGTCAGCAAAGGCTCAGTAATTTGGCAGAGCATTAATCTAAGGTAAATGTTGCATAAAGATTAGAAACTGCCTTGGAGCTTAATGTTAAATTATCTGACAGTTCGTGGTAGGAAATGAGTGTATAATGAGATCAACATGACGGTATAAGCCATCAGGAAAAACAAATCCCTCAGTACAAAATACCCTACTTCCTTCCATCATCATGACTAAATATGCACCATGGACTAGGCCAGCTTCCCGTGCATATGCAGAGTGAGTGATAAGTGCTCTAAATGCCTGAACTTTAAACCGTTCAAAAGGTCCAAATCCCTGCAATCTTCTCTAAAGCAGGTCTTAATGTGGTTGGACTATGTTTTAAGTACCCCCAGGATAAAACTCTTAATGGTCATCATAAACTGTAATCCAGAGAGATTCTACTCTTAATCCAGGATCGACGTCCAGGAAACTGTTCAGTGCAAGTCGAGTCCAATCCCATTTTATGGGGTGATATCTCTGCTGTTCGGACTTCACTGGCATACAGAAATGTCTGTTAGCAGTAATTATGTGTGGCTCATCACAGTCACTGCATCATCCTGTGTTAAAGTAACATGGAAAATTGAACAGACAGATGGTTGAAAGCAGCCATTTCTTATAACAAGACTAGGTCAAAAGCTACTATATCACTAGACTGTGTATGTTCAATATGCAAAATTGAGGAAAACTGTTGTGAAACTGCTGTAACTGCTGTAACCGCTGTGGAAAGTAGCTAAAGCCTGCTGGAAAAGTCGCTACATGTTGCTAGATGATGCAACAGGCTAATTG
Source organism: Seriola aureovittata (assembly GCF_021018895.1). Taxonomy (NCBI): domain Eukaryota; kingdom Metazoa; phylum Chordata; class Actinopteri; order Carangiformes; family Carangidae; genus Seriola; species Seriola aureovittata. The sequence continues at coordinate 12,225,353 of NC_079364.1, forward strand.
CACATTCATGACATGATCGCATTTTGATATATGATAAAATTCCTTTTGGAAGATGAAATTTGGTCTCAGAGTTGAAATTCAATATTAGTTGCTGCTAGTTTGTCTGAGAAGGTGAAGCTGAAAAAATAATAAATACATGATTTGTTGGACAGTTTAACAAAAATGCTGCCGTTGTGGACTCTGGGTTTGTTACACATACAGATATACCACCACATTTCAGCAAAAATAAATAAATATATATAAATGAAAATAAACAGATGCAGTGCAGTTCTAATTCAATTTCATCTTTAAACAGACTGGATATCAAGAGTATCTTTTACTAGACTAACTACCAATTCCATTTTGTCAGTGAAAAAGTTTGTTTGTGGAGCTTTGAGTTATTTAGTCACAGCACTGCCATGTACAGTTGTGTCGAAGTGTAATCACCAGTGCCGAGCTGAGCTGCTGATATTAGCAAAAATGCTGCTGTTCCAATTGCAAATAATCCTCCCATTCTCGGGAGTCTGGACGTCTGAGTTGAACTTGCACCGTTCACTCTCTTTAGTACAGCAGTCTGAGCTTGGCGTGCAACATTATACAGGAAGGTCCGTTTGTCACAGCAGTCCAGCTAGGAGATGTGTTGGAGCACCATTTGGTCATGACTGATCTGCTAAGATAACAGAAACTGCTGAATGACCCTCAAAGCAAAACACTCATTTCTGAGTAACTGCAGCAGTAACGCCACAAAAGTGTAGCATTCTGGCATATAAGTACATAAATTCTTGTCGCTTATGGCTATAAAATTGAACAGAAATTGCCTTTTGCATAGTACTGTGCTTACACCTAAGAAGTGAGAAATTGGCATGTTCTCTGAGATTGTGTTGTGACGAGATGCAAGTGGCTTTTTGTCGCTGAAAGCGGCGAGTACCAAAGGTGATTCTTAGGTCAAGGTGATTTGTCATGCCGAGCAACTTTTCACCTCGAGTTCCGCGGCTGTTCACCAGCCTGACAGCCTTCAGCTATGCCACACTGTTTCCTGGCTCCACTTCATAATTGATGAGGAAGCAGGGAATATGGGATTTGATCCAGAGTGATGGTGCCTTTTAAGTCTAAGACAGATGTATAGAGGTTCTCATTTTAACTCTTCATCTGAAATAGCTATGCCACTGAGGACTGGTGGAAAGCTAGCTCAGTGGCAAGCTAAAAGACAATAATAAACAATTTAGGATGAATACCTCTTTGGAGATGATACATGACAGCAGTGTACAGTGGGGAGGATATAGTACTTTAATATGTACATACTATCTGCATTATAGACACATTAAAAACAAGACTAGGTCAAAATCTAGTATATGCCTGGACTGTGTATGGTCAATGTGTGAAATTGGATATAGTTGAAAACTGTTGTAGAACCACTTTAAACAACTACAATTTTCAATGGAAAGAAACAGAAGATGGCTCTAAAAATTTTGCCTAGGTTTACCAAAAAGTTGCTAGATGGTGTAACTTTGTCAGTCAGTCAGTCATGTTCGTGTTTAGGACGGCCTCACTGTTGGGGTCGAGCCAACACAATCAATGAGTGTCTCACACACCGGCTGAAGTACATAAGGAATTACTGCGGTTTTTCTAAAAATATTTGATGTTCTGAATATCCAGTTTATACAATTAACAGTCGCCAGAATTTAAAGCTTGTAATATTTTAGGCATTTCTACGAACAAGCAATTAATAATCTCAAATGAATCACATATTTGTTTGGCCAAAGTAAAAAAAAATGTAGTATTGGTTAAATTCAACACTGTACCCAAGTGTATTTTGTTCTGTTCTGGGTTGGTGTTCTGGGTACTTTTATTTAAATGTAAAAAATACCTGTCAATGTGGTCAAATCCCTATAGTTCTTATATAATGCACTTACTTAAATTCACAATCTACCCAGTAAACCTCCAACATAAGAATGAATAATGTTCTTTCTCAAACTGAGCATATTTCATTTATTTTTTTTGCCCTCTCACTCTTGTTCCTACTTTCTTTCTTCTTTCCTCTTCAGACATTCTATCTCCCCTATTGAACTGAAAGCCATAGCAGGTTTCAAGCTAAAAAGCAGATTAAAAGGAATCAGATCGCTGCCAAACTCTGAAGACATTTTTAAAACTGCTGTTTGAACTTGAAAAAAAGTGAAAAAGTACAGTTTTATATAATTTGTGTCTAACTGCAGGTGAAGAATATTGATTTTGGTAGGGTCAGAATCTGGGTCAGACTGAATCTGTCATTATGAGCTATCAGTAACTGAATGAAATTAGTAGGTGAATAAACACTCTAAAATACCTGATTGCAGTCTCTATTTTTAAATGTTTTTCTATATGTTTTTAACATTTTCAAGAAATTAGTAGTAAGTAGTATTTTCTCCCATGATTGCTAATTATTCCCTGTTCATAAACGTCCTACTAGGTACTATAAAGTGTAAACTGTAACCAAATCAAATGTAATACATGTTGATGATGGATTTAACTGGGGAAGAAAACAAAGACTTTTTTAAAGTTTGCTGAACTAAGCTTTCTAAGCCCTCGCCCTCCACCATTTTGTCCAGTGTTTTTCAGGACACTTTGCATTAAACTTAAAAGAAAATTAAATGTTGAAATTTAAATGCAAATAACTTTGGCAACTAGTTTTAATATTTATGCCAGTTTTTGCATCCATTTCATATGCAGTGTGCCACCAACAGCAAACAGCTTTGGTTACATAATTCTTTCAGTTTAAACATCCATTGCATAACTTTCTGTGTTTAACATGGAATTAGAAAACATATCCACTAAGCCTTTAAAAACACATTTTAATCTCCAGTGTTTGCAAATGCCTCGAAAACATATTTATTTATCAGAAACTTATCAACCAATTTCCCAATCCAAACCATAAACAACACCACCAGTACAGAAAAACAATGTTGTCAAAATTATCAAATTAACTGTCAGCATGGAAAATGTCATACATTTTCCTGATACGTTGTTATAAAATCAAAAGAAATGAGAACAGAAAAGAGAGACACTCCAAACACAACCACATGAAAAATCTCGGGGGAAATGTGCTTTAATCTTTCCTCTTTGGCAAAGCTTTGCTCTCTGCGGGCGATTCTACTGAAATGTGGAACATACAGTGTACTGTGTGCAGCACCACCCTTATGAAAAAATGCCTCACAATGGGCACCACACAGAGAGATAAAGTGCATAAAAAAAAAAAACAATGCATGTTCTTTATTTCTGATCTTTTAATAAGTAATTCACATGCAATCTAATTCAGTATGATGTTAAGACCACATAAGGGGTTTGATAGAATTGAGAGTGTATAAAAGTATGAACACTGCAGTTAAATCAAAAAGGTGTGGATGGACAGACCATTGGTACTGTGTGTATACTTTGGGTACAGTATGTACAGCAGACAGACAAAACAGATGTGAATAATTGAATATTTTCTTTAAACCATGTATTTCTTGTGTGTAAGTTAACATCCATTACACCAAACTATTTATGGCCTCAAGAAGACAACCCAGTTTTATAGGATAGACGTATGCATTTGCGGGAAGTTGCTGGATATTTTCAATGCTTTTATCTCAAAGCAAAATACAATGCTGCTCAACAGCACAGACTCACTTAAGAGCCAAGCAACATAATAACAGTCAAAACTAGCTATGAGAAGAAAATTAAACTCACCTTGGCGACCCTGTTGGCAACCTCCCGACCCACCATTAGCCCCTGGACAAACGTCCGTGCAGCGATGAAGGCCCTGGTGACCTGGGCCTTGAGTTTCCTGGGCACATCCCCAAAGGGCTTTAGCTGGTCTGTGTATTTGCTGGCACACTCCAGGTAGTCGTCTGTGAAGTGGTACTGCGAGTTGAGTAACTGGAACATGCGCTCCAGAAGCCTGGACCAGAAGTCGTTCAGCATCTCTTCCAGATTGACATTTCCCCCAGTGTAGTAGCGCTTTAGCTCAGTGAACAGGTCCTGGAACACCTCTGAGTTCTGCATATACAGCTTCCCGTACGTCCGTGTGAACATACTGTTCAGAGACTTCTCAGAATTGTCCAGCAGCTCCAAGAAAAACTCTAGATGGATAGATGGTTTGGGGAGAGGAGGGAGGGATAGAAAGGACACACAGTCTGGGTCATTATACAGACATTTACAGTATCTGATGTCTTGTCCTACAACATAAACCAGACAAACAGCTTCAAAAGCACAAGAGCAAGAGTATAATTTACTGAAGTACTGTTGTTGTCTGTGAATTAATTTAATGTCTTATTTTATGGCTCTATCTGCATGTACAGGAACAATGTATAGCCAACAATAGGTAGTTGATTATGTGAAGAAAGTCAGTCCAGAGCATTAATAATTTAATAGCAGAAATAATGGGCCACAAGGACTATGAATGATTAATGTAAAGGTTCTGATTGCACACTGTAACAAAATATTTATAAGTTTTAGACACAGACACTAGTATACATTATCATCCTGAGCACCCACCATTATTCCCAGATGCATTAGTTTCTCACTGAAACAATTTATTTGTCCACCAAGGCAGCTGGCCTGCGAGCCTATAATTGAATATTGTGTTACAGTATATTGAAAGACGCTTCATTCGCTTTGAATTATCTAAGAGTACCTTAAACGTAAGGTACAAAATTTCACCATCAGATGTGAAAATCTGTTCTATTTTTATTTTCATATTTGCCATTGATTCAGAACACAAACCCTACACTGCATCACATTGCCATTTGAAAATAAACCATTATAACAAATGTCTTTTAACATCCCTTAAAGCTGAGCTGAAATTTAAACACTTGTTTAATTCTGCAGTTATTGTGCATACTTTTTCATTTTTCAATTTTTCAAAAGAAGATAAAAACCCCTGTTTAAAACCTTTTTTGTGAAAACAGTGTCTAAGCTTCAAGCCTCTAGATGGGCTTTTTCCCATGGTAAGGGTTGACTGACATTTGAGAGCCGGATTACTAGGAAACACACTCAACTTCTGTGGTGGTGATTACTGACTGTGGAAAATCAGACAAGTCATTTAGTCTCCTTTTTTCAACAAGCCCATTTTGTGTTCCTCATATACAGTTAGCGTTTGAAGATGTCTGTGTATTTAAAACTTGCAGCATTTGGGAAGACCCTGTAAAGTTCTACGCGTTAGCAAGCTAGTCTAGAGACTTTATACTAGTTAAAGCTAGCCTAGCCTAGTTTGCTAACTTTTGCAACGCTTCCTACTGGATTTTACTTTTCATTCATGTTGGGTCAGTCGCAATACCCAGATTGCGTGTGACACACTGCAAGTCCGAGCACACAAGCATGTGGAAGTTTACCAGAGCTTACTGGAACATGGCTGATTTATAAGGACAGCTCGTCACTCATCCAGATATGAGTAGTGCACATGGCTGAATCAAGTTCAGATGATTTGTTGGAACAAACAGAAGTAGAATCAATCATTCAGTACAAAAGTGACAATCAGATGACAGTAAAAACAAAGTCATGAGCTGAGAAGTAATACAATTAATAAAGAAATTAAATTGAGTTATCTATAAGCACCTATGGCTACTGTGCAGATTTATGTTGACACTGTCCAATATGATATTAGTCTTACAAGTCTAATCAAGAACAACAGATTGTTAATATTATGTGATCACCAGCTGTAGAGATTCTTTCATAACCTTGTAGTGTTTTGACATGAATAATATTTCCAACATGTCATAAACCTTTTTATGTCTGTTCATTAATATCAGTCCTATAATCAGCTTATACATGCATTACTGCCTACTACTGGATTGGTGTGGGCACAGCAAACTGAATTGTGGGATACACTTCACCACAAAGGGTATGGAGGTCATATTAGGAAAAGTGCAAGTTTAGCATGTGTTGATATTTTTCCACTCTCAGACACACTTGTTGTGCCCTTGTCGTAAGCGCTCAAGTCTGCAAATGACAGACCTCTTATGTCAACACCTGCTGAGTGATCAACAGCTCCTCAGCGTTGTGTTTGTCCCATATTATACAAAGGATCAGGGATCTAAGCAGCGCTATCCATCTTTCTTAAGTCCAGATGTGGCGATGGTAAATAAACCGACTGTGAAGACTAACCGCAACGAGTTGTCCTCTGACCTCAGCACTCATTACACTATGATTACAGTCCCGACATTGTCAGCTGGAACCAAAAAAATCATGCTTCCTTAAGAAAGTACGCCATCACTGCATAAAGATGAAATACAAATGAACACCAGTAATGATTTCTTAGCAAAAATGAATTTTAACTTTAATTCTTCTTTTATTAAGTGCTGTTTTGCATTGTTAATTACTTCAAACATAGACATCAAAATCCAAGTGCGACAACATAATTCAAATTTAACATTCAAAGCAATTATATTATTGTTTCTTTGTCATCTGCCCAAGTGGCTTTCTTCCATGTCTGAACCTGATCTCTTGAGCATTAACTCAGCCAACACAGAGAAAATCAGAGAGGGAGAGAAAAGCAGCATTAGCTGGGGAGTCTCACTGAAGCCTAGCTAATAGGCTCCCGTGTTCCTGAGTGCACAGGCGTAAATGTTGGGAAGATCATAACACATCTCTCCATGCACAAATGTCAAATATTCCTTCACCCTTCTTTGTAAACAAACACGCTGCATACATTTCACGTGTCGTGGTTTTCTAATAAAGTGTTATTCGAGGGCTCTTCTCCTGGTTGGGTATCCTGACTGGCTGACAGTTCTTTGCATTGTTAATGACAGCGGTCACAGACAGTAGCCATATCTTGTTCTAATAACACCTTTCCCTTCTGTGATAATATAACTAAACCATAAGGCAGGATGAGTCATTTCACATGTAGCAAGCAGAGCTGTAGTGTGTACGATCAAAGAAAAACTAAGAAATGTTTGACAAATTCAAAACATAAAATACATAGAAAATACAAACAATAGGATGTCACATCCCTAGAAAATTAGGTAAAACATTTTAATACTATTTTCATATTTAATTTAGATTCAGTTGGAGTTTTGCTTAAGGACAAAGTGCAAAATTCCAATTAATTCATGATTAAAACAACAATATTGAGTAGTTAAATTATTTCTTTTAATTTTATTTTAATATCCTTTTATGCTCTCGTATTGCTGTTGGGTTGGAGAGTCAAACTGTGAATAGTTTGACATCTCTGAGACTAAAATCCCGGTCCCTGGCAGGATAATACACTGTTCTGCAAAGTGCGCAGACCACCAGTGTGAGTGCTTAAGAAACTCACTGTATTATAGTATATCTGCATGTTCTCTGGTTCGATATGCTTATGTTACCATAAGGTTTGCTTGCCCATCACTTCTAAGATTGGTGGAAGTTACAGTGGATGTTTTCTGGGACTCCTTTGACAAGCTTTGTGTTCCTCACCTTTCTTGGACCTTGTTTAGCGAAACCTCTTCTCTTTCTATTGAAATAGCACAGCATGTCCACACCTAAAACTCCCAGGAGACCAATCCCTAGTCACTCATTCTAGTTTCTTTGCAGCTGAATGACCTGCCATTACACCAACATTTGTTTAAATATTAAGAGCCTGTAGGGCCTTTTTCATTCCATTTTTTCAATTAGACCTGAATCAAGGACACGTAAGCCCCTGTGTATTGTGCATGCAAAACTGTATCTGTGTTACTATTTAAACTGTTCACAAGATGGGTAACATAAGGCAACACAAAAGCATAGACAACATTATTTATATGAGTGTTATTAGTTTATCTATTTTGTATTATTTATTTATCAGTATCATTTCTGAGAATACTAATATTGCTTATATGCTTTTATTTATGCTACTTGACATTGCAGGATCCTGGGAAGGCTTTATGTGTAGCCTACTGTAGCAGATGAAGTAAACAAATTCAGAAATCCACCCCCCCCCAATATGTCTATGGAATAGGTTAAAAAAAAAAGAAGATTGGGACAGTTTTTCATGGCTGCATAGTTCATAAAAAATGATCAAGTTAATTACAATTATTCCCATGAAAGAAATTAACTACTAAAATAAGAAAGACCGGCACTGTGCTGCGAAGACAAGTCTGAACCTACAAAATGAATTAAGTTTTACACAGGCAAATGGAGTCCCAGGAAATGACATTAGTGGTCATTAAGAACTGATCACATACTATTCTGTGCAGAAGGGTAAAGTTAAGCGAAAATACTGTCGAAGCCTGCTAATAGATTATAATTAGATAATATAACCTAATAATATAACCTGTCGATTGGACTACATAAATGGCTTTAGTAATTTTTTACTTCTAGGCAGGTACAAGTCAGTGCTGACTGACACCAGATAAAGGCATTCAGGGTTTCTGTGCTGTTGGAATGTGGTTATTGATTTCCCAATCAAAATGAGGTTACTGACTTCAGTTGTCCTCTGCTATTCAGGCCTTTATGGACTTAAAACTGTTGCACTAAAATCCTGAAACATATGGAGTGCCAGCATTTTGCATCCATATTGCACCATGATAGATCTCCGTAACAATGTGCAAGTTTGCACTTCTCTGTTGAGAATGTCTTCCTTAGCCCCATCATCTTTTAATATTTTTACAAACAAGTCTAATTTTAAAATGTTGCTTGTGACATAAACATAATTGCAAGTACAAATCAGTACTGACCAAAGTTATACAATCTGAACCCAAGAGTTTTTTCAGTAATAGTATTCTGAAGTAACCAGCACCCTTCTCTTGCATAACTGTCGAGTTTTTATTTGATTTCAAGGCCTGTTACCTGGAAAACAGACTGTAGTGAGGGTTTCAGATAGCAGCAACAGCTTGCCAACTCATGAAGAGTGAATTGCTCTCTGCTGGCCAAAATACATATTTGGCCTGGGAATTACCATTGAGAGTTATTGACCTTGGATAACATTCAGCTCTCCAGCCTTTGGGGTCTTAATACTTGGAAACATGTCAATACATGAGTGTATGCTTAATGACACAATACATTCAGGAATCATCCCACATTTAAATCTCTCGAGAATAAAGGTTATAAAAAGTTGGATAAGGTTATATGGCTGTAGCAAGAAAATGGAAAAACCAAGCCCACAAACTTGGGATGAGTTCACTTTCAGAGATAAGCTAACTCTGTGCAACAGACAGGAATGTATATACCAAAGGGTTTCTCAAAAGTTTCATTGTCTGCTTTTTGAACTGCATTTTAGTTATACAACACAAATCACGCCATAATAATTGTGGAATATTTTTTACAGTACCAGGAAACTCAGTTCATCTTAAAATGAGGAAAAATAAAACCATCCATTAAAAATAATATTTTGACTGAACATAAAAAAGCTTTTTTATAATAATAAAAACAAGCTCGATGAGTGTACAGTATTTCTAATAGATATAAAGTACAGAAACACTTTCTAAAGGTCTTCAGTCTACATGAATTAGATATGTCTTTCATGAGATTTTTTAATTATTCAATATGTATATATATTAATCTACCTAATCTATTAATCAACCTTTTCGTTGCACTGATTTTTTTAATGTAATATCTTAGTGATATATCTTAGTATTTGACATACAGTATTTTAAGTTCTGCAAAGTGTACAAAAAGGTTTTTTACATAAAGCTGCTGTTTAACTATAACTTATGATCATTATTATTACTGAAATTATTTTTTCCAAGCCAGGAGCATGATTAATACAAAGCTCAATCAATATAAAAACGGTGGTAGAGTGAAGCACCACATTAGTGCCATTCATAATTGAGGGTGGACTTTATAATTTTCATATTGAATACAAAATATACAATGTGTTAGTACCCTTGAAGTAATTCTGAGCATGAAGAATCAATTTTCTCTGCGAGCAGCATAAAGTGCTCCTTTGATATCTGGCCTAATTACTGTAAATAATTATTATGATTAATAAAGGTGACCTTTCTGTTGCTCTGGTAATAACACTGTATCCGTCAAAAAAAAAAAAAAAAACTGCACTCACCCATTCTACTCACACTATTTGAAGACTCAGTTGCTCATGTTTTACTGGCTTAAACAATGTGATCTCTAATTCTTAGTATAATTAATTAAAACCAAATTTCAATTAATGGTCCAACAGTACTCAATGACCAGAGGGTACCATTGTACAAAGCTTAGCATAGATATTATTACATATATTTCTTAACCTGGTAATGTAATGAAGAGACACAGCAATGTCTGTCTAATGGCCAGAGGATGTTCATTGATTTATTGATTGAAAATGTTTTTTTCCATATAATCCTGAATCTGGTTCATAAATATCTGAAATAATGACCTGTGAAGTAATTCAACTGCAAGTTACCAGTGTTTAGTGTCCGTCTAAACTGCTTCTCACCACTGGAGTGCTTGGGGACTAATTGGTGAGGAAAGTTGGTTTCAAATTGCAGTAACTGCTGCTGCTTCTTGTGCTGGTTTTCTCAAGCCAGAAACACAAAGATAAAGCAAGTGCAGTCAGCATGAACACTATAACCACGAGGGAAAATGTGACGGGGAAACTTGGTAGTCGCATGGCTAAAATGGAAGCAATGTCTGTCATTGGTCTGCTGTAATATCACTATTGGATGGACTCCTCCAGTACCAGTATTAGGTTGACATTTTTGGTCTACTGGATGGGTTATTATGAAATTTGGTGAAACAATCATTGTCCCCACATGATCAATAACTATTAATAACTATTAATTAACTACAATAGCTCCATCATCAGGTAAAACTTTCAGTCTGAAATTTTGGTTTATGACCAAATATCTGCAAAACTAACATATATCTTTTGATATCCATATTATTATTTAAATGGTGTGATAATGTTCCACATTTCCATGTAATCTCTCCTGGAAGACATTCATAGTTTCGCATTCTTTTGTTCAACACTAAAAGTGACAGAAATAGTTTTGTTGAGAATGAACAAAGAGAGCTTGAGGGAGAAGTTCAAACCCTGGGTCTTTTCTCAGCTCCACAAAGCTGGCCAATCATGGCGTGCAGTGTGTGAATGTCAGATCATCAGTTCTGAAGAATATACTGGCAGTTTTAGTCTTGTGTAATTAGATGATTTAAACATTGGTATTATCTAATGTAGAAAAATACATTACTCTTCTCTCTCTCTCTTTATTCAAAATCTCATCACATATGTCAGTAACACTGATACTGAGGATTTACTAGTCACCTTCAAGGCTGACCAGTAAATTGTGCTGGACTAGCACCTAACCACATCTCTGACCTTGTCAGCCCCTGTGATCCAGATCATCTTACAGACATAGTTAGAGTGCCATGTTCCAGTTCGAAGACAAAGGTGTCACATTTCATCCACTGTTATGTTCAATGCCTTATTGCACCTGAACAGAACGTGAACAGTGTAAAGCTATTCTAAAATTGGTTTATGTGAAGACAACCTCTAAAATACTGAACGCAATGATCCAGAAAACATATATATCTCGAAGATTAATTTAAATAAATGTCTGTTAAGTAACTATCACAGAATAACGTAAACCAATGGTGATCGAGCCTATGTCCTGCTGATGAAAGTATTGCAATATTTATACTGTTTTTATATATACTGATTTGCAGCAGTGTTTCCCAATCATTGATTCATTTGTGGCAGCCCAACACATTATCACCATTGACCACCACATATTGATTTTTCTTTTTTTACTATTTGAAATGGGTAACATCTTATTTCATTCTAGAGCTGTGCGCAGAGCATTGATTACCTCAGCTCCTCCTTGTCCCGCTCTCTCTCTCACAACAGACATTGACAATGGACCTGTCTGTCATAGTTCGACGGAAGAAATCCCGCTGCATTGGTGAGCCAGTGGGCCACCATAGAGTTTTTACCATCTGTGTGTGTCTTTAACGCCCCTCTTTGTGTGTCACTCAGGGTGCTGCGTTTGGCCCAGGACTGGACTCACTGGCAAATCACAATATGTAACCAATCCTCATCGACCCAACTGGAGCTTGGCACTTATCGAAAATGCATCTACAAAATAAGACAATGGTCATTCGCTTCATTTTTTTGACAGCTGATCACTTTGAAATATTGCAGGGAGTAATGGAACAAGGAGGGGGCAGCCACAGTGAGCTGTTAGATGAAGAGCTGCAGGCGACAGGCTGCACATCTCCAACTTCTCTGCTGGGTAACAAACTCCTTTCACTGTGCCCTGCTGTTTGCAGACTCATGCCATGTGCAGCTTAACATCAGATCATGTTTGCCCACAGAATGATGGAAAAAGGCCAATTACTGCCTGAGTCCTTTTTCAAAACCACAATTTCTTCTTTTATTTTTTATGCCAAATCAACCGGTACTGAAATCTTAACGCTTTAAATATGGTTTGTTTATCTCACAATATTTGTTTTTCAAGTTAGCCTTTCTTTGTAGGGGGAGAGAGCACTATCGTGGTAGTGGAACCTGTTATTGAGCTAACACAACATGTCATGTGAATGTATTGCAAAATGGCCACTGTAGGTGGGGAAATTGGTCGTCTAGAAAAAGCACTTTCTGTTTGACTGTAAAGGACTGACACCAACACCTGATGCTTACCTTTGATGTTTGAGATTGTTGACAACTTGGTACACACCTGACACAATATAGACAAGGACAAGTAGCATTTGTGCATCATAGCAATTTTACAATATGCCTCAGATGTTCAGATTTTACTACGTTTTTTCATCCTGTATCTCCTCTGCTCTGTCAAACACATCAATAATTCCTTTTTCTTCTGTTTCTTTCTATTTGAGATAAAATGTCACAATGAAAGTTAGAAGATGAAGATACACTGTGCACCAATACAAAACAACCATCCTTTATAAATGTGTATTTTTTATACTGTTACCTATCAAAAATAGTTTATTTCTTTTCTATTCTTAATCGTAGCTCAGAACTAATACATCCTGCAAATACTTGTTCATTAATCAAACTTCTATATGTATATTTAACTGTGACTCCAATAATGGCCTCAATATACAACATATCTATTTTGTACTTCCTTCATCCATGACCTCCAGTACATGTTAGCACTATGTGCTCTGTGCACATATGGTGAGCAAGCAACACAAGACCCCAGTAATTTCCATCTCATTGCTATTCACAATTTAAAGTCAGCACTTCTCTATATCTGAGCAGATACTTGAAAAGACTGCATAGTTTGTTTTGTTTAGTTCCCTCCAATTTTCATTACCTGCACAAGATACAACAGTGTGTGTGTGTGTGTGTGTGTGTGTGTGTGTGTGTGTGTGTGTGTGTGTGTGTGTGTGTATCTTCAACAAATTATGATAATATTGTTTTCTGTTCTGTTTGTAACCAGGGGCAGATTGTGAGAGTGGACAAACAATCCTTAAACATGTTTTGGTTCTGTGTTTTCCCTCTATTTGTGGATAATTAGTTTGCCATTAGGGGCAAACCAAATAATAATCAACATTATCAGTTCTTATCCAAAAAAAAAAAGATTACATGAGAACATTTTGCTCTGACAATTTCTCTCCCCTTGGACACATGTTTACGCTCTAACCAAAGGCCAGTATTTTCTTAATATTCAGTCAAATGATGACTAATGAAGAACATGTGCTTTTGGGTTACAGCAAAAGTTTGTGGGACCAGACAGCACATGATGCTACTGTATTAAGCATTTCTGGGAAAAAAACCTGATCATAAATTTCTTGAGGATCAGATTCTCTGTTTTTTAAGGAATAAAAACTGTTAAAATTGTAAAACACAAGTAAAAACAACAGTAGCATCGCTAAAGGGAGAAAAGCCTCATAATGTAAAATAACTTTTAAATGGGCAGAATCGCTGGAAGACAGTTACACAAAACAAAGTGATTATAAATACGTCCTTCTTTGCTGCATACACTTAAAAATTGGGATTTTCGGACACACCTGCTGTACCCTCTAAACTAAAGCCACAGTGTCAGTATTTCAGTTTATATTCCATCCTAGTCTGACAGTCTGTAGCTGCTCACTGTGTTTGCTTATAATTTTCTGCACATGAGAACACCCTGACTAAATACTTGATTCATTAAACATTCAGAAACATCTGTTTTCATTCGCATCGATGTTGATGTTGATGAATCCCAATCATTCATTAATGGAAAGCATGATAACAAGACCTTAATTATTGTGAATTAACATATCCTAATGGCAACGGATGAGAAATGTCATATTAGTCAGTGAAGAACACCCACATTTATAATAAAGAGGACAATCATGGCACTGATGAAAGTAACAAATAAGAGCTTCAGCAAGTCAAAATTTTATTATTTGGTTGGTAAGTTTGTGCCATCATTAGCACAAGGTCGTTTTTGAATTATTTGCTAATTTCAGCTTGACCAAATTTGATTTTCAATCAATGAAAGTGACGCTGTGTGACTCCCGTTCGTCATGCAGTTCATTCAGTGAAGCAGCCGGAGGCCCACGTGAGGACTCACAAGGCAGACAGATGTAATCGAATTTACAATATTTGTTGACAACCCGATTGAGTTACTAAAGCTAGTGGAACAGAGGCTAGCCTGGACATAACATCGGATGACTTCAGCTCTCCATTACTGTCTCATTAAAGAACAACCTGTGACAGGAGATCAGAGAGGTGGTAAAATCAAACTATATCCTCTCAGAGAACCAAGCAAAAGTTATCTCGACTTTCCAATAAAGTGGAAAACAGCAATGCACAGTTAAAAGCCACAGGAGAAGAGAGCAGTGTGCTCTCCCAAGCTGACCCTGGGCATATTTCAGTCTGTGGAGTTGTTCCAGGTGGGAACGGTGGCATCACACCCAGCACTGAAACCAGCCGAGGGACCAGAGGGAACAAACCAGGTCAAACTGTGTGCTGAGAGGAAGGAAAGTAAGTCTCCCCAATCTTCTTCCCTGAGTCCAAATCTTTTAGGACTTCAGTTTTTTAAAATTAAAAAAGTCCCAAATTACAGACTAAAAGAGCAATAAAATAGCATTTCCAATAAATGATTATTAAAATAAAAAAAACAATAAAAAAAACAATAAAAAAAACAATAAAAAAAACACGTGACCTGTAATTTGATCTATTAAACTTACATTCATATATGTTACACATGCTCCGAGTTATGTGGAAATTACAGTCGGATATCTGGATGACATTACAAATTGATGACAACATGAAACTATGTGCCCAAGGTAAAAGCATAGGAATGGAAGAATATTGTAACACCGACCCACAGGTGTGTAATTCATGTGTTATTACATTCATATAAAAATACATTTGATTAAAAGCAGTAACTACCATGAAATAAAATACACGTTGTGTTTTATTTTTAACACAATTAGAGTTAAAGCCTTTACCTGCAGATCACTGGAGGCCTCCACCTGCAAATGGCTTAAAATGAGCTTTTAGCTTGATGTGGGTCAATAAATGTACTGCGCATTTTTGGTGTTAATAAACAATAACATCCAAAACTATGTGAATAATGTGACATAAAGGTGCATATATGGTGAGCTCCAGGAGCTTATTATTACACTACATATACTGTATGTCAGGCTGTAATGCATTACACTACCTGATTTTCCATAAGCATTTGTTTTATCAACATTGATGCAATATTAAAATATTCAAAAGTGTTTTAGTTTTTTCTTTTAAAAGGATAAAAAGATACTCAAATTGGACATTTGTCGTTTATCGAAATTTGCTTTTTGCTTCAATATTTCATTTTTAGGATGTACAGAGAGTTTTGCATGAGAAATAGACAAAGAGTAGATATTGATTAAATGGTAGGTCACTTCTTCCATGATTGTTCATCAATCATAATCAAATTCAGTTTAAGCTATGAGTGGGAGTAAACAGATGAGTGAATAAATGAATACCAAAGGCCTCCATCCCCAGGCAATATCACTCCACTTTGATGACAATGCATTTTCAACTGATGACATTGTGTGCAATGATATTGCACGGGAGCTGGCGACCAGGTGGAAAAATCCATTCCCCCCACATACATGATGCATATCACACTGGAGCTGACAGTATCAATACAAGGGGCTTGTAATTAAAGCCCTCTGTTGTAGGGTATAGAAGAACAGGAGGCAAGTTTCTCACAGACCATCAATCACACAGTGGCAGCTCATTTAAAACATCTTTAAAATTAAAGTTGCACCAGCCACCGCCTTTTACAAAGAGCAATTGTTTTCTGACAGCTAAGTGAATCTCTGCTGAAATCTCTGGGAGAAAGGTTGAGTGTAGAGGACTTTTATGCAGAGAGCTGACAGACTGAATTGAGAAGGAGCCTGTTCTCTGTTCTCAAAGAAATAACTTTGGCTGTACTTGATGCTCTCTGATAGCAGCAGAGAGGGGGGTCACATATTTGCCTTGGATAATGGGCTTTTAGACATAATGGCACATAGCCAGCTAGCCAAAACAGAGAAATTTCGCTTTTCAGCATCTGTTGTATTAAAAAATGCTTGATGGTGTCCAAACGTACCATCTGGCTCTGTAAATAAAGGATGAGTGGATATCCATGCCAGTTTCGTCTGCAGATTTGTAAGTTGGTTGAGAGATGATTTGTATGCAATAAATTGTAATGAAGGAACGTTATCACGTGCCCATTTTTAACGAATAAATCAATACAAATAATTAATAAAAAGCATCATTACCTCCTATTGTGGCTCAATGTGTATACACTACATTACTGTCATCATGTAGAAAATAAATAAAACAGCTAGGTTGGAAATCACTGGTTAAGAGTTGTGGTACTAAAATGTTTTGAAGATTGATTTCAAAGCAAAACAAGTTGTGCTACATTAGATGAGTAATCACGTCTACCTGAAAAATTCAGAAATGACGATTCATTATTCCACTTGGAAGACGCTCTTTGAACATTAAACTGGTTCATATATCCCCAAGAGCAGTAAAGATTCACTCTCTGGCATCATCATTGTAGAGCCACACACACGTTGTCATTTCTCTCGTGAAGAACTGCTGTCACATTAAAGCCTGACGCCTTGTGCTCTGAATTTATATCACACCGCGAGTGTGTAATGCCGTCACAGTGGAGGAAGAAACACTGTACGTCTGAGTGACAGCACAAATCACTGAAATAATAATAAGGCCCTGTTTGCTTTAGTGTATCTGTAAGTTGTTGTGAGCGATGCAGAGAAGCTACATGATAGAAATAGCTGGTACTGTATGTTAAACAGGCTTCCTGCAGGCAGGCAGGCGATGACTGGTAATTCCAGTGACACTGCCAACATCAGTGCAGGATTTGTCATTATATTCTGCTCCTTGTTCAGGTTTACTGAATCTGAGATCTATTTCTGTACAATATTCTGTCAAATACGCAAGTCTAGTTCCACATAAAGTCATACATTCTATTTCAAAATAAACTCCATCTGGGGTTAATCATTGTATTATAATAACTATAATTTATTTATATGGAGGAACGCCATACTCAGTCTGCAGCATTATCACCTGACTTTTTGTCGGTGCAATAAATGTAGATCGGGGTCGTTAGTGAAGGTGTTGGTATGGTTTAGATTTGATTAATTCCAATTCTACTATTGCTAATTAACTTCAGTATGTTGAGTATCAGCAGCACTTTTTCAGCAAATTCAGGCAATGATAAAATATCTGTCAAAACGATGAGGTATTTTGTGGTGTTCCAGTTGAATATGCAGCATGTTTTATGTGTGCTAGTGTCAGCTGACTGTGCCATTGTGACAACAACTGGGGACACAAAAAAAATGGATTTTTATAAACTACCATGGGGTGGTAGTGTTTTTCTTCTTTGCTTCTAAAAAGTAACATGTTGACACGTGTATCCAGATGTAGATGACAGCTCAGTGTGTCCAAAGAAAGTAACTAAGTGTATTTACACAAATACTGTAGTAAAGTCTGATCTGAGTCACTTATATGTACACTTTACTTAAGTATTTCCATTTTATGCTACTTTATACTTTAAATCCACTGTATTTCAGAGGGAAATATTGTACTGTAAAGTTCCTGGTTATTTTTCAGATAAGATTTTAAAAACCTATATTGTGTTTATAAAATACAATTCATTGTTACCCAGTAAAGTGAGCCATACAACACTATATAACAAGAATAAAATTAGTTTCAGTGCAGCCAGCTACAACATTTAATTGCCAACTAGATCAATAATTGTATAATATATTATAATGTAACACTGACAAGAAACCATTATTGCTGCTTTTACTTTTATATTTTAAGTACACATTTCCAGCACCTGTAATGTCAATTATGGCCTGTTATATTTTTTTTAGCTGTTTTTGTTTTAAATTGTTATGTTTCTATATAATACTTCATTTTGTCTTTTTTGTACGATATGAATGAAGCAAGGCTTATGCTTTTATTAGTGTTAAGGGTAGGCACAATCTGCTAAGGTCTCAGCCTACGCCTTTATTTTTTTTCCAGGGTTTATAATTTTTGATATTGATTTATTTTTACTACTATAGTGTCACTCTACTTGTATAACTGAACGATCAATCTGTTGACCAAAAAGAATAAAGAATTCCCATTGAGTATTGTCCAAGCCACTGTGCAAACTTCATCTCCAAGAAATGATTAAGTAGAATCAAAAATCTTTTATATTTGGAGCTGGGTCCAGTTCAGAGCCAGTCCTCTGGACCAAAACCCATAATGTGATGCTGGCACCAGCATAAGAAGCAATATGCAGCATGATAAAAGAGCAACTAAATCATTTAAAGAGAGCAGTGATTTGTGATTGCCTCCAGTGTGAATAAGACAGGGCAATGATAGTTTAAGACTTGCTGAATGATGGTGTGAACCAGGAGGGAGTTGCCTTTTAAATAAAGGATGGTGGTAAATTATATGAGCAGACTGAAGCCAAAAGGCATGGCTTTGGCATTATAATGAAATAAGAAGGAGAGGGCAGAAGAGGAAGTCGTCTTCCTGACTGATCTTTCATTAAGTTCTAATGGATGCTGACAATCCTCTCCTCTATTTATTACCACCATCACATGCAGTATTATCCAGCACTAGCAAATATGACCAAGACAATATTTATTATTGTTTGTTTCTGAGGCAAGATGACGTATTAACCCTTCCATAGCCAAGTACCTTGAAGTGAAATGTTACCCAGAACACGCTTTCAAAAAGGGGAACTCTTGACAGTTATATTAAACTTTGTAACTTCAAATGTTGTCAACGCATTTTAATGGCTTGTGTTTCCTCCTTTCGCCGTGTGACTGCAGCATCATTGAAGCTCTTGCAACAAATTGTCCAATCCAATCCAAGTACCAGAACATCAACATTTCCTGACATCCTCATCAAAAAAAAGGGGACCAGTAAACCAACAAAGCAGTAAAAATATTGGCCTGAAAGTAGGCATTATCATCGAGCCGAACAGAGGAGATGACACACAGAATGATGAATGTAAGTGGTTTTGATGGCTATGACCATGTTATCCTACATAGTCTGCTAGCTCTTGGATCTTTTTCCCTGATCCGTGTCAAAACCAACTAGTCTCAGCTCTTCCAAGCCGCATTCATCACTCCTGCCACCCATCAGCAGCCTGTGTGACAAGGGTGGAAGCAGAAGAGTGCATGCTACATGGGCCTTTCAGTGCAAACCACAGGAGACATGCAGTCTGCGGACCCATGAACATGAAAGCCAGGTGGTCGTGACATAGTGTCATCTGTCCTCTCTTACATTCACAGTGTTTTAAAATGCAGGTTTCTAAAATACATATTTCACTAACACCTTTCTAAACACTGTTAGAAAATAATTAAGTTCACATCATTTGACAGGATGTGATTTAGAAACAGAAGGTTCAAGTTTTCTGGCAGTCGCCAAATGAAGCAACGTTAATGAAACAACCTCATATGAACATATGCTGATCTCCCACCCATATGGTTGATATTTGTTTAAGTTTAGGCAACAAAACCACTCTGTTAAGATCAGTGAAAGATCGACTTGACGGGAAAACCTCGCTACAACATCCATCCTGACCTCCTCACTGCTAGTTAGGCAAATGGAAATTTGTCATTTCAAGCATTAAAAATACCAGTGCTGTTGTTTTTCTGGGGAGGGCAGTCTCCTCCAAACTAAAACTGTTGGTGCACATCTTTACACAAGGAAAACGTGTGTACAGGGATTTGGGTAGCTTCAGAAAGAGTGAAGTTGAAATGGGACATTGCCTGCCCTTGGAAGGAAATTTGAGGTGCCATATATTTGTATCTTGCAACTCCCAGACAAGGATATGTGTTTTTCTCCAGGGAGAATCCAGTCTTAACTCTACTCTCCCATTGCAACACTGATGGGACCATGAGCTCTGTTTTTTGACAGGAAAGAGAGGAACTGATGTGAGCGAGTGACACTAGAACCCAACACACCCACTGATAATGTACTCTCCTTAATCTCCACCCACTCTCACCAGCATCTGGGTGAGATGTGTGTGCGCCTTTGTCCTCAACAATAACCACTATAATCGCCCCAGTCTTGTGTGACTGTGTGTCTTTCACTGTGCCTCATATTATGTGCACCTGATTCATCATAACAAGTCAAGGCCCAACCAGCTGTTCCGCACAGTGACTTAAAAATAAATGGACATTTGAAGACAAAGTCATACAGAGGTATTTCAATCACATCTACATGGCCTGTTTCAGTCTCCACTTTCAGACTCGCTCGAAGGCACATTCTACTTAACACCTCACACAAATTGTTTTCAACAAATATAAAAAAGTTTACTTGTCAAATGCTCATGCAGGGTGGAATTCTCTTGAGGCAAAAAATAATAATATTCGGAATAAGAGTAAAAATAAGAACCAGAAAAACAAATATAAAAGGATATAATTTCATAAATGAAAAATACAAGCATAAAAATATTGTACTAGTGTAATAGTGGGGTGTATATGGGCATTTTCAGATTATTAATGTACTGTATAATGACAGAGGAAGCTGGCTTGAATATCTAATAATGGTCAACTGAGATTGTCCTTCTGTAGAAAATGAGCCCAGAGGTCGTTTGTGCAGCAGGTTATTACGGTAGGTGCGCCGCTCTCTCGGTACAGTCTGCGGGTTTATTATTGTAACGGCAACCTTGGTCCGGTACGCATGGTTGTTCAGGTTGGAGGACTTGTTGTATGGGACATATCAATACTAATCAAGCAAGCAACATGACACATCTTCTGAAGCGCTATATGAAGATATTAGTATTGTGAAATGTAGGTCTACTGTCCCCATGAACTCCTATCTTGTAAGTACTGTATTTTAATTGCTCTGGCCAGAGTATATTCTATAAGTTATTTTGCTTTGCAAATAGATTAAGTTCACTAAAATAAAAATAAAGGTGCTCTGTGAATTAACTTTGTTGCCTTAGATGGCACATCACCGACTCTAAAATAAGGCCTGTGGGGATAATTTTCCTTTAGAACCACCTACAGTATCTACCAAGATTGAACTTGGAGGAGTTCCTGTCATTATCTCAAAGCACTAAAATAATTGCCCTTGAGGAAATTAATTACCTTTGTGCACTGTTGCACTGTGTGTGGAAAGTGATTTAGAGTTAATGAAAGCTGAAGCAGTGTCATCTCCTCCACTGTCCCTCATTTTTCAGGCTAATAACGTCAGCTGAACTGGGTGGGTCATTCCACGTTGCTCTGAACACAGCATGTTTGTACACATGAGAATTTAACAGATTCTTGCTTTTGTCTCTTTTCTTACCAAAATGAAAAAAAAAAAAAGAAAATGATAAAGGAAGCATAAAGATAATTCTGCTAAAGCAATCCTGATAAATTTGAGTATAAAATCATCTCAGTCATGTGCACGTTTTGCCTTGTATTTTGCAAAACAAGCAGTACTTTCTGCCACAGTGAGGATCACATCAGTGACGGCTTATTTTGCATTACACTTCAAAGATCAAGATAAGATTATGAAGGATGTGACAATTCATACTATTATCAGAGGTAACTGTCAAAGCAATTAAAAAAATTCTTCCACTATTCTATTCCAAAATGTTTGTTGAGGTCTGCGAGTCAGTGTAAGTCACCTTTTAAACGGTACGAGGAAAGTTAGGGCCAGTTTGATGCTATCCAAATTGTGAGGTAGCTGCACCAACTTCCATTAACACAAGAAAGAATGCGCCCTCACATAATCACACATGTCCATCACTGAAACAATCCCGCACATCAGGATACTTCAGATACACAAAGAGGTGAAAAGAATAGGCTGCTATTCTTAACAGCACTCTAAATTGTCCAACCAAATTGAACCGCTTCAACAAAGTTCACCCAACTTGGGAAGAAAAACAGGCTTATAGACACTGTCCTTTTTTCTTTTTTTTTTCCTCCTAATGTTCTGAGCGATTGCACTGCACCCGTACCCAGTTTGATCCTATTATTTGTTGTGAATTGGGCCCGTCAGACTGAGACTCAAGAATGAAGGGGTGAAATCCTCCACTGTCAGCGACTGTTGTGGTCTTGCATCCGAGGAGAAATGAAAGTGAGGTATAGCCAAGGTGGCTGCAGGCGAGGGGCCACTGCCAAGCATAAACTAATTAGCGGGAACTGTGTTGGGAGAACATGGAGTGGAGTTGAAGTTAGTAACAGCTACAGTAGCAAGTTAGTAGCTAGTGGGGTATGAGCTTTTACAACCAGCTGTGTTTGGCAGAAAATGTGGCAAATATTTGTCTTCAAGCAGGAACATGAGTTCCACAGATTTCTTTGTCCAGCCACCACGTCCGAGCAATAGTAGAGATTAAATGTTGGTTTGTTTTTCTGAGCAGACTTCACTCATTATCTTGCTGTCACAGTAATAAGCTTTATGGGCAGCAGCAAGTAATTGGCAAAGTAATTTTTTTTTGCCCTGGGTTTCGCCCTGGGCAACATAGAGGTTGCCCCATATTATAGCTGGAGGCTGTCATGGCCACATTCACTGATGTATTCAGAGAGCTGGAAACACGCCTCCAGTGACCCTTGATGCCCATGTTTTCCCAAGTGGCAAACCATGGTATTGCAAATAAAAAAAATCCTCTGTGGCCCAAAAAGCATTTTCTCGAGGATGCCTGTAAAACTGGTGAGAGGGCATTTAGTTGTGCAAACAAGGTTTTTTTAACCATGAAGGTTTAAATATTTGAAAATCTTCTCTACACTAATGAGCTTGTGCAGTGTGCTGCATAAAACAGTTTTATTTACAGTAAATATTTCATATTACAACAAATAATTACAAATATTACAACATAAAAGTAGCAAGAATTGCTAATAAACCAAAGATAAGGCAGTTTGCAGTGAATATGAAAATGCACCACTATTTATCATCAGGTCCCTAGAGGAGACATGATTTTAAGTATGGTTAGTGCATTAAAATCGCAGCAATTCACATAAGACACAGAACAATGATAAGAACAATGGCCAACGTCATCATAATTCCATCAGTGTTATTTGCTAGATACTTTTAAATGTACATAACGGAAATGGCATCCTTTAATGGCATTATTTTTCTGCCCCCCCACACCAACCCCACCCCCACCCCACGAGACCTACATCATTGTATTTAGAACATCACCGCCCTAAGCAGGTCATGAAATTAAGTGCAGAAAATGAAGCAGAAGCCCATTTGGTGAGTGAGAGTGGGCAGCATAATCCCATCCATAAACATTTAATTAAACTGTCATCTCAGTGTCTCCCGGTCACTCGCCTATAGCTGCAAGGGCCCAGATTCCTTAAGTCACATGATGATGTGTATTAGTTATTAATTAATAAATATACCTAAAGACATACCACCTCTCTGGGAATTCATAAAGAATGAAAAAAAACTTGTATTTTCATATTTTGTTCTTCCCCCACTGCCTTCCATCATTTAATTCAAATTCCATTATTTAATCTCAATTAACGTGCTCTCTGATGCATAAAATGTATTCTTTCAAAATTTATCTTAAAGTCCAGGTTTTATTTCAAAACGGATCTTGATCGACCTTTTCAAGAGACTGCGCCGCATTTTCACCCATATTCAAGCCACAGCACTGGCACAAAGTTTGATGCGATGAAAGAATCCAAAAGGCCAAATCATGTTTAAGTGGCATTTTGATGACATTTCTTTGGCCTGTTTAACCTTTTGTGAGCTTCATTTTTCTTGTGCATTACATCTTATCCATGCAGACCAATTTCTCATTCCCTACACCAAACACAATTTTTTATGACTTCTCACCAGGCTCTCTACAGAAGCCCCTGGATAACAACCACCAGGAATCACAAATGCATCAATACAGCTGCAAAGCGGAGAAAGAATGTGAATCCACTTGAACTGTTGACTCAGACATGAATAACAAAAAAAAACCCAACAACATAAGAGTGGATTGTTTTGAGATTTTATGCATGTAATGTATCACACACAATGGTAGCAAGCAAAGGATCTTCATTTTCCCTGCTTATACAAGTTTACAGGCTGTAAACATGATGTTAGCCTGCAAACCCCATGGAGGAACGAGAGGGATAAGCATTCTGGCAAAGAGCACTGCTGGTTTGGCTCAGACCAAGAGTTGTTAGCCTGTTCTCTAAAGGTTCATCGCTGCTTGTTCTGGACATTTAAGTATGAATTTTATTTATTTATTTTTTTTTGTCTTTGGGGTAAGGGGAAATGTGTTTCTAAGTACCTAAAAGACCAAGGGCGTGATGTCTAGTGAGAGAGAGATTTTGATGTGTGTATGTGTGCGCGAGATTGCCTGAGAGCGGCACTTGTTTATTAATTTTGAGAAGTTAAGTCATTGTTACCAGCCAAGTAAGAAGCGCTGAATTCAAGAGATAAGGTAGTCAACAACTGCAAAGGCCTTAAATGCGAGTGCAGTTTTTACTTGTGGCGCAGCTCTTGGGATGGCGAGGTCAGTCTTTCAGCCAGTTAGTTCACCACTTCGGTCCAGACTCTCAATCTCAACAACCTTCGGATAGATCGCCGTGCAATCCTGTACGGACGTTAACGGTGCTGAGGGGATGTGATCTGGGTTGGTGATCTCTTGGGTTTGCAAAGAGCATCAACAACATGTATCAGGACGAAACATTGTGCAGATTTTTATGGTGTTCAATGAATGAATGAAGCATTGCCATTGTGAGCATTTTAGCACGCTTTAATATTCAGTTCGAAGCACCGCTGCGCCTAAGCACAGCCTCACAGAGCTGCTAGTGAGGCTGGACACTTTATCATTAAAAAAAACTTTTATCTTTGTTTTTTTTTAAATGTGGCACAGATCTAACATCAATCAAATCAAATATATTCACTGCTTGCAATCTTACTGAAATATAAACCTTACCACTCAGCACAAGAGACACAGCATAAAACATGAAACTTTCCCCACTATCGTCTGCCTCAGTGATTGCCTGCTCCAGCGGGGACTCCGTCTCCCTCCGCGAGGTACAGAGCATTTTCTTGGCTCAAGCAATTGCTACAAACCATTCACAGCAGATAGTTGGCTTGTTTTCGAAGTTAATGAGGCTTGAAGAGTTTTAGGAATGAGAAAAGTAGAGCACATTCTCACACCTCACTCTTGCTGTGAGAAATGGACACTATTCTGCTTCTGCACAAGGTCTTACTTAATGGGATACTGTGCATATTTGGGTATTGAAACAGATGCTGTATAAAAGGCAGAGGCATGAAGCCGAGAGAAATTTAAGATCTACATTTAATATTAATAAAGGGTTTTCCCCACCTCTTGCTCAATACATCAATGCGAGCAGAGACTGCCTCCAGTCTGCAGAAGCCTCAACAGATACAGAAAATAGAGAATGGTAGAGAATTAAAATGATCAGACACAGTAGGACGCTGACACATCTCCACTTTCTATTTGCTTTATAAAGCCACCAGTATTTACCGATTGTTTCAGTTAATGCAGTCACCTGTGCATATATTTATAGATTGTGTGCACCATTATGTGAGGAACACTGCTGGAAGTATTACCCATTGTGTACACAGCATGTACTCTAGTCCAGTAATCGAAGGTGGGCACAATAACACCCTTAACATATAATTCAATTGAGTACAACAGCCTAAAAAATGATCTTTTGTGAAAAATTTGCCAATGTTAAATATTTGTATTGAAGTGTCAAACAGGTGCTGATTCAATTTCTTTGTCTATTGTTATTGAAAGGCATCTTATACTAAGACAAAGCCATGAGAGTGTACAGTGACCCCAGAGTAACCTGTCACAGCAAGCTACTATCTCCACACCTTCATTCAACCCTTCACTCCGGTCTGTTTCTTCTTTACCTGCTCGGTCAAAAGTCGACAGAGTCTCTTTCCATTTCCCGACACAGGCTGGAACTCCGTCTCTGCTAGCTGCACCTTGCCTCCCGACCTCTACCCTACCTCCTACAAGGACCAGGGCTCATACCCAACCACTGCTTCTTGCTCTTATGTTACCAGTCTTGTTCATAGTGCTCCGATTTGGATACTTGCCCCGTCGATGTTTGAAGAATGCCGTCCTCAATGCTGTTACGCTACATTCCTAAATTGTATAAAAGTACCAAAAAAAATAATGGATTGAAGATTGGTTTGCTGAGAGGTAACAAGAGGCACGGTCAAGAGAAGAAGACTTTGTTAAAGCCTATTACAGAGCAGTTGAGATCACTATGTGGTGTGTGTGTGTGTGTGTGTGTGTGTGTGTGTGTGTGTGTGTGTGTGTGTGTGTGTCTGTGTGTGAGTGTTTCTGGAAGTCCAGGGAGAGGCCCAGGCTTGGAGAAAAAACCAAAAGATAAATATTCTGAGGTTGACTCACTGACATACCTACAGTGTTATGGGTTCATGATCTCACTCTGTTTCTCTGCTGAATACATAGTTGAATCTTTGTACCGAGTGACCTCCCAGAGCTGAGGACAGCAACTCGGCACCAGGAGAGACATAACAAGACATAAATCTGGCTTTTGTAAGAAAGTGACTTTGATCGTTATTGTAACTTCATCAAGAAACATACGCACACAGTGGCCACAAGTCAGCAGATGCATCAACTTGTCATTCAACTTATAAACCTGGAAATTGCAAATATAGTGAATATGTGTGTCGATGGCATCTGCACATGAGTATTGCCTGCCAGTATGAAGTTTAGGTAAATGTCAAGAAATAATCTCACCACACCTAGGTTTAGTTACATACAAGAGTAACCCCTCAAATAAAGTCCCACAAGAGCCACTGAAATATAGAGGGTGTTACAAAACTTCCAACTACTAAGACGGGCAAGACAAAGCTCAGCCAGTGTCCTCCACCCAGTGACTAGAGAATACTGACTATCAATGTTTAAGGAGTTATTTCACTGGCTTGTTAGACTTCAGTTTGTGTTAGTGTTAAAGACAATGCTGTTATTCCACAGCTGCTGTATTACGGCGACCACCCATTGGCGTCATCTAGTGCAGAATAAATACCTTTAATTGTTAAATGAATTCTAGCAAAACTGATTACTGGCCAGCGATTATATAGCATTACATGATGATTTGATTACACTGATGGTTATGCTTTTGTAAATTGATAATATGCAGAAGAATTAATGATAAAATGATATTGTCTAGTATGGTATTTTCTAATCTGCTCTTTACTCTCCTGTGATGAGAGCACATCTCTGTTGAGTTTAATCTCATAAATTACAGTAGCATAAATACACAAACATCAATTATTAACCTACAGCCGGTGGAACTGCACCGGTTGTGAGCCTTCTTATTGTCAGTAAAGATGTAAATACTGTAAAAACAATATATTAGAAATGGAAATAAACTTCTAAACTGAACTACTGTCAAACAAGTGTCAAAAGCCTGTATACTTCCTTCTGTTTATTTAATGACGCTATGACTAGTTCAGTCACCTCGCCTGTGCAACAAGGCTCATTTCTAGCAAACTGCTTCTGTCAGATTCAGTACATAATAAATAAAGGAAAATCAGGATTACCGCCTTGTGATTGTATGCTTCCACCAACCAGTCCAGTTGCAGTTAATTAGCGTGTGAATTCTTCAGTTAAGGCCAAAAATGTGTTTTATGTGGTCACAGTAAACATGACCTTTGACCACCAAACTCTAATCACTGTGAATGTTTGTGCCACATCTGAAGAAATTCCCTCAAGGCGTTACCGAAAAAGCGCGTTCATGAGAGTGGGACAGACGTAGAACCTGAGAACATGATGCCTCTGCACACGGCTGTCACTGGTGCGGAGGAATGAAGATTACTGTCGAGCGTTGCCCATCATTAAGCTCACAGTCCGATGCTATATGTGCGCATAAGTAATTTCTGCTCTTAAACTGTCTCACTCATTTAAATCATGGTCTCTGCTATGTGATGCAACACCACTGCCTGTTTTCTCCACTGATTTTACACATCACACAGGTAGCAGTGCATAAGTGAATAAAAATTGTATAAAACCATTGGTGGCTCCAGAAGGAGCTACGCAAAATCTGATAAACTCCCTCAAGTGATGTCACTTGAGTCAGCATGAATTGGGTCTGAACACAACAACAAACTCAAAATAAGCTGGAGGTGTGGAGTTAGAAAGAAGTGATCTTAGTAGGCCTCTGTAGCCCATTCCTCATTTCTGCTACAATAGCTGCTACTAGCGTAAGAAACCCAAATCCACAACCGAACTGACAGTGATTGGGTTGCATTGTGGGTAATGCAGGCGGCAGGTTTTGAAAAGAGAGAAGAATGCTTGGTCAATTTTGATCCTTTTTTTTTCTTTTCTTTTTTTTTTAAACTGTCTTTTATTATATATTATAATATAAGCCAAATACCATTTTTTATTACAATGTAATAATTTATTCTGAAGTAGGTTGGGGGAACTCGTTAATTGCGATAAGGCATGGCACCTTCACTATATAATACTGCATGAAACCCAGGTATTTCTAATGCAATACTTTGGTTTAATATATATAGCAGAATACAATTACTACAATATAATAATTAAAAAATAATTAAATTGATTCCTCACCAGCAGTGTTGTCAAGGGCAAAATGTATTGGCCTTACAATCCAATGACACTAAACCATTATCCTTGAAATGCAGTGGTGTAATTAATTCTGAGTAGCACAATATAAAGTAGTTACCAACTTAGCCACTTTCAAACTTGGCTCCAAACCAAAAACTTAGAGGCAAAGCTGTAGTTCCTCTTCTCCGTTCAGTTAATTATATTGACAAAAGCCACCTTTGCTGCAGGCATCTGTGCGTCTTCCAAGATCCGACACAGTTCAGTGTTGAGAGGCACTGGAGAAGTCAATTAGCAAGGCTCAGAAAAATCAAAGTGATTTCCTCCCATGGATGACATTCACACCTGTTGAATAGCAAGGAGCAAATTGGCTGCGCACACCATTACATTACTGTGACCCCGTGGATAAGCAGCTTTGTCTCAGCCTGGCTGTTGGAGTGCTTCTCCCCATGAAAACTCCCATGCAGAGCTTTGTCAGACTAATCCATCCTGCAGTGTTTCCTTCACCTGAGTTAGTGATTGAGGTTCTCACAAGAAAGAAAGATAATAAAAAATCAAAAAACAACCAAAAAAAAAAAAAAAAAACTGTGCTGTTCATTTTAGTCCTTGTTATTGTGTCATTTCTCAATGAAGATGAGGTTTTAGGGAGGCGAGAGCAGGACTACAGCCATGGTCCGACACTACACGGATCATTCACTTGCGGATATATTATGAGAATATATTGCAGCTTCAGTCTGAAATCTGTCTTACAATGTTATATATGCTATGAATGACTACAATTCTTTCAAGGCGTTCAGAGCAAAAGTGTGCGAGAGTGTGTTTTGTATTGTCGGAGTGTGGCAACATCTGAAGAATTCAGAGTTCAAATATTTCAGAAAAAGTGGGCAAACAGAAGCAGGATCACACGAGGGATTCATGTTTTAATGCTGCCAACTTGTTTTTATAATTTCAGCTGTTGGTCAAGAATATTTTGCTGTGGAGGATGTTACAGTGCTGTACAGCCATTGACTCTACATTTGTAGTTCAATTCTATTTTGGCTAATTAATGAAACAGATCACTACGGTTAATAACATTAAACAAAAGAATATCGCTTTGACAAATCTAAATAAGGCTCAGTCCAAATTCATGTTTTGATTTAAAAAAATCTTTTTGTAGGTTATTTCTTTATTATTGTGGACTACAAAAAGAGACATTTTGTAGCTTTAACTCTCAACTGTACCATTTTACTGTACTCAGCTGGAAACGAGCCATGAGTTTAACATGCAAACAGATTTTGTTCTCGTCATAGTGTACCAAGAAAAATTACTGTACGTCCCTGGAAAATGACTTAACTACATTACTTTCTAATAGGTTTTATACCTTTTCTTAACGATAAACACCTTGTTGTACAATAACTACTTTCTAATATTGTCTGATATAAAGTTCTAACCATTAAGCACTTGATTGAGCACATACATAGTGACTAATTTCAACCTCTTTAATATCAGCCTAGTCCATGTTCTTCCATCATCAGTTATAATACACATATCCTGCAACATATCCACACACTTGAGGAAGTAGTAGCCTTGTCCACAATTGAATTGTAAACTCTTCACCTGCTGCAGTTACACAAAACAGAACAAGCCAACCACAATGTGTTCAATTGAGATATACATGTACTGGCAACAAGACTGTGCATCTCTGCATCCATCAAATCACACATACATTATGCCCCACAATGGCACATAATCAAATCACTTTCCTATTGTTTCATAAAAAAACCAAACAAACATGCTCATATAGATGGTCTACTGTAAACAGAGAGATTCTCTGACCAATCTCATAATCTGGTTTTAAAACCCACATATCCATCGCAAGGAACAACTGTACAGAATAAATAGCAAAACTCATAACTAATTTAATAGACTGATGATACACCAGCAGAATAGATAAGTAGACAATGCAACAAAAACAGTATTTCAAGCTGAGAAAAAATGGGGTTTAATCATCAATGCGAGAACAATCACTGCCTCTTCCTTCTAGCACTCCTGATGTCAAATCTCCCCTGCTGCAATTTGTACGTAAGGCATGACATGCCAATTACTCACTGTCACATCTCAAGTGAATGCTAAACTAAAAATTATGCCAACCTCACGGTCACCACATTCAGTCAATTTTAAATGATGCATGGAAATCAAAATGAGATGGAACAGTGGGGATCTATGAGGGAAGCATATCAGCACCTTCGCAGGAGGGGGGTAACATTTTTCATCTGTCTCGATCGGCGGCTCGATCTCAGCTGTAGCTTCAGCAAACTCAATATCCTGAGAGTAGGATTTTTTTGTAAGTGAGTTTTCACAGTGTATGTGTTTCAATATCTGACACAAAGTTTAAATTTAATAAATATATTTGAAAAGAAGAATCACATTGCACCTGGCCCATAGATTTCCTCCTCATTTTTGCTACAGCGACTTGTGGATAGGTATGCCTCTTATAGCCTCTCCTTGAAGCTCACCAGTGGGACAGAGTTAACAGTGTCCAGGCCATACAAAGCCATCCATCCTGAAGTACAAAAGTGACACCGGGACTGCAGCCTGTGCCAGATGATGGAGGCTGCCACCAACTCTCAGCTAAAGCACTGCTGGACAGACCCCATTCCCTCAGTCCTCGGAGAATTGCAGTCTTCCTGACATTCACTTAGGATAACCCAGGGACACCAAAACAGAGGTTATTTATTTATGAACACTTCCAGGAACTGCATGTCCGCATGGTTTTAAGTTTCATTAGAAATGGACATGCAACTGTCACAGAGGTTTCAGCTTCATCACTGGACTGCAGGGGCTAAATCAATGCGTGCCCCGTCCTCCCAGTGTCCTGCCCTGTCTGTGATTTACCGTCATCTCCTGTGTAATGAAGGACTTGTACCATCAGATGGTTACCAGGTCCTGTGGCGTCCTTTGTGTCCCGAACATTTGTTTTGTGCTCTGTGTGATGTGTCCTGTGCTAGGAGGTGTACGGTTCAGTGTCACAGTGTCAGTGTTATAGCCTCTTCCATTTTTTCCCCATTAAAAGTTTTTTTCCCCCTCCCACGAATCCGGGGTTAAAGCCCCTTGAAGAATAAATAAAACTGATGTGACTTGATCTGACATGTACTGTATGTTTTCAGGAAAACATTTTAGCGCAGTCTGTGGGGTTAGCTTTTATGTAGAATAATATTTGCAATTCGATGTGACAAAACTTTGCCACTGAACAGTTTAACAGTAACCTGTGGAGTTTTTGATCTCTGTTGAGCTGTATTTCTGAGCGGGCCCCCTCGCAGTTGATGTGATACACATTTCTGCCAAGGTGTCACTCAAAGGTAGGAAAGAAGAATACTGCTCTCTAGTAACACAGATCTAAACAATGCATGATTCAAAAGTTTTCAGAAAATTCTACTTTTCTCGTGCACATCCCCAGATGATAAAGATTTTTCACCGTGGACAGTCAGTGTACTTGCCATGAGAGAGTATTGAGGCTCCCCCAAAAGAGAAACTCCATTCATTTTTAATGAACTTGGTTTTCCCTTTACAGTGGAATCATCATGATCCTCATTAGAAACTTTACATCTCATAGCTCTGTTGCTATATTAACTGGACAAGATTAATAAACACGGTGAACACTAGGACTATTATCTTATACAAAGAGATTCTCTACATTGTTGTTTAATAAGTTCCAGGGCCCACACAGCACCCAAAGAATCATCAACAACCACCTGTAATTCAGCAAGTTTACCTCAGCCAAATCAGTGTCTAGCTGACCATAGCAGCCCAACTTTCAACCAGTGTGTAATGTCTAAATGAGGCCAAAACTCATCAGAATCATGCACTGTGTATCAAGTGTAACCTCCTTATTCAATTTATTCATAGTATAAATTAATAATGCTGGCTATTATATTATGCACAAAGGATAATGGGAATTCTAAGTCAGTCCACAAACTCAAGCACTCCGTCTGCAACAGTGGAGCTTATGCATGGCGTAATTAAATGTGTTAAAGCTATCATTCAAGTTTGCAGAAGCAAAACAGACATAATTTGTTACACTGAGGATATTAAGGACGATCTATACAATTTTAAGCAAACAAATCGTTTACCTCCTGAAAAGGAATATAATGCAAAAGTGGTTATTATGATTCAAGTACATAACTTCAGAGCTGAACTGGGGCGAGTATAGTATAATGAGGACCTTTGAGATCCTGTTTTGATGTAACCA
The DNA here is from genome assembly GCF_021018895.1 of Seriola aureovittata. Lineage (NCBI taxonomy): Eukaryota > Metazoa > Chordata > Actinopteri > Carangiformes > Carangidae > Seriola > Seriola aureovittata. The sequence continues at coordinate 12,258,428 of NC_079364.1, forward strand.
TTTGATGTCAGCTATGAATTGTGGGCATTTTTCAAAATTTTACTTGGTAAGTACTTCAGTGAATGTCAAACATGAATAATAAATGTAAAGACTCTGAGTTTATGATGTTTGGAGAACTTAGTAGATTACCAGAGGTTTTATACATCCATATATGAGAACAGAAATGGCTTTGGAGGCACTGACTTTTAATTCAATATTTTTGAAGTCAGAACTATTTACTATGTTGTGTTTATTCCCTGTCACCCAGTTGAATTTGATGAACCTCAGGAAGAAAACTGCCTTGGTGGTAACATCCAGCATTTAATAAATGTAGATTACAAAAGCCACATTTCTTAAAGAAAATACAAAAGGTGACAGCATCGTCGTCTCAATCTTTGAAGCACGGTGAACGATTTTCTTTGGGAGGGGTGCACAAAGAGATGCTATATGAAGAAGAAAAGAAACAATCAATCATTGTGTAGAGTGGCTTTTTGTAACCAAACCTCCACACTTGCAGCAAAAAGGTAAATAAGCAAAACGTATTTCCCTGGTCAGTCTGAGAAAAAAGCAATTAATCATTTGAATCAGTTGAAGTTATCCGTCCTGTTTGACGGCTATGGAAGCTGTAATATTTGTTTGCATGCAGCTGTTTATTAAGTCTGCCATAAAAAAAAATAGTTACGAGTCTGTCCCTGTAAAAAAAAATGAGCCTATAGGCCGTTTGTGCCAGCAGCTCGCCACAACCGATAGTTATGTTTTATTTAGGCAACATCTAGTGGCTTTAGTAATTATAACGAGAGCAGAGGAGGCAGTCAGGTGACGTAGTACGAGCAGCAACAAAGTCTGCGTTAGGAAGAAGTTGGAGTGGGTGGTTGATTCAACAAAACTTCAACAATTATTGTAACAATCACGACGAAGGTCTGGTATGCCTGCCAACGTATCAGAGGGTGGGGAAAAAAAATATGATCGTTCAAGTTGCAGGACTTGTTGCAGTTTACAGTTACATTTTTAAGGCATTTTGAATATAATGGCTTTATTTCATGAATGCACCTGTAATTATGAGTTTTCATCTCTTCCAAATGCCCAATTTAAAGTGTTTCTACACCTAATAATTGGAAGCTTGACTCCATTCTTTGACTATAATGAATAACAATTTACATTAATGCTTATTTGAAGGGCTCAGCTTAAGGTAAATATGGTACTATTGCCTTCGCCCAATGTAATCCAATCAGCAGTGCTCACAAAGCTGAAGCTGCAAGGGTTGGTTAATTGGATATGAAAGATCAAAAGCATTTGATGATTCACCAACTACATAAAACATAAAAAAGGCAGGCTACAATTATTCTGGTGTTTGCTTTATGAAGAGAAAATGTGTCTAAATTGAAGGAAAATTACTGTCCATTAGTCCAGCATGCATTACCGTTGAGATAATAAGTTACAACATGTTGGTTCACAGACCCTCATCGCTCCCTCTGTTG